>NC_135329.1:108085643-108710643 GCF_023851605.1 Tamandua tetradactyla
GAGACAAGAATAAAGATGATCAGGTCAGTATTAAGGTAATTCAGAACACAGGGGTAAGGAAGACATTGTCTATATTTTAGAACCTCACCTACTCTTTGAGACCAAAGGAGGAGAGGTTTATTTTGTCCAGAACCTAAATTTTCTGTAGCACATAATATAACTCTGCCTGTCTAGATAGCTCATTTAAACAGTTAAAACACGGGGAGCCCAGAATAAAAATGAGGGTCTTTGATCCTGTATAGCTTAATATAATGCCTGGATAAATCCCAAATATTATTAAGCAGATAATTAAAAAGTATTAGCAAAGTTCCTTGAGGGATGGGAGAAAAAATATGGAACTGTTAAACTTTACCACCGGGGAACCCCTGATATTGTGCCAAGCATTGGGGAAAGACCCAAATCAATAGGTCAAGCCCTTGGTCTTGTGGCTTGCTCTTGTGAAGCTTATGTAGGTAGCTGAGAAGCTTAGACTACCTATAGACATGCCTAAGAGTTACTTCTGGAGGACCTCTGTTGTTACTCAGATGTGGCCTCAGTCTCTCTAAGCCCAACTGTGCAAGTGAAATCATTGCCCTCCACCCTTCGTGGGACATGACATCCATGGGTGAAAGTCTCCTTTATGGCATGGGGGAATGACTCCCAGGGATGAGTCTGGCCCTGGCACCATAAGATCAACAATGCCATCCTGAACAAAAGGGGGAAAAGAAGTATAATTAATAAAATATCAGTGGCTGGGAGGGTTCAAATAGAGTTGAGAGGCTACTCTGGAGGTAACTCTTATACAAACTTCAGTTAGACATTGCTACCTACCATAACTTGCCAAACCCCAACAAAACCCATTCCAGCCAATCCTAAAGAACACCTAGGGTAATATATAAGATTCTACAAAGGCTCCATGTACTATGGTAACTTTCTAGAAATCTACAACCTCCACTTGGGTCCCTGGACCAGATAAGTCCTGAAATGTAGAGGGGCCAGCCTCTCCAGAACACCAGCTAGTTCCATCTCCCTACCCCATATTAGTGACAGACCCTTCCAACATGAAGAAGGTAGAATGGGCATAGCCCAAATGCCCCTAAAAAGTGAGAGAAGGATCAAAGGTGATGGTGGAATTATACAGAGAAGGCAGAGTTTAACAAACTAGTATGATTGCTGAATCATTGTATAGCTATTTCTTTTAGTCACCAGTATCTTAGAGCATCTAAGAGTAAAAACTTAAAATTGTGGACTTGTAACCTATACAAACTCTGAAATCTGTTCTGCAACTAATTGTTGTGCTATGCTTTGAAATTTATTGCTTTTTTTGTATATATGTTATTTTTCACAAAAAAGAAAAAATGATAATAAAATATATATATATATATTCCTTCTAGCCTCCAATGTTCTGGAGCAGCTAGAATGAAAAATCTGAGATGATGGTATGGTAGCCTATGACAAACTCTGGGATCTGTTTTGTAACTAATTGTTGAAGAGTGCTTTGAAACTATTGCTTTTTTCTTTCTTTTCTTTGAATATATGTTATATTGCACACTAAAAAAAATTAAAAAATAAAAAACATCAGATCTTGTTGGTTCGTCCAGGTCAGTGTTATGACCCATAAATCCAAGAGTGATTTGGATGGTGAATAAAGAAGTATTTACAAAGTCTCCTTGGGGGATTGAGGAGAATGGAGGAAATATTCAATTTCCCCATATGAAGAATTTTGGATATTCTCACAAGCAGTGGGGACAACTAAATCAATAGGCCAATCCCCTATGAAACTTATTTCTGCAAAGGATAGGCTAAACATACTTAAAATAAGGCCTAAGAATCACCCCCAGAGAACCTCTTTTGTTGCTCAGATTTGGCCTCTCTCTCTAAGCCAACTCAGCAGGTGAATTCACTGCCCTCCCCCTTACATAGGATAGGGTTCCCAGGGGTGTAAATCCCCCTGGCAACGTGGGACAGAACTCCCAGTATGAGCCAGGACCCAGCATCAAGGAATTGAGAAAGCCTTCTTGACTAAAAGGGGGAAGAGAGAAATGAGACAAAATAAAGTTTCAGTGGCTAGGAGATTTCAAACAGAGTCGAGAGGTTATCCTGGAGGTTATTCTTATGCATTATGCAGATATCCCTTTTTAGTTTATCACATATTACAATGGCTGGAGGGAAGTACCTGGAAAAGTTGAGCTGTGTTCCAGCAGCCTTGATACTTGAAGATGATTGTATAAAGATACAGCTTTTACAATGTGACTGTGGGATTGTGAAAACCTTGTGTCTATTGCTACTTTTATCTAGGGTATGGATAGATAAATAAAAAAAAAATGGATAAAGAATAAATAAATAATAGGGGGGACAAAGGATAAAATAATTGGATAGATTGAAATACTAGTGGTCAATGAGGGAGGGGTAAGGTCTATGGTATGTATGAGGTTTTTTGTTTGTTTGTTTATTTTTTTGCATGGGCAGACACCGGGAATTGAACCTGGGTCTCCAGCATGGCAGGCAAGAAGTTTGCCTGCTGAGCCACCACGGCCCACCCTGTATGAGTTTTTTTTTTCCTTTTTCTTTTTCTGGAGTGATGCAAGTGTTCTAAAAAATGGTCATGGTGATGAATATACAGCTATGTAATGATATTGTGAGCCATTAATTGTACACTGTGTATGGAATGTATGTATGTGAAAATTTACCAATAAAAATACATTTTTTTAAAATCAGGAAGTAATTATCACCTTCTACAAAAAATATATCAATAAGTACAAAACAAATGTTTTTTTGAAGATAAAAGGATGAAAACAAGTTCAGCTTACTGAGTCTATCATAAAATAATGTTTCCTACTGAAATTTGCCTACTGTTTGACTAAAAACTAAAAAGCCTTATTTTAAGCAAATCCATAAATTGTGGTAGAATAGCTGAGAATTTGTACATTGTGAAATATAAGCTTGGAGGATAAAGAAAATGGTTAAAAACATTGTTTCTAAGTCCAAGTCCATATCTTTAGGCAATTGTGTATTGTATTGTGTATTTTGTATTACTCTTAGGTTTTTCCCAACTACTTAGGAAATTTGTGAAAAACATGATATCCTATCATACATAGCAGACAAATCTTTTCCAGAGATTTTTACCTAATTTTAACATTTTATATTCATCACCAGGCCAGAATTGTTTATAAATGAATTCCTTGAATGATACTTTGTCAAAACATATATGTATTGAATCAAATATATATTGGATTGAATATGTGTGTGCATTCAATTCATCTCATTTTGTTTTATCTTAGCAGAATTTTTTTTAATTGGATGAAAGATAGTCTCTAGCATCATGGAGTTAAGAACTCAATAGGGCGGGCGGTGCAACAGTGTCTCAGTGGCAGAATTCTTGCCTGCCATGCCGGAGTCCTGGGTTCGATTCCTGGAGCCTGCCTATGCCAAAAAAAAAAAAAAGAGTCCAATAGGGCAATTCAAATATCCTTAGAACATTTGCATAAAACTAACTCTGATACCAAGTTGCTTATAAGAAGTGACGAGATAAAATAGATTGTATTATTACTAAAAATATTCACGGCCCCTACTTTAGGGAGGATTATACTTCTTCACCTTCTGAAATAACAAGCTTAGCTATGAGATTCCCAGTGGGTGAATTATTATACTGACCTTCCTTGCTGACTTTAGGTGTGGCCATATAACTTGTGTTGTACCTCCCTGTGGAAAGATTATGTCCCTGTGTTGATGATGTCAGGGCTAGTTTCACCAATGAAATGTACTTAGAAATGATCTGTGACTCTTTCAAGGAGAAGATTTGGGTGTCATTGTGTGGTTATGTCATTGTTTTCTCTCTGTGATGAGAGTGTCATCATCTCTCATAAATACTGCTTTCTCAGCCTTGCTTATAAGTGAAGATATTGTAGAACAGAGTCTCAGATGACCTCGATAAACCTGTAATGTTTGTAGAAAGCAATCCTTTTCATTGTGAGCAAGTAAGGTTTGGTTTAACATAGCCAAACTATAGTATAACATAGCCTAAACTTACTGGTGCTAACATTGATTCTGAAAGTGAGGTGCTACCATAACAGGAAAACTAAAATAAATGCCATTAGCTTTACTTCTGGGAAGTGGATGACCAGGAAACTTTTTTGTAGAGGAAAAGTGATAACATATGCTATGCAATGCCAGACTTCAATAACTTGAAAGATGTATGCTATGACAAATGAGCTCATGACGTGAAGTGAAGATGGGATCATAACATTAGTACCACACCTTGTTTGTTATTGGCTGCATTTAATAAGATACCATAAGCAACAGGGGAACTCATAAGCAAATTGGATAGCTTGGAAGAAAGAGTAGAATACAGTAGATAATACAAATGTTCTGGTACCTTCAGTGTTGTAGGATGCAATCACTTTTTATTTCCAACTGGTAAAAGACTAAACCAGAAGAGGAAGTTTGGGTGACAAAGGCCAACAATAAAAAGAAAACTTCGTGGGAAAAACAAAACCAAGCCATAAAACCCATTTTAGTAACTTCTGAACTGGGTTTAAGAGAATACATGAAAATCCTTTCAGTTTGACAAAATGGCAGAGGGAGAATAGACTAAGGGGCATCACTCCCCCCATGACAATCTGATAGGTTAAGTACACACAATTAACTTTAGGGAGAAAAGCGTGTATCAAAAGGAAATGTTAGGTGGATATTGCTACAAGGAACTAAATGAAATCAAATAGACAAGAAGCCATGTAAGTTTTTGAGAGAGAGGTATACCAAATAACTATTTGAGACAAAATTACTCTTAGCCTTCGACTTTCCAAGGGTAGTGTATAAATTGGGATTCAGTCAGAAAGCTAGAAACACTATAAGTATTACAAGGAATAAAGGATGTAATATGGGAATTACAGTCTACATAAATGTAGATGAAGCTGGGAAAGTGAAGGTCTTGAATGTTGGAGTTGGAAAATCAGAGAAATAGTCACAAAGATTTTATCCTAAAGCACTGGCACAGGAGGACAAATCAGAGCTTACAGCATAATAGAAGAAGCCATGTGCATCTTACCACCAGACTTATAAAAGAAATACTCATGGAGAGGTCTGTGCAAGCCTCTGTAGTCCTATAGCCACACCCAGGCTGACTTGGGGCAGCTATTGGTCAATGGGGCCGGCTTCACTGGGAAGATTAGCTGGAGCAGAGGGAAACTAGAAAGAACAGAAAGCCCACTAGACACCTCTACACATCATGTCTGACCACCACAACCTTCCAAAAGGGATATCCTCTGTTCCCATCTGCCTTCCAAGCCGCATGCAAGTTCCTTTAACTGGTTAACTCTTATCCCAGAATCGTACAGTCCTCACTGCAAGGTAGGGCACCTTGATCAACAGGATTTCAGAATTTCTATGGACCTGTATTACTTTGTACTTCCCAATGTTCCCCTTTCCAAACTGGAGAGCTTACTGTGGTTATCCTGTCCCTATCCTTCCATCCCACCAGTGTCCAACTTTCTTCAATAGTGTCATAATTTTTTTTTAATAGTTGGTCAGGCATCAGCAAACTATAACCTGTAGGCCACTTCTAACCCTCAACCGTTTGTGTAAATAAAGTTTTATTGGCACACAACCACACCCAGCACATTAGCACCCTATGGCTGTTTTTAATGTTACAGTGGCAGAGGTTGGTGGACCATGTGGCTCACACAGCCTAAAATATTTGCTATCTGGCCTTTACATAGAGGTCTGCTAACTCCCGGATAAGATCAATACATTGTAGCAGATGGCTATGTCTCTTAAGTCTCTTGCAATCTATTAGTTTTCAGAGATCCATAATCTTTCTCATTCCTCTTTGCCACTGTACAATTTTCCATTGGTGAATGTAACAGCATTCACCCAGCCATCTAAGATGGACATTTGAGTTTTTTCCAATCTTTTGCTATTATAAATAGGGCTGCAATGAATTGCTTTGTGCCAAAGTCATCTTGTTTCCCACCCCACCAATTTTATTTGAACTAGATTCATAAAAGTAAGAATTCTCTGCCAATGAATAAATATTGCCAAATGGTCCTCCACTGAAGTTGTACAGTCTTCATTGCTATCAGAGATATGTGAGAGCACCTCATCCAGCCAATAGGAGATGCTTGCAAACTTTTGGATTTTGGCCAATCTGAGAAGTGGGAAATGGGACCTCAGTTTACTATTAAATGGCATTTTTGTTATTACCAAGGACAAGGAGCACCTTTGCTACAAATATTAACCCAATTGCTCTAATTGATACCATAAATGTACCCAGTGCAAACATTAACAAGATAAACAGTAGTGATGCTTAATCTCAAGAGTCTTTTTTGACTCCCAGGAGTGTGGGTCCTCATTAAACTAGCTGACTTTAGAGCCCAAAGTTGCAAAATTAGCAACTCCACCCTCCTAAAGCCGTCACTATGTAGCATGGCCAATTACACTCAACAAGCATCAGCATGTTTGGGCTTTAAAAGCTATAGTCATTGGCTGTACATGTACTTGAGCATGTTCCCAATGCTTGCCTGATTATGAAAATAAACACATATTCAAATGAGCGTAAACAATGACCTAATGGGAAACATTCAGTCAGGCATCTGACAACCAGTTCAACTGGCATCTTTATACCTTTCAGTTTCATCTGTCCCTCCCAGTCGAATGTCTAGCAAAAGTACAGTGTAAGGTGGGGAGGGGGTTGGTGATCCCTAGGAAGTCCAGGTGTTCTGCCTAAACACCAATTATGACAATGTATCTGAAAGTGGCAGGCCTCCTATCTGCAAAAGCCTGATAACTCTATCGCACCCTGCTCATTCAAGCGACTCCAGAGGCCCCCTTTTCATTCTCAGCTTGAGACAGATATCAATGGGCTGAGTGAGTATGAGAAACTGAGATAAGTGCTAGCTACAATTATAGAGATACATTTGTGCTGCTGCAATTAGAGTTGTGTCAGCGCTTCTATTAACCTTTACATTGCCAGCATTTTCCCATTTGGCATTCTGAGTGAGTAACAGTGTTTAAATTAAGAAGGAACACAGGCTGCTGTCTAACAGGCCCATGAAAGGGGTGAAAATGGACAGCAATAGATAGAGATGGCCTCTAGTTGCTGGACAAGTAGAGCAGGGATTGGGGTAGGTTTATGAGATTGGCTCCCACACCACTGTTCTTTTATCATTTGATGTTGAAATGATTTCTGGTGATGAGATTGAACTTATACCTGCATCACAATTTGGCATTGAAAGTTTTTCAAGAATTTATCTGGGCCTCTCCCTTGCCTGCATCAGGTTCCCTGGCCAAATACTATTTTTTAAATAATCTAGAATAATGATTTTTAGGCCAACTTTGAAACAAAATATGCGGACATTGTGGATATCAGGTGAGTTTAATAACTCTTTGTGTTTATACCCATTATCTCATTTGAGCCTCACAGAATCTATAAGATGCCTAGAATATGTTACTGAACTCTTTTTTCAGAAATTAAAACTGTAAAGCAGAGCAGTTAAATAACTTGCTCAAAAATCTCACTGCAAGTTAATTTCAGGACCCAACCCTAAATCAGCATAAAGTATATTATTCTTTACCTAAAAGGACTAGAAAGCTAAAACACCTTTTCTTCTCTTTTCTATCACAAACTAGCCCTCAATCACTTTATCTTAAAAATAAAAGAAAAAAAGTTCTGGGTTTGAGAAAAGTTAATCATAATCATCATTAGGAAATATTTATCAAGTACTTTGTTATATAAAACAAATATTTATTGTTACTAACCTCCTTCAACATTTAAAAACTTTTTCACTAAAATTCTGGATCAGTCCTGTTCAAGATGCTCAAATTTCTTTCATATGTTATTCAGGCCATTTTTAATCTTTAGAGTCAACTGGAAAGGAAAAGAAATTATTATATGCTATGTGTAGCACAAAATTCTCACACTCCCAATTCTAAGGAGAAACAAAAATTGAAAACAAGTGGGAAAAAGTGTCTCAGGTGACGTCCAGTAATTAACTTAAGTACTTTAGAGCTAGAAAGCCATGGGGGTAGGGGTCGCTCTTATGCCCCATCTTTTTAAAGACGAGAAGACTGAGATCCAAAGAGGTTAAAAGTGACTCACCTAAGAACAAATGAATCAGAATTTCCACCAGGACTAGTCATTTATAGTTATAGAAACTTCATAGAATCACTATATTTTACATTCATAAATGACCTTATGAATCTAATAGATCATTTCCAGATAGAAATGCCCAATGCAACATTCCTGTTAGTGCTGCTAAAATATTATATGTGAGGGCTAGTCACTGTCTCACAGTTAGCTGATCTATTCAGTTTGTGACAGATTTAATTTTTTAGGATGTTCTTTCTTATACCATATCCTTCCTTCTATCTTTGTTGCTAGTTTTGCCTTTGGGAAGATGGATTAATTCTACTCCTTTTTCTTTTTATATTTTCACTGTTCTTTCAATAATTTTATTATACATTAGATTTCTGAATAGTTCATGACTTTTGTCCCCTCTAGATATTCTGTAGTTGGTATTAATAACAATGATGATGATAAGGATGAAAATGATAATGAGAACTGCCTACATTTATTGAGTGCTTTTTTTCTGCAGCAGGCATTACAAAAATTTTTAGTATTTATTATCTCTAATTCATCCAGTACTATACTCAACACACCCAGAAAATGTCTGGAATATCTTCAGCATCCAGTGAATATTGGTTGACAGAAGGGATCCTCATCAAAACTCTTTGAAGTAGGCATAAATTATCTCCTTTAACAAAGAACCAATATATATCAAAGCTGGAATTTGAAGCTAGGAATTTCCCCTACTTAACCTTATGCGAGTACTCAGCTGCTGGGCCTTATGTTTCCAAATATTCTTCTATAAAAACAGTAACACAGCCATGATCACTGATTCCATGTTAGCTAATATATGTAAAATTTCTGCATCTATATGTAGGCTATAGCATCTAGAGTTTGGCTCATGGGGATTGATTCCCATAGCATGCCAATAAGCTCTTCTCCCTTAAAAAGCACATCTCTTGATCCTTGATCTCCTGAAAACTACCACATCATTTCTTTTATTCCCTTTTCAGAAAAAAATTTTACAGAGTTATCTACATTGCTCTCTCCAATTCCTCTTATTTTAAAACCATTAAAAACAAAAACTAAAACCAAGCATGGTCCCCAATCAAGATGGTAAGATGAGAAACTTCAGGTCTCCATCTACCCACAGATGATTTGAGTAACCAGCAAATACTGGCAGAAACAGCTTTCTCAAAGATTCAGAAAATAGTTAAAGGACTTCAGATACAAGGTGAGTGCTAAATCAAAAAAGGGCTACTAGAAAGTGGTAGGATCTCTGTGGGTCCTTGGCTGGTCCAGCCCTTATCCCTTACCAGCTTGGTAAAGAGCCAGCCTGCGCTCTACATACAGATCCCTGGGCCCAGTTTCAGAGGGAGTAGAATGACTCTTATGCACCTACTGAGTGTATGTATGTCTGGCCCCATCTGTCTGGTGGTGGCCTGAGGGACCCGCCATCCCAGGACTTACCCTACAACAGAAGGCAGCTCACAGACCTCTCCTAGAGAACACTTTGGGCAGAAAGGAGCAGAGAAGCCTAAATGCTTTGGACTAGAGATATTCTCTAAATTCATTGTATAGATAAGTTCTGAAGGAGAGCACTCACAGATCAATCTGTAAAAGCTGGAAAAGAGGTTTTCTTGTTTTCTCCTTTTTTTTTTTTTGTTAGTGTCTGTTATTCAAGGAAAGGTTTTATAACACTGTTGAATACAAACTTAAGGAATAGATCCCTCAGAGTCTAAATTCCAGTGATAACACATTAAAAATATTGAGATATCCAGGTTTCAACAAAAGATTATAAAACATACAAAGAAACAGAAAACAATGGTCTGGCAAAGGAGAAGATGAAAGCATTAGAAACAATCAAAGAGGAGGATCAGATCTGGGGCATTCCAGAGAAAGACTTTTTTTCTTAATGTGCTGAAAGAGATAAAGGAAAATATGAATAAACACCTAAAAGAAATCAGGAAAATTATAGTTGAACACAAAGAAAATCAATAGAGAGATAGAAGCTATGAAAAGTAATTTAAAAAAAGATATGAAGATGACAGTAACAGAAATGTAAAATTCTGTAGAAGTGTTCAGTAGCAGATTGGAGCTGGAAGAAAGAATCGATGAACTTGAAGATTCAACAATTGAAATCTTTCAGTATTAGGAACAGAAAGAGTCCAAATCTTTGCAATGGCCTATCATGTCCTGTCTGTCAAGCCCCTCCATTAAGCTTTTTAACCTCATCTTCATTAACTCATGTAATCCTTACAAAAACTCTATGAGAGTTTGCTATCCCTATATTACAGATAAGGAGTCCAAGGCACGAAGTTGAGTTGATTGATCCAAGACTATAATACCAGTGAATTGCATACCAAGATGTGAACTCAAGTAGCTGTGCTCTTCTTCAGCATTCCATCTGCCTAACAACCAACAAGCAACCTGATTTTCACTGTGGAACCCCAGGAATGTTCAGAAACTGGTGGCAACTGGTACTTCTACCAATTGAGAGGTGAACATGAGGCTGAGAACAGGATTTATTGAAAGTCTGATTAAGATTCCCCTCTCCATCTGTGCAGACAGGCAAGGGCTCCTCCCTGACCTTGGAAGAGGAGTGGACATTTACATAAATGGTGATGGTGCTGGCAGATCAGATGGATGCTGGACTGGCTTGGAGAACTATACCAGTCCCTGGTCTATAATGAGAAAGTATTCTTATGCATGCTTCTCATAGCTATTCCTATGAACCTTTTAAAAACAATATTTAGATTATTAGCATGGAAGAGTGTGGTACCTGGTTAAACAGCTTAGTCCAGAAATTAATGAAAATGACAAGTCTGCATTCTAAGACAAACTGCTTAATGACTAATTTTTTTAATTGGTTCTAGGCTGAGACCTTGTATAACAAGTTTCAGTCTGGAGAAAAATTTTTATTGCTGCAGTTTTGAACCACTGATAATAGAAGATTTAATAGGCCATTAATTGTAACATGCCAATATAATAATGAGAAGATTAAAATGTCTAAACTTAATTTCAGTACTGCTTAAGTCCTTTGTTGGAAATTAAACTTTCCTGAGTATATATTTTTATAGTAAATCTTGAAAAGTTAAATACTGAAACAGAGAGTAGAAGTTTTATTGTGTGGCAGATTTCTATAAAATATGCCTGACAACTTACTCCAGCTATAACAATTTTGCCACCATATGAATTAGAAATTAGATCAAGTATAAATGAAATTTGGGATAAGGTAGTTATGAAGGAAAATTTATCAGAACTGTGATTTTTTTTCCAGGTAACTTTTGAGGTATCTGTGACCTTTAATTTCCTTTCCCTAAAAAAAAGGGATAAGAAACAGGAAAAAGGATCTGACAGAGTGTTGTTATTGAATAAAAACCTTGGAAATAGAGGAAAGGATATGGGAGGCAAAAGCAACTGTGTAGTTTGTCTTAGGATGGTGCAGTAGTGTTGGAGAGAATTGGATCCCAGTTGTAACTGGGAGTTCATATCAGAAAGACTTGCTGTTGGGTTGGATATGGGAGGTGAGCGGAGGATAAAGATGACGAACAAGTTTCTCACTTAAACAACTGACAAAATGATGATGCTATTTATTAAGAGTAGAGAGGGTGTGGGGTGAACAGGTTTATGGGGGTGGAGAATCAAGAGTTCTGCTTGGGACTAACTAAATTTGAGATGCTCATGCGTCATCCAACTGATGATATCAAGTAGGATGTTGAATATCCAGGTCTGGAGTTATTTACACTAAATGAAGGACTCCAACTGCAGAGACCCAGCATTTGTCAGGTTCAACATTACATGTGCACAGAGTAAGTGGTCACTCTTAGAAGCAATGTAGTATCAAAGGAAAAGTCCTGCAGGAAAGTGAGAAAAATCTAGATTATTTTACTTCCTTTCCACTATCTAGATGTGGGATTCAGTCTAACTTCCTGGAATTCAGAATGGGGCAATTGTTTATAATAAGTACTCAGAATTAAGAATAATGGGGTCAAATTCCAAATGCACTTCTTGCTAACAGCCTGACTTAGGAAAAGTTACTTACGTTCTCTGTGCCTCAGTTTCCTCACCTGCAAAATGGTGATATGTTATAACAATTTCACACAATTATTTTTGGGAATTAAATTAATATGTATCTATACACACACATCATCTAATATAGTACCTGTCATGTGGTAAGTGTTGTTTGCTTTTATTAGTATAAGAAGAATTAGACTACAACAATGTTTTTCAAATTTGTCCACTGATAAGTTCCTTTGTTCAAAACAATATTATGCAGAAACCCAATATATAAATGAAATGAAGGCAGAACTGCTTTGGCTGGAAGGCAGAACCTGGAACCTCACTGGCTGAGCAAATTCCCCGCCCCCCTTCCCTACCATAGTAGCCACTGAAGAGGATCTGTGGAACTTCTAAGCTCTTTTCTGAAAACCTTCAGACTAGATATTCTCTCTTAAAAATGAGAAAAAGATACAGATGTTTTCAGACATACAAGCAATAAAGAGTCTAACATCCATCGACCCTTACTAAAAGAACTCTGTGTTCTGGCAATAAGAAAAGTGAACCGGGAAGGTCAGTGTCTTACGGGAGGACTCTTCTCCACTCCTTATGTTGTTTACCATTTGCAGGTCCTATACTTACATCGCAATCCTGTCCTTCCTCACCCCACAGCGCCAGCTTTCTCAGTCTTCCCCCGAGGAAGAATGACAATATAGCTGGAGAATTTGGAGGAAGAAACTGGGTTTGTGTAGGCTTGTTCCCTCCTCTCTTTTGCTGGGTGGCGAGGCAGTTGTGCTCTTCCATATGTTATTATAGAGGCAGACCAAACCCAAGGGTGGGAAAACCTGCCCTAGTCCAGCACTGCCCATGACTTGGTTCACATGTAAATTTAATTCTGGGAACTGGCACTAGGAAGCCTATTAGTCCATAAATGGACAATTTTTCCATTGTCAACTTTATTGGTAACAAAGTTCATATTTTTAGTTGTGGTATGCCTTACATTTTTGTCTTTTTTCTCAATTGGTTCAGAACATGAATGAGAAAAAGGGGTACTATTTAGAAATAGTACCTTGACCCCAATAGAGGGAACAAAAGAAACAATAGTGAATTCAGAAATGGATGAACTATGTTGACCAATTCCTGCGATAAGGAGGATGGGGATCACAAAGAATATGCTTATCCTGCTAAGAAAAAAGAATTTTATCCTATAAAAAGTCGAAGGCCATTACAATGCCTTAAACAGAAGATGACATAACCAGGCAAGTATATTTGATTATTTTCTTAGGGTTGGGATAGAAGGAAGGAGAGGGCAGTGAAAAATGGCATCAGGCTCAGAAAGAGTAGGTGGCAAAATTTACCTGCTTCATAACTTAGTCTAAGGCAGTTCAAATGATGATGCCATGTTTTCCAAGCCTATTGTCTGATTTTAAACAACTGGTTGACTGGAACAGTAAGATTTAATTAAGTCAAGTGGCCAGATAAGCAAAACTTGAAATATGTTTTGGATCCTTCTCAAATGGTGTATCAAATATGCTTTGCAACTTTCCATTTAAGGAAAAGAATGAAGTAATGTTTGTTTTTCTGCTGGCTTCTAAATTTTACATTTTCATGGTGTATTCATGCTGCATTACTGTTTAGAATTAGAAAAGCAAAATATTGATAATCACAGAGTGATGCCTTGAAAATGAAAATCTGTGACTAGAGAATAGACATTTGCCATTGACAAAATCAGCACAATACTGAATGTTGACACAGAACAGATAAATGCTACATTGCTGCTGCGTTTTTTTCCCTCTGGAAATTTAACTTTCAACAATATCAGAGTAGGTCAAGTGCTTAGTGGTACATCTAAGCCATAAACTGACACTTGGTCCTTTGCCATTCGGGGTTCTCTTCACTTGTGCCATTCCTCTGAGCAGGATGATTCCATCAGACCGAAAGTAATTGATTTTAACCCTGAGATACAGTTGCTGGTTTTTGCTACAAAGATTTATCAAGTTCCATAATTATCCAGTTTTATACATTGCACTGAGAGGACTTTGAGGGAAAAAGAGAAGACAAAGACACAGTTCATGATTTCAAGAAAATCTTACGCTCTTCTTGGGGAGATCAGAAACACAAACCAAAAGCAGAGACAATAAATAGTAACCCATCCTCACTTCCTAATGGATACTCCCTCCATCAGGAAATCCCCTGACACTGTACTCCACCTCATGAGAAAGCTGAAGAAACAGAAAGTGTTTCCACCTAGCTAGGCAGGTGAGACAAATCAGCTGGGATGATGAATTCTGATAATCAGTTTCCTCTACTTGTAAGTGGGGTCACTTGGGGACTAGAATTATTCACCTGTTTTTTATTGTTGTTATTTGTTGTGTTGTGTTGTGTTGTGTTTCAGAGTTTCTAAATGTTCCCTTTCTTTGTTGACTCCACTCATTCCCCTCCGCCCACTCCCCCTTGCCTCCACCTCCACTCCCACACGGTCCTTTTTTCCAAAGAGCACGCCTAACGTTTCCCAAAGGCTAGCTATTTCCCTCCCCACCAATTCCTAGGAAACATATTGTATTGGAAAGTGAACTCTTTCAATAACAGAAACCCTGTTCAAACTAGTCGAAACAAAGAAATACTTGTCTGGCTTCCTAACTGGGAAGTTCAAGCCATGAAATTCAGACATGGCTAGATCATGATGCTCAGATTTTGCCAAGAACTTGACTTTCTCAGTTCACCTCTCTGTATTTCCCTGGGGAAATTCTCTCCACATAATGAAAAAGTGGCTACCAACAGATCTAGGCTAACATCATCTTTATAGCTAACAATCCTATCCTTTTCCCCACCCAATTGTCTCCATCCTCATAGCTTTAGCAAGTGTTCCAGAGAATGTTCTCAAGTGAGAGACCAGGAAAAAAATATATACATATATATATATAACACTTTACTCAGACAGAACTTCTTTAATATTTTCTAAAGATTTTTATGGCTTTTTAATAAAGGGGAATAAAATAGTAAAATATGATCTAACTACAGTGACAAGAAGCTGTGTAGCTTAATACGTTTTGTGAATTTCTCTGGAGTTCATGTAAATGTATATATAATTAGGTCTACTATTTCTTAGCTGCCTTTAATGACTCATTTCTCATTGTACTGCTTAGAACCATCTCTGCCCAACCCTTTTTTTTAGGTTTTTGTTTCACGGGTTTTCCCAGTTTCTTGGTTGCTAAACATTCTCTCTAATTCATAGAGTCTATACCAGAGTGGAACTATATAGCTGATATTTGTAACGCTAAAAAGAGCAAAGTGAATTTATCTTTTCAGAGAAAAACTCTGAGCTGTCTATCTGGATCTAGTGTCTTTTGGCATCACATAGAAACCAGTTGACATCTGATCTTTCTTTACTCCAGCATTCTTTAACAATAGTTCCCAAATACAGGAACAGAAGTCCATCTCCATGGAACTGCAACACAGCAAGCTAGCATCTGGCTTTGAGAAAACCTCATGAGGGAAGGCAGAGTCTAGGCATTCTAAGTAAAAAAGATGAAGATTTCACACATTCCCCTTAATTGAGCTGTTCCTGTGCCCTTGCCATTCCCTTGGACCACAGAAAAATAGATGTACTAAAGGAAGAAAGCACCAACACTATCAATGGAGAGTCACCTGAGCATGATCAAGATGAAAAGAAATAACAAAGCAAAAGCAAACAAATACTTAATACAAGGTACAAAGAAACCAATATACAAGAAATTAAAGCCTAAAAACAAGAAGGAAATACCTCACAATTGCTTCAAGCCATAGAGAAGTTTAGTAAGAATATATCTTCAATTTAAAAAAAAAAGAAGTTAAGAATGAGTTGATGAAAGAAGAGTATGAGATGGAAAGGAAATTTGCCGACCTGAGGAAAACAGTTGAGGATGGATAATATTGTCCTCTGGCTCTAAAATTGACTTTTCTCTCTTCCTTCAAATAAAATAGAGATTATAAACTCAGGAAATGCAGTAGACTCATTATTCGAGACGATTCCTTGGGTACACCTTTTCTTTGCTTTGAAGCTAGTTTCCCTCTAATTAGGAAAGATCAAGGTCTCCTGAAGACACTAGTGGAAACTTGGCAGATGTGCAAACACACAAACACACATGTATCACTGCAAAGGAGTAATATTTGAGACCTAGGTAAAGAGTTAAAATCTTTGTGATCTTTTGGAAAGAAAACATAAGTTGACAAATAGGGGCTGATTATTCTCATTGGCCAAGCTCCCATCTGCTGCTCCCACCGCCGTCATTCTCTGCTCTCCTCTGGTCCTGAGACTCACTGCCCTTGTTCCCTTGTTGGGCGAGGCTCTTCCAATTGGGCATGAGAGCAAAGGGTGGCAGAGGAGGGAGAGGCATAGGTGTTTTTTCTCTTTTTTCCCTTGCTTCTATACATTTCACTGGCAATATATATGACCCTTCGTGTCTTAGTTTTCCAGAGCTACCATAACAAAAACAACACATTGGTTGGCTTAAACAACAGGGATTTATCATCTCATGGTTTTGAATTATCAAAATCCAAAAATGTCTCAACAGGCCATGCTTTCCCCTTGAGTATCATTCTAATGCTGGTTTGCCACAATCCTTGGGTTCCTTGACTTTCATCCGTGCCTGTTACCTGGCAATCTGCCTCATTCTCTGTCTTCCTCTGACTTCTGCACCCAATTCCTTTTTCTTATAAGGATTTGAGTCATATGGATTAAGGTCCACCCTGATTCAATTTCACCTAATCTAAATAGGATCTTCGAAGATCCTATTCACAAACAAATCATCATCTTAACTAATGATAGCATCTTCGAAGGCCCTATACACAAATGGATTCACACCCACAGAAATGCATCAAGACTGGGAACTGGCACTAGGAAGCTTATTAGTCCATAAATGGACAATTTTTCCATTGTCAACTTTATTGGTAACAAAGTTCGTATTTTTAGTTGTGGTATGCCTTACATTTTTGTCTTTTTTCTCAACATGACTTTTGTGTAGAATACAATTCAATCTCCAACACTCCACAACTCCAGTCACAGGAAGCGCCCCTCATCTATGTTGTCATGGTTACTGGACTCCAGTAACATAATTTCCTCCCCTTGTCCCTTTAGCTCTAGGGGTGGTAGCAGCTTCAAGCTGTTATTAGTTTCTAGGATCTCACTATTCCTTGCTTTTCTTTTCCTTTGAACTCTCCCCAACCTTAACAATAATCCTTTAACACTGCATTTTAACCATCTAGGCTGAATTCTCTTTCCTACCAAGATACAAACGGAGTTGCAACAACAGAAACTGCCTTTGGATAAGCTGAGAAAAATTAATTCTAAAGGGTGAAGAAAAGCAAGGCTCCACTGAATATGGAATTACTCTCACAAAGAAAAAATTAGAGATAATGATAGTGAATGCATAAAAGAACGAAAGAAGGAAAGAAAGGTGGGAGAGAGGAAAAAGAAAGAAGAAAGAAAGATCTAATACATTAAACCTAAACTAAAAGACATGAAAGATAAAAAGAATCCAACATAAAGATACTGGATCATAAAGAACCAAACAAATAAAGCAGAAAAAATGTATTTTAAAATATAAAACAGGGCGGGCCACGGTGGCTCAGCAGGTAAGAGTGCTTGCCTGCCATGCCCAAGGACCCGGGTTCGATTCCCAGTGCCTGCCCATGTAAAAAATAAATAAATATAAAACAAAATTTTTCCTCAAAAGAAAAAAATGAATGCTGCAAACTGAAAGAGCACAGTGTGTTTGAAGTAAATTTGATGTGGATTAGTCAACAGCAATTTATATTCTGGTTATGCTTTTGAGCTTCAAGGATAAAGGAAAATTATTCAAGCATAAAGACAGAAAAGGCAACACCATGATGGGGGGAAGAAATCATGCTGGCCTTACTCCTTTATAAATTCTACAAAGTTCTGAAAGAAAAAGAATCATAGTTAAAATACATTATAATATTTTTATATGTTCAAAATAATTTTTAAAAACCTACAAAGTATACAGACATGGGATTGAATAAAAGTATGTGACTGACAACATTCTCATTATATCTAGCAGGGAATCACTCCATTCTATTAACATTGAGACCTTAGAAAAAACAAAAGCAAAATGACTCCAATCCTCAAAAAATTTTTTTCCAAATAGGATCTCACTAACTTTACAGGGATATTTTAGAGAGACTCTTTTATGTATAAGAAATATTTGTCTGAAGTTCACACTTCTATCAGGGTTTTTTGTTTGTTCATTAGTGCTTTGGTCAAATAGAACTTTTTTTTTTTTTTAGAAAAACATTTATAATATTATCATAATCATATTTAAAAGTGTTTTTCTCCTTGTTTATTTTTTAAAGGAATGTGTCTGAACATCTAAAATTACTAATCTTACTAATTTTAACTGATTTTTAAATCTCCATCTTTGGGCTGTTCTGTAGTGTTTGCATTCTCTATAATAAATATATTTAGTGTTTACAAGAAAAGGCAATGATTTATTTTATTTTTAAAAAGACAGGAAGCAAGCCAGAATGTTAACAACTTTTAACCTTGTGTGTAGGGAAATAAATAGTTTTGGTGTTCTACTTTTTAATAAAAGTTTATTTCATGTCTTTGCAAATTAAGCTACTGGACTTTGAGGAGATGTAGAAAAATTCAATAATTTAAGACAGCATATTGCAGGGTAAAGAGTGTTCAAGCTGTAGATTCAGCCTAACTTAATTTATCAATTATCTTTTGTTGCATAATAAATCTCTCCAAATTTAGGCAGCATAAAATGACAACATTTTATGTACTTATGACTCTGTGGGTCAGGAATTTGGGCAATGCACAGTGAGAATGACTTGTTTCTGATCTACAGTGTTTCAGTGCTCAGCTGAGGTATGGGGGATGGCTCGAATGGCTCAGCTGGTTTTATACATTCTCTGCTCTGAGTCTCTGGACACCTCTATTCTGACCTTCTAGACTACCACAGGCTCCTCATGTCATGGTGGTCTTAGAGTTCGAGGAGGAAACATTCCAAATAAGACAAGCCCCAAAGTACAAGTACTTATTTAACCTTTGCTTGTATCATGTTTGCTAATATCCCATTGACCAAACCAAGTCAATAGCCAAACCCAGACTTAATATGAAAAGGTCCTCTGTAAGGAGTTTACATCTCAACTCTGCCATTTATGACCTTGAGAAGTAATTGAATTTTTCTGAGTTTCAGTTTCCTCCTCTGCAAAATGAACATAACAATACCCAATTTGAGGATTAAATTAGACAATAACAAAGCTAACAGAGTACCTAAGAAATGGTTGGTGTTTGGTAGATATTAATTCCCACTTATTACACATTTGCAAATAAAGTTTCTTGTTTAGAAAAATCGTTGCTCATAAACTGGTCTTTTGAATAAGCCTCACATTTTTTGTATAGTTATGATTAGTATTGTTTTAAATCTACTTTTTTAGTGACTTTATTTATTTTGTGTTCTCCATAAAAATTATGTAAGTCCTTCCGTGTGGTGATTATGTTATTTTCTATTTCTTATGATTGCTGTCTTATTTTAATTTGTATGGGCTTCCAATTTGAAAATACATTTTCCATTGAACTGTTCAGTGGGCATCTCGTTTTATCTTCAGACAACCTTATGAGATAGTTGTCATCTTCACTTGGCAGTTGGGATAATCATAGCCATGAAAGGTTAGGTGAGTATCTAATGTCATTCAATGGCAGAGGCAAGGCTAAATCCAAAATCACAGCCTCCTCAGATTTCTAGACCATAAAAATCTTCCACATCTTCATGGGCCTCTTAGGGAATCTATATGAACATTCCAAAAATGTTACTGTTATAATTGTATATACTCTTTCTAACTTGAGTCCCTGCCTAAAAGTAGGAGGGGAATCCATAGCAGTTAAACTTTAACTCACTTTCTAAAGATATCAAGCACAAACCTGTTACATGGGATTAGTATGTGTTTCGCATTGTGTTCTGGCTAGAAAAGAGCTTATCTTTTTATTGGTTTCTGGCTAGAAACTGGGCTTATCAATTTACTAATGGATCGGAGGGAATGTTTAAGACTCCTTAGAATACATCTATTTTCTGCTTTGAGGTCAATATTTTCCTTCAATTTGGAAAAATCAAGGCCTCATGAAAATACTGGTGGAACTACACATCTTTGCATATGTGAGTCACACACAAATACTCACGCATGCATGCACACACATACGTACATTAGCAGAAATAAACATTTGATGTCTATTAACTGATATGAAATATTAAATATTGTTTAAATTTTAGAACATTAGCAAAAAATCTCGTGTATCAGTTAGGGATCTTTAGTTGCAGTGGCAAAGGCTAGCTCTAGCAAATTTGAAAAATGAAAAGGGATTTACTAGGATATGGGGTGGCTCAGAGAATCAAAGGAATGAGTGCCAAAGTGTGCTTAGAAAAGACGGGAACCTGTGTAGTTTCATTTATCCAGGTAGCAGGAAACAATCAGTGATTTTATCAGGTCAGTTCTGTGGGGGTGAATTGGCTCTATTTTTTCTATTTTTATGTCACTACTTTTAAGAGTCAAAATCTTGGGATGAATATCTGATTGGCTCTTATATTTACCTCTTAACCAGGTGAAGGCAGGGTACTTTGATAGTCAACAAGACTGTAAACAGTGGGGAAGGAGTAACTCTCAGAAGGAAATCCTAATGTTATAGCCAGAAAAGGATGCTAGAGAACTAAAAAATAAAATAAAAGTAATATAAAGAACAAAACATCTTTAGATTTAATATATCTTATGGGGGAAAGATTTATCACAGGTAAATTAAGCTGATTTAAGATTATCCTATTGAATCATTGCAGAGACTTATTCTAGAAAATTCTCAGTATGTCAGGTTAGATGTAGTTTTACATTATTTTCCTAGTATGCTACTTATAGTTACCCATTTTATTGTTATTAAAACTGTCATTTAAAAACATAAGCAGCACAATGTAGTTCATTCTAAACTGCACTTTCCTTCATCACATAATTACATTAGAAAATGCTAAGCCTTCTGCTACAATGAGATAATACAATTCCTGGGTGTTCAAAGACACATGGCAAACAGTGCCTAAGAGGGGATGTTATCTTGCGGTGAAATATGCCTACCTCTGAGGGCTTTGTTTTACCATGGGAAATGTGCTTCTGGAATTTTGACGGCTGTATGAATAGAAAAGCCACTGCCTGACAAATCATTGCATACCAAATACCCGGAGAAAAATGACACTAAAAACTCAATATAAAACAGTGAATGCATTTTGGGATGAATTCTGAAAAGCATATTACATGGAAATTAAAACCATTTTTACAAACTGCCATAACTGTTTTCCTTGGTTGTAATGAGGCATCTCAGTAGACTTAAGTATTTGATAGCTATAAATCATTTAAACGATGGAATAAAAAGCTGAGTGGTTATTGGCATATGAGGGGTTGCCTCTGAATTTATTCAGGGAATGGGCTAAAGGGTTCCGATTCTGTTAGTTCTGTAAACAGGACACCATTTGTCACAAGGGTAAGTGAGTTCTCTGTTTCATGAACTCATAGAATTTTAGAACTTAGAGAATTTTGAATTAGAGTCCTGAGAGGTCATGCAGTTCAGGACCAATATAAAACAATTCCTCTAGTCATCGGTGTGGTTTATGTTTCTTGTCCACTCTTAGCAGTACTCCAAGTTGTACCAACTCTAATTCATTCTTGTATTATCCACAATAGAAAGGAAAATTTTATCAGAATTTCTAAGAAGGGTTTTAAATTGTTTTATCTCACCAGGTTGTACCTGGGTTGAAGGAAGTAGGAAAAAATCATGAGATGAGCCAGTCCACCATCTTTTTTGAGTACCTTAAAAAAAACTCAAAATATCAAATTTAGTATAGACTTAAGGGGTTACTTTCTTATTCATACATTCCTTGGTCTGTTTTAAGCATAATTTATGATGGCTTTAGAAGTCTACTAGCAAAACTTCATTTCCCAGAGAGGAATCCCATCTGTGCCGTCTCAAATTGATTATTCCTCAGTGACAAAATACACTTTGTTCATAAGCACCTGTCCTATAACTCGATAAAGCTAATTTAAAAAAATCTCCCTTATATGGACTCGCATCTTCTCTCCTTTCATGTGTCTTTTGTTCAGCTTAATGCAGTCTTCTTTCAAGACATCATTCAAGTTAATCTGTCCATAAATCCCACTAACCCTAGAAATTCTTTTTCCTGTATCAAAGACATTCTCTGATGGGATCACTTCATTCTTTTTCATTGGTAAATATCTCTTCTGGTTCTGATGCATCAGAATCACCTGCTGTGAAAATGAATGAGAGCCACTGCAGAAATTTTATAGCACTAGAGAACCTACATTTTAAATAAGCACCTTCTGATTCTTACATATACTTAAACCTGAAAAACAGTGTCTAAGGGAAAGGGATAAAGTGCTGTTCTGCATTTAACACCTTGCAACTGGCTCTCAGGAGATCTCATTTCACAGGGAAAAAAGAAGCAAACATAGTTATCTAAAGCTGTAAAGTCCCATAAAACACTGCATTGACATAGGTGTAGGAATCCAGTGCATATAAAGTACTTAATCTTTTGAGTGCTGATTGTTCAAGAGGCTATAGTTTTCGTGGATAAAGTATACAAACAATGAAGGACAGACTAGCATCAGACCTGGGGGCGGGTGGTGGAGGATGGCGGTGGTAGAGGAAGCCCTGCCAGATGCAGTCCTCGTCGTACTACATGAACATGAACATCCAATGACACCTGACATTTAGGCAAGCTTATTTTATAATAATTAATTTACAATTTCTTGAGAGGCATTTAAGAAATCTTGACATCAGAAGCCCACAGTTTTGACATGAGCCTTACACTAATTTTCCAGTAGCCATGCTGGTAAGTTTATCAGAAGACTATGTTCTAGTTAAAGTACAGAATGTATCCAAAAACTTAATCCTAAGGTCTCCTCTTTTTGCTTTCTACACTTGGTATTCTCTTGGATTTAAATACCCTCTATACTCTGATGGCTACTAAATTCTCTAGTCCAATTCTCTTAACTAAACTCCAGACTCATATTCAATTGTCTCTCTGACATCACTATTGGGTATCTATAGATATCTTAAAGTAAACATCCCCGACATTGAACTGTTTCTCCTCCAAATCTGCTCGCATTTCCATGTTAGCTAACTTAAACTCTGTCTTTTCAATTGCTCAGGCTAAAAGCTTGGAGTCATTTTTAATTCCTCTATTTCATTCTCACTCCAAACCTAGTCGTTCAAATCCTTTACACTCCAAATCCTTTTAGCTCCACCTTCAAAGTACATACAGAATCTGAACTCTTCTCACCACCTCTACCACCTCCATCTGGTCAGAGTCATCATCTTCTCTTACTTGGATTACTACAACCATCTCCTAACTGGTTTTCCTGCTTCTACCCTATCCTCATGCTTGTCTATTCTCAACATAAAAAAACAAAAACAAAAACAAAAAAAACAAAACAGTAATCCTTTTAAAACTAAGTCCAATCATGTCACCCTGCTGCTGAAAATTCTCAGTGTTACCTTACCTTGTTCATTCAGAAAAAAACCAAAGTCCTTACCGTGGCCTAGAATAGTCTACACATACCTGTTTCCCCCACAACCTCGTATCCTATTACTTGGCACCTTGCTCATGTTCCCTCAGCCACCCTAGCCCTGGCTTTCCAAAAATGCCATCATGCTCCTGTCTTGAGGCCTTGCTAGGCCTTCCCCAGATATTTTCATTACTTATCCCATCATCTCCTGTCATGAGTTGAATTGAGTCCACCCAGAATACGTATTTGAAATCTTAACCCCCAGTCATATGAATATGGTCTTATTTGGTAATAGAGTCTTTGAAGATGTTATTATAAGGCCAAACTGAATTAGGGTGGGCTCTAATTCAGTATGACTGGTGTCATGAAAAGAACAGAATTTTTATGATTTTTTTGTCTGGTTTTTGTTTTTGTTTTTGTTTTCACATTATTGTATTTCCAGTACCCAGAACAGTTCCTGGAACAAAAATAGGTTTCAAATAAATGTTTTTTCAGTGAATCAGTTAATGAATAAAGGAGCCTAATTGGCTCTGTGGCCCTGATAGAACAGGTCACTTAACCTCTCAGACCTCTATATCCTCATTTGTAAAATATGAGTCATGTTCCCTATTAAGATTCTTTCCAAGCCCTAAAATTAAATTCATTATTATAGATATAGAAGGAAGCCCAATGAAGCTCTCAGGCTGTCTCACTCTTTGAAGGCTGTTGTAAAACTGCTGCAGTGGCTATAAGAAAGACATCTAGTGGTCCCTCTGATAAAGACTGAGTGACATAACTTGGTGACAAGGTACCTCTGAGGTGGCACTATCATCTCTCAAAGAGTCATAAATAAAATCTGTCTGATGGTTTCATCCTTATATCTATTTGGTTCTCTGGGTAACCCAACCAGAGTTTACTGCCACCACTCAGCATGATTTTTGGGAATGCTAGCCACACTGCAGAGTTTCAAGGGATGAAATATCTAATTAAAATGAGACTACTGGAGGGAAAAGCTTTCAGAGAGTACTAACATGGCTAGAAAATTTTTAACAAAAAAGAAGCTGAGACTAGGAGTCAGGGTATCCGAGTCCTACTTCTGATTTTGTCACTATCTGTGAGATTTCAGTGAATCTGCTTAACCTTTATGCCTCAGTTTCCTCATTTGTCAAATAAGGATTCACCATCCCTTGCAGGGGATTTGCAGAGAGTACATAAGCTAACAGATGTGAAAGCACTGTCAATGTTTATAAATGTCCTACATAGGTTAAGGAATTGTTTCATCATTTTAAAACACTAACAATGTGTTAAATGCTGAAAATGGTAGAGGATTAAGTGTTATCTTTGCCCATAAAACTATGAGAAGCAGTCCTATAGGCTCACAATCTTTCTAATAGGATATGACATGAACACTGGGATTTACTCCAGGGAGGACGCTGTTGACAGAGTGGAAAAGTCAGGCATATGCAATTAGAGTGTTGAATCCAATCATCATCATAAATTCAGGGTAGATATTTATGGATTATCATGGGGATCAGGAGGAACATGACATTCTAGGTGGCAATGGGAGAGGACTTGCTTTAGAAAGGTGAAATTATCAAAGACAAAGTCACTTCCAACTCAAGAATTGATTTTACAAATTGTGCAGTTCATCTGACAGACCCTGGCATTTTTTGCATATTGAAATTGAGTTTGGTTGCCATGAAATCACAGTAGATATTCTGAGTGCCCCATTTGGTACCAGCACAGGTCTAATCAGGACAGATTGTAATCAGGACACTTTCTCTGGCTTCATAGATAATGACAAAGTCCGTGTTTTCTTTCTTCCAAGGCCCAGCTCAGAAATCAGTGCTGATCAAACAAAGCACGCCTTCCCTTTGGCACTAGATTTCACTTGGCTGAGTCTGTATAGGGATGCTGGCAAGCAAAAGAATCATTTTTCTAAGCTGGGGCCAGCCTCTGGAAACAAATCTAATCATAGTATAATGTTCCAAGAAGGGAAGTGAGAAATTTTCAGAGATGGGCGGACATAAGATATAAGAATAACCATAACGAGATCCTTAAGCAAAAAAGCCATGTTGGATTAAATTTTATATGCCCTACAGCAGCTACAAAGTGTGTGAGTGTCTATAAAAAAACAAACAAACAACTAAATCATGTATTAATGACTGAAAGTATGTCAGACTAGTCAGAGTAGGCTAAGTCTCTATAATTGCATTCATTTGGTTGCAAAATCAGAACATTCTTCCCTTAGAATCACTGGGGATTGGCTCACCCCTGTATGGAGCCACAACTGTTATTTCTGAATGCCATCCATATGGCACAGCTACCAAGCTGAAGGACCATTCGGGAGAGGAAGCAAATGTGTATTCTATGTTATGCCCAGATTTGGCCGAGGTCTACAAAGGAAGCACTATCATTGAAAACACCTACTTTTGGAAGACCATCTCTTTACAAATGCACCAATTGGGGGAAAAAATGTAAAGAAAAAGTGAGTTTAAGCCTATGCAAGCATGAGAAGAATCTTTAACAGAATTGCCCTTTCTGCGTTTTTGAGCCAAAATCTTCTTTCAATCTTGAAAGTTCTCAAAACTCTCCTGATTCATGTCCTAAGTTCTCATCTCTACCAATAACTCTAGTTACTCCTCAGAATTTGTATCAAAGAGCCTCTCTTATATGGTCAGAGAATACAACTTCCAGACCCTACAAATATTCTGGTTACTGGAGAGTTATTCTTCTGACATACCCATATAAAGTTTTTAAACAATAATAATAGATAGTTGGGTTATAATATATTGTAATTATATAACTATACCTCTGCTGATTACAAAAGTATAATCTTCTTTTGGTGACTCATAAAGCAGTTTAGGATCCTGGTGTGTCTCAGTTCATAGCATACAGGATTTCTTTGCCAAGGTGCTGGTAAGTAGAACATTATGCTTAATGGATTCCTTGTGAACACAACTACATCTTTGCCTCAAAACTATTTGGTATGTCACTAACTGTTGGTATCCTAGGCATTTCATATCTACATATTTATCAAGAGTAGCCAAACTAAGTTTCCCAGATTAAATAAGAACTGGAATGCTCTAATATATTTTTAAATATTTGCTTATAATTACATTCATTAATGTCTCAAGTCTTTTCCACAACTGTCTCTTTCTTATGTTAGATTTCAGATTCTTTCCTGGTTCAAAAATTTTATTTTCCATGGCTTTTTCCTCTTCATGATGTTTAGTTTAAGGCTGTGCAAAAACTGGGTTCTCAAAGTTGGCCCATTGAGTGATGTTTACTCGACTAGGCAAAAATAACTAATAAATTATTTTTTAACAGTTTTATTCACACACCATAAAATGCATCCAAAGTGTAGAATAAAAGACTCTCAGTAGAATCACAGAGTTGTGCATCATCACCAAAATCAATCTGAGAACATTCTCATTGCTCAAAAAAAATTCCATACTCCTTATAGCCACCTATTATTGAGACTTAGCATTAGTATAGTACCTCTGTTACAACTGATGTAGGAACAGGACACTGTTACTGTTAACTATAGTCCATAGTTTGCATTAGTTATATTTTTACCCCATATAGCTCCTTATTATTAAACTTTGTTATGGTGATGTACATTTGTTCTAGTTCATGTAAGAACATTCTTATAGTTGTACAATTATCTAGTTGTTGCCCACGACAGGGTCCACTAAGTCATAAAACCCCATGTTTTATCCTCTAGTTTTCCTTCTAGTGACATACATGACCCTAAACTTCCCCTTTCAACCATACTCACACCCATAATTCAGCCCTATTAGTTACCCTTACAGTAATGTGCTACCATCACCTCTATCCATTCCAATATATTATTTAGCAAATATCCAAAATGTTCATGGATATAATGTAGATCTATGGTCTTCCCAAGCAGGTTCTGCGGAGCTTTGGTGTTCCACAGATGTCTCACTAGCCACCATGACATGATGAGGAAGCTAAACTCACTTCTCTCTGTGCATGCCATATCCTTCAACCTGAACGACTCTGTCCTTATCTGTTTTATATATCGGTATTCCACGTAAAATTGTTTTATTGCTTTACAAACAACCTTATGCAGAATCCTAATCTACTGCATAGAAATTGACGATAACTAATATTCACCCGATTGCTGGTTGACTGTGAATATTTCACTTTGGTTGATCAAGTCACTTGTTGACAAAGCTACTCTCAAGCAGTATCATTGATATCAAAGTTCTTTTCTTTGGTGTAGATACTTCAAAACTTCTTAGCAGGGTTCAATACTGAGTAAAGCACTTGTACTTCAAATGCTTACAATCCAAAGCAGCTTTCTGCTCTACACTTAACTTCACTCTAAAACTTAAAAACTAAGTAAGAATGTTTGTTGTTGCTTTCAAAAGATGGAAGTGGATAGTCCACCCAAAGGAAGATTTGTGTTAGAAATTATTGGAGAAGCTCATTCACATACAGTTTGACTCTTCTCCACATTGGAGTAATTACCCAGCCTTGTAGCTGGACTTGAGGGATTTGAATGTAGTAATGAATTGTTGTAAACCTTCCAAGAAATGCAGAACCATATGTCTCAAGGACTCAGTTGGAGGCTGCAGCTATAGATAAGGATGTGGGAAGGAAAGCTAGCACTTCTAAAGCCAATTGTGTAAGGCTATGAATTGAAATTCATTGCTAAAGTAGATGAAGCCAGAATGCATTTTTCTATCTTTTTAGAGGGAATTTGTCATGATAGTAGGAAATAGGGTGCTAAACTTTATCATTTGATTTCTAGTGATTAAAGAACAGATTTTCCAGATTCTTTGGATTTCCATGCTTTGTATATTTATATATAGCTTATATTATCTGGGTGACTACAATTAGAAACTCCCAGAAGCTTAGGCAGTATCATAAAAGGCCACAATGAGACTGAAACTAATGAGAATTATGATAGAGCAGATGAAAATAGCCAGTTGTATATGCTCTGTATCTGAGAGGTCTTTTCTTTTTCCTAAGGAGATCCAAATCCAATCAAGGAATCAAACAGAAGTAATCTATTGGATTAATTTATTATTTAAAGAAAGGATGGGATGTGTTTGAGGAAGAATAGTAATTGACACTGAGGCTAGAAAAAGGGGGACAAAAAAATAAGAACCCATAAATATTTATTCAACACTATCCAAGAAGTAAGGACGACCATATTTGGGTCACCTGAGGTAGACTCCGTCAATGAATAAAGATGGTTCACCAGGCATTTCTTACATCCCCAAGACAATGTTTAGGAACCAAAGAAAGAAAGATCAGTGAAAATGGAGCAGAGGAACTTATCAAAGTCATATATACAAAAAAAATTCCCAGAACCAAAGGATATGAATTTCAAGATTGAAAGCATTCACCCACTGAGTGACCAGCACAGTTACACACATACACATAATAGCATTTTCCTTAAATTTCAGTACATCAGGGATAGAGACACAAAGCTAAAATTGTTCCCAAAGACAGATTAGTCTCTTAGAGATGATCAGAAATCAAGAAATCATTGAATTTCTCAACAACTCTTGGAAGCTAGAGGAAAATAATGGAATGATTTCAAAATTCTGTGACAAAATTAATTCCAGCCTAAAATTCTAAATCTAGCCAAATTTTAATTACTTGGGAGGACAGAAAAAGATAAGCAAGATCTCAAAAGGTTTATCTCCTTATGATGTCCAGTTTTATGTGTCAACTTGGTCAGTCTATAGGCCCCAGTTATTCAATCATACATTAATCTAGGTGCTACTGCAAAGGTTTTTTGTAGACATGATTAACACTCGTAACAAATTGACTTTAAGACTATCTGAGAAAATCTGGGTGGTCCTCATTCAATCAGTTGAAAAGTCTTACAAGCAGATGTGAGATAGCTATAAACAGTGTAACAAGTGTCAGTTAGACAAATCATTGGTCCTGAAGTGGGTGGACAGTTTATGAATATAAGTACAGTTCTCTAGGATCAGTTGAAGAGTTGGTTTCAAGGGCTAGAGTTATATATTCATGACTACCTTCTACATCAGCATCTAGGGATTCTAGGAAAAGTTGAAGATACCATACCTTGTTCTTTAGTGACTTTGTTTTAAAGCAATGAAGACACTCGCATTTATATGTGCACGTAAGGGTAAAACTCAACAGTGTCAGAAGTTAGGTAGGCTGAGACATGTTTCTTATGCTGGTACCTTAGCAATGTCTATCATTAAGAAAAGAGGAGAAGCTGACACTGTGAAGAACAGAGTCTGAGAATACTAACCAGTCTATAGCACTAACCTCTGGAGAAAAAAGCCAGGTAGTAAAACGCCCCAAACCTAGATAACACAGCAGCCTCCAGGCTTAGTAACTAAGAGTCTCTATCAGTCACACAGGGAACAGCATCAGGATTCCACCCAATGTTGATTATTAATCTCTTCTGAGCAAGACTCTTGTCAAGGACTAGGTTCCATAAGAATGAGGCTTGGTACAAGGTAGACAAGGAGTTGGAATCCAGTCAAATGAGCTGTAGTTCAGGGAGCATCTCCAGCCCAGCAAGGAAAACAGAACAAATTTATCATCTGGATTAATATGGTGGGTACCAGTGGGGGAAAAAGCCTGCAACAAAAAGCTCTGAATCAGGAAGAACAAGTCTAGACTCCATCTATAGGTAGCACTAATAAAACCATCTTATCTCTTGACCTAGTCAGGTTTGGCCTCATCCAGTGTGAGAAGGGCATTATTGACTCCATTTGGGAGGAAGTGGGGCCGACAAAGAGGGAAGATGAGACCAGTGAAGACAGCAGATATATGTCTGTAGCTACTTAAAAAGAAATGAAACGTGTGTATTGTTTCAAAGCTGTTATATAGGCTAAGAGTCCAAGGAACACTTGCAGGTGAGGAATTAGGAGTTTTCAATGAATAATAGGGTTATGGGAGTTCTATGCTACACATTTTCAAGAATTATGATCCCAAGTAGGCCAATGAAGACATTTCTGTACATTTACTCAGGCAGATACTTGTACAGTAAGATAACAGGAATTGTTGAGTTTTGATGTCAGTAATAGTTTATGAAGTCTGCTGGAGATTCATGAAAAGAATGATCAAAGCAAAGACACAAATATTCTAGACTTTCTTTTCCCTGTAGAGCCTGAAAAATCTTTTATTACTCACTATGCCAGTTTGAAGTTGTTGTGTACCCCAGAAGAGCCATGCTCTTTAATCCTCATTCCATATTGGTGGGATCTTCTTTATTGTATCCTTGGAGATAAGACCTACCCAGTTGTGGGTGATAACTTTTGATTAGGTGGTTTCCGTGGAGATGTGTCTCCACCTATTCAAGGTGTAGTTTCTTACCGGAGCCCTTTAAGCCAGAACAATTCGGAAAAAGCTCAGTGCAAGCAGAGTCTGCACAGCCAGAGACCTTTGGAGATGCAGAAGGAAAATGCCCCCAGGGAAACCTTAAGAAATGAGGAGAGAAAGCAGCAGACTTCATGTGCCCTCCCAGCTGAGAGAGAAACCCTGGACTTCATTGGCCCTTTCTTTGGAGTTAAGATATCTTTCTCTGGATGTCTTAATTTGAATATTTTCATGGCATTAGAACTATAACTTGCAACTTAATAAATTCCCTTTTTAAAAGCTGTTCTGTTTCTGGTACATTGCATTTTGGCAGCTTACAAACTAAAACACCCACTTTTTATTATTCTTATAGGGAAATAAAAGCAGATGTCTGGAGAAGTCATCAAGAAAAGCAACAAAACAAACTGGGTGAAGATTTTATTTTTTTTCCCTTCCCAAGATATCCCAGAAAACTGGTGGCATGGTATTCTATCAATCAGGACTGCTCCAAATCTAAATGTGTTATCATTCTACTTTCTTTTGTAAGAAAGGCCTTGAGAAAGTGGATAGAGAGTGCTTAAGAGTAACAAAAGAGCTTTTTTCAGCAAGGCAGTTCAACTTTTTTACTCTTGGTCCACAAGTACAGTGACCTGGACTTGCAAAACTTGAAATAAATCCTCATCTATTTTTCCATTACACTCGTGAGGGGAAAATATATATATTTTGCATGGGCAGATACTCCTGAAGGGAAAATATGAGGTTGCTCCTTATAAACAATGTCTTGACACATATGACATTCGTTCAGTGGCTTTTCTTTACTTTCTAGAGTCATAGTATTTAACAACAAACAAGAAGAAAGATCTTTTTATAGTTTGAGTGCTGGTGTTTTGTTTTCATTTCTTTTTTAAAGGACAGGTAATTTTTTCCTATTTAGTAAGGGATTTGGGATAGATACATTATTTCTGGTTGAATAGATCTCCACCCCAAGAGTCAAATTACCTTTATAACTTTCAATTGGTAATATGGTCCTAATTCTAATAGCCAATGATTTTAGTTCTGGAAGAGGCCTTAAGAGATCACTCTGTTCTATCCCCAGTGTTCTAACAAATACAACATAATTATACCCATGTCCTCATTTTATGGAATAAAGTTCAATGCTATACGGAAGTCTCACTGTAAATGAGAAAGCACGAGAATCCAGGACACCTGCCTCTTTTGGAGGGCCTTGATCTACCACATCATGCTGCTTCTCTTTTGGACAGTGGCTGATTTAAGCCTTATTATTATATACCAGGCCACAAACATTAACTCAGTACCTGAGGTCTGTGAAATTTTCAAGCTAGATAAAGATGATTTAACAGCGTTTTCACAATATTTTTAACAACACATAGGTTTTATAGAATGAGTGTAGGCAATAGTATAAATTTCTTCCTAATAAAGCAGTAAATAATAATAAATATTATTGGTAATTATTTAGATTCCCATACTAATATATAGTAATTAGAATTGAAGTGTACATTGTAGAATTCCTTCATATCATAGTGAATATATTCACGCTTGGGAAGACATTCTAGAATCAAGAATTGTAATCAGAGAGAAACAAGAAAATAAAATTGCTATGCAAAAAGATGTGGTATCACATGGTGGTACAATATGTTAAGAAACTAGTGGATCTCTATGCACCTTAGTGGATGGTACTGGAAGAAGTGAGTAAAGAAGGCTATGAAGAACCTAGGATTGGCATTTCCAGATGGGAATAATGAATATATACTATGATACCCTTGCTCCAAAACAGCCATCATTCTCCCTAGGCATTGCTCAGCCAAAATCCCTGCTACTAGAGGGAACAAATTATTGTACTATATGCAACAAGAAGAGATATTATAATTTTCACAGACAGTCTCAAGAAGACTTTGTCTTAAACTAATCTTTGAAAAATCCTCATCTCCAGTGGAAAATGGGGATATGGAAAATACAGTTAACAATTTAAAATACTTTGTGTTACAACATTAAACAGGTATTCCGATCACATAGTTTAAAATATTTTACGAAAGTAGAGATTTGATTCTTTTCATTAAGAGTGTGAACAAAGACCTCTCTCTGGTAAATTAATACCCCTACCTCCAAATGCATGTGACCATGTGTATTCACTTCTTGCTTTAGGATAAGATCTTTAGGTTTTTATATTTCTTATAAAAATGAAGACCATCCTAACAAGATTTAATAACATTAAAGGAATAGCAATTAAAAACAAAGTATAAAATCTCAACAAACAATAAGTAAAGAGACTGAATCATTAACACAAAACCTCCCAACAAAGAATTCTAAGATCAGGTGGCCTCATTGGTGAATTTTATTAACACTCAAAGAATTAATACTGATTCTTATCAAATTCTTTCAAAATCTGAAGTGGATGCAATAGCATATCTAGGGGAAAATTGGCCCAAGATTGTAAAACACTTGCACACTGAAAACTGTAAAACCTTGCTAAAAGAAAGAAAACCTAAAGAATTGGCAGGACATCCCATATTAATGGGTTGGAAGCCTTAATATTAAGATGTCAATATTACTCAAAGTGATTTACAGATTCAGTGTAATCCCAATCAAAATTCCAACAGCCTTCTTTGCAGAAATGAAAAGGCAATCATCAAATTTATACGGAATAGCAAGGGACCCCAGAAAATCATCTTGAAGAAAGAAGTACAAAGTTGGAGGACTCACAATTTCTAGTTTCAAAACCTATTACAGGGTGGGCCATGGTGACTCAGTGGCATAGTTCCCACCTGCTATGCCGGAAACCTGGGTTCACTTCCTGGTGCCTGCCCATTGGAAAAAGAAAAAGCTATTACAAAGCCACAGCAATCAAACCAGTGCAGTACTGGCATAAGGATAGACAAATAGACCAATGAAATTGAATTAAGAATTCAGAAATAAACCAACACATCTTCGCCACATTATTTTTGGCATGGGCAGGCTCTGGAAATTGAACCTGGGCCTCCCACATGGCAGGCAAGAATTCTGCCACTGAGCCACCCTTATACACCATAGCTGCCTTATTTTTTTTTGATAAGGGTACCAAATCCAATCAATAGAGAAAGAATAGTCTCTTTAACTCTTTAATGGTGTCAGGAAAACTGGATGGGTTTGGTTCAACATCAGTGGTCATCAGGGAAATGAAAATCAAAACCACAATAAGGTACCACTTCATACCCATTAGAATGGCTATTATTAAAAAAAAAAAACAGAACAGAAAAGAATGTGCTGGCAAGGATGAAGTACTGATAACACTAGAATGGTACAACCACAATAGAAAACAGTTTGGTGGCTTCTCAGAAAATTGAAATAGAATTACCATATGGCCTGGTAATCCCACTTCTAGTTATATACCAAAAAATTGAAAGCAAGGCATAGGTATTTGTGCAGCAATGTTCATAGTAGCATTCTTCACAGTAACGGAAAGGTGAAAGCATGCAGGGGTCCATCAATACTGAATGAATAAACAAAATGTGATATATACATATAATGAAATACTATTCAGCCTTAAAAAGTAATAAAATTCTGATACATATTACAATGTGGATGAACCTTAAGAAATCATGTAGTATCAAATAAGTCAGACCCAAAAGGATAAATATATGATTTCACGTATATGAAACACCTAGAATAAGCAACTTCGTAGAGACACAAAGTAGAGTTCAAATACTAATGGCTGGGATCAGGAAGTTGGGGGAACCTGGAGAGTTATTGCTTGATGGGTACAAAGTTTCTGTTTCAGGTGATGAAAAATTTTGTAATGGATGGTGCTATTGGTAGCATAATATTGCAAATGTAATTAAGATCACTGAATGGTACACAGGAACATCACTAAAATGGGAAATTTTGGTGTATATATATATATATGTATATATATTACCATAATGATATTTAAAATTAACAATTCTTGAATGAATATGCAAATTCCAAATTAAATTCCTTAAAGAAACAAATTAGCATGAACTCTGTATGATTGCTATTAACTAATTATTTTGATATTTTAAAAGCCTATTTTTCATTTTATACTTAATTTTTATCAAGGTTGAGTTTTTTTTAGAAAGAATCATTTTCTTTCTATGTTCTTATGAAAAACTATCATATAATTATTGTACGTGACTCTGAGTTCTATGCTCTGGTTCCTTCCCTCTACAAACGTACATTCTCAAGCAGACATATATGTAATAATATTTCTGGAGAGCATTGTCCATATTTTATACCTTGCCTTATCACAAAAAGAATGAAAAATATATTCCATAGGTACAGTGCTATTCACGAATATTATCTTTGGATTGGTTAGGTTAATTCATTCGCTATGTGCAGATAGTTGTATTTGTCAGTGTGGGCTAGATTATATTGTTGTGAAAAAAGAAACTTTAGTAGTTTAATAAAATAATTTTTTTTGTTTTGTTTTGTTTACTAAAAGTCTATTGGGTCCAGGGACTCTTCAGGCAAAGGTCCTTCATATGGAGACTCAAGAAGTTGAGCCTGCTTTTTACCATCTTCTAATAGTTTCAGAGCATATTATTTTACTTTTGCCAAAATTAGTTGAATTAGAGCATTCTTTAATGAATGAATATGATGCTGTCAATAATAATATTTATCCTAAGACGTATCTATTCATGTAATAGTAAGAGACTTATTTTCATCCATCCTGCAGGTGCATTTTCTCTATCGCCACAATATTTATACTTGCTATGTTGCTTTTTAATTGATATTTAATAGCTTGTTTCAAATTGTATCCTTGCACTTATAGGGTCATATCCTCCCAGACAAAAGAAAACTATTTACATTATTGTGAGTCTCTTTATTTTTTTTTCTTTAAACCAGTTCTATTGGAAGGCTTCTATAAGCATTTAAAACTAATATTGATTTATTTCGGACTGTGTTCACCAAATGCTATTTGTTCAAATAAAGTAGTTTAGAGAGTACCCTGAAATATGAAAGACTTGCAAGGACTTGAATGTGAGAAAATATCCTTTTATTTTGAGGCATATGTTTGGGCTAAATTTTAAGAGTCTCTTCGTGCTAAGCATTATGCTAAATACTAAAAGAAAGATACTACAAAGTAAAAGGCAGAGAAAGACTTGAAAGCTGGGAGATGTGGGAATGTGTGTGTGCCATTTTCACTGTGCTGGGAACGGTAGTCCTGCCCTAGGAGGTGATAGGCATGTGATAACCAAATGAAGAAGAGAGGACACCATGTAAACCTTGGGGGAAGGACATTCCAGTCAAAAGGAATATTAAGCACAAAGCACAAAAGCCCTAAGGCATGAACAAGTTCAACTTTTTCAAGGGTCTGAAACAAGGTCACTCTGGATGGAGAACTGTAGATTAGTTTAGAGGAGTAGCAAGATTTGAATTATGTAGGGTCATAATGGTCATGGAATGGGTTTTAGATTTAAGTATGCAGAGAAGCAGCTCCTGGGGTATTTTTAATAGGGAAGTTGTATGATCTGATTCATATTTTTAAAAGGTCACTCTGCCATTTGCATGGAGAATAGTCTATAGGAAGCAGGAGTGAAAACAGAGTTATTAGGAGGCTGGGCGCTAGTCCAGGTGGGAGCTGAGAGCTGCTTAGATCAGCTAAGGAGATGAAGAGAAACGAACAGAATGCCCTAAGGAAATTCCAAAGATAAACAACGAACTGGGAAAATATTTGCATCTTGTTCTAGTTTGCTAGCTGCCGGAATGCAACACACCAGAGACGGATTGGCTGTCAATAAAAGGGGATTTATTTAGTTGACGTATAGTTCTTCAGAGGAAAGGCAGCTAGCTTTCAACTGAGGTTCTTTCTTATGTGGGAAGGCACAGTGCGATCTCTGCTGACCTTCTCTCCAGCCCTCAGGGTTCCAACAGATTTCCCTGGGGTGATTCCTTTCTGCATCTCCAAAGGCCTAGGCTGAGTTGTGAGTGCTGAGATGAGGTATGCTGAGCTGCTTGGGCTGTGCTATGTTGAGCTCTCTCATTTAAGCACCAGCCAATTAACTCAAACATCATTCATTGCAGCAGGCATACCTCCTAGCTGACTGCAGATGTTATCAGGAACAGATGAGGTTCACATGCCAGCAGCTCATGTCCACAGCAATATAACTAGGCATCTTCACCTGGCCACGTTGACAACTGAATCTAACTACCAAACATCTCATATCATAAATGACTGCTTTTCTATAAGTCAATAAGAAAAAGACTGATAATCCTTTATCACTTTCAAATGAACCACTTACTTGCTTCTGGAGGAACTCAACTAAGAGAGTCCTCAACCTCTTCTCTGAATGTTGATCAGAATGTTATTGGTATTTGAGCAGGATAAGTCTATGTTGTACAGACTTGTCCTTACATGTGAGACTTTTAGCATCCCTATTTCCTGGACACTAACCTTCTGTAGCACTTCAGCCATCATTCACTGTCACAACCAAAATTTAATCCACGCATTTTCCACAAGACCTGCGTCTCCTATGGAGTGCCCACAACTTCCCCTATATCCCTCACAAGTAGTGCCAATTTCTTCTCTCAGATGCCTCATACTACTGGGCACAGTGGTGGACAAAGTGTCTACCTTGTTTCTCTTTTGATTCTAGGTCATTTTCCTCCTTCTCTTTTCGATCTCATATCTTTCTACCTTAAAACTGTTACTCCTCAATGTGGAGGTACCACTTAACCACTTGTCCTCATTCATTGAAGATTTTAGCCCCAAGCTCATTGTCATTTTATCCAACATTGCTCCTTTCATAATTCTTGGTAAATGTAATATCCAAGTGGATTATCTTTCTGGTACCATGGTCTCTCAGGTCCTTGACCTTCTTTCTCCTTTTCTGATGACTTTTTCTATTCTTGAGAAGAAAATCTCCAAAACCTCACATCAGATATCTCTCCTCTCTCTGCACCTATACCCATATACTCCTTTCCTTCATGTTACTATAAATGAACTACCCCAACCCCCAACCAAAAGTTCTTTTAGTATTCTAAATCCCATACTTTCTTACCTAAAGGCCATTATGGTGGTTTAAAGCAGTATGTGGCCCAGAAAAGCATGTTCTTAAAGTTAATCCATCCCTGTGAGTATAAACCCATTGTAAGTAGGACCTTTTGATGAGGCTACTTCAGTTAAGGTGTAACCCACCTCATTCAGGATGGGTCTTAATCCTGTTACTGGAGTCCTTTATAAATGGAATGACTACAGAGAGAAAGAGAGCAAGAAACTGAAATCAATGGAACCTGGAAGAGAAAGGAAAGACTAGAAGATGCCATCATATGCCCTGCCTTGTGGCAGAGGAGCCAAGGATTGCCAGCAGCCAGTCTTCCAGAAGAAAGCATTGCCTTGATTACACCTTGATTTGGACATTCTCATGGCCTTAAAGTATAAGCTAATAAAGTATAAGCTAATAAATAAAAAACAGTTAATTTCTATTGTTTAAAGCTAACCAATTCCGTGGTATCTGCTTTGAGCAGCCTAGGAAACTAAAACAGATCTCTTCAGCAATTCACTTCTCTCTACCTACATCATAATTTTTTCTTTCTCCACTAGATTATAACCTTCAGCATTCAAATATTTTTCAATTTCCCCCATCTTAAATTCATAATACACTCACCTGGTTTTGTTCTACTTTGATGGCTTCTTCTATCAACCTCTTTAATGGTTCCTGTCTCATAACCTTGACTTCTAAACAGTGGAGGGTCCCAGGGATCAGTTCATGGCCTTTTCTTTATCTACACAGCATACATTGGTGATTTCATCCAGTTCCATAGCTTTGTCATATATGCATTGAGAACACCAGAATTTATGTCTAAGTCTCAGATCTCTTCTCTGATGACCAGACCCTTATGTCCAAAACCTATTTTATATTTCTCTCCAGATACCTGATAAATATAACTGGTAGTATTCTAAACCAAAGTTTGTATTTCCTCCTACTCAGAGGCTTTACCCTACCCAGCAAATGGCATACCCATCCTTCCAGTTGCTCAGATCAAACTCCTGGTATCTTTATTTGATTTTCCTCTTTCTCTCAAACACTACATATACATTATTAGCAAATCTTTTTGGTTCTACATTAAAAGTATATACAGAATTTGACCACCTTCTACCACCTCCCCTGGCAACATTGTAGTCCACCTTTTTTGTAATTACAATATCCTCCAAACTGGGCCCCTTATATTCATCCTCCTCCCTACAGTCTAATTTTTAAACTATCTTTCTGTAATTATTAGTTTCATTCCACTGTGGTGGGAGAACATACTTTGCATGACTTCTTTTAAATTTGCTGAGATATATTTTATGGCCAAAAATGTGCCCTACCTTAATGAATATTCCATGTGAGCTTAAGAATGCGTATTCTGTTGTTAGATGCACTTGCCTGATGTTCAACTGTATCTATACCAGTTTTCTGCCCACTAGATCTGCCAATTACTTGTGGAAGTGTGTTGATGTCTCCGACTATAATGGTGAATTTGCCTATTTCCCTTTGCAGTTCTATAAATTTGTAACATATGTGATTTGACACACCATTAGGTTCAGGCACATTAAGGATCATATTGTCATCTTGGAAAATTGACCCCTTTATAATTATATAATGCCCCTTGTGCTGGTTTGAAATGATGTATGTATCCTAGAAAAGCCATGTTTTAATCCTAATCCCATTTTGTAAAGGCAGCTGTTTCTTCTAATCCGTATTCGGTATTATATTGAAATTGTAATTAGATCATCTCCCTGGAGATGTGATTTAGTCAAGAGTGGTTGTTAAGCTGGATTAGCTGGAGGTGTGTCTCCATCCATTTGGGTGGGTCTTGATAAGTTTCTGGAGTCCTATAAAAGAGGAAACCTTTTGGAGAATGAAGGAGATTCAGAGACAGCAGAGCAGAATGACATAGCCACAAGAAGTAGAGTCTACCAGCTAATGACCTTTGGAGATGAAGAAGGAAAATGCCTCCCCGGGAGCTTCATGAAGCAGGAAGCCAGGAGAAGAAGCTAGCAGATGATGCCGTGTTCAGCATGTGCCCTTCCAGCTGAGAGAGGAACCCGGACCATGTTCACCATGTGCCTTTCCAGATGAGAGAGAAACTTTGACTGTGTCGCCATGTGCCCTTCCACTTGAGAGAGAAACCCTGAACTTCATCAGCTTTCTTAAACCAAAGTATCTTTCCCTGAATGCCTTAGATTGGACATTTCTGTAGACTTGTTTTAATTGGGACATTTTCTTGGCCTTAGAACTGTAACTAGCAACTTATTAAATTCCCCTTTTTAAAAGTCATTTTCTGGTATGTTGCATTCCGGCAGTCAGCAAACTAGAACACCCCTCTTCATCCCTCATAATTTTCTTAATTTTGAAGTCTGCCTTGTTTGAAATTAACATAATTACTCCACCTTTCTTTTGATTAGAATTATCATGATCTCTTTCTATGTCCTTTTACTATTTTTTGTATGCTGTGTGATGGTGTCACATTTCATTATTTTTGCATGTGAGTATTCCATTATTGACTTGTAATTTAATTCCATTGTGGTCAGAGACATACTCTGTATGACTTGAGCCATTCCGAATTTGTTGGCCCAGAATATGATCTATGTTGGTAAATGATCTGTGCGCACTTGAGAAGAATGTGTATTCTGCTCTCAATGAATGTAGTGTTTTATAAAGGTCAATTAGGTCAAGAGTTGGCTAGAGTGTCATTCAAGTCTCCCATCACTGCTCATATTCTGCCTCCTTGTTCTGTTATTCAGAAAGGGTGCTGAAATCTCTACTGTTCGTGTGGATTTGTCTATTTCTCCTTTTACTTCTATCAATTCCTGCTTCATGTGCTTTGAAGTGCTGTTATTGGAACATAAATGTTTGGGATTGTTATATCTTCTTGATTAATTGACCATTTTACCATTAAGAAGCGGCCCTCATTATGTCTGGTAATATTGTGTGCTCTGAAATCTACTTTATCTAATATTAATATGTCTGCTCCAGCTTTCTTTTGATTAGTGTTAGTATGGTGTATCTCTTTCCATCCTTTTATTTTTAACATATTTGTGTCTTTATATATAAATTGTATTTCTTATAGGTTATATATGGTTGGGTCTTGCATTTTTATCCAGCTGGACAATCTTGCTGCTTAATTGGCATGTTTAGACCACTTACATTTAATGTGATTATTGACATGGTTAGGTTTGAGTCTATCGTTTTGCCATTTGTTTACTATTTATCCTATCTGGTTTTTGTTTCCCCTTTCCACTTTTTCTGCCTTCTTTTGGACTATTTTTTATGGCTCCATTTTTTTGAACATAGGAATATAGTCACAATAACTGTTTTAATATTTTTCCTAATTGCAGCATCTATGTCAGGTAGGGTCAGTTTTGAGATTCTCCTCATTATGAATTGTGTTTTCCTGTTTCTTTGCATGCCTGGTAATCTTTGATTGAATGCAGACCTTGTGAATTTTCCTTGGTTGGGTGCTAGATATTTTTGAGTTCTGATAAATTCTCTTAACCTTTGTTCATGGATGCTGTTAACTTACTAGGAAACAGTTTGATGCTTTCAGGTCTTGCTTTTATGACTTGTTTGGCACCTCTGGAGTAGTTCTTAGTCTAGGACTAATTATTCCCCACACTCTACCAAATGTCTTATAATTTATTACGAGTTTTTCCACTTTGGCTAGTCAGAATAGGCACTATTCCTGGCCCTGTGTGTGGGAACAGGCACTGCTTCCCTCTTTTCCTTCCAAATGGTTCTTTCCTGGGCCTAGTGTAGTTTTCTCACAGATATGCATTGATCAGGACTTTGCTGAGGGGAAAATTAAGAGGGTCCATTTGCAGATCCCCAGCATTCTCTCTGTACAACTTTTTCAGACTCTTTGTGCTCTGTTCTATGAATTCTCACTGTCTTGGTCTTCCTGAATCTCAGCTCTGTCTTGGCCTCAGTTTCTCTTCCATATACCATGGTCTGAAAATTCTCTCCAGTCAGCAAGCGGAAATAATTGTATGTCTCATTTCTTGCATTTCCTGTTTTTCTGGAATCCCTTTCCTTCATTACTTGGCATCCAATGTCTTGAAAACCATTGTTTCATGTTTGGTTTGGTGTTTGGCTTTTTTGTTTGGTTTAAGCTGGCAGAGTAAATCCAGTCCCTGTTACTCCATCTTTGGAGAAAATATACATCTTCTTAATCACTGGTAGCATGAAGAATTCTGGAATGGCCCAGTATCGATGCTTTTCCTTCCTTATTTATGACAGGACTAGGGGATTTGGCTCAAGATAATTTTTAAGTGTATTCACATTTTTTTTTAATTTCCCAAAACTTAATTACAACAAATGGGGCAAGGTGATACCACTAATAGATTCCATTTCCAGAAAAAAAAATTCTACTGGGGAATATTTATTTGTATTTGGGACAAAAACCCAATTTTTGTCTTTTCAGGGGTTACTGATACAAATATCTACATAGGGACTTGAAAGATGACAAGTACAAAGCAGATGTAATATGTAGTGAACTGGGGAAATGGCAGGTTAGTAGAGGGATATAACTTGCCCAAAGACATTTGAATCCAATAGTGTAACAGCAAATAAAACAGTGTCCTCACTTATGGCCCAACTTTATCCCAGTCTGCATTCTAAACTCCCTCCTACCTACCTCAATCATAGGATTATTTTTATTAAAATATCATATAGTAAAAATATCTTTAAAAGATGAGCAGTAAAAATACTTATTTATTATTATTTTTATTATTATTCATGCCAATAAATTCTTCAAAGGGGCCTGTAGTCTGCCAAAAGAAAGCATTTCAGGAGAATTAAAAATCATAGAGGAAATGAAAGTATAATTCTCATGAAGAAATAACTATCATTTTTAGTAATCTTGGAGACACTATGTGTTTGCAAATCTTAGCAATATACCTATGTGAAGGTCAGTACATCTCTTCCCAGAAAAATTAACCTTTGTACTGCAACTTGTTTCTCCTGTTTTGCAACCTGCTTTGGTCAATATTTTCTTAAGCGAGGAAGAAAACTAATTGACACAGTTGGAGGTGGGAAACTGTCTTTACAAACTTGTTGATATGAGCTAGAATAGACATGTTTGGAGAGATGGGATCAATATTTTAAAAGTAGTGATTTCTCGATTTTAAATTGCTATGGTTTGGTTTCCAATGTTCTAGAAATTCAATGATAGCTAAGAGAACCTTATTAAGAATTATAATAGTATGAAGTATTCTATAGATTATGACCTAGCCCTGATGCTCATAAAATTTTAACTCCTTTGGCTATTCAGGGTAGTCTGTACAAGTACAGACCAAAATATCTGAGTCATATTATGTAAATACATGTTCTTACGAATATTCAATCTGAATTTTGTTGCCTTTTAAAGGACATCAAAAGATATCAACGTCATGATAGCCAGATATAAAGTATTAGTGTGGTTTTTTAATACCTAGTAAAAATGACAAAGGGTATTAATTATATGAAGAAGGAAGCCCATCTTGGTTAGGCAGTCTAACCACAATGCTCAACAGGAAGATTTGACTTTCCAACATAAACACTTAGTAAAACACACAATTGCTGGGACAATAGCCACTGACTATAGGGTTTATAGATCTCTGAGACAGGTTGTTTCATGACTGAATGACAGTTTTAAAAATGCTTTTCAAAACTCATCTTTGGGAAGCCAAGCTTCTTTAATTATTTTGTTTTAACAACTTAGATTGAAAACAGGTGACCTTGTTGAGACCTTCAGGCCTTACAAGCATTTTGAATCACCACATTGTTTGTTTGTTTGTTTCTCTCAAGGACTTAGGCTCAAATATATAGAATCATATTTTTCTAAATACATTTTCTTCAATCATCGGTTCTCAGTGCTCTTGCCCCATTGTCCCAGCAGACATGTGGCAATGTCTAGAAGCATTTATGACTGTCCAACTGGGGAGAGCATGCTACTGGCATCTAGTGGGTGGAGGCCAGGGATGCTGTTAAATATCCTTTAATGTACAGAACATCCCTCTACAACAAATAATTATCCAGCCCAAACTGTCAATAGAGCTGAGATTGAGAATGCCTGTGTTAAATGAAGGGTGTGTGATGGTTTATAAATTCCAGTTGAGAAATACCTCTGCTGCTATCTTTTAAAATTAGATTTATTTCAAGGAAAAAAAATTGTTTTATTTTATAATAATCTCTTAGACTTGCTTAGAATTTTACAATGTACAAATTCCTTTCATATATTTTATCTTATTTGCTCCTCATACAAATGAGGAAGCAATCTTTTTTTCTTGTTTTACTACCAGCAGCACTAATATACGGGAAGATTTAAATCCCTGTGAAAATCATTCCTTCCCCTACAGAGCAAGAGTTTTATGAAACAAAATATGCTAAATCACTCATGGTTTAGCCAGAAACCAGAATTTTTTCCTTTTCTTTTAACATTTTTTTTATTATTGTGAAATATAACATATATACAAAAAAACAATAAATTTCCAAGTACATTTTAACAAGTAGTTATAAAACAGATTTTAAAGTTGGTATGAGTTACAGTTCCCACAATTTTTCATTTTTCCTTCTAGCTGCTCTAAGACACTGGAGACCAAAAGAAATATCAATATAATGATTCAGTAGTTATACGCATATGTTAAATCCTATTTTCTCTGTTATACTTCTCCTTCTCCCTCTTTTTGTGAAAAATAACATTATATGCAAAAAAAGCAATATATTTCAAAGTACATTACAACAATTAGTTGTAGAACAGATTTCAGAGTTTGGTATGTGTTATAATTCCACAATTTGAGGTTTTTACTTCTACCCGCTCTAAAATAATACAAAAGAAGTATCAATATAATGATTCAACAATCATATTCATTTGTTAAACCCTTCCCTGTATAACTCCATCATCACCTTTGATCTTTCTCACACTCTTTAGGGGTATTTGGGCTATGGCCATTCTAACTTTTCATGTTGGAAGGGGCTATCAATAATATGCGATAGGGGGCTGGAACTAACTGATGTTCTGGAGAGGCTCACCCCTCTACATTTCAGGACTTATCTGGTCCAGGGACCCATCTGGAGGCTGTAGGTTTCTGGAAAGTTATCCTAGTGCATGGAACCTTTGTAGAATTTATAATTTCATTGTTACCAAGAAAAAGATAACCAATAAAGAGACCCTCACCAGAAACCAGAATTTGATATAAGAAATTGGCTCCACAGGTGTTGGAAAAGCTGGAAAGGATCCAGGGATTAACAGCCACAGGCAACCGTGACACTTGAAGATGGCAGTAGGGAGGAGGTGGTATTATCAGAGCCCAGGACCAACTCCATGATAGGCCTGTCCAGCAGGAGCTGGAGCTGTGCTGGAACTTAGCTGCTGGAAGGGACAGTGCCCAAGGCAAAAAGAAGAGGGGAGAAATATACTGGCTTTCCCCTTCCTCCCACCTCCCAATTTCCTGCCAGTGCTTCCTATTAGCCAAACACAGCAAGAAGCCAGCTGATGGGTAGCCTGGGAAACACAGCCTGCAGGGGCCAGCCGAGATACAGAGCACAGAAGGGCAAGGAATGGATTCAAAGGCATACAGGCTTAGGACCATCACATGTGTGATGGGCATCATGCCAATGGAAGAACACTACAGATTAGTTTAAGGAATCAAGTGAATATTCCAGGACCTAAAATAATGTTTTTTTTCAATGCAAGGTGATGTCTTAAGTCTATCCTGGACCAACAGATAACTATAATAAAAAACAAACTCAGAAGAAAGAACTTGACAAATACGGCACAAGAATATTTTGTATAAATATCCAGACCCTTTAATAGTGAAGTAATTTCGAGTGAAATTAAAAAAATAGAAACAAACAAACAAAAAAGGAAAATGAGGCTCTAATAGGTGTTCAGAAAGGAAGCTATGAATTTTGTCACACCTGTTTTGCAAACAGTAGGTTCCACATCAAAATATAAGCAATTTCTTGCTGAGCTCTTGACAACATGAAAATAAAAAATTCATCACTTTTCCTCTAAAAATTGTAGACAGTAGCAGAACAAGATTTTTTAAAAGGGTAGCTTAATTTTCTTTCTGGAAGAAAAAACCTTCAGAAAAGAGAGTTAAGAGGAAATAATCTATTGTTGCAGGCTCTCTCAACTGGCTCACTATGTGCACTGAATATACATAATGTAGCTTTGAGAAACAAGTCAAAATTTCAGGATCACTAGTATCAAAACCAGAAATCCTGAAATTACTAATAGCTATCCCATCTAAATAATGGTTAATATTTAGAAGAGATGCTATCTGTGGTAACTGCTGGAGATATTTTGGTTTTCTTGAGGATGTTCTTAACCTGTACAATGAGCAATAAGAAAAATCTTGGAGATGTGCGCAGGTAGTTCAGTGGTAGAATTCTTGCCGCCATGCAGGAGACCCAGGTTTGATTTCCCGTCCATGCACTTCAAAAAAATCCCCAAAACATTCAACAAATGTTGCTACCATAATGGGACATTCACATGGAAAAAGAATGAAATGTGACCCCATCACACAGCATTCAAAAAATGAAAAATCTTCAAAGAAATGTAGCAGTGATCCTGTGTGTAACCTAGGCATGAGGGGCCTCCTTTAGAGAAGGAGACATCCAAAACACAGAAAAGTGTGAACAGGTGATTATACAAGAAAAATTAAAGTGTGGTTTCTGGTGGTTCTCCTGCCTTAGACACAAGTGGGCTTCACTGGTCAGTCCCAGCAAACAGGGCAAGAATGAGGTGTCTAAATGCAGTGCTAGACTATCTTTTGGAGTAGCATAGCTGCCAAGATAGCTGGATGCAGTTGCAGACTGTAGTGTCCAATTTGAGGCAAATATCATTATCTACAGGGCCAAGCAAACAAATGCCATAATTCAGAGCAGCCATCCTCTGAATGGGGGCACCAGGATGTGGGGTTCATTACAATAAATGAGGGTCCTTAGAGATGCAGGAATGCTGTGAAAGGGAATTCAAGGGTTGGTGATGTTCTGAAATCCAAGCAGGCCATTGGCATTGGGAATAAGGGGAGTCTCTGAGCAGTCCTGGCAAGAGGCAGATGACTGAGGTAGGGGATGGAGCAGAAGTCCAGTTATAAAACTGGAGAAGAGAGAGATTTAAGAGATGGGGGTAGGGTAGGAGGTTTGAATCTGAGTCACAGAGAGGTGTAGAAATTTTTAACTTCCTCCCAGAGTGATTATTTTTTGAATTCTTTAGGGCTTAGGTTCTCACTAAAGGCATAGTACACAGGGCCCACCAGATATCCCAGGTTTTAAAAATTGTTTGAAAGCCAGAAAATAAAGTGTAGTGGCTATAAAACACAAAGGAAACTGCAAAATGAAATTAATATTTCAAGAGGGAAATTGTATCAATCTCTTTAATTTTTCATAACAAAACATTTATTTTTCATGTGGGGATATGGCTATATATTCCAGTGCTTGATATGATGTGGGATGAAGCCTCTAAAAGTAAGAATATCCGGGGTTTATGAATCGGTCCATCTTCTACTTGACATGACAGTTCACTCAGGAAAGGCCAAAGTGTGTTAAAAACTTGGTAAGGCTGAGCAGGCAAGGAGTTTTTAAAGGCAAAAGTCCAAATTACTAGTGCCAGAAATGGAGCTGGGGGTGGGAGTGGAAAGAGATAGAAGGCTAGGGAGTAGTGTCTGGCAAAGCTGCAGAGGCTAGGCTTGACCGGTGTTAGGAGTACGGGTATGGTGCCCCTGGAGATGGTGCACTCTGGTTTCTATTTTGGAACTGGTCATACGAGGGTTTCCAATCAGGCAGGCAGTCTGGCAGCAAAGGGCTGCGAATAGCAGAGAGAACCATCTGGAAGCAGGTGGCCACTCTGTTGAGCAGGGATATGAATGCAGAATTGGCAAAATCTGGACAGCAGGGCTTAGCTTCTAAAGCAGGGAGGAGGCAGAAGAGAAGTGAGGACTGAGAGGAGTTTAGTCCTTCTAAGGCAGCAAAGCAGTAGAAAATCAGCCAAACAAGGAACCTGGAGGTGCAGAAGTTCCAAGGCTCCTGGGTTCATCTGGTGCCTGATTGGCTACAAGTCAATCCCAGGAACACCAGAGGAGCTCAATCAATGAGTCTGGACTTCTAGATTGCTGGTCCAGGAGTAGGGCCTAATTCTATATACCTTCCCCTTAGGAGGAGTGACTTCATCTGAATGAAATAGGAGATGATCTGAGATTACTACCATGGAGGCAGGGCCACTGGTGTGTCCAGAGAAATAGGCAATGGAACTGCTGAAGTGGCCCCAATTATGAGGGAAGAAGGTTTTAGATGAAACAATCCAGAGGTTGCCTCAAGGGCAGGTGTTTAAACTCCTCTAGCAAGAAATTTCTCTGATAGAGGGAGAAGAGTATGTCTCCCTGGGAGGGGACCACAGACCCTGACCCAGAGACATTGTGATGACTGAGCAGAGATAAAAGAGGCCTCAGAGGAGCCTGAGTGGCTATACCTCTAGAGCCACTTGGGGCTGCTGCAGAGGCTGGTGACCTCTGGCTGGAGAGCAGGGTGAAGAGGTCTAGGCTTCCCTTGAGACTATCTCCATGGTCCAGAGTCAACCTCAACTTCTCAGACTACCTGACAGCAAAGAAGGGTCAGGGCCAGGGCATTAGCAGAGGGAGAGCTTAGCTGACCAAGCTGAAGAAGAGGCAGGTAGTAAGGGAATAGATCATGGCAGCAGTGACCTCATGGATCTTGGCACAGTAAAAGACTTCCAGCAACTGTAAATGACCTAGGATAAGAGTCACCAGGAGACATCAAGAGGGAACTATAGGGACTCTGGATAATCTGGCAGAAGAGATCATTTTTACTGTTTTTCCTTCTATTGCTTTATCAACAGAGGACTTGCTGGTTGGGTGAACTAGATTTGTCCAAGATGACACATTCCTCAGGTGGATGTGTGTTATTAGCAATTCACTGGGCACTATCTAGGGATTACTGGCATTTTGATAGCCTTAAAAATATTCAGACTTGCTTAAAATTAATATTTAATTGAATGGCTATAAAATTAACTATTGTCAACAAGTCAACTCAGCTCAACTCTTCATATGATGAGAGAAGAAAAACAATAAAGTGATCTCTCCTACAGAAGATTTAACCGCACAGATTATCCAAAGGACCGAGAACTTCAAACATATGGATTTATATTTCATTTAGAACAAGAGCACATTCTGAAATATTTGACTTAAGTGGCTGGGAACATGAGAGTAGAGTGCCAATGAAGGACTTAGAAATAATCCTGCTCTCAGAATTCTGGGTGGATCCTGTCTTCAGTTCTACGGGAATGATTTCTGAGTGATTAAGTTCATCAAATGTACTGGCTCTTTTTGCTTCAGGCATATTTACACACGTGTTATACATGTGCTGCTTGAGTTCTGAAGTTATTTATATCCTTAGAAAGTGAATATCATGTAATATAAAAGTACTACAAACTAGGAATTCACAAGCAAGGTGAAAAGAGAAGCCAAAGGAAGAAACAACAGAGATGGAGACATAGAAAGAGAAAATGAAATTATATGTACAATATCTTCTAAGCATAAGGTTTTTAGTGTTTTCTTCTACATAAAAGGCCTAATATTCATAACAGTGAAAAATAATTAGCACATGAATCGTTCTTTTTTTGTCATAATAATTCCAAATGCTAGATGTCATTTCAAATGTCTGATCACAAGTGTTACCTTATGGAAGTCAGTACCGAGTTTGGTTCTCTTGAAAAAAGTTTTAGACTAGAAGGGATAATGGTTAGAAAAGTATGCAGAAAACAGGCCACCAGCAGAGAAGGGCTTGTTGGACCAGATTAAAAAGGGTTGAAGTATGCGCAAAATAGCTAGGGACAGCAAGTGATAAGTACATTACTGTATTATTTAGGATTCACAAAATAAAACATGTTTGTGAACAAACATATTACTACCTATTGACCTTAAATGGAAGATAATTCACGGATTTGTGATTGTTTTCCCCTAATCTGCACATCTGCATGCTTTAAATTTTGACCATTAGAATTGGAAAATGATAATACAAAATAGGTGGTGGCATGTAAGGCGGTGGTGGGTCCATTGTGCATACCCAGCCATGAAAAGGGAGCATCTATGACATTTAATTTAGGAAAGAGGAATAAAATAATGCAGTCACTAAAATATCAAAGTGGGAGGCTTGGTTGGCTCCTCAGGCAGAGTCTCACGGGACTGGGTCTAAAGGGGCCAAAAACTGGTGCTCATTTGTGCTCATCAGGCTCAGAGAATGGCTGCACTGATCTTTACTAATTACCAACTTGCTAAATTCAATAAGAAATAGATCTTCCAAGTCAGCCACATAAATCGAAAAGTCTGAACAATCAATTTCCTATAGAAAATTGACAATGAGCAGACAAATTAACATCAGAAAATTTCTTGGAGTCAAAGAACTGGATGATGCTAATGGTTAATGCCTTAAGTGATGCAAGCCTGAGACATGGCTGTTGTAGGCACACTGCTGACATTTCTCTTTCTATTTTTAAAATTTATTTATGGAAGCAATAAACTAACACCTAGCCTAACAAGTCTAGTTTTCCAATAGATAGCCAATTAAGTAGAAAATCCAATCAAGAAAGGTTGTTCTTTAGGTGGCTGGTAACACAGCACCAAGCTTTAATCTAAGCATTCTGGTCATGAAGTCATTTTTCACTCTACTAAACCACCAATTTTGTTAAAGTTATTTACAAGCCATGTTAACTATTACTATTTATTATTACTCTATTACTTTATCAGTGGAAAAAATCACCAAAAACTGCAGGAAAGAGAGAAAAGGCATATTCTACTACTTACTGCAAGGAGCTCAAACGTCGGAGAAAATTTTTGAGATTATTCTGAAGAGCAATTTGACATCCTTATGATGGAAGTTTATCAGACCAGGACCCACTTAAGTGTGAGTGGGTCATCACAAGATGAGGACTCATTATAATTTGATTCCTTTGAGCATATTACATTTAGTAGATGCCCAACAATTATAAACTTATGAGTGAGACATCATGACCTAATATTAAGGTGTTAAAATAGTTAAAAGGCCGGGTCAAAAATTATACGTAATTTTCACTGTTTTCTTTCACATGGCATAAAGTTAACATAGACCCACAATGAGTCTAAAAAATAATCTGAACTATTTTTTGTTTGTTTGTATTTAGTGGTGGTGAAATGTCTGTGTTAAATATTTTCTCTCCCCATTAGTCTCAGCACACAATGCTCACTTCCACTTCAGGTTTCAACTCTTGGAGTTCCTTGATTTGCATAAAGATTTCACCAAGCTGAGTCCAAATCCCACACCTTTTATGAGGGCAGATCTTTGAACTCTGCTGATGCTGATCTTTTCCTTTTCTGAACACCTTTGGCACTGGCTCTATATGACACATGATAATAAGACTGCCAGTGCAGTATTAATTTGAAGGGGATTTGCCTTTTCGGTATTCAAACCTCAGTAACCCTTGCTAAGTTACTTAACATTTGTTTCTTAATTTCTTAATTTGTCAATTGGGAATAATTTCTACCATAGAGTTGTTGAGAAACCGAGAGATTAAAAAACAAAACATTCAAGTCCGTGCTTGACGTACAGTAAATACTTCATAAATGTGGTCCTTCCTCCTGTTTTTCTTGGGAAAGCAGGTAGTGATCTTATCAGAAGTTAATGGGCAAGGTAAAAAGGAGATGAGGTCCTTGAAAGATATTCATGTCTGCTGTGACAAAGCCTGAATTGTTGGTCCCTCAAGAAGCACTCCGGGGAACTAAATCGAGTAAGAAAAGTTCTTTGGCACCCCTTTAACTAAAGGCCGTGAGGCAGTCCCTTCATCTCTCCAGACATTTGTTTAGATACAGCTTTATTACCATTGCCCAGTCCTGGGATGCAGTGGCTCTTCTGTGCTTTCCAAGCATCCCGGGCCGCTCCCTCCTTTCCTAGGCCAGAAACGCTGTTCATTTCGTCCAACTGGAAACCGCTGCACTGTGGCACCTCACCTGTCTACCCGCACTGCTCTCTTCATTTCTTGTTGGCGACTGTAAACTGTTGTTTTCTGTTTTAACCGTTCACATAGTTCTGGGCTCGCTGCATGGGCTCAGGAAAAGTTGGACTTTGGTGGACTGGTACAGCCCCAAGAAAATCGTGCGCAGAACCGGTTGCAGTCTTTCGCACCCTACGTGAACTAGACCAATTAGGCGGTAAATCATCACTGGGCCTTTTCGCCAGGAAAGTTTTAAAGGGGACCGGTGAGGGATCGCGGTAAGGCGAGGGTCTTCCTCTCCCCTCTAAGAGCACTCCACGAAACCGAGCCCACCCGGCCTGGCGCGCAGGGTCAGGGGGGCGGCGACGACTCCCAAAACTCGGCGGCGGATCGGGCATGCCCGGAAGTGCCCGGCGCTGGAGGGAGGGAGGAAGAGCCTCGGAGCCGCCGCGCGCACGCGCCCTGGCGGGCTGGGGCAGGAGTCGCAACTCGGAAGCCGGAGCCCGGACGGGCCCGGGACAGGGGGGGCGGGGGGCTGCGTGGGGGCGGGAGCGGCGAAGGCGGCCGCCCCTGGGGGCGCGTTTGTTTATCCCGGGGAAGAAGTTTAGGAGCGAGAGATAGGGAAGAAGGGCGGGCCGGGAGGGAAGGAGGGATGCGGTTCGGCGGAGGCGGCCGCCACAGGGAGTCGCCGCCATCACCTCCGCCGCCGCAGACTCGGGCTCCCGGGACCGCCGCGGCCGCCGCCTCAGCCGTAGCGGAGCGGCCACCGGGAGTGCTCGCCGCCGCCCTGCACGTCCGGGTAAGCGCCCCTCCTCCTCCGAGATCCCTGTGGCGCTCCTAGCCGCCCACTCCCCGCTCTGGAGTGTGCTGCGCCGGGCGGCCCCCTCCCCCACCTCGTGCACCTCTTCTCTTGGCTCCGGACCTCCACCCCGGCTGCGTGCCCTCGGCCTTCTCAGGGGCTACCTCCGGATCCCCAGCCCCATCCTCCGCCCCTACACTGCCCTCGCCTCCAAGTCCCTTCCGCAGCTTTACTTCCTCTGAGGATGCTCCCCCCCCAATCCCTCACACCCACTTCAATTTCCCATTATCCCCTTAGCTTCGTCCACGGGCCTGGCTCTTTCTTCCCCTCTTGCCGTTCTACCTCCTCATTTATACCTGTATATCCACCGCCACCCCTATATATCTTCTCTCTTTTCCTATTCACTCTGAAGAATGCTCAAAGCTGAAAAACTGCTTCCCCCCAAAAATAACACCTGCGTCCGCATAATGCCTTCTTATTCCAAAATCATGCTTTTGAAACAGTCGTATCGGTTAGTGCATTTTAGGGTGAGTTCTCAGCTCGCTACACCACCCATTACTTCCACTCCAATGGTTGTGCTTTCCACTCCCCTCCGAGCACGGACTTTCCTCCTCAAAAATTCTTGTTCATATTGACCAGGTTACAGCCACTTAACTCAGGGGTCCAGGGTTCAAGTCTTGACTTCCCCTTTTTGCCCACTTCTGTTAACCTTTTCTCCTAATTCCTCATTTTAAGTTTTTCAGTACTGGCTCTCACATAAAGGGATGGTAGGATTGTCTCCTTCAAAGCAGTCACAGAGCATAGTAGAAATAAGACTCACCTTCTGCTTATCTCAACTTTTGACTTCGCGGTCATTCATAATTGTGGACAGTGTCATTCAGCCATCCTCTTGAAGCTTTTGAAGCTTTGTCTGTATTTTAATAATCCTATGCTTAGTTTGTCTACTTTTCTATGATACCCTTCACACTGTTTCATGGACTGGAAACTTAAATGTTCATACCTTGGAAAATTATCTCTCTCCTCCTATAATGGGATGGTGGAATATTTCAAATAATTATCCCACCATTCTTGGGGAAAATGTTGCCTTGTGGTTAAGAGCTCAGACTCTGTAGCCAAACTACCAGGGTCTAAGCCTCTCTCCCCTGCCATATACCAACCAGCTCTGGCTTTGGGCAAGTTATTTGATCTCTCAGTGCCTCAGTATTTTTTCAACTGTAGGGAGACTAATATGCCTTAGAAAGATGATCGTAGTAGTATAAATTAATGTAGTTACAATACTTAGAATAGTGCCTGGCACATGGTAAGTGTTTAGTAAGTGCTTTTATCATCATCTCTTTGCTTGACTTGGTTTGGCTATTGGTAGGTTAATTCTAATTAGCGAACAGGGTGAGAATGGGAAGCTGTATTCTCTTTAACCCCCTTTTTTGAGTAGGTATGATTTATAGTTTACCATTGTATAACATAATTCCATCTGGTTTGAAAAATAGAGTTTTAGCTCCCTATATCCAAGTAAATTATCAGGCTACACAAAGGTTAGTTACTATTTCAGATCTCAATTTAGAAATTTTTTTATTTTATTTTTGTTTGGAGAAAAAATAACATTGAAAAATGTAGCAGAAAAAAAATGTGGCCGAGTCATCAAAGGTAGAAATTGAGGGTTTTACAGACAAGAATTTTAGTGTTAGAAATTAGTCAAAGCTGATGAAATTCATCACAGTTATCTGACCATAATCATGAACTACTACCGAAGATAGAGCTTTGACTTCATTCAGAAGACTGATGACTTCTCTCTTGTAACTTACTTTCATTCACATGACCATGTCTTTGTTTTGTCAGTCTTGTAAAACTTTGAAAGTTTTTGTCACATTTCCCATAAAACGACTTCCTTTAAAAAATTTGTATAGGTACTATTCAGTATTGTTATAATAGTAAAAATTTGAAATCACAATTACATATGTAACTATCAAAATAAAAGTTTGTCCATATAGAACCTAAAATCATTTTTGTACCACAAGTAGAATATGCTCCCAATTTTGTGTGAAACTTCTTTTGCTTTCACTGTTCTCTGGCATAGAATAATTTGGCTCTTTTCCCTGTGTATCCAAATTCTACCTGTCTTCTACCTCTAATGTTACTTCCATGTAGTTGCTGCCAGTGTTGGTTTCTTCATTTCTTGGCTTTTTTACTGTCTGTTTTTTCCTGCATTTTTAGCCTTTAATAAAACAAGCAACCTCTGGTTAAAGAAAAAAAATATCTCCCCCACCCTGATTCACAATTTTAAAGTTTATAGGAACTTTGAAGGAGTGGAATAAAAATGACATTTAGCATCTACTCTATGCTGAGCCCTTTTCCTTTGGTTTTGTAAATGTTCATTCTTTCCGAAAATATTTGTTCAACATCTACTGGGTGTCAGGCATTGGGAATACAAGCAGCCCTTCTCAGCCAGGGTTCCAGTGAACATTAAGGCCTAATGCTCTAAGGCATCCAGAGTGAGTAATGAAATAACTCATTTCCTATGTACCTAGAGTGGTACTAGCTATGTTCCATCCTTGGGAGAACTGAAAAAAATAGACCCTCAAGTCAGTTTCTTTAGGGTTTAACTATTGCAGATCCCTGTGGAGAAAAGCTACATCAGGGAATAATAATGCACTCCCTGTGCATTAAATTTTTGGTAATTTATATTGACAGACAACAAATAAGCAGACAAATTTATTTTATAAGTGAGTACTGGTAATATAATTAAAGATAATAATATCTAGCACTTATAAAGTGCTGTGCCAGGTACTGTTTTAAGTTTTTTTTAAATATATGTATTAACTCATTGAAACCTCATTACAGTCATTTGAAAGAGGCTTCATTATAATTTTCATTTCACAAATGGGAAACCTGAGAAACAGAGATTCCTTGATTTCCACAAAATCACATAGCTAAATAAGCAATGAAGCCAGGTAAGCTGGCTCTATAGTCTGTTATCCTTTGTTAACTCTCAGACCTTCCACTTCTACTTGGGTTACGTTAGACATGATTCTCCATCTTTCTAAAAATCTTCACAGTGGTATTTAGGTTGTTTAGGAAAGTAAAGGATATTTAACTTTTGGCACATGGTCTTACCCCAAGCCTTTTGTATGACAAAATATTGAAGGCATTTGTATTTGGTGGTCCTGCTTAGCATTTTTTTTTTTTTTTACCTAACTTAGAATTATTTGTTCATTTTGCAAACAGTTAATTGAACACTTGATCTGTGTAGGCTCTGTACTAGGCTCTGGTAATATGTGCTGATGGGAAGATGGTATTTATGTACTGATGGAGGCAAAAGTCTGTTGGGGAATAAACTAAACAAATAGTTACAATAACAGTAATTACAGTTTGGATAAGTGCCACAAAAGTAAATTATATTCAGTGAAAGCCTTCTAATCTGTCAGGGGTGTCAGGCAATGCTTCTCTGAAGAAACGACTTTTAAGCTGAAACTTGAACAGTGGACTGGAGTTATTCAAGTGATGTAGGTGATTTCAACTTTCTAGAACTGAAAGTCTGGTAGGAGCTGGTATTTTAGTGTCCTAGGCTGCTTAACACAAATACCATGAAATGGTTCGGCTTGATCAATGGGAATTTATTAGCTTTCAGTTTTGAGGCTGAAAAAATGTCCAAATAACATCATCAAGGTGTTGCTTTCTTTCTGAAAATCTGCCAGTGATCCTTGGCTCCTCTGCTACATGACAAGGCATGAGGGGATCATCTTCTCGTTTTCTCCCTCTCTTCTGGGTTTCATTGGTTTCAGCTTCTTTCTTCCATGGCTTTCTCTTTGTAGCATTCACTTTATAAAGGGCTCCAGTAATAGGATTAAGACCTGTCCTAAGGAGATGGGTCACAGCTTAACTGAAGTAGCCTCCTTAAGAGGGTCTATTTACAATGGGTCCACACCATTGTATGGATTGACTTTATGAGCATGTTTTTCTGGAGTATATACAGTTTCAGACCATCACAACTGGGCTGTACCTTAGCACATGAGGTTGGGTCATGCAAAATGAGACCAAAGCCAAACCATGGCAGTCAAAATCCTTGCTAAGCATTTGTATTTAATCCTGAGAGCAATGGACACCTACCAAAGCATGTTAAACAATGGAATAACTTACTCAGAGTTTTGCTGTAAAACATGAGTTGGCTGCTCTGTTTAGAACAGATTGGAGAGAGGCAAGGATAGATATAGGGAGTCAAAATTAGGCCACTGAATGCTTCTCAAACTTACTTCAGTCAACTGGTTTTGTTTTGTTTTAATTTCTAATATTGGAGACTAGTACTTTTGCAAAATGATAAAATGGATGTTATTGCCGTGTAAAATTGCTATGAATGCTTTTAAATGCTTACTCTCAGTTTCTGTATTTACCTTGTCTTAGAACAGTAACAAGTTTGTGTGCCAGTATTGACCCACAGCCTACATTTTGAATGGCAATGAGTTGATCTGTTATAATAGTTGAAACGAGTTAGTCCAGAATGGCGATGATAGAGTAGGTGGGCTTGACAAATATTTGACCATTAGAATTGATAGGATCTGGTTATGAATTAGATTTGAGAGCCTAAGTAGAGGGAAAGCACTTCCAATTTCTAGGGTTAGGGGTTCTTGTGCCTGAAAGAGGGAATACTGGGACAGGAACCAGTAATTGTTTGTTAATTTCTGAGAAGGTAGGGCATGGATTATAATTTAGTTTGAGACCTACTAAACTTGAGAGTGAGACAAGCAAGCAGAGATGTTTAGTGGCAATTGGATATATGGGCCTGGGGACTCAGTAATCAGGTTTGAAGTAGAGATAACTCTTTGGGCACCTAGACTTTTAGTGATACGTTTAGAACTCATACACTAGTGACAATGGACAATAAAATATTTATTATAGTGTGATTACTGTTGTCATAACAATTTATTCAGGTTGCTTTGGAATCTCAGAGGAGGGACAATAGGGAAGGTTCCTAAAGAAAATGACCCTTGGGCAGTGTTCTGTAACTTAAAGCAAGCAGTAGTAGAAGTGTTTAAAGAAATGAAATATTAGTCAGTAAAAGGGGAGATAAAGGATATGGGGTGTTTGAGTTCTTTTGTGTGTGCCTATCTGATAATTTTCATTTTGGAGAATGAAAATGGTCTAAAATTGAGTGTGATGATGATTGCACAACTAAGTGATGATATTGTGAGATATTGATTGTGTACTTAAGATATATGATACACTGGTCGTGTACTTAGGAATATTTCTCAATAAAATCTGCAAAAAAATAAAAGAAAGAATTGGATTCTTAGGTATTTCGAAGGCATGGAAAGGCAAGGAATTGTGGCCAGGTAATGTGGATGGTAAGTTAGAGTGGTTGGCCTTACCACTCGAAATTTTCTCACTTGACCTTGGAACTTTGAATATCTTTAAAAATTTAAGATTATCTTTTAGTATTTATTGTCCACGAGTGCGTGTTTTTTTTTCAAAGTGCATTTTTTGTTGAGATAAATTTACATTCTTCCATCCAAAGAATACCATCAGTGGCTACTGATGTCATCACATAATTATGCCATCATCAGCACAGTCAATTTTTGAACATTTTCATTATTCCAATAATAATAATAAGATAAAATAAAAATATAAAGGAAAACCCAAAATATCTAACCCTTTATTTCCCCCTGTTGTTGCCCCATAGTATGGTATGGTATATTTGTTACTATTGATGAAGGAATATTAAGATAGTCTAGTTAATTGTAGTCCACAGTTTGCAGTAGGTACATTGTCTTCCAAATATCCTTCTATTATTTGTGTGTTACTTTTGCTGGTTAGCTTTATATTTTACATATTAGACCTATACTTATAGAATCATTAAATAACTAATAGTATAACTTCAGTATTTCACTTATACTTTAGTGATTTTTAATAGGAAAAATTTTAAATATATAACATTTCTCTCCAGTTCAAGGAGTTGAAAATGAAGGTCTTGCTAAGAAATGCTGAGAATTCAGTACCAGGTCATAGTTCTGTTAGGCCTGGTAGAATGGCAACAGTCGTCTGATACCATCGGTGCTATTTTAGGTAATTGTATTACTTAGAATCTACAGCTCACTGATTTCTCTTTTGGATCACGAGTAGAACACAGTTCATCTTCAGGGACTACTTTCCTGAAAAATGTTGTTGGCAAAACCTTGATTAAGATCAAAGTCTCATAGAGAATGGTGGGTTAAAAGGGCAAATTATGTTAAAATGGATTTTAAAAACGCAGTAGTAAATAAAGGTTCTAGCAGACATTGCTTTATAAAAGCAGAAGGGGGGCTGATTTCAAAACCTGCTTCTAAAATACTTTCTTGAGGTACTTCAGAAACATTGTGTTGTCCTAATCTGCTAAGGCAAGTGATTTTTTTTTATTGTATAGGATAATATATATACAAAACAAAGAAATAAAAAAGCAACAGTTTTCAAAGCACTTTTCAACAAGTGGTTACAAGACAGATCCCAGAGTTTGTCATGGGCTATCATACGATCCTCTCAAATTTTTCCTTCTAGCTGCTCCAGAATATAGGAGGCTAGAGGGCTTAAATACTTTTTTATCATCACAGTAGACTTTTTTCCTTCTTTTTGTTTTTTTGTGAAAAATAACATATATATATATAAAAAGCTATAAATTTCAAAGCACAGCACCACAATTAGTTGTAGAATATGTTTCAGACTTTGACATAGAAAACAATTCATAATTTTAGGTTTTTACTTCTAGTTGCTCTAAAATACTGGAGACTAAAAGAAATATCAACTTAATGATTCAGCATTCATATTCATTTGTTAAATCCTACTATGTATAACTCTACCATCACCTTTGATCTTTCCATCCCTCTCTTTAGGGTGTTTTGGGCTATGGCAATTCTAAATTTTTGGTATTAGAAGGTTCTAGCACTCATATGAGGCAGGGAGGTGGAGCTCTCTGATGTTATGGAGAGGCTGGACTAAGTTTTGGGACTTATTTGGACTGGGGACCCATCTGGAACTTGAAGGTTTCTGGAAAGTTACTCTAGTGCATGGAACCCTTATGGAATCTTATATGTTGCCCTAGGTGTTCTTTAGGGTTGGCTGGAATGGTCCTGGTTGGGGGTTGGCAGGTTATGATAGGTACCAAGGTCTACCTAAAGCTTGTGTAAGAGCAACCTCCAGAGTAGCCTCTCAACTCTGTTTGAACTCTCTCTGCCACAGACACTTTATTAATTACACTTCTTTTTTCCCTTTTGATCAGGATGAAATTGTTGATCCCATGGTGCCAGGTTGGATTCATCACTGGGAGTCGTCTCCCACATTGCCAGGGAGACTTTTACCCCTGTTATGTCATTTCGCATACATGGGCTAGGTCTGTGATTTCACTTGCAGAGTTAGGCTTACAGAGACTGAGGGCACATCTGAGAAACAACAGAGGTCCTCCGGAAGTAACTGTTAGGCATGCCTATAGGTAGTCTCAGCTTTTCCACTACCTACCTAAGCTTCACAAGAATAAGCCTCATAATGGAGGGCATGGTCTATTGATTTGGATGTCCCTAAAGTTTGACACAGTATCAGGGGATTCCCTGATGGTAGGATTTAATAGTTCCATATTCTTTTTCCCCTCCCTCAGGGGACTTTGCCAATACTTTTTGATTATCGGCTTAATATACTCTAGGATGTCTCCAGGCATTACAATAATCTGTACAGGATTGAAAGATCTCTTTCTTATTCTGTGCTTCCTGTGTTTCAGTTGTCCAAATAAACTATTCAGATAGGTTGAATTAGATTATGCACTACAGAAAATTTCAGCTCCAGATCAAATAAAACTTTCTTCCATTGGTCTCAAAGAGTATGTGTGGTTCTGAAATATAGACACTGTCTTCCTTACCCCTATGTTCTGAATTACTTTAACCCCAACCTGTTTGGCTTCATTCTTATCTCTGAATAACAGGTTATATATATAGAACAGCCTCTGAAAATCCAGAAATACTAATCACCACTCCAGACTTAATGTGTCTGCTCTAAAAGCTTACAATCTAGACCCCTGTTTTCTTTTATAAAGGTGACCATAGCATAATTGTTCTTTTGTTTCTGGCTTATTTTGTCTCACCAAATGTTCCACGTGTTCATTCATATCGTTGCATGCCTCATAACTTTGTTCCTTTTTGTAGCAGTACAGCCTTCGTTCATAAATATACACCATTGTTTGCCAGTATAAGTATACACCATCATTTGCCAATCTCCTTCTCTGTCAGTGCATCCTTCAGCCACCTGCATTCATCGGGCACCATGTAGAAGCCCCAAAGTCCACAGTACATCAGAAGTTTCAATTTTAGAGAATTGCATTGTTCCCAAGAAAAAGCAAACCAATAAACACACCCTCGCCAAATAGGAAATCTAAATCTCCTCTTAACCCTCACCCCATTATTTACCTCTGCTGTTGCTGTGGTAGTGCTGGTGGTTTCCTTTTGAACATAGCTCATAGCATGCAATAGCAGTTTCCCCCTGTACCCTGGACTTAGACACTCTTTATACAAGAATCGTATCTTTGAAGTAATTCTTATGAGAACTAATTCATATTTCTAGTGTGAATCAATGGGACACGTAGGTCTGTACAGCCCTTTCAATCTTGTTCATCTTCAGTATGGTAATATTACTTCTAGACCCACTAGAGAATCACTTTCAGTCCTATCTATTCCCTTACATTGGATGTATCTCTACATCCCCTATATTCTGTATTATAAACCTCTGATTATAACTTTATGCCTGTCAGAAAAGTGGAATCATACAGTATCTATCCTTTTGTGTCTGGCTGATTTCACTCTACATTATGTCCTCAAGGCTCATCCATCTTATCATGTGCTTAAGGACGTCATTTTATCCTAGTGCTGCATAATATTCCATCGTATGTATATATCCTGTTTTGTTGATCCGTTTGTCTGTTGATGGGCATTTGGTTTCCATCTTTTGGCAATTGTGAATAACGCTGCTATGGACATTGGTGTGCAGATATCTGTTTGTGTTGTTGTTTTCAGCTCTTCTGGGTTGTAGGGCAACTTGATATTTAGTTTCCTAAGGAACCGCCCAAACAGTTTCATACTGGCTGCAGCATTATACATTCCTACCAGCAGTGCATAAGTGTCCCAGTTTCTCCATATCGTCTCCAACATTTATAGTTTCCTGTGTGTTTAATAGCAGTCATTCTTATAAGTGTGAGGTGATATCTCATTGTATTCTTGATCTGCATTTCTCTCATAGCTATTGAAAATGAGCATCTCTTCATGTGCTTTTTTTTTTAAGGTCACAGAAATAGTATAATTTTAAGTCTTACATTTAGATCTATGATTAATTTTGAGTTAATTTTGCATAGGGTACAAAGTATTATGCATATGGAGATTTTTTTTTTTGTTTGTTTTTCATATGACAATTGTTCCAACACCATTTGTGGAAAAAAATTTCTACTCTGAATTTTCTTACTACCTTTTTTGAACATCAGTTAGCCATATACTTATGAATCTATTTCTGGATTCTATTGTGTGTCATTGGTTTGTTCCATTCTTTCTTTTTTTATTTTTTAGCTTTTTTATTGTATAGTATAACATATATGCAAGGCAAAGATATAAAAAAGCAATAGTTTTCAAAGCACTCTTCAAAAAATGGTTACAGGTTAGATCCCAGAGTTTGTCATGGGCTGCCATACGATCCTTTCATATTTTTCCTTCTAGCTGCTCCAAAATATAAGAGGCTAGTTGGCTTAAATACTTTTTTTTATCATCACAATCTTTTTAATTCCTTCTTTATTGTTTTTTTGTGTGTGAACAATAGCATATACAAAAAACTATAAATTTTCAAGCACAGTACCACAATTAGTTGTAACATATTTCAGACTTTGACATGGGTTACAATTTCACAATTTTAGGTTTTTACTTCTAGCTACTCTGAAATACTGGAGACTTAAAGAGATAATCAGTTTAATGATTCGGCATTCATATTAATTTGTTAAGTACTATCTTCTATGTATAATTCCACCATCACCTTTGATCTTTCCATTGGTATTATGCTGGGCTCTGGCAATTCTAAATTTTTGATATTGGAAGGGTCTGTCACTAATATGAGGTAAGGAGATGGAACTATCTGATGTTCTGGAGAGGCTGGGCTAGGTTTCAGGACTTATCTGGCCCAGGTACCCATCCGGAGGTTGTAGGTTTCTGGCAAGTTACTCTAGTGCCTGGAACCCTTGAGGAATCTTATAAATTACCCTAGGTGTTCTTTAGAATTGGCTAAAATGGTCCTGGTTGGGGGTTGGCAGGTTATGATAGGTAGCAAGGTCTACCTGAAGCTTGCATAAGAGCAACCTCCAGAGTAGCCTCTTGACTCTAGTTGAACTCTCTCCGCCACTAATACTTTATTAATTACACTTCTTTCCCCCTATTTGGTCAGGATGTAATTGTCAATCGCACAGTGCCAGGTCTGGATTCTTCCCTGGGAGTCCTCTCCCATGTTGCCAGGGAGACTTTCACCCCTTCTTCATGTGCTTTTGAGCCATCTGTATTTATTCTTCAGAAAAATGCCTATTCATATCTATAGCCCATTTTATAATTGGATTATTTGTTCTTTTGTTGTTGAGTGGTATGATTTCTTTGTATTCACAGACAATCAAACCTTTGTCCAATATGTGATTTCCAGATATTTTCTCCCATTAAATTGGCTACCGCTTCACCTTTTTTGACAGAGTCTTTTGAGGTGCAGAAGCATTTGGTTTTTAGGAGTTCCCATTTGTATATTTTTTCTTTTGTTGCTTGTGCTTTAGTTATAAAGTTTAGGAAGCTACCTCTTATTACTAGGTCTTGAAGACGTTTCCCTACATTTTTTTCTAGAAGTTTTATGGTGCTAGTTCTTATATTTAAGTGTTTGATTCACTTTGAGTTAATTTTTGTGTAGGGTGTAAGATAGGAGCCCTCTTTTAGGCTGTTGATATCCAGTTCTTCCATGCCCAGATATTGAAAAGCCTATTTTGTCCCAGTTCAGAGGATTTGAGGGCCTTGTCAAAAATCAGTTGACCGTAGATTTGGTGATGTATTTCTGCAGTCTCGATTTGATTCCATTCCATTGGTTGGTGCTTCTGTCTTTGTGCCAGTATCATGCTGCTTTGACCACTGTGACTTTAAAATAGGTTTTAAAGTCAGAGAGTGTTAATCTTCCCACTTTCTTCTTTTTTAGAATGCTTTTAGCTATTTGGGGTCTCTTTCCCTTCAGGATGAATTTGGTAGTTAGCTTTTCAAAATCTTCAAAGTAGGTTGTTGGAATTTTGATTGGTACTGTGTTGAATCTGTAGATCAATTTGGGGAGAATTGACATCTTAACTATATTTAGCCTTCCTATCCATGAGCAGGGAATATCTTTCCACCTATTTAGATCTCCTTTGATTTCTCTTAGCAGTATCATGTAGTTTTCTGTGTACAAGTCCTTTACGTCCTTAGTTAAGTTCATTCCTGAGTATTTGATTCTTTTAGTTGCTCTTTTGAGTGAAATATTTTCCTTGACTGACTACTCAGCTAGGTCATTACTTGTGTATAGAAATCTTACTGATTTTTGCACATTTATTTTATATCCTGCCACCTTTCAGAATTTGTTTATTAGCTCAAGTAACTTTGCTGTGGATTTCGTAGGATCTTCCAATTATAGTATCATATCATCTGCAAATAATGAGAGTTTTACTTCTTCCTTTTGAATTTGGATGCCTTTTATTTCTTTGTCCTGCCTGATTGCTCTAGCTAGTATTTCTAGCACAATGTTGAATAACAGTAGGCATCCTTGTCTTGTACCTGATCTTAGGGGGAAAGCTTTCAGTCTTTCTCCATTGAGTGTGATGTTGGCTATCAGTTTTTGATATGTTCCCTCTATCAGATATATTTACCTCATCAGATCAGATGAGGTAGTTACCTTTGGATTTCTATCTTTTGGAATAGTATTATTAGAAAAGGATGCTGAATTTTGATGAATGCCTTTTCAACATGAATTGAGAAGATCATGTGATTTTCCCTTTTTGATTTGTTAATGTGCTGTATTACATTAATTGATTTTCTTTTGTTGAACCATCCTTGCATTCCTGGTATAAACCCCACTTGGTCATGGTGTACAATCCTTTTAATGTGCTCTTGGATTTGATTTGCTAATATTTTATTGAGAATTTTTGTATATGTTCATTAGGGAGATTGGCCTGTAGTTTTTCTTTCTTATAACATCTTTACCCAGTTTTGATATTAAAATGATATTAGCTTCATGAGATGAGTTAGATAGAGTTCCTTTTTCCTCAGTTTTTTGGAAAAGTTTGAGCAAGATCGGTGTTATATTTTTCTGGAATGTTTGATAAAATTCCTCCGTGAAGCCATCTGGCCCTGGGCTTTTCTTTTTAGGAAGATTTTTGATGACTGTTTGAATCTCTTTAGTTGTGATTGGTTTATTGAGATCTGTTTCTTCCTGGGTCAGTGTAGCTTGTTTGCGCGTCTCCAAGAATTTGTCCATTTCATCTAAATTGTCTCGTTTGTTGCCGTGTCGTTGTTCATAGTATCCTCTTATGATTTCTTTTATTTTTTCAGGGTATGTGGTAATGCATGCCTTCTCATTTCTGATTTTATTTGCATCCTCACTCTTTTTTTCTTTGTCAGTCTTGCTAGTAGCCCATGAGTTTTATTGATTTTCTCAAAGAACCAACTTTTGGTTTTTTTTTTTTTTTTTTATTAACGGAAAAAAAAAAGAAATTAACACAACATTTAGAAATCATACCATTCTACATATGCAATCAGTAATTCTCAACATCATCACATAGATGCATGATCATCGTTTCCCAGCACATTTGCATCGGTTTAGAGGAACTAGCAACACAACAGAAAAAGATATAAAATGCTAATATAAAGAAAAGAAATAAAAGTAGTAATAGTAGTAAAAAACAATAACAACAAACAAAACAACAACAACAAACAAACCAACAAGCAAACAAAAACAAAGAAAACCCTATAGCTCAGATGCAGCTTCATTCAGCATTTTAACATGATTACTTTACAATTAGGTATTATTGTGCTGTCCATTTTTGAGTTTTTGTATCTAGTCCTGTTGCACAGTCTGTATCCCTTCAGCTCCAATTACCCATTATCTTACCCTGTTTCTAACTCCTGCTGGACTCTGTTACCAATGACATATTCCAAGTTTATTCTCGAATGTCCGTTCACATCAGTGGGACCATACAGTATTTGTCCTTTAGTTTTTGGCTGGACTCACTCAGCATAATATTCTCTAGGTCCATCCATGTTATTACATGCTTCGTAAGTTTATCGTGTCTTAAAGCTGCATAATATTCCATCGTATGTATATACCACAGTTTGTTTAGCCATTCTTCTGTTGATGGACATTTTGGCTGTTTCCATCTCTTTGCAATTGTAAATAACGCTGCTATAAACATTGGTGTGCAAATGTCCGTTTGTGTCTTTGCCCTTAAGTCCTTTGAGTAGCTACCTAGCAATGGTATTGTTGGGTCGTATGGCAATTCTATATTCAGCTTTTTGAGGAACCGCCAAACTGCCTTCCACAGTGGTTGCACCATTTGACATTCCCACCAACAGTGGATAAGTGTGCCTCTTTCTCCGCATCCTCTCCAGCACTTGTCATTTTCTGTTTTGTTGATAATGGCCATTCTGGTGGGTATGAGATGATATCTCATTGTGGTTTTGATTTACATTTCTCTAATGGCCAGGGACATTGAGCATCTCTTCATGTGCCTCTTGGCCATCCGTATTTCCTCTTCTGGTAGGTGTCTGTTCAAGTCTTTTTCCCATTTTGTAATTGGGTTGGCTGTCTTTTTGTTGTTGAGTTGAACAATCTCTTTATAAATTCTGGATACTAGACCTTTATCTGATATGTCATTTCCAAATACTGTCTCCCATTGTGTAGGCTCTCTTTCTACTTTCTTGATGAAGTTCTTTGATGCACAAAAGTGTTTAATTTTGAGGAGCTCCCATTTATTTATTTCTTTCTTCAGTGTTCTTGCTTTAGGTTTAAGGTCCATAAAACCGCCTCCAGTTGTAAGATTCATAAGATATCTCCTTACATTTTCCTCTAACTGTTTTATGGTCTTAGACCTAATGTTTAGATCTTTGATCCATTTTGAGTTAACTTTTGTATAAGGTGTGAGATACGGGTCTTCTTTCATTCTTTTACATATGGATATCCACTTCTCTAGGCGCCATTTATTGAAGAGACTGTTCTGTCCCAGGTGAGTTGGCTTGACTGCCTTATCAAAGATCAAATGTCCATAGATGAGAGGGTCTATATCTGAGCACTCTATTCGATTCCGTTGGTCGATATATCTATCTTTATGCCAATACCATGCTGTTTTGACCACTGTGGCTTCATAATATGCCTTAAAGTCCGGCATCGCGAGACCTCCAGCTTCGTTTTTTTTCCTCAAGATGTTTTTAGCATTCGGGGCACCCTGCCCTTCCAGATAAATTTGCTTATTGGTTTTTCCAACTTTTGGTTTTACTGATTCTTTCTGTTGTTCTTTTATTCCCCCATTCATTCAGCTCTGCTTTAGTCTTTCTTTTCTCCTATTTGCTTTGGGCTTAGTTTGCTGTACTTTCTCAAGTTTCTCCAGGTTTGCTGTTAAGTCCTTGATTTTTGCTCTTTCTTGTTTTTTAATATAGGCATTTAGGGCAATAAATTTCACTCTCAGCCCAGCCTTTGCCACATCCCATAAGTTCTGATAAGTTGTATTATCATTTTCATTCATCTCCAGGTAGCAATTGATTACTGTACAATTTCTTCTTTGACCCACAAGTTGTTTAAGAGTGTGTTATTTAATCTCCACATATTTTTGAAGGTTCTCCTTCTTTGGTGGTTACGGAGATCCAGCTTCATCCCATGCAGTCAGAGAAAGTGCTTTGAATAGTTTCATTGTTTTTAAATTTATGAAGTCCTGTTTTGTGCCCCAGCATATGATCTATCCTGGAGAATGTTCCATTAGCACTAGAGAAGAATGTATAACCTTGTGCTTTGGGGTGCAGTGACCTATAAATGTCTGTTGGGTCTAATTCATTTGTCAAGTTATTTAACTCCTCTGTATCCTTGTTGATCTTCAGTCTTGTTCTGTCTGTAGAGGAGAGTGGTGTATTGACATTTCCTACTATTATTTTTGAAACATCTGTGTTTTCCTTCCGTTTTGCCAGTGTCTGTCTTATGTACTTTGGAGCTCCTTGATTGGGAGCTTGAACATTTATGATTGTTATATCTTCTTGATGATTCGACCCTTTAATTAGTATATAGCTTCTTTCCTTCTTTGTCTCTTATGATGTCTGGTCTATTTTTTCCAGTATTAGTATAGCTACTCTTGCTTTCTTTTGGTTACAACTTGCATGGAAAATCTTTTTACATCCTTTCACTTTCAATCTCTTTGTATGCTTGTGTCTAAAATGAGTCTCTTGGAAGCAGCATATAGCTGGATTATGTTTCTTAATCCATTCTGCCAATCTTTGTCTTTTAATTGGTAAGTTTAGTCTGTTAACATTCAAAGTTATTACTGAAAAAGCATTTATTGATTCCACCATCTTATCTTTTTTATTTTATTTGTCAGATCTGTATATTCTGTTCCCTCTCTCTCTTTGTATTCTTTAAATTACCCTTAGTGGTTCTCTTCAATTCTATGTCCTTCTCCAGACTTCCAACTCCTGTCTTTTTTTTTTTTTTCCAGCCAGGAGAACTCCTTTTAGTATTCTTGTTGCCCTGATCTCTTGTTGACAGATTCTTTCAGGACTTCTTTGTCTTTGAAAATTTTAATCTCTCCCTCAATTTTGAAGGACAGTTTGGCTGAGTACAGAATTCTTGGCTGTAAGTCTTTCTCTTTCTGTATATTGAATGTATCATACCACTGCCTTCTCACCTCCAGGGTTCTTGTTGAGTAGTCTGAACTGAGTGTTACTTGATTTCCCTTATATGTAGTAGATTGTTTTTCTCTTGCCGCTTTCAAGTTTTTCTGCTTCTCTTCAATGTTTGACAGTCTGATTAATATGTGCCTTGGGGAAGTCGTATTTGAATGGAGTTCTTTGGGTTTCTTTGACTTGTATATTTATGTCCTTTATGAGGATTGGAAAGTTTTCCCCCATTATATCCTCAACTACTCTTCCTAGCCCTTTGCTCTTCTCTTTTCCTTCTGAATCACCAATGATTCTTATATTTGAGTGCTTTGTTTTGTTTATCATTTCCCTGAGTTCCCATTCAGTTTTTTTCTTTTTTGCCATTTGCTGTTTTGAGTCTTCGAAGTCAATTATCCTGTCCTCTGTATCACTTATTCTTTATTCTGTCTCTTCAAATCTGATGTTGTGTGCCTCTAGTATGTTTTTTATTTGGTCAACAGAGTCTTTAATCTCTGTGATATCTGCTGTCTTTCTGTTTATTCTTTCAAATTCCTCTTTGTGCTCTTCTACTGTCTTCTTGATCTACTTTATGTCATTTCCTCTCCCACTTATTTTTTTAAGTAAAGTTATATGAATATCTTTGATTAGTTGTCCCAGCATTTATGCCTCCTCTGGTGTTTTAATTTGGTCATTAGACAGGGTTATATCTGTCTGCATTGTGGTAGACTTAGTGATCTTCTGCTGTCTTCATGGCATGTAAATATCTTGATTGATTTACTTTGGGAGTTGATTTCTTTCAGTAGTCTAAGGCCTTATGTTTGCAGGATGGTTGTACAGCAGGGAGAAGGGCATGGGGTGGGCATTCAGTGCTGTGATTTGTTTCATGGCAGGTATAGGCACAGGTTGGGGAAGTTATGCAGATACTTGTGAACATGGGTACCCAGCAGCTGGGGAGGATGTAGCTATGCAGGTGCACTGGTCTGGGCGGGTATAACCTTGGTGTGCGCTGGTCTAAGGCACAGGGCCACTTGTACGCATGCCTAGCGCTGTTGCAGCATGTTGGCCTTATGCCTTTGTCGACTGGGGGCAGATGTGACCCGCCTGTGCAGGTCAGCACTTTCTCAGTGATGGGAAGGGTGGCCGAGGGCCATTTGCATGCGTGGTTCTAGGACTTCTTTAAAATGCAGTTTCTAGAGCTGAATGACGTGATTGGGGGCCCATGCACATGCTTGGGCATGGGAGTGCCGTAAACAGATGTGCAGAGCTCAGGCAGAGTGGAGTGAGGCTGTGTAACACTATGGGCAGGCAGGGGGAAGGGATTGCCTCAGTATGGGGATTAGTGCCCACAGCCTTAATATACTGGCAATAGCCTACAGGGAACGATGAGAGGGAGATAGTGCTCAGGAGGTGTGCAGGAGAGGTTGGTTGGGCTGCACTTGAGGGGTGGGGGTATGGGGCAGGTATGTGCACTGGGGGCTGGTATGGCGGGGGTGCCTTTAGCCAGGGAATGGGAGTGGGTAATGGGGTTCAGGTACATGGGGTGATTTGCCAGTCACGGGGCTGTGCTGGTGAGAGTAGCATGCCTAAGGAAGGTGGCCTGGCTTACTTCCTAGTCCCATGCTCCTGTCCATGTACTCCTCTTTTCTTTGCACCAGACTCCAGTTTTCTGCCTGTCAGTTCCTTGGCCTCTGCAACGAGGGCTGCCGCATGTGGTGCAAAAGTCTCTCCCAGGTCAGCTGCACTGCCGAATTGGCGCCTAAGTCACCCTTCTGTCCCTTCTCTAACTTTTCCATGGAGCAGGGCTAAGCTCGAGCTCGTCTGTTTGGCCATCTTTCCAGAAGTCAGGCAAGTGAATTTTTTAATGTCTTTTCATCGGTCAAGGGCTTTAACATCTTTTGCTCTTGCCTTCTCCCAGGTTTTTAGTTTTGTAATTCTTGACTAAATACTTATATAACAACTAGATATTTCATATACTATTAGGATCTTACAGGCCTATTTTTCAAGCCCTCGGTTTAGATACTGACCATTATTATTATTAGCATTCCTCTCTGATATTCTTCAGAGCTATCTACATGTTGTAAAAGAAGACCCAATAATAATTAGCATTGTATCTGAATTATATAACTATCTAAAACTGAACTTTATATAGGCAAAAAAAATAACAGATTCAAATATTTTTTATCTGCAAATATGAAATTGCATTACCTTAAATCATAATTGGCATAGGTTATAAATACACCCAAGATGAAAATATGTCTAAAATTAGTCATCTGTGAAATATAAATGCCCCCCTCCCCCCCACACACACCTTGGAATTGATGTATTTATTTTCATTGTAGATTTTCTTTAGGAATAAAAATAATTAGGGATAATGATTAAAAACAAAAAGGGATTTCATTCTCCTATTGCTAATGTCAGGTCTGAAAGTTTGTAGTGTAACTTTTGAGTATTATTTGCAGCTTGTTAACAAAGAACTTTCCATTATTTCTTGTCAGGGTATGTTTTCTGAAGCAGATTTAACAGATTTTTCTTGTGTAAAATACATTCGTACCTCCCCCCATCCCCTGAGTAATTTAGTGATTTTTAATGTAAAGATTGCTGTTGTCTCCAGTCTCTTTTTCAGTTGTCATTTCGATATAATTTTTGGTGTTTCAGTGGGGAATTCCCTTGAAAAGTAAATAGTTTTCATTCTCTAAGACAAAAAATAAAGTAATAGCGAATATAAACTCGTTCTGAAATTGTCAACACAAGTACCAATTCAAGAAACTACCAAAAACTTAAATGAAATGGAATTAAACTTTCTTGGTTGCAACTCTTAGATTAGTTTAAACCTTTATTAAATCAGTCATTCAATATAGCAATTAAAATTAGTATGCCAAATTTTGTTAGAAAAGCTCAGGGGGAGCATGAGTAGACACTAAGCAGATTTGGTCATTTCTGATTGAATTCAAAGCACATTTTTTAAAATGTGAAAATACTTTTTCATATGAGTATTTTTATTAGTGGCATTTAGAAATTGGTATGACTTGATTGATATTTTGGGAGTATTTGATTTGTGCTTTACTGTTGTTTATATTTTTTCTTTTCTCAGGTTTCTGATTTTTTTAAACTATTTTTTTGTCTTTCTGCCTCTACTTATCCTTTCCACCCTTGCCCTTAATCAACAATTTCTTCTTCCAATTCTATAACAGTGCCACTTCTTTCCTTAACAGAAAAAATCAGGGCCTGAGAAACTGGTAGGTTACTAAACTGTGGTGTAAAGATAGCCCTTACCCTAAATTCATCATAAACCAAATGATCACTGTTAGAAAGGAAGAGAAAACTACCCTTTTTGAAGCACTTGTGCCGATACTTTGTCAAGTACTTGAGATCTTTTATCTCATTTACTCCTTTTCACTATCCCATGAGGAATATAGATAAAACCATAATTTTTTAAATCATAGCTCCCACAAATTACCAGGTATATCATTATTTTATGTATACCAGAGAAAAAGGGTGAGAGAGAGGAGGAACACTGTATGTTACATCTGTAAGATGTCATCAATTCCAGAAATTTTAAAATGTAAAAAAAGGATGTCTTAGAATCAGTGAAATGTGGACTTAGTGCTAACTGTTTTATGATTATCACCTAAAGTCCTCAAAACAACTAACCTCCTGACCTCAAGTAAAGCCAGGACAAATTCAGTTCTACTGTACACCATAGCTCTTCAGGCACCATAGCACAGAGTTTAAGAGCCTGCAGCCTCTCTGCCTTTAAATAACTTTTTACTTCAGGCAAGATATTTAATAGTTCTGTTTCCTTATCTGTAAAATGTGAATGATAATGGTGTGTACCTCATGGAGTTGTCTTGAGAATTAAATAAGTTACATTTAAATTTAAGTGACGTGTCCATGTTGATTAAATAATTTTCAAACAGTGATGCTATTCTGATCTAAGTTATATAAATAGAGGATGTACTTAAAAAAGAAAAAAGGGCTTCTTCAAAAAATTCATATATTTTGTGTGCACACTAAGGATTAAAGTATTTTATTGATTTGTCTCTTAAAACTATTGTGTGATCCCAGTCTGACAATTTTGATAGCTGGGTTACATTTTTTTCCACAAAAAATATTATATGAAGATCCAGCAGAAATCAGCTATCCTTTCATCTCTGCTTTGACAATCAGAATATTCATTTGTTGTGATGGATGTCTTGGAAAAATTGCCTGTCAATCTCAAAAGGAAATCATTCAGAAATATTTTTAAAGGGTTTCAATATCAAAGACCCATGTTGGCATTTTAATCAAAACATACCATTTCTTCACTGTGGGTAGATGGAGAAAAAATAATACTGAGGCAAGTTTTGGCTCACTTTTCATTATTATTATTATTATTATTATTATTATTATTTTGTATTTATCATCACAGTGGACTTTTTTCTTTTGTGAAAAATGACATATACAAAACAATAAATTTCAAAGCACATTGCAACAATTAGTTGTAGAATAGATTTCAGAGTTTGGTATGAATTATAATTCCACAATTTTAAGTTTTACTTCTAGCTGCTCTATGATACTGGAGACTAAAAGAAATATCAATATAATGATTCAGGAATCATACTCATTTGTTATACCCTACCTTGCCTGTATAATTCCACCATTATCTTTGATCTTTCTCCCACTCTTTAGGGATATTTGGGCTATGCCCATTCTAACTTTTTCATGTTGGAAGGGGCTGATAATTATATGGGGTAGGGAGTGGAACTAGTTCTGGAGAGGCCGGCCCCTCTGCATTTGAGGATTTTTCTGGTCCAGGGACCCATCTGGAGGTTGGAGGTTTCTGGAAAGTTAAGCTAGTACGTGGAAACTTTGTGAAATCTGATGTAATGCCCTAGTTCTTAGAGACTGGCAGGAGTGGTTTTGTTTGGGGTTTGGCAAGTTATGTATGATAGGTTACAATGTCTAACTGAAGCTTACATAAGAGTGACCTCCAGACTAGCCTCTGGACTCTATTTGAACTCTTTGAGCCACTGGTACCTTATTTGTTATACTTCTTTTCCACCTTGTGGTCAGCATGGCCTTGTTGATCCCAGGGGGAGTATGGTTGCAAAGTGCAAGGGCCAGGCTCATCCCTGGGAGTCATCTCCCACACCACCAGGGAGACTTTCACCTCTGGATGTCATGTCCCACGTAGAGGGGGTGGGCTGTGATTTCACTTGCTACATCTGAACAACAAAAAGGTCCTCAGAAAGTAACCCTAAGGCATACCTGTAGGTAGCAAGCCTCAAGATTAAGGGCTTGGCCTATTGATTTGGGTGTTTATAATGTTTAACACAGTATCCAGGGTTTCCCCGGTGGTAAAATTTAACAGTTCCATATTTTTTGTCCTATCCCTCAAGGGACTTTGCCAATACTTTTTGATTATCTGCTTAATACACTCTGTGATGTATCCAGGCATTACATTAAGCTATACAGGATTAAAGGTGCTCATTCTTATTCCGGGTTTCCTGTGTTTGGATTGTTTAAATGATCTGTCCAGTCACGTTGAGTTAGAGTATGTACTATAGAAAATTTAGGTTCTGTACAAAATAAACCTTTCTTCTTTTGAGCTCAAAGAGTAGATAAGGTTCTAAAATACAATTTCTTCCTTACCCCTGTATTTTGAATTACCTTAGTCCACACCTGATCGGCTGTGTTCTTATCTCTAAATACCAGATTATACTTATATAAAACATTGGCTTTTTTTTAATCCTTTGGCAGACACATGATTTTGTTGCTTCATCTTGGTATTTAAAATTTTATCATATACCTTGATTTAAAAATAGGTTAAGACTTTCCTTTGAACTTTTTGATTTTCCATTTTACCTCTTTTGCTTTGTTTTCATTTTCTATTTCAAGCTCACTTCATTTACTAACTCCACACATAGTTATTGACTGTCTATAAAATGCCAAGTTCTTTGTTTACAGTGATGCATTGGAAATAACTCTTGACCTGGAACTCATTATTTGGAATTTATTTCAAGTTTCTAGTCATTGAATGCCTAGGTGAACAACTTTATGTAGATAATTTCATTTTGTTTTAATCCTTATAACTATCCTGCTTCTCAAAACAGTCAGTGCTTTTCAAAGTTTCTACTAAATAAATGGCAGAGTGAATTCTTGTAGGATGGGAGGGAGATGATCTCAGGGTGGTCAGGGTGGTACCAGGAGAAGGGCTTTGGTGTTAAGATTTCTTTCAAGTTTTTGTTTTTTCTTCAAAAGGATGTGATTCTTACATTCTGTAACTTTAATACGGCCTTACTTGTTTTAATATATGTAGATATTTGTTAAATATTCCTTTGCTTTTAAATTTTAAGTTAATTTTTATTGATGTACAATACATTCAAAGAAATGCACATACAACATGTACACTTAAACTCTTTTGTCTGGCTTCTTACCCTCAATATTTGTGTTTACATGATCCATCCATGTTAGGTGTAGCAGTAGCTTTTTTCAGTCTTATTACTCTATAGTATTCCATTGTATGCCTATATATACCATACTTTATTATTCTATTGTTGTAGGACATCTGAGTTATTTCCAGTTTTCTGTCATAATGAATTAGTACCCCTATGGAACATTCTTGTACATATATTTTGGTGGGCATATGTACAATTCTGTAGGGTTTGTACCTTGTGGAGTCTGTTGGGGCTTGATGTATGCTTATGTTTAGCTTTGGTATAACTTTTTCTGAAGTGATTGTACCATCTATAGTCTCATCAATAGTAAATTAGAGTTCCAATTGTCTAACATGCTTTGTTGTCTCTCATTTATTTGTCCGTTCTAGTGGGTGTAAAATGGTACTGCATATTGGGTAGTCTGCATATTCAAAATAAACACGTGCTTGTTTCCACTCTGGATCACCTACCCCTCCCATGTACACACCAAGGGAAAGAGAAATGTGTATTTTCACAAAACCATCAGATGATTCTAGTTGCCTTGCCAGTTGATAAGATGCAGACTATAAAACAAATATAAGTATAATTTAAGGAAAATGAAATTGTAATGACTAGTGTAACTTCAGTGTGTAGTTGACTGACTTTCTGACAAATGATGCATTTCTGCTTAACTATTGCTAGACATGGGGAAGGTATTAAGATTCTGCAAGCTGGTGAAAAGTTTTGTAAGCTCTTTAATTTTATTGAATTTTTTCAAAGCTCTCATTACACCATGCTGGGATTCACTTGCTCCTTACCTCACTTTCTGTCTAGATTATAGGGTTATGTTCATTATCCTGTGAGGTTTTGCTACCCTTTAAAGAGGAAAAATACTATCTGCACAACAAAACTTACACAGTTTTTCTGAACTTGGAAGTAAAGTTGACAAAATGTACGTTCCTGTTTGCTTATAGCATGTTGTATGTTGTTTTATATTTAATTTCTTGTTATTTATGGAGTTTATCTTTTAAGTGTCACAGAAGGAAATATTGCTAATCTATATTCATTACTTACGTAGTGAAAATCTAGTATGCAAAAAAAATTCTCTGTCCTTCTCAACTCTATGAGTTGGTTAAAAGAACTGTTACTACGATTAATAAATTACAGCTTTAATTAAATTGACTTAAACCTTTTAAAATTGTACCTAAACTTTTTATAATGTATATATTTCCATGCTGTTTCACACATAGTGTTTTACAAAAAACAAATTATGCATAGGTAATTTCTGATCTTTTGTCTTAAGAGCTTTAAACCAATGTTAAGTTAGACTTGGAGGCCAATTCCCCAAGTAAATTTGATTTCAGAGACTATTGTGAACATGAAGGTAATGCTTCAGTGTTGAGGTGTTTGTTCTTTTAACTTTTTTTATTGTATGGTATAACATATGCACAAAGCAAAGAAATAAAAAAGTAATAGTTTTCAAAGCACTCTTCAATAAGTAGTTACAGGACAGATCCGAGTTTGCCATAGACTACCATACTACGATCCTCTCATATTTTTCCTTCTAGTTGCTCCAGAATAAGAGGTTAAACGGCTTAAATATTTTTTTACCATCATTATTGATTTTTTTCCCTTCTTTTTTTTTGTGAAAAATAGCATAAATACAAAAAACTATAAATGTCAAAGCACAGCATCACAATTAGTTGTAGAACATATTTCAGACTTTGACATGGGTTACAGCTTCACAATTTTAGGTTTTTACTTCTTGCTGCTCTAAAATACTGGAGGCTAAAAGAGATGTCAATTTAATGATTCAGCATTCATATTCATTTATTAAATCCTATCTTATCTGTGTAAGTCCATCCCTTTGATCTTTCCATCGCTCTCTTTAGGGGTGTTTGGGCTATGGCAATTCTAAATTTTTAGTATTGAAAGGGTCTGTCACTAATATGTGGTAGGGAGATTGAATTATCCGATGTTCTGGAGAGGCTAAGCTAGGTTTTAGGACTTCTCTGGACCAGGGACCCATCTAGAGATTTTAGGTTTCTGGAAAGTTACTCTAGTGCATGGAACCCTCGTGGAATCTTATATGCTGCCCTATCTGTTCCTTAGGATTGGCTGGAATCACTGCTGAGTTTTTTATTGATCCTGTCATTTTTATCATGCTTGTGCTCCTTAAAAATAAATAAATAACTATATTTGGGTGATACTATTTGTTACAGTTATTTAGAAATTTTAGCAAACAGAGACATGTCAAGTGTTTTTGTTTTTTGTATTTTGTTTTTTCTTAAGCACATTCCAAATTATCAAAGATTTTAACCTGTAGAACCTCTGGGATCTAATTAAAATTACAAGGGCTGAGCCTGTCTTTCTATTGTCATTCCCTATTTTCTGTTGTCATTCCCTGTTTCCCAGGGTCCTATCAGTGTAGGCTCAGAGTATATATTCAAATGGTTTTTACTCATAATGTATAAAATTTGGAATCCACTGGGTTCAGAATACTCTCTTGAGTAATTTTTGATATAGGGTGGTAAACTTCTCTAATATTTTCATGTCTGAAAATGTCCTTTATTCTGCTTTCATACTAGAATAAGTTTAAGCACAGAATTCTGATTTTTTCCTTGAAAACATGAAAGTATTAATCTGTTGCCTTATTGCATGCAGATTTTAATCTGACTTATTCCTTTATAGATAATATGGGAAATTTGGAAATTCTGTTCTTATTTTTTTTGCATGGGCAAGCACCAGAAATTGAACCTGGGTCTCCTGCTTGGCAGGCAAGAACTCTGCCTGCTGAACCCCTGTGGCCCACCCAGTTCTGTTCTTTTTTAATTGTGTTCTGGAATTTTCCAAGAATGTGTCATATATAGTTCTTTTTCTGTAATTCTTGGCACTTGGAGGGGCTTGTCTGAATTTGTCATCATGGAAATAGTCTTCTGTTTTTTCTCTTTGTATCTCTACCTGTGGTTCCAGTTTTTACCCCTTGCAGAAACACCCATTAAATAAATATTGGACCTTCTCAATCTGTTCTCCAGGTGTAATTCCTATATTCTTTGTGTTTTTAGTCTGTCTCCTCAAAAGTAGTTACCTTTTGTTTTCCATTTATGACCATTTATAATTTACAGGAACTCGTGTTTTCTGACTGCTTTTTCATAACAACTGTTCTTGTTTTATTCAAGTTTACTTTATGAGAAATTTTTGAAAATGTGCCATTCTGTCCTGTGAATTTTCTCCATTTCTGTCAGGGTCATTTGTTATTTTTTTCCATGTTGAGTTTTCCCTTTTTTACTATTAGCTTTCCCAAGATGTCTGGTGTCCTTGGTTTTCCAATTCCAATCGGATGGACTATGTTACTATCTCTCTGGTTGGCATTGGTTTTCTTTGCATTTACATAGTTCTGTTTCCCCAGTAGGCTTCTTCCATGAATGGAAGGCTATGCTCAGTATAAATGTACAAGGCTTTCCAACATGGTGACTTCCCTGAAGGTTGCATGGGTAGGTTTGCCTCTACACATGTCAGAGTAATGAGAACTGTGTTCTGTATGGTGGAGTGCTTTAATATTTTAATATCTGGGAGGTGTTATCATTTCTCCCCTCTTTCTCCCATCCATTCCTAATGTTTGTTATAATATTCAGCATTACCCCAATCTTTCTTCTCTTTCTGTCTCAGCTACCAATACTTTCACAAGGAACTTACCCAAACAGGTGACCCACTTCCTTTGTCGGGTAATTCTTGGGCTTTGGCATGTGATAAAAGCCATACTGCCAGCTTAGGGAAGGGGTAGGAATCCAGCTGTCTCAGCTGATCTACATACAGGCATACCTTGGAGATAATTGTGAATTTGGTTCCAGACCACCTCAATAAAGGGAAATCACAATAAAGTGAGTCACATGAATTTTTTGGTTTCCAAAAAAAGTCCGTGCATATAAAAGTTACATTTACACATAAAAGGACTTAAAAGTCAAAATGACTTCTTGATCCATGGGCTGCAGATCAAATGTTATGTTAGCAGGCATGAAAACAACATTGATCTCAATGTACATCTCCATCAGGTCTCAGGTGACCAGTTGCATTGTCACAGAGCAGTAATGTTTTGGAAGGAATCTTTTTTTTCTGAGGAGTAGGTCTCAACGTTGGGCTTAAAATGTTAAGTAAACCATATTGTAATTAGATATGCTGTCATCAAGACTTTGTTGTTCCATTTATAGAGCACAGGGAGAGTAGATTTACTATCATTCTTAAGGGAGTTAATATTTTCAAAATGGTAAATGAGTGTTGGCTTCAACTTAAATCACCAGCTGCATTAGCCCCTGACAAGAGAGTCAGCCTCTTCTTTGAATCCTTGAAGGCAGGCATTGACTTATTCTCTCTTGTTATGAAAATCCTAAATTGCATTATAGTAGTTTGCAAGCTGATGGAATATGATATATCAGAACTGGAACAGCTTCTAAAGAGGAGAATTAATAAGTTTACAGTTCTAAGGAAGTGAAAGTGTCTAAATTAAGTTACCAACAAGAGGTTACTTTCATTCATGAAAGCCTGATTGGTCTGGAACACCTCTATCAGCTGGGTAGTCTTGTGTCTGGCATATGCAGGTCCCTTGCTCCTGGACTCCGTTGTTTTCAGTCTCGTCCATGTGATGGTTCCTCATTTTGCTTCTCTGGGGCTGGCTTTCATCTCTTGGCTTCAGGTTAGCCCCAGGTTCTGGCTTTCTCCAGGTTCTAGCTTACTTAACATCCCATGGCAACGTCTGCTGGGCTCCAAGCATCTCCAAACATCTGTCTCCATTCTCCGTGTCTTGTCATCTGTATTAGCTCTGCCCTGAAGTTTCTGTCAGCTCTGCCATTTCTGACTTTCTCCAGAATATTTCCTCTTTGAAAGGATTCCAGTAAACTAATGGAGACCCACCTGGAATGGGTGGAGTCACATCTCCATCTAATCAAAAGATCCCACTCGCAATTGGGTGTGTCACATCTTCATGGAAATAACCTAATCGAAAGTTTCAGCCTACAGTATTAAATCAAGATTAAAAGAAATGGCTACTTACACAAGATTGGACCAGGATTGAAACATGGCTTTTCTAGGGGTACATAATACTTGCATACCGGCTCAAGCATCTTCCAGGATAAAGCTGTTTTTCCTACATCAGAAATCTGTTGTTCAGTATAGCCAGCCTTATCAGTTATCCTTGCTAGATCATTTAGCTAACTTACTGTTTTTGATGAATACTTGGTCTTTTTGGACATCCTTGACCGAACCATTCTGAATACCTCTAGTATCTTGAATTATGGTTTTCTCCCTTGATGTCTCTGCTAATTTGTTCCAATCTGTTTGATTTTTCTACTGATTTGTTCCTATTTATGTGCCTTGAATTTTTCAAAATTTGTGATTCAGTAATATTAACTTATTACTCAACCCTGTTAAGGCTTTATTCTTAGGTAAAAATGTATTGTTTGTAATCTCATTGGTACGTTGGGAGATACAAGAGACAGTTAAATGTCCTCGCTTCACTATTTTGAACCATGTGCTATTTTTTTAAAGTTCCATTTTGGGTACAATATCTGATCCATGTATCTAGAAATTAAAAATTGATATATCTTTGTTCTGTTGCATGAGTAGTGGTACCATATTGTTGCTTTAATGTGTGTTTGTGTGATGACTAATGAAGTTGACTACTTTTTTGTATGTTTATTGACTTTTTGGATATCCTCCCTTTTCACTTTTTTATGGGGTATTTAAGTCTTTGGCCATTTTTTTTCTGTTGAATTACCTGCATTTTCCATAATATTTTGTAGGAATTCTTTAAATATTATGGATATAAGTCCTATATTTGATACATGTAATAAAAATTTTAACTGTGTCCTTTTTAAGAAATACTTGCCTTCCCCAGAATCATAGTTACTTTCCTAAAAGCTTTATTGCTTTGCTTTTGTATATATATATAGAGAGAAAGAGAGAGAGTACGTCTGAAATTGATCAGTGTATCTGATGTAAAGTAGGAGTCTGGATTTTTGTTTTTTTGTTTTTTTTTTTTGATACAGCTATTCAGTTGACCCAGCTCCATTTACTACAAGAACAGCTTTTCTGTACTGAATGCATTATTACCTATATCATAATTGAACTGATTATATATGTATCGGTCTATTTCTGACTTAATATTTTCTTTCATTGGTCAGTTTCTTAATCTTGCACCAGTACTGTTTACCAATATAGTTGCTCTATTTCGAATTTTGGTATCTTATGGTGTAATTCCTAGTCATTGGTTCTGCTTTACCTGTGTTATTTTCTTTCTTTTACTTTCTTTGGGTTTGATTTATATCTTCTTGCTCCTTGAATTAGAAGCTTAAGTCTTGGATTTTCACCCTTCCTTTTTGGATATATGCGCTAAAGTCTGTAAATTTCCTAACCATTAATATAATTATATCTCTTAAATTTTGAAATGTCTTATTTTTATTATCATTCAGTTCAAAATATTTTCAGATTTCCTTTATGATTTATTTTCCCAACCATGAATTATTTAGAGAGCTGCTGATTAATTTCTGGGGACTTAGGTATTTTTTAGTTGTCTATTGTTATTGATGTCTAATTTAATTCCACTCTGTTTATCTTGTGAATGATTTCAATGATTTGAAACTTGTTTGCAAGACTTTTCTTTATCATTTGGTGTATGGTCAGTTTTGATAAACATTCTCCACACATTTGAGAAGAATTTCCATTCTGTTCAGTTTGGTGCTGTGTTCTATAATATATATGCACTTGCTCACTCTCTATATATGTCTATGTATATATTATATATATATATATACACACACACACACACATAAAATAGTTAAGGTCAGATTTATTAATTGTGTTATTCAAAACTTTACTGATTTTTTTTAACTTATTCTTTTGCTTATTGATAAAAGTGAATTAAAGTCTCTCACTGGAGTTTGAACTGTTCTTATTATACTTAGACAAATATAGAATTATTATATCTTCATGATTGATTTGCTCTTTTTCTCATTTTATTATTTCCCTTTTTGTCTTTCCTTATGCTTCTTGCTTTAAAGTCTTATCTGTGTGATATTAGTATAGCTGTATTAGCTTTCTTTTGGATAGGGTTTGCAAAGTATGTTTGCCCATTATTTAATTTCAACTTTTCTGTACCCATATTTTTAAGTCTCCTCCAAACAGCAAATAACTGGTTATGTCTGTTTCCCCCCATCCAGCTATGACTCATGCTAACGTCATATACAATCGTCTTACCATTGTCAAAACCAAGAAATTAATATTGATACAATTGTATTAATTAAACCACAGAGTTTAATTGATTTTTGTAACTGTTTTTGAATGAATATCTTTTTTCTGTTCCAAGATCTGACATTGCATTTAGTTTTTATGTGTTAGGGTATTTGTTTATTAATCCAGTCTGATAATTAGAGTACTTATTCCATTTACATTTAATTGTAATTATTACCTATTTTTGTCTGCCATTTTATTATTTATCTCTCTGAGCCATATTTGTTCTGGTTGTCTGTCTCTTTTTTGTTTCTCTTTTGTATTGTTAGTTGTCCCAATTTCTTTCAATACTTACCCTAGAGATTACAGTATAATTCATACTATCCAGCCTAACATTAGTATTTATTCTTATTTTCCTGAGAATGCTAGGACCTTAGAACACTTTACTCCATTTACCCATTGCATCTTTTTACATTATTGTTGTCATGATTTTAATCCTACATGTTTAATTCCCACAAGACTTACAATTATTGTTTCATTGTTTCAATAATTTTGGAAAATCCTCACTTATTTATCTCTTCAAATATTGCTTCTCTCTTTTTCCTTCTGTAACTCCACTTACGCGTTAGACCCCTTCTTTGTCTTACATTACTTATGCTCTTTTTTATATTTTCCATACTTATTTCTTCGCTTTAGTGTAAATCTTTTACTGACCTTTTAAAAAGTTTTTTAATCCTGTCTTTCGCTGTTCAATCTGCCATTAAGTATATATATTAAGTTGTTAAGTTCATTATTTTCTATTTGAAGATTTCCATTGTTTCTTAAATAATTAAGTTCTTGGTAAAACTACCTTTTCATCCTTTTTTTTTTTTGTACCTTTTCCTCACTTCTACAACATATTAATCATTTTTAAGAGTTCTTCCGACTTCTGAATGTCTGAAACTTCTATGGGTCTATGTCTATTGCCTGTTTTCTTTTTCCTAGTTTTGATCATACATGTTTGTCTTTTGGTCTCCTGGAAATAATTGATTAAATACCAGTCATTATAAAAATTATAAAGGCTCCAGATGATATTTTCCTTCAGAGAGGATTCACTGTTCACTCTCTTAGACATAGCATGGGTCTGAGAACTTTTTTTCAGGGATTGAAATGAATCAAAGCTGACTTGAATTGAGGCTGACATAGTTTTGTCAAAGCTGTTTGTACATCTGTGTGCTGGTTTGAAAGTTTTATATACCCCAGAAAAGTCATGTTCTTTTATTCCTAAATCCAGTCTTGTGGAGGCAGCCATTCTTTTAATCCTGATCCAACATTGTAGGGTGGGACCTTTTGATTAGGTGGAGATGTGACTCTACTCATTTAAAGTGAGTCTTGATTAGTTTACTGGAGTCCTCTAAAAGAGACGTTTTGAAGAAAGCCCATACACAGATATTTGGAGATTCTTGGAGTGCTGACAGAGATGCTTAGAAAAGCCATATGAAACCAGAACATGGATGTTTGAAGAGAAGAAATCTCCGGCCCCCCAGGAGATTCTAAACTAAGAGATAAAGCCCAGAGTTTTGCCCCAGAGCAGCTAAGTGAAACCCACAGATGCTTAAAGAGGAAACCACTGGAATCAGAAGCCGGAAGCAACGGAACCAAGAAATAGGACGAGTAGGTGCCATCTGCCTTCACATGGGCAGATGTTGGCCTTTTTTTGAGTCAAGGTATGTTTCTCTGGATGCCTTAATTTGGACATTTTTTTATGGCCTTAGACTTGTAAACTTGTAACTTAACAAATTCCTGTTTTAAAAGCCATTCCATTTCTGATATCCTGCATTCCAGCAGCATTTAGCAAATGAAAACATATATTAAGTTATATATTAACTAATTCTCCTTTCATTATATAATCAGTTACCATTTATATAGCATTTTGATACATCAGATACAGTATTTTAGTTATAACTTCTTTGAAACAGTTTAGAGTACTTTGGGCATAAATTTACCAATTTATGCCAAAAGGTATAGTGATAGGTATTATTTTAGTTGAAGATTAAATAAGAATGCTATATGAGTAGCAACTGATTAAGCTATCACCTAGAAGACTTGGAGTCAATTACAGATTACAGAACAAAAGAGATATTTTTAAAACATGTTAGCTATGTTTTATAGTTAGATAGAATTTTCCTAATTTGTTGTAGTTTTAGTCTGTTAGGCTACTGAAATGCAATATACCAGAAATGGGTTGGGTTTTACATTGTGGATTTATTAGTTATAAGCTTACAATTCTGAGGCTGTGAAAATGTCCAAATCAGGGCATCATCAGGTAATGTTCAGTCCCTGAAGACAGGCTGACAGCGATCCTGGACTCCTACCACGTGGCAAGGCAAATGGTAGTGTTTCCTGGTCTCTCTGAGTTTTGTAGTTTTCATCTTCTTGGTTCTGTGGCTCTGTCCCTCTATGTCTGAATTTCATTCTCTAATAAAGGACTCTAGTAAGAAGATTAAGACCCACCTTGAATGAGGTGGGTCACAACTTAAAAGATCCTACTTACAGTGGATCCACATCTGTAGGAATGAATTAGCTTTAAAACCATGATTTTCTGGGATGCATAACAACTTCAAACCATCGTCACCATGTGATTTTTAAAAAGTCTATTGTGTTGGGTAATTCATATATTCCATTGGTCTGGAAACTTGATAGCTAGTACTTGAGGAATAACACAGAATTGAAGACAGTTGTTAAAGAACGATAATTGTTTTTCTCTTGAAAGCCATACAAAATAATCTTATTAGTATTTTGTTCACTGATAGTGGCTAATTTAAAATCAAAGGTTATAGAAGAAACTTTATAGGTACTTCATTACATTTCTTTTTTTTTTTTTTTTGACATGGGCAGGCTCCAGGAATTGAACCTGGGTCTCCTGTATGACAGGTGAGAATTCTGCCACTGAGCCACCATCACACTGTGGGTTCATACTCACAGGAATGGGATTAATATTAATCTTTTTTTTTCCTAGGGTACATAATTCAACCTGTCATATCTACCTTGGAGTTTAGTAAGCGTCTTCTAATTTGGGACATTTTCAGCCATTACATCTTTAAATAATCTTTCTGTCCCTTTCTCAGCTCTCTGGGAGTCCCATTGTGCATATGTTGATATATTTGATGGTGTCCAACAGGTCTCTTAGACTCATGGTTCACTTTTCATCAGTTTTTGTCTTTCTACTGCTTAGATTGGGTAACTTGGACTGATTTATCTTCAAGTTCACTGATGCTTTCTTTTGCCTTCTTTAATCTGCTACTGACCTTTCTGGTGAATTTTTCATTTCAGTCAAGGTACTTTTCAGCTCTAGAATTTCTCTTTTGTTCCTTTTGTAATTTGTGTTAGTTGATAGTCTTTGTTTGGTTAGATATTGTTCTGCTTTCCTTTCATTCTTTGTCATTGGTTTTAATTCTTGGGCATATTCAAGACAGTTGATTTAAAGCCTTTGATTGGCAAATCCAATATCTGGGATTCTCAGGAGCAGTTTCTATTAGTTTTTTTTTCCTGTGACCAGGCCATACTTTCTTGTTTGTTTTTTGCCTCTTTTGTTGAAAACTGGACATTTCAAATGTTATAGTGTGGCAGGTCAGATTCTACTCCCTCCTCAGGTGTTTTGTTGCTTGTTGTTGTGACATTGCTTGCTTATTTAGTGACTTTTCTAAACTGCTTCTGTTAAGGGTATATTCTGTGTTGTGTGTGGTCAATGAAGGCTGTACCATCAATTTTAGTGGTCACCTAGTCATGTAACTGATTTTTGGAATGGAGCCAAAAAATAATAACACTTTTCCCATCTTTTCAGATTGGCTCTGTGTTTAGGCACGCTTTCAATGCTTAGTCATACTGTTTACTACTATGCCTTAGTCTTCACTTCCTGCTTTCTCAGAGTCTGAAGGTCAGGTAGGTGAAACACTGTCTTCTCAGGTCTTGGCTTACGATATTCCCAACCCATGCTTATGACCTTCTAGATTTCTTGGTATACATGTGAGCTTTTCAAAGCCTATTTCCCCAAGTATCTTGCTCCCCAGTTTCTTTTCTGGGCTTTTTAGTTTACCTTGTTGCTAGACCTGAATCTTACTCCTTATTCTAAAATGCTGCAGGAAATACATTTGCCTTTAAAACTTTTCAGCGAAGGCCACCTGGAATTCTGTCTTTGCCCTGGGGAATCTCAGAGGCATGCAAAATAAAGGCAAACCCTTGAGCTGATCCATCAGAGAGCCACCAGACAAAAGTCAGAGTACATAACCATGGTTCTTTCAGAATAAGGTCCACATTACTCCCTGTGGGACGACCAATATGCACCAGAAATGTAGGCTGCCGTATTAGCAATTGCTGCTGAGCTGGTGGGTGGGGGATGATAAACAAGTATATTAATATGCCATAGCTCTTTCTCAACTGAAATCCAACAGCTTTTCCTTCATTAAGTATTTCCCTGTTTGTTTTAAGTTTTGGTTAGTGGTCTAGTGTTCACAAAAAAGTTATTCTGATAGTTATTACAACCTTTTTTGTTGCTTTTCTGGAGAAATTGAGTTTTGGAATTTCCCTGCTTTGACAATTTTGGTAATATTTCTATCCATATACTTTTATTACCTCTCTTAGAGCTCTTCCTTTTATTGTTTAGGGATTCATAGATATATAATCAGTATATGAATATATATGAATATATACCAAATTCTAAATACATATTACTTCTGGTGGGGAGAGGAGATGTGAGGGTGAGAGGGTACATAAAAATTGTGGATCCATGGTCCTTTGTCATATGATTCTTTATATTTTTTCTGAATAAGTTTTTTTTATGTGTGCATCTGTATTTATACTTACAGAACGTTAATTCTATTACTCAAACATTTTGTTTAAGTAGGAAGTCTCATGTTTATTTCAATAACAAGGAAAAATCTTGCTTTCTTCTAAGAATCACTGTATTAGTTTGCTATACAAACTAATACAGCTGTAGGAATGCGATATAACAAAAATGGAGTGGTTCTTTTAAAGGGAATTTATTACGCTATAAGTTTATGATTCTAAGGCCAGAAGAATTTCCAAACTAAAGCATCCAGATAAAGATACCTTGACTCAAGAAAGGCTGACTTCTGTCACATGGTAAGGCATTGTCATGGTTAGGGACAGGTGTCAACTTGGCCAAGTTGTGGTACCTGTTCATCTGATTGGGCAAGCGCTGGCCTGTCTGTTGCAATGAGGACATTTCATAGGATTAGGTCATGATCACGTCAGCTACATCCACAGCTGATTCCATTTGTAATCAGCCAAAGGGGAGTGTCTTCTGCAATTAGTGATGTTAAATCCAATCATGGGAAGCCTTTTAAGGAGGACTCAGAGGAGACAGGTTCCATTCCTGCTTTGGCTGGTGAGCCTCTCCTGTGGAGTTCGTCCAGGCCATCCATTGGAGTCATCAGCTTCGCAGCCTGCCCTGTGGATTTTGGACTCTGCGTTCCTACGGTCACGTGAGACACTTTCATAAATTTTATATTTGCAAGTGTTCCCTGCTGGTTCTGTTTCTCTAGAGAACCCTAACTAATACAGGCATGTGGCTGGCATCTGCTGGTCCTTGTTCCTGGTTCCATTAATTCAAGCTTCTGATGCCAGTGGTTTCTTCTCTAAGCATCTGTGGGCCTTCACCTAGGTCCTCCAGGACACAACTCTGGGTTCTGGCTTGCTTAGCATCTCATGGAAAGGCACATGGCAACATCTGCCGGGTTCTGCCCATGTCTAGGCATCTGCTCTCTCTGCCATTACTCCAAGCATCTCCAGACATCTGTGTCTCTGTCAGCTCTGAAGCAGCTGTTCTCTAAGCACTGTATCTGAAGTTTCTCAAAAATGGACTCCAGTAAACTAATTAAGACCCACCTGAATGGACAGAGTCACATCACCATCCAAACACCCACAGTTGGGCATGTCATATCTCCATGGAAGTAATCCAGTCAAAGTTTCCACCCTTTACAGTACTGAATCAGGATTAAAAGAAACATGGCATCCCCTATAAGATCGGATCAGGATTAAAGCAAGGCTTTTCTGGGGTACATAATAGTTTCAAACAGGCACAATCACTTAATAAGCTAATCTAGAAATTCTTGAAATTCTTTAAGACACTTGAAATTCTTAAGAATAGCCTATAGAATTGAATATGAATAAAACATTTTCAATTGTGTTAATGCACATAGCTTGATAGTCCCGTGTTATTCTCCAGTCACACATTGAGATATATGCTTTTCCTGCAAGAACAGGAGTAGGAATGATTGAATGTCATTAGGTGGTTAATAGTCTTTTTTTTTTTTCCTTTTTCTTTCCAAGTGGAGGAAAAACATGGAATATTGGAAATAGCACTGAGGTGGGTATTGGGAGATTTTTGCCTTTATCCTTATTCTAATATTTCTAACACTGAAAACCTGGACAGTTCATCTCTCCATTCTGGTTCATGTTCCTAATCTTGGCTCTCATCTATATAATGAAACTTGAACCTTATATTGAAGGGCTCTTTCAACTCTGTAGTATCAGGAAGAGCTGCACAATTCTATGGAAAGAGCATAGACTTTAACCCAGGGCAAATTTTTGTTCAAAGTCTAGCTCCAGTCACTTTCTGACTAGCAGTATAAAGTAAGGTATGAATCTGTCTAAGTCTGTTTTAGACAGGGAGACGTAGGTGGGACTTTTAACACCAATAGAGTTATTGAAGAATAAGCAAGATATGTGATACCTTGTAAATGCTCACAGATGTAGTCTGATCACCTTCATTCTCCATACCCTCATCCCATAACCATGTCATTTGAAGGAGTAGCTGATGGAGAACAAAATCCATGTAGCCTTTTATTTAGTTTGTGTTTATATAAGAATTTTGCTCTTAATTACATTTCAGGACGGGAATAACCCTTATAGAGACATTAAATCTTCTTTACCTTGCTGGGTTTCTTTAAACTTATTTTTTAGTTATGTAATTTATTAGTATTACATTACACATTACATTAGTGTCTTCTTACAAAAACTTAAACATTAAGAATTAAGACTGAATTTTTTTTTGACTTAACATCTCCTTTGACCAACATCTCTCCTGTCAGCATTATCATTATTGCAATGTCAAAGTACAACTCAGTGCACTTACATGCTGTATTAGTCAGGGTTCTCTAGAGAAACAGAACCAACAGGAAAGATCTGTAAATATGAGATTTATAAAGGTGTTCATGGAACCGTGGGAATGGTAGAGTGCAAAATCTGTAGGACAGGCTGTGAAGCTGTGGGCTCTGATGACGGGTCTGCATGAACTTCACAAGAGAGGCTAGCTGGCTGAAGCAGCAGTGAAAGAGTCTCTCTTCCCTTTAAAGCCTTCAACTGATTGAACTGTATTGTTGTGGGAGGCAGGCCTTAGTTGATCGCAGATGTAATCAGCCACAGATGTAATCAGTCACAGATGCAATCTACTGACTGATAACTTAATATAACAGCCTTCTGGTTTATCAGACCATGAAATATCCTTGCACCAACAGTCAGACCAATGCTTACCTGGCATAATCTGGGCATAACCACTTGCCCAGGTTGACACCAGAACTTGTCTGTCACACTTTGCCATTCTGTTTTCTTTGTATGCATCTAAACCTCTATTAACTGTATCTGCTATTTATATTTATAAAAGTGCGATCCTTTTAAGCATACTCTTTGATTTTTTCATAGACATACCCTGAATATTTCCTGTCACTAAAAAAATGAGCACACTCTTAATGGTTGTACTGTTTTCCATGTATGAATATATTACAAAAACATACTATGTTTATACTTAGTTATCTTTTTTGACAGTTATAATACTTTCCCTAGGATGCACTCCTAGATTGAATTTGACAAAGAAATTATTTGTCAAAGAATATTAAGAACTTTAAGGCTTTTGATACTGATAGAATTGTCCTTCACAAAATGTTTACCAAAATTATAATTTCTGCTTCTCTGTAATTTTTGCTGGCTGTAGATGTATACAGTTTAAAATAATCTTTGATAGCATAGATGGAAAATGAGATTTTATATATATATATATATATTTCATTGATTATAAATGATATTAAGCATTTTTTCCTTTGTAGTTATTCTCCGTTGGCTTGCTTGTTCATTCTCATCTCTACCTTCTGCATGTTTCTGAAATCGCTTTCAGTTGCCAGAAACCATATAAATGTTTCTCATTAACATCAAATAATGCCATTTGTTTTTCGTATTTATAACATTAGTAATTTATTTAGTAGCACCATTTCCTCTCCTTTCTTGCCAAACACTTCACCATAAAAAATGAGAAAGGAACTTATTAAAACAACTTTCCAATTTATAGTCCCACTAGAAATAAATGAGAGTATCTGTCCCCAAACCCACACCAATTTCTTGGTTTGTTGTTGGTCTGATAGGTAAAAAGTGACTTAATTTAATTAGCTTCTGTTCTAGTTTGCTTGCTGCTGGAATCAAAATGCCAGAAACAGAATGACTTTTAAAAAGGAGAATTTATTAAGTTTCAGATTTACAGTTCTAAGGCCATGAAAATGTCCCGGTTAAAGCAAGGCTATAGAAATGTCCAATCTAAGGCATCCAGGGAAAGATACCTTGGTTCAAGAGGGCTGATGATGTTTAGGGTTTCTCTCTCAATTGGAAAGGCACATGGCAAATATGGCAGCATCTGCTAGCTTTCTGTCCAGGCTTATTGTTTCATGAAGCTCTCTTGGGGGTGTATTCCTTCTTCATCTCCAAAGGTCTTTGGCTGCACGGTGTCTGTAGCTCTTTTCAAAATGGTTCTCTCTTAAAGGGCTCCAGTAAGCAACCCACAGTTGGGTGGGTCACATCTCTAAGGAAACAGTCAAAAGCTCCCAGCCAGCAGTATTGAATGAGGATTAAAGGACATGGCTATTCTGGGATCTACCACAGATTCAAACCAGCACATTCCACTCTTTGGAACCCCAAAAGACATGTTCTTTTCAAATGCAAAATACATTCATCCCATAACAATATTAGAAAGCCTTAAAGCATTTCAGTAACAATATAAATGCAATACAAAATTAAAACCAGTACAGAATCTCATCAAAAGTCATCTACAGGGGCAGGCCACGGTGGCTCAGCAGGCAACAGTGCTTGCCTGACATGCCAGAGGACCCGGGTTCGATTCCCGGTGCCTGCCCATGTTAAAAAAAAAAAGTCATCTACAGAAATTGTCTGCCTAAGCCAAAATTCTTCTCTGGCTCTGAACCTGTAAAACTCAGAACAGGTTATTTGTTGCCAGCATACAAAGGAGGGACAGTTGTAGAATACATATTCCCATTTCCATAAAGAGAAATTAGAAGGAACACAGAAGTCACTGGAACCTGCAGGGCAAAGTCCATTAGATTTCAAAGTCTCAGAATCATTTATCTTCAGGGCTTTAGAAAGCAGCATTCTCACCCTTTCCAAGGGCCTACACAGTGGCCTGCCTCTCTCTGAATGCAACCTTGGGGGACATTGGGAAGACCACCTCTTTCTTGACTCCACTCCCTCCAGTCATTGGGGCCACACCTGGGCTTTCGCCATCTCCAGGGCACACATTCAACCCTTCCATATGGTGGCAGCAAGGCTCTCCCCAGTCCCAAAGGAATGTGCTGCACCCTCTCCAAGGCCTAAGGCAGTACAGGTCTTCCACTGCAGACGTCCTATGCCTTTAGGGCAAACTCACCCTCTCCAGGTACTTGGGTGGGCCTGCTCTCTTGGCCTAAGGTTTCTTAACTTGAGACTTTAGCTTCCATAGTTCTGCCTCTGAAGTATTTTACCTTCACATTATCCTTTTTTATGAGCCCCCCAGTCCAAACTGACAGCAGCTTCGTTTATACAAGTTCCACAGCACTCTTGTTGGCTTTCTATGTAGTAAGCAAGGATCATGCCTTTTTAGACAGCAGGTGTTTCCACAGATCCTTCCTGGATAACTCCCATCTCCAATCCTGGCTTTCTCTGTAATGGCTGACTGGTTACACATTTGACTGAATCATCATATGGGGCACTGTTCTCTGGGGTCCCCTTTCTGGAAGCCCAGAAATTTCCAGAATGTCACCTTCTGGTTTCTTTGTACCCAAGAGTTCAGTTCTCAGTTTATCTCTTTCCTGTCATATTTTACTGTAAGCTGCGAGGAGATATCAGGCTGCACTTTGCACATTTAATTTGGAAATTTCTTGTTAAATATCTAGGTTCATGGCTTTTAAAATCTGCCTTACAGCCAAAGTCACTAGTCAGTTCTGCCTGATTATCTGCCATTTTAAAACAAGGATCATTTTCCTTCCAGTTTACAAATAACACACACCTCATTTCTGTCTAGCACCTCATCAGAGATATCTTTGGACTCCACATTTCTACCAGCAGTCCCCTCAGAGCATTCTAGTCCTTCTCTATCAATCTCCTCACACCTTTTCTAGAATCTACTCCTTATCCATTTAAAAAGCCGTTCCAGTATGTTTGGTATTTGTAAACTGCAGCAGCACCCCACTTCTCTGGTATCAAAATCTGTTCTATTTTGCTAGCTGTTGGAATGCAATATACAGAAAATGGAATAGCTTTTAAAAAGGAATTTATTAAGTTGCAAACTTACAGTTCTAAGGCTGTGAAAATGTCCACATTTTAAAGCAAGGCTATAGAAATGTCCAATCTAAAGCATCCAGGGAAAGATGCCTTGGTTCAAGAAGGCTGATGATGTTCAGGCTTTCTCCCTCAACTGGAAAGGCACATGGTGAACAAGGCAGCGACTGCTAGCTTTCTCTCTGGGCTTCTTTTCTCACAAAGCTCCCCCCGGGGCACATTCCTTCTTCATCTCCAAAGTCTCTGACTGCACAGGCTCTGTAGCTCTTTCCAAAATGGTTCCTCCTTAAAGGACTCCAGTAAGCAACTCCATCTTGAATGGGTGGAGACACACCTCCATGGAAATCATCTAATCAAAAGTTACCGCCCACAATTGGGTGGGTCACATCTCCATGGGAACAATCAAAAATCTCCCAGCCAGCAATATTGAATAAAGATTAAAGGACATGGCTTTTCTGGGGTCCACCACAAATTCAAACCAGCAGAGTTTCTTGCTTGCTTGCTTCCTTTTTTTCGGTTGGAGAAGTTGTGGGTTTACAGAACAATGATGCCTAAAACTAAAAAGAAAGTTTTTGTGATTTTCTTATTATAGATGAAATTCCTTTTTTTCTGAACTATTTCTGTTTTTTACTTTAGTCCCCTAATTTGTAGAGTTGTTTATATATTAGGAAAATTTACCTTATATGTACTTTATATATTGCATATATTTTTCTTAGCTTGTTTTGAAATTGGTCATGATGGTTCATTTTATTAACTTACTTCAAGCATTTGGCAAAATTGTTGACCAGGACAGGGCCCTTTCACTTATTACTAGTGGTTACTAATAATTATAAGTCTTTCATTGCTTTATATAATTAACTATTAATTTGCCTAAAAGGAATATCTAAATCATACTTCTTTTACTATCTCCATGCCTCCTAATAAAAATTAGTGGTACTTTACCAGCCAAAAAGTAGTCAGGAAACCAACAAGATGGGGAACTTAATTTAAGACTGGGAGTGAAAACCTGTGGCTTTGTCAGCTAAAAGTAACAAGCACCCCCAGCATGCTAGCATAGCTGAAAGAATTAAAATAGTAATAAAAAACCAAACAGAGATATTGGTAGCCACATAATATGGGGGAGATAGATGTTACAGTTAAACCTAGGAAAGTTACTAAAAAATAAAACAGTAACCCACAAAAATCAGAATCCAGAGTTGATATATTAGCTGAAATGTACAACTTTCAACCAAAAATTATGAGATATGCAGAAAAACAGAAAACCGTAACACATATTAAGGGAAAGAAAAAAGCAGAAAAGCCAGTCATGGAAGACCATATATTATACATTTATATTTATAGAAATTTCTAGAAAACACATAACTATAGAAAGTGGATTAGTGGTTGACCAGGCTTGGGGTGGCAAGGACCTTTTGTGGTGACTGAAAGTGTTCTAAAACTTTTAGTGTTGATGACTGCACAACTGATTAAATTTATTAAGAATCAGCCCCTTCTTTTGCCTAGTTAATTTTCATAGGATTCATGAGGTTTTCTTCCCCCATTATTCATTTATACAAAATGGGCTCTCCAAACTTGAGTCCCTGTGTTAGAATGTATTCTTAATATCACTGTAGTGACAAAATACATTGCTTATGGAGTGCTTTCTGGTTTTGCCTCTTTCTTTTATAGATTTCCCATTATCTAGTCATCAGTATCTTGGCCAGGTTATGAGGAATTATATGTCCAAATGAGTCTGGTAAAAGACATTCATAATGAAATTTCTAACTGAAAAGAGCTAACTGAAAGGAAATTTTATTATGTGGTTCATCTCAGTAAGAGGCACTCTGATAGGGAGGAAGTTTTATCAAAGAACCTGTTTGTCTGAGATCAAAGTAAACTTTTGTAGAAATCTGTCATTCTTAGAGAATATTGTCTGTTAGGTAGCATTTTGTATTTTACTTGGTGCTCTAGAGTCTGGCAGATGAATTTCCAGGGCTTTGCAGCCCTTTTGGTTTTCATTAATTTATCAATGATAGATGAAGGAAGATGAATTGGGTATTATTACTTGTTCTCATTAAATTTCCATGTTTGTGATTTTATGCATGTGATCTTACTAATAAGCTACATGTTGTTTTGTGTTTTGTCACATTTTGAAAGTATGCCTTAGCAAAATAACATTATATATAAATGTTAAGTTTGATTATTAAGATTTAATGTGTTAGATCACACAGGTTTATGATTTCATTTCTTAAAAAGTATTAAAATAATTTGAAATCCCTTCATCGTCTAATTTGGGGAAAGTATTTGTTTCGTGACGATTTACTTCTTCCTGTTTGATTCAGTCAGTTAAATTTTTTGAAGTTTAATTTGACCTTCTTTTCTTTATAGGTGAAGTACTCAACTGTGTGGAATACTGCATAAATCCTTAAAGACTGCAATACAGAGTAACTATGTCTCGGGAACCCACCCCACCTCTACCTGGAGAGATGTCTATTGGTCCTGTAGCCGAAAGCTGGTGTTATACACAGGTATATGCTGTTAAAAATGCCTTATTTTTTTATATGTTACTTAGAAATTTTATAGTATTTTGAGAATATTGTTTTGAAACACTATGATAGAAGTGTTATAAGAATGGATCATAGGATGTTTAACATGTGATAAGTTAAAAACATAAAACTCATTATTATAAAAGTGGTTTTCTGAATCTCTTAGGTTAAAGTAGTAAAATTTTCCTACATGTGGACCATAAATAACTTCAGCTTTTGTCGAGAGGAAATGGGTGAAGTGTTAAAAAGTTCAACATTTTCATCTGGCCCAAATGACAAAATGAAATGGTAAGATTTTCATTTGTTTTGGTTTTGTGGTTTTGTTGTTTTTGTTGTTGTTCCTGAATAGATATTAATCTAATTTTGTATTAGATTGGTAGTAAGTTCCTAAAGGGTAGAGAAAGTGAAGAACTGTGGGTATATTGCCAAAGTGCTGTTTGTGATAATATTTAACGAATTATTTCAGTATTGCCTCTCTTTTGAACACTTAAAGTATTATATTCCTCCATGTGAGCCTGTTGTTTTATTTTAGGTGCCTGAGGGTAAACCCAAAGGGATTAGATGATGAAAGTAAAGACTACTTGTCCTTATATTTGCTTTTAGTCAGCTGCCCAAAAAGTGAAGTTCGAGCAAAATTCAAATTTTCCCTTCTGAATGCTAAAAGGGAAGAGACAAAAGCAATGGGTAAGTGACTTGCAAACTGGAGTGAAGAAGTCTCTGTGTAACTACCAACTGTGACTTCTGCACTTTTACCAAGAGAAGTCTGGGATTTTTTTTTTTTTCCTTGACTAAAATCTGCTTATTTTAAAACATTTAATTTGACCAATATTTAGTTAGCTTTAAATGCTAGTGTAGTGCTATAATTGTTTTACTAAATCTTAGACTCATAAGACATGTAAAAGTAATTAAAAGTAATACTAAAATGTAATGTTTTCATGACCTAAATTATATTTACTTGTTGCTTAGAAAAATAGTTGCTATTAGGGCAAGGTGCTGGTTTAATGCCTGGCATATAATAGATATTCAAGAAATATTTCTCTTCTCCTTTGCCATTTTTCTAGGTAATAAAATCTGAAGAACAGTGTGAAAGAAAATAGAATGTCCTGATATTTTGTCACTAGAATTTTCTTTTGAGCAATGGACTGAATACTGACTGAAAGGAAATCATGTCTTTTTAGTCTTAGGGCATATTAAACTCGTTCCAAGAATCACTTATGTAGCCAACTGAAATAATGTTACCTAGAACTTCATAATACAAGATTATTGTAGGAAATATAGAATATGCATACTAGGAAAATATATCATAAACTGCTCTGTTAAATTTTAAATAATTTTTAGAAGTGAATCATAGAATCAAACCACTTTATCAGGAAAAATCTGTTCCACCTACTCATTTATAAAAATATCGTTTGGGTGAGCCACGGTGGCTCAGCAGGCAGAGTTCTCACCTGCCATGCCGGAGACCCAGATTCAATTCCTGGTGCCTGCCCATGCAGAAAAAAAAAAAAAAAGATATATATTTATCTTTTATTGCTGAAATATCACATATTTTCAGATACGTTTTTACATTATCTCACCTTCAAGGTAGTGTAATATTTCGTAATTAGGTGTATTACTGTTTTTCCCACTTTCATTGTCTTCTTTGTATGGTGGACATGAGGACTTTCTTTAGAGATCTTGTTTATTTCTGAGTATATACCTGTTACACAATGTTAGACATTTAAAACATTTACTTCAGATATTTATTAACTCTTGCAGAATATGCTAAAAGTATCTTTTGGTCTTTCGTGGAAGATTTTTTTAAAGGTAAAGGGATTATGTCTAGAGACATAGGACTGATACAAGTACTTTATTTAGCATTTTACCAGTTAGTAGATTTTTCTGTAGTTCAGTGAAGCTTAAATTGGTGCAATAGGTCCCAGAAAAGTTTACATGATGCTTTGGTGATATAGGACATCCATTTTTAAAGGGAGAAACAGGAAATGAAGGATATGTTTCTAATAGGGTCCTGATTAGATAGTAACCAGTATGCCTATGTTAATCCTAGTTCATTGTTTTATAGGACCTAAATTAAGAAAGATCTCTTCTCCACAAGATTTGATCTAGCTTTTCTTCTGTTTAGAGATTAAGAAATCTGAAATTAAGCTTATTGAGAATGGCCAAAATTTGCCCGATGATATGAAGTCATCTGATTCTACTTGACTTGACTTTTATGACATTTCATTTGTGAACACATGGAATGATTTCTATGATTGATGTATCTGCCAAATCCTATTTTTGCTCATTTCACTTAACTGTGTTATCATTAAGAAAAATGTTTCTTAGATACTTGTTTTATGTAAACTTCTATTCTGTTTTCCACCAGAAAGCCAAAGAGCATATCGATTTGTACAGGGGAAGGACTGGGGTTTTAAAAAATTCATTAGAAGGGATTTTTTGCTTGATGAAGCTAATGGTCTTTTACCAGATGACAAGCTTACATTATTTTGTGAGGTGGGTATGTTTTTTACTTCAAGGATTTCCATGTTTAAATTTAGTGATTTAGCAAAAATATAAACTATTAGAATTTAAACTATATATACAATTATACTATCGCATGTTAAATATTTGTTCCTTTTCAAAAGATTTTGTATATATCTTTATATGAAAATTTTCAAATATCTTCATTCTGAATAAAGGTGACATTTCATTAATATTTTTGTCAGTTCAGATTAATCATATTAAAAGGTATTACTCAAGAGTGCACAGGTGGTTCAGTGATTGGAATGCCCACCTTCCATGCAGGGGACCTGGGTTCAATTCCTGGACCATGCACCCAAAAAAAAAAGGTATTACTCAAAGTGTGTGAGTCTGAATCCATATTTGAATGATAATGGATGTGACTGAAAGAGATTGGGGAAGTTTTTATTTATTCAAATAATTTGAATAATTTAATCAAATAGATGTTAGCATTCTAAGAAGTAGTGTCTCATTTTAAAGGTAAGCCCATGTCTAATGGCAATCTGCTTATGAGGCTTATTTATGTGTATAAAATGCGTATTTTGAAATTTATCAGCATTGCCCCTACCTAGTAGTTTATGCTTCAGATTTGTCTTACTTTGAAGTTTTGATTTGCTTCTGTTATTGTAGTCTTTAAGATGTTTTATCTATGAATTTTTGAGAATCATCTCTGGACTGAATTGAAGGATTGTATTATTTCATAGGAAGCCAGTGGAAAATGTTAATGATCCAGTAGACTAATGTTAAATATGTTTTCAACAGGTTATTATGGATCATTAAGTGTCTTGGAAGCATGATAACTTCCTCAAATGCAACTAAGTTAGCTTTAATCTATTTACAGGAAATGTATAAAATTTTCTTGGTAAGGCTACAACTTAATTGTCTGTCATTATGTTGTGTCATAAAAATAATTGAAATATGGCCCCAGAGACTACATAGTGTAAATATGGTGCATCTTGTTTTCACTTAGACAGTTTAAATGAACTGTATGATAAATTTGTTATGAATATTATTATTTGGTTGATAAAGCACAAATGTTTTGAGCAGAGATCATTAAATAATTTGAAAGAATATTAACAAATTTGCAATAGGCAGTTCTAAGTAGTAGTCTAAATATATTATGCTGTTTCAGGTTCTTAATATCCATATTGTAGAAACAACTGAATTTTAGCAGTTATCTTAGATTTCTACGTGTTAATATTTTAAAATCATGTACTCTCAGAATTAAAAGGACCTAAAAGACTTTTTAACCCAATTTAAAACAAAAAATTAGTGCAACTTAAGTCTTTTTTATGAATGAAGTTTTTTAGAAAACATTCTGTTTTGAATTGAAATAGTGTTTACCAATCTTTTCCTGAGTAAATTGTATTGGAACCTAGAGAACCAAGAAATTCAGAATTAAGGCTGAAATTAAGTTTAAGATCCTTTTTTAATATATATTTTTGAAGTGTGCTTGTTATCCATATGCTAGACCATATACCCTAGTGACCCCTAATAAGAGAACCCACCATGACATAAATTTTTAAGTTGGCATTGCTCAGATTCAGCATTGGATTCTGAAATATGCATCTTTTTACTGATGTAGGCATTTATATCCTGGGCACTGTATTTAGTATAGGCAGACAAAAAGTACTTTTAACAATCATTCCTCATGCTCTCCATTGTTTCTTCCACCACTCTCATGGATACCCCTTCCTTCTACAGCAGCTCCAGCACTGCTTGCAGAAGAGGAGGAAGCGTTGCACTGAGCCTACATAAGAACTGCCTCCTCCCCCTCCCCTGCAAGTGGTGCTGTAGACAGGTAAGGCAGTTTGGTGCTACCCTTTTTGTGCAAGACATAGCTTCATCTTGCAAGTTCCATACAGTGATTTAATTGGCCAGAGCTAGACAGAGATTTCTAGCAGTGTAAATACCTCTGTCCCCTCTCCTCCAAAGTGATATAGAAAATAGAATTGAGAAATAAGTTGAAAAAAAAAAATAGAAAACTGGTAAGAATTATTCATCTTTTTTAATTCCAACAGATTGTAAATACTCTTATAGTCTATAGACTCATGCCATTCCAGAATGTTTCATTTGGTCCAGAGTAGAAAAAGATGTATATACAGAAAAATGTACATAATACATTTTCCATAAAGTTAAATTATAATTCATTTTTAAGGCTATGTCTCTTTTTCCTGCCTTTTTCTGTTGCTAAGTTATCCTTTCTTTATAAAATATTTGCATTTACCTTTTTTATTTTGAAAGAAAAGCAAATATAAAACTCAGGAAAGAATCTCAGCCTTTTTTCTGAATTTTTTATTCTAGATTCCTTTCAACAAGAATGTTCATTATCTGTGTTTGGATATGTAATAGGGAAAATATTTTTATTGTTTTCTTAATTGCAGGTATCAAGAAAATAATCATCAGAATTTAGTGATTATCAAATTTAGTTAGATTAATTTTTACACTAAAAATAACCCCTTGAATACACTCTGATGTACAAAATGTTATGTTTTTGTTTAAATTTGTGGCTGCTATAATAATGTTATATAAATGTATGTCAATATAAGGCTTTTTGAATTATGATTGCTTAAACAAAATACAAATGTAACATCATCAGTATCTATGCCTGATAATAAGTATTTGATTTTTTTGGTCTTTTTCTTTCTTCTGTCGGATAATTTTTGCCAGACTTTCACATTAGATGTTCTACTTTTAGTTAGGTTATAGATTATAAATATAATTTTAAGGAATTCTTTCCTAAGTTCAATATATCATCACTTTTTTTTAACTTCACTGGATAAATTATGCAAGTAATTAAACATATCCAGTTCCAAGCAGTGTTTGATATGGACAAATAAATATCGTCTATGTGATAAAAAGCTGATCCCTAACTTAACTCTGAATATTAATACCAACATTTCTGGTTTGTGAATCATTAGGTTATAATATATGGTTTAACAGAGCAATCAGGTAGGGATTATTGAAGTTTTCTCTGTTGTGTAGTTATTGAAATTTTAGAAATAACTGAATGATTATCTTTTAAAAAATTAGAACTTTTATTGGTGGGTTTATTTATGTACACGTTCCCATATTTAGAATATCTCACAAGATTGTTGTGATCAGTGCTGTTTAAACTGTATTTTGTTAAACTAATGTTACTCAGGTTTTAAATGCTAAAAAAAAGTATTGTATAATACAAAGAGCCCTAAAAAAAGGAATCTGTAGGTACAGGTCTAGTCTAGTCTTCCTCTACTACTAACTATCAGTGTTATTTAGGGCACTTTGTTTACTTCCTCTTCATCTCACTTAGCCATCTTTTATAAAATATAAGGTTACTGAACTAGATGATTTCTATAATACTTGTGATTCCAAAAGGTTAGTACACATTTTGAGGGGGAGGAAAAATGGTTAATAGCCTCTGAAAAATAAAGATTTTCCAGTTTTTCTTTATAAATAAGTGTCCAGTTATTCTCATGGAATACATGTTTGTACATCTGGGAGAATGGGGACTTCTGAGACTTATCTTCAGAAGTTTATACTTGGACTGTTGTTATATATTTACTGTTAGCCTATTTGTAGTTTGTTCCAATTTAACCACTTCTAATTTAAAATTTCTAAATAAAATGTATTTCTGTTCTTATTAAAACTTTCCGTTCACTTAATAAAAGCCTTTTGAAATATGTTTTTAAGTGAATTGATTTGTATTAATTATCTATTGATACATAACCAGTTACTCCAAAACTCAGCAGTTTAAAATAACTATGGATAACCAATATAACACTTTTTTAAAGATGCTTTATTTACTCTGAAACATTTTCTTTACTGGTTGAGGGTAGTAGTTTCTTTAATTTATTAAATGTAATGTGAAATTTTCAGTAATATAATACTTCTTAAAAAAGATTTCCATGAACTTTAATCTTTAGAATTGTTTTTATAGAAATTCTTGCAATTTATAATAAATATGATAATTAAATAATTTTTACTATGATTAAAACATGTAAGAATAACGCTTCATATAGTTCCCTGCTTGAATGATGTAGACTACAAAATCTCATTGTGAGTCTTATGCTGTGTTTATTGTATATAAAATAAAGTATAAATGTTAATGGGCCTGTGAGAAAATAAAAATTAAAGAAGTTTCTTCCTCTGCCTCATAAAAATGTCTTCTCCTTGTTTGCATTTGATATCAACAATATGCCACTTTTTTGTTGAGAAAAGTTTTGGGGATTATTTTTATAACTAAGGTTTCCAATTAGCTGATAGGCCACTTATTTACATAATATTTCATTACTAAAACAAATCTTACTTGTTTCTAATATTTTTCTGTATCATTTTTTTCCCTTCAAAATGTATTTTAAAGTTCAGTTCCCATGTATTAGGATTTTTTGTTAGGAGTACATTGAATTTTTCAGAGGGGATTTTCAACAAAAGAATTTTAAATATAGATTCCATAACTGATTATTGATATTAATTTGTGAAAACATTTTTCCTGCTGTCCCTTTTTTATTAGGTGAGTGTGGTGCAAGATTCAGTAAATATATCAGGACATACTAATACAAATACTTTGAAGGTACCAGAATGTCGACTAGCAGAAGATTTAGGTAATCTCTGGGAAAACACAAGATTTACAGATTGCAGTTTTTTTGTGAGAGGACAAGAATTTAAAGCTCATAAATCTGTACTTGCAGGTACTTTCTACTTTTGGGTAATATAATATTCTTTTTATAAATTTGTGCACTAAATAATGATGCTTACTCTTGTTACAGCTCGTTCCCCAGTTTTTAATGCTATGTTTGAACATGAAATGGAAGAAAGCAAAAAGGTAAACATGGTTTAAAGGCTAATATTTAATTTGCACAAATGCATACTAGTGGAATGTGTGTTTTTAATTAGGAGGACATTGAATTTTTCAGATTATTTTAAACATAAGAAATATAAGTATAGATTCCGTAACTGATTATTATTTTTGAATGCCTGTCTAGTGGATAAATAAGTGGGTAGTTGTTATCCAAAAGGATAGTTATCCAGAAACATTGTCCTGACCCATAGGTGTTTGAGAAGTCTCTGGTTAAATTGTATATTCCCCTTCTGCCATACAGGAGACCTGGATTCGATTCCTGGCCTGTGTATACCCCCCGCCAAAAAAAAATTCAACAAATGGTGCTGCGATGATGGGATAGTCACATAGAAAATAGTGAAATGTGACCCCTACCATACAGCATACAAAAAAAAGAATGTATGTTCCCCGTTTCTATACTTGAAGAATTGATTTTGAAATTTGTCCTCTAGAAACAAAAATAGCGTCTACATTCTCTTTGCCACTAAAAGAAGAGGATAATAGACTTAAATAGAACAAAGATTGTATCAGTATAACTGTACATTAACTGCAATCCAGATGTTACCTATTTGACTTTCACAGACATTTTTTTGTCACTTGTCATCTAATCAGGTTAAAGATCAGAGGTGAAATCTGCTAGTTACATAATGTGAATTTTCAGCCTCCAACTAGACAAATTCAGAGTTTCTTCATGTGGCTTAGAATTAGAGACTGCAATAAAATAGCTGCTTTCTTCTAGCAGATGCTATGAACAGTTTTCTCAGGACTTCCAAGTAGGGAGACATCAGTGATGTTAAATATTATAGGCAGCAAAGGCTCAGAATTTTTGTTATTGTTAAGTTTTAGATTTTTAGCTTCATTGATACCAGGAGAGAGGATACAGGAGTCAAAAATCAACTAGTCTATATGGGAAAATAAATCCAGTTAAAGCAAAGTTGAGGACTACAATTAAGAGTAACATTATAATATTCTTTCATAGTAACACAGGTACTATACCAAAGCTAAGCATCAGTAATGGGGGTATAATGGGTATGGAATTTTTTTTTTTCGGAGCAGTGAGGGTGTTCTCAAATTGATTGTGGTAAATGCATAATACGTAATTATACCAAGAGCCCTTGATTGGTCACTTCAGATGGACTGTATGGTATGTGAATAAAACTGTTAATAAATAAATAAATAAGTAAGTAAAGTAAGTAAAAGTAAGTAGGACCCTGGGATCTTTAGATAAGTTTAAGAGAACTGATTTAAAATTGCTAAGGATTGTTAAAAAGAATAAAAAAGAGTAAAAAAAAATTTCTTACTACTCAAGCTTTATCTAGTACTAAGAATAAACAAAGAGAATGAGTACCAGACAGTTCAGGAAGCCAGTGTTCTTTCCTGCTCTCCCCACTTTAGCCTGTGAACTCCTTGAAGATGAATCCCTGTTTTGTTCATAATTGCATCTTCTTATGCTTGGCATATAGTAGGAGCCATTTAAAAGTTTGTACTGGCATTTTAGCATCAATATGTTCACAATATAGCATAGTGGGTTATGAAAACAATATTAACAATGTATATCAGTTTCCATAGAGAGTAGACTGGAAAAATATTAAAACTGCTATGTTAAAGCATTAACTTTGAAAGAAAAACTAGTCTGCTTTGAAATTGAGTATTTCTTAAGTAACCAAGGAGGTGCCAGTAGATAACATTACATGCCATTTTTTCAAAATAGAGGTTTCTGAGACAAAGGTCTGGTGTTATCTCAAAATACTTGGCCTTACTTTTGTTAATGCTGGAAATAGAGCCATTGCTCGTAGGGTATTAGGCATTGTATTAGGACCTGGAAATTCAATAAAGGAAAACTTAATAGCCATCTTCCTCTAATACAGTGATCAGAAACTGAAGACAAATGTGTTGTTTGGCCTACACTATTTTTTTTTTTTTTTAACTTTTTAAATGGGGCTTCTGACATGGTAGTGCTTGGTTGGATCCTAGTGTCAGGGCATGGGCCCTCCAGCTGGTCTTGGTCCTCACCTCTCACAATTATACTGCTCCTGTTAGACCTTCTTGTTTACCTTTTCCTACTTAGCTTATTGAAAATCTGCTTACCTCAATTCAAAATATAGTTTAGAAATGGCTCTATATGTATTCTTGAGTTTAAAGTAGTTTAGCACAAATTTGGGGGGTTTAAATTACTGTCAGAGATTACTTTAATACACTTGTGTATTTCTTAAAATATCTTTTTTTATGTTGTTTTGAATATCAGAATCAAGTGGAAATAAATGATGTTGACCCTGAGGTTTTTAAAGAAATGATGAGGTTCATTTATACAGGGAAAGCACCAAACCTTGACAAAATGGCTGACAACTTATTGGCAGCTGCAGACAAAGTAAGTAATTAGGTCTTAAAGAGTTGAAAAATGTCCTCAAGCTTGGTGTATATTGAAAGCTGTCATCAAATGAAAACACAAATAACTTGAAATATTGAATAATCATGTTATTTTTAGATGACTCTTAAGAGTTTTATGAAATAGTATACAGTGAGATAATGTTGAAATGAGATTTTTTACATCAACAGGATTAAAAATATCTTGAGCCAGTTAAAGTGTATGGAAGAACGTGAATTTTTTTCTGGGAAAGTAAACTCAGTTTTTAGTGCATCATTACTCATTTTTATAAAAACACACAGTGGTGTGTATAATTTAATGCAGCTTTCAGATATTCTTAGTCTAAAATATAGTTTCATGACCTTAGTATTTTGTGTAATTTAGTTATCTGTAGTCATAGATTTATGTTTTAATATAACAGCATAGAGGAAAATAATGTTATCAGTTTTATAATGTTCTTTTGTAATGCTTATTTCATGAAGGTAAGGAATTAATACAAAATTATCAGAAAATCTGTAAGCTAGTTGTTCTCAGTCCTGAAAACACATTTGAATCGCCTAAGGAGCTTTCTCCAAAACTGCTGTGATGTCCTTGCCACTTCCCAAAGATCAAATTTAATTAGAGTGTGAAAGGGCCAAGGCACTGGTCTTTAAAAAGCTGCTAGGTAGTTCTGAGGCTTAGTCAAAATTGAGAACCACTGCTCTAAGCCATTGTTTTCAATTGTACTTCATATCCTATTAATCTCTTGTAAAATGATTTTGCTAACATCAACAATTTTTAATCACATGAACCAATTGCTGGGCAAAATGATTCCAAAAGAAAGAAAGAGGAAGGAAATTAATTCTAAAAAATAGGAATGTGAAACAATAGTCCAAACTCAGATAGTAAAAAGTGTAAAAGTGACATTCCAGAGTGCTTAATCGGCATCATCCTCTCACTGAAATTATTTAAAAAGTAAAACAAAAAACCAAAAGACACTTTTTTATATATATTAATCCCAGTGGTGTCAGATCTCCTTGAGTGCAGTAAATGGCTTTATTTATACTCTAACGTGATTTCTGATTTAAAAAGTTATTACATAAATTTGATTTCCAGCATTTTATACAGACATATACATACACATGAACACACGTGAATACATATGCATATACTTTGACAAGTCAGGGCATTCGGTGATTTTGGTAAATTAAAATATATTTGCTAAACTTGAATTCATAGTATAGGTGTAAGATGATTGTAAATTTGAAGGGACTTAAGGAAATAAATGTACACTTTGAATAATTTTATCTTTAACCTGGAAAGGAATTTAGCTAAATAATCGGCATTATTTTCAAAGGTTCATAAAAAACAATTTTGAAAATGTCACATTCATTTTTAGTAATAATGATTTAGAGTTATGTATTATATATAATAATTTGAAAATACCAAATATATTGAAGCATTTTATCACTGAAATTAACAGTAAAAGACAGTAGATAATGTAAACCTACAAATGAAATAAAATACCATATAATTTTTTTCCATTTGGGTTACTCAAACAAGTTAATTTCTGTGTTAAAATTAAAATACATAAGAATTAAATACATAAGAAAATTACATAAGAATTAAAATACATAAGAAAAGTCTGTTTATTTTAAACATAGCCAGTAAATTATCTGAGAATCTAATTCTTAGATTTTTGGCTTTTAAGTGACCTGATTTATGCCATGGATGTGAGCAGACTACTCAAGACTGGGGGAAGAACTGTTTGAAAATATTACGTGCACAGTGCCCAGCACTCATATAGAACTGGGAATATTGTCTGTTATGTCAATAATTTCGTGCCCTTTGAGGAACATTCTTATGATGTAATTTCCATTTATGTATTTCATCATTTACCATAAGCGCTTGTCTTCTCTCATGTGAAAGCTTTACAAATATGTAAAAAAAGCAATAAAACAACTGTGTCCCCTTTAAATAGTCTGTATCCTACTTTTCATTATGTTTTAATTAAAATCCCCAGTGTTATGCAGAATTTCTGTAAAGTTGATGATCTTGATTTCTTAAAAATTGTTGTGCATGGATGGATTAAGCAACAGGGAACACTGAATTATACTACCACCCAAATACTGTCATTCAGTTTCTTAAAGGTCTTATTAGATATTTGTGTCTCTTGTTTCCTACAAAGACTGCAAGCAGAATTTATAAATTTACTATTTTAGCTATGGTTTGATGGCTGATCACTTTTTTATACTAATTTGGTTTTAATGAAGATACTTGAAGACCAGCCAGGAAATTAAATATAATATTGTTGCTTCTAGTTCTGGCCAAGCTGAAGTAATAGTGACCAACTTTACCCTCCCACCTGAAATAGTGAAAAATTAAAAAATATATAGACTGTATGGAACAGTGGTTTTCAAGACACTGGATATGTGACAGTGAAGGACACTAAAACCTGGAAAACCCATTGTGCCAACTTACTGCCTTGAGAGAGTTTCTATAACACAAAACAGATAAGGAACCCAGACAGAGCCAGGCACATTCTTTGAGTTGAAATGATGAAGCTGGGAATTCAGGAAGAACAAAGCAGATAGAGTTTATAAGATGAATATTGGGAAGGAGAGATTTGCATAAAGATAAAACTGGACATCTGTATAGTCTTCCCTGGAGTATTAAGCAGAGACAATGTATGTGTGTGAACAGATTACCCATGACTGGGGAAAGAACTATCCAACAGGTTTATACACAATAGTGCCCCATTGCTCATAAAAGACTGGGAGTATTGACTGGTCACAGTAGCCAAACAAGAAAACTTCATAATTCATGGTGCATTGAGTAGAGCACTCAAAATAGTCTTGCCTGAGTATTGAAGAATAATTAGTCGTAGAGTAAACATTACTTTGGTCCTGTCTAACACACTTAAAAGTAAAACCCAAAAGAGTAACACTGGCTTCTCAGAAATAAATTTTCCTGGAACAAATCTGAAACATACAGAATTTCACAATATTCAGCACCTAATAAGACAAAATTCACACAGTCAAAAGATTACCAAGAATGCAAAGAAGTTAGATGCAACCCATAATGAAGAGAAAAGAAATAACCAATTGAAACCATCCTAGAACTAAAACAGATGTTAGCAGGCAGTAAAACAGTTACTGAAACTCTATTCTAGATGTTCAGAAATGTAGTAGAGACATCAAATTTCTTGAGAAGAAAAATACACTCAATAGAATTAACAACAGAGTAGGCATTGCAGACAAAAAGATTAGCATAACAATAAAAAATATCCAATATAAGACACATGTAATACCCACCTATACCAAATGAAGAGATATCAGTAAGGTGTGGGACAACATCAGGTGGCCTAATATGTATGTAATGGAGGCCCTGAAGAAGAGAAGAGGTGGGGGTGGATAGAAAAAATATTTGAAGAGTAATTGTTGAAAATTTTCAAAATTTGATGGGATTTTGGATTGGATAAAATAACAAGATGATTTTATGCTATATGTAAGAAGCCCATTTTATTTAAAGGCACAAATAGATTAAAAGTTAACAGATATAAAAATATACCATGCTAACATTAATCAAGCGATATCTGGAATGGCTATATCAATATCAAACAAGATTTTAGAGCCAACCTGGGATGAAGAGTGTAATTGCAAAATGATAATCAAGACATCTAGAGGACAATTATAATGCTAAATGTCTTTGTATTTAATAAAAGATTCAAAATACATGAAATAAAACCAGATAGAACTTCAAGGAGAAAAAGACAAACTATATTTCTGATCAGAGATTTCGACACACCTCTCTTAATAATTGATAGAGAACAAATAGGTTGAAAAACGGTAAGGAGATAGCAGACTTGAACAACACTGAATCAATTTGACATAATTTACATTTATAGAACCTTAACCCAGCAACTGCAGAGTATACTTTTTTCCAAGTGCACATAGAATATTTATTAAGAGAGGTGATATTCTGGGCATACAACAAATCTCAATAGATTTAAAAGGTTTCAACTCGTGGGCTTAAGTTAGAAATCATTGACAGAAAGATAATCTGAAAAATCCTGAAATATTTGGAAACTAAATAATACACTTCAAAATAACGCAGGCATCAAAAAGAAGAAATCAAAAGGGAAAACAATTTTTCACTAAATGAAAACAAAACATCAAAATTTGTGGAATGCTGCTAAAGCAGTACTTAAATTCGATTAGAAAAGGAGAAAGGCTTGAAATTATTGACTTCAGCTTTCTTCTGAAGATACTGAAAAAGAATAAATTGCACCCACAGTAAGCTGAAGAAAGGCTATAATAAAGATAAGAATGGAAATCATTGAAATAGAGAACAAAACTGTTGAAAATCAATTAAACCAGAAGATTGTTCTTTGAAAAAAAAATTGGTGAACCCCTCTAGCCTGGTTGATGAGGAAAAAAAAAGAAGATAGCAACTTCTGTAAATTAGACAACTGATAATACATTTATGAGATATGTAATCACTTATTCTACAAACACTTAAAAGGCTATTAAGGGAATATAGTATAGTTTTTTCCTAGTGTATTAGGGAACTTAAATGGAATGGTTAAAAGTCCTTTGAAAGTCAAAAATTCAAGAAGAAATAGATAACCTGAATAGATAGAGCTATTAAACAAATTTATTTTTAATTTAAAAACTTCCATATAGAAATCCCCAAGCTTATATGGCTTCACTGGTGAATTCTAAGCTTTTAAGAAAGAAATCAATAGATTTTACACAAACTTTCCCAGGAAATTAAAAAGATGCAAATACTTCCCAGCTTATTCTGTGAGGCCAGCATTACCCTGATAACAAAAGCAGAAAAGACATCAAACAAAAGAAAATTGTAAACCAGTATCCTAGAATATGTTAGCAAATTGGATTTAACAATATGAAAAGAATAAGGAAGCCATCATGACCAAGCGAGGTTTGTCCCAGAATGTAAGTTCGGGTTAACATTCGTAAGTTAATCAGTATAGTTTGCTACATTAACAAACAAAAAATAATCATATAATTATCCAATAGTTGCAGAAAAAGCATCTGACAAAATCCAATATATATTCCTCATAAAAACTCATCAAATTAGAAATAGAAGATAACTTCCTCAAACTTCTAAGGAACATCTGTGAAAACTTGGAGCTAACATCATATTTACAGTCAGACCTTGTTGATATTGGGAGTTCCTTTCCATGCCACAGCAATAAAGTGAATCGTGTGAAAATTTTTGTTCCCCAGTGCATATAAAGGTTATGTTTACACTGTACTGTAGTTTATTAAGTGTGCAATAGCAATATATGTAAAAGACCTAATGTGCACACTTTAATTAAAATGTGACAGACATATAATTAGCAAATGCTGTTTTGAAAAATGGTGCCAATAGACTTGCTTGATGCAGTGTTGCCACAAACTTTAATTTGTAAAAAACACGGTATCTGTGAAGCACAATAAAAGGAAGTATGCTTAAAACCGGGTAAGGACTGACTACCTTCCCCTTATGATTGGGAACAGAATAAGAATATCTACTCCTATTCAGCATTATACTGGAGAATCATTAGGTCAAGAAAATAAATAGAAGGTATCCAGATTGGAAAGGAAGAAATAAAACTATATTTGTAGACAGCATGATCATCTATGTAGAAACTACAATAGAAAATATAAAAAAGAGCTACTAGAACTATTAAGTTTAGCAAGATTGGAAGGTAAAAGAAAAATCAATTCTATTTTTATATGCCAAGAACAATCTGAACATGAAATGTAAAAACAGTGCCATCTTGGGCATTTATTTTATCCCAAATAAGTGAAAATTTACATTAAGCCACAAGCTTACACACCAGTGTTTATACCAACTTTGTTTGTAATAGCTTGAAAACCGAAATCAACCCAGATGCCTTCAGCTGGTGAGTGGCTAGGTGGTACATTGATACTATGGAATACTACTCATCAATAAAAAGGAACAATATTAATACATGAAACACCCTATCTCTAGGGAATTGTGCTGAGTGTAGAAAAGTTCATTCCAAAGCTTATTTACTATATGTCTTGGTTTATATAATATTTTTGAAATGATAAAATTTGAGAAATGAAGATTAGTGGTTCCCAGGAGCCAGGGATTTGTGCAAGGGTTTAGAAAAGAGATGAGTGTGACTACAAAAAAAGCACAAGTTTCTTCTAGTGTTGAAACTTTTTTAGTATCTTGGCTGTGGTGTTGTGGGTATACCTCGCTAAGGCTATTAAGAATTTTAAAATACACTAATCCAAGAATGTTTAATGGGTTTGAGTATGATTTGTTTAGCTTTATAATGAATTCGTTCTTCAGAATTCAAGATTGAATCGATATGCAGTGTACTCTGGTGTTTGAAATAGCAGAGAAGAGAAATATTCTTATTAATAAATTTTAGTAATAAACGAGCCTTTTAGCGTAAACTGTAGTTTACAGTTATACAAATTGAAATTTCCTTAAAATGTTTTCCTCCTAAATAAATCTATTCACATTTTCTTCATTTTAGGTTAAAACAATAATTTACAGATTTAAAGAACTCTCAGTCCAAAATTAGTGTGCTTAATAACTTTGTTTTCAAATTTAAAAATATCGCATGTTTTAAAACTTGGAACCATCAGTAAATATTTAATGGTGATGTTTTCCTTTTGGATAGTATGCACTGGAACGGCTGAAGGTCATGTGTGAAGAAGCTTTGTGTAGTAATCTCACAGTAGAAAATGTTGCTGATACCCTTGTCCTTGCAGATTTGCACAGTGCAGAGCAGTTGAAAGCCCAAGCCATAGACTTTATTAATAGGTAAGCGACACCTATATTTCAGTGGGCATGACACCTTCAGCATTCTTCCACTGGACTTATTTTAAATGTGTTTAAATCTTCAATGCAGGTGCAGTGTACTTCGACAACTTGGGTGTAAAGATGGGAAAAACTGGAACAGCAAGTAAGATGGCATCAGTTTCTAACTTAAAGTTTATCTGTGTAAATAAGACTAATTGTTTGCATAGCCTTTTGTTCATATACAGTAGTTATGAATCTAGAGGTTAGTTATATGAAATGAATGGCCAGTTATTTAAGGAAATAATATGACTGTTTTTTGGATTCTTGAGGCTATGCTTCCGTGTAAATAAGCTTGAGGCTGTGCTTCTGTTTAAATAAGTTTTTTCTTGAGGCTATGCATCTCTTAAATTGCTAACTGGGATGGACACTCTTATTACTTAAGCACATTGCTCATATAATTAATATATATAGTTGAGTCCAGGTATTTCAGCAGCTGCTAAAGATTCAGTCCCTGCCCTTTTAGAAAGCAGTTCTAAAAATGTGAGAAATGCTCATTTTATCATATGAGGAATATGCCCTTTAGATTTGCCCGAGAAAGTCTTTACATCCAAATGGTAATTCGTGGCTTAGGTTAGCCAAGTACTTTGCATCATATGCTATATTACTCTAGCTCCCTAGTATTCCATAGTATTCCCAAAATGCTGACAATTTGAACTTTCCCCTTGGTAAAATTGTGAGAGCTGAGGTAGTTACATCTCTCTTTTAGTCTGGATCTTCTGAAAATGGACTGTTGTAATTTATTATTCCGATCTTTTTTCTTCTTTCATTTTTGAGGTGACTTCTACTTTTTGTAATTCATTTAAATCTAAAATATACTGATTGGCAGGAAAATGGCAATTCTGCAGTCATTTGTACTTTGCTACCTTCAAACTCTAGTCTTACTTTTTAAAGAAAATATAAAATAATCGTATAACTTTTTCATTGTCAAAAAAATGTTTGCTTATTTTATTCTCGCTAGAGAAGCTATGCTGTTTGTAAAGGCTTTTAATAAATACTTATTAAATAAATAGATGAAAATAAATGTCAGCTGTATAAGAGGTATTTAAGTGATTCAGAACAACTAATTGAAATTAGAAACGTAATGACACACTGGTAATTTGATGTCAGGTAAAAACAATGGATTATTTTTTTCAACTGTGTAGTTGAACAGGCATTTGCCTAGCTTCTGCTATATCTCAAGCACTAGGATAGAGTGCTAGATATAAAAAGAATTGTGATAGAAAATTCTTTGTTTTTGAGAACTTATTTAATGAAAGAGATAGATACATGCATATATCATTTCATTATAATATGGTTCATAGTATGTTACAAGGATATGTGCAGAGCTTTTGGCTAAACCTGGAAGTTTAGATATGGCTTCCTATAGATAACTGAGCTGAGTCTTAAAACATGAATAGGAGTTAGCAAAGTTAAGAAGTAACAAACACATTGTAGATGTGTATGAACCAGTAGTTGGTCATTCGTTTGACAGATACTTTTATTTATTGCCTGTAAGCTCCCAAGGCACTATACTCAGTTGAGAGAATATAGTACTTAACATGACAGATGTTTTTGTGCCATCATCTGCCTTCATAGGGTATATGGTTTAGATAGACTTGCAGATAAATAGGCATTACACAAATAATTACAATCTAGTGTGATGATAGCTTATATATAGTATTCCCATAAAAGCATATAGCAAAGGGATCTAACCTAACATAGGGATTAGAGCAAGCTGTTCTGAGGGAGTGTGGTGTAAGTAAAGAACTGAAGTATTGATAGGAGTTCTCCTGGTGAAGAGGTGAGAGAGCATATCCCAGAAAAAGGGAATGAGATTTTCAAAGTTTGGTGATAAAGACCAGTGTGGAGTGTAAAAGAGAGAAGGAGAGGTTATGATAAGCGAAAGAAGCAGGCCTCCAAAGCCTTGTAAACAACATTAGGGCTTTTAGGCATCAGTTGAAGAGTAATGGGAATACAGTAAAGAGTTTTACCCCGGATTGCACCATCATCAGGTTTACACTTTTAACAGTATCTCTGCATGCAGGATGGGGAATGGATTGTGAGAAGGTTTGGTGGGAAGGAGTGGATGGGAGAGACAGGTTAAATACAGATCAACTAAGTTGAAAATGTACTGAAATTGTTCAGGCAAAAGATCAAGGGTAAAATTAAACTTGATTGGTAACAATGGGGATAGAGAGAAAATGAATATTTGGATTTTATAAGGAGTGGGGATAGAGAGAAGATGAATATTTGGATTTTATGAGGATGGTGGAGGGGTATGAAGGAGAGAAGAGAGGAGGCAAAGATAACTAGAATTCTTGCTTACACATTTAGGTATTGTTTTGATTGTACAGTGAGAGCATATTTACGTAGGGTACAATAAGCGGTTCAGTACCAAGAGTATAAAATTCCAGAGCATGGGAGTAGGATGAAAAAGGCTAGGGAAACAGTAATTAAGGGCCTATTTCCCTTTCTAAAGAATCTGTTTACAGGCAATGAGGAACAGTAAAAGAGGATGTGATACAGGGCGGGCCATGGTGGCTCAGTAGTCAGAGTTCTTGCCTGCCATGCCAGAGACCCAGGTTCGATTCCCAGTTCCTGCCCATGCAAAAAAAAAAAAAGAGGATATGATACAGTCATGCTGATGTTACTAAGGCAGCATTGTTGGAGCTGGATTTGGATTTGAGAGGCATAAGAAGGAGGCCAAAAAACAAATTAGGAGACTTGTAATGATACAAATGTGAAATGATGTGGACCTTAACTAGGGATTCAAGACATCTTTGGGAATTAAAACAGAATTTTATTGGTTGATTGGAGAGGATAGAGTCTAGAATGACTGAGATTTCTGACTTGAATCACTGGATGAATTATGGAAGCATTAGCTGATTGGAAATGACAAAGGAAGAATAAGTTTGGGGGGAGAGAGATCATGAGTCCTCATTTCACAATCCTGAATTTATAGTTCATGAGGCACATTCAAGTGAAGAGAGAGGTAATTAAAATTGAACTTTGTGGGAAGCCCTCAGATTTAGAAAATTATTAGTTACTAACATTGACTATGATAGTTAAAACTGTGAAGAATAGATGAGATAGAATGAATAAAACATGTAAAGTGAGAAGCATATAGAAGGTAAAGGTTGAACCTTTAAAGAAATCCTGTGTGTAAGGGTTGGTAGAAGACGAGAGGAGCTCTTGTAAGAGCCAGTACAAAAATGGTAGCAATGGGAGTAGAACTCTGGAAGCCAGTGTCACATAACTTCAGAAGAGCAGAACTTCCAGAAAGATTTCACAGTTTCACTTGTAACTGAAAGATAAAGATGATATTTTAATGATTTAATGATTTCAAATGGTTTGAATACCCAGAGGTAGATGCCGCAATCAAAGTATAACTAAATCCACAATTAAAAAAGCTTGACACTTCTGGAGAAGATGGCGGCTTAGACGCGCGGGTCTTAGTTCCTCCTCCAGAAAAGCAACTAAAGAAAGAGAAACAATACGAAGCAGCTCCCGGAGTCACGACAGAGACCAAAAAGACAGCGTACCCCATTCTGGAACGGCTGAACGGGCAGGGAGAATCCACTGCGGTGAGATACCCGAGGGGCGCACGTTTTCCTGGCCGGGGCGGCTGGCGACTGGGTCCCCCTCCACGCACGTGGCTCCCCGGTCTGACTGGGAACGTTGGATAGCGGAGCCCTCCCGTCACGCTTGGCATCTCGGGCCAGCTGGGCAATTTGGACCGGCACTCCCCCAAGCCGCGGTGGCCAGCGACCCCCGCCTCCAAGCGCGGTTTTCCGGGCCGACTGCCCCGCAGACAGACGACCGCCACGAGCGCCACCTACTGGGCAGGAAAAGAAAAACAGAGCCCAGAGATTCCACAGAAAAACCTTTCAACCAGCTGGGTCCCACACCCAGGGAAATCTGATCAAATGCCCAGACACCAGCAGAAAATAATGGATGACGCTCGGAAAATTGAAGATATGGCCCAGTCAAAGGAACAAACCAATAGTTCAAATGAGATACAGGAGCTGAGACAACTAATGCTGAATATACGAACAGAAATGGAAAAACTCTTCAAAAACCAAATCAATAAATTGAGGGAGGACATGAAGAAGACATGGGCTGAACAAAAAGAAGAAATAGAAAATCTGAAAAAACAAATCACAGAACTTATGGGAGTGAAGGACAAAGAAGAAAAAATGGAAAAAACAATGGATACCTACAATGGTAGATCTAAAGAGACAGAAGCTACAATTAGTGAACTGGAGGATGGAACATCTGAATTCCAAAAAGAAACAGAAACTATAGGGAAAAGAATGGAAAAACTTGAGCAGGGAATCAGGGAACTGAATGACAATATGAAGTGCACAAATATACGTGTTGTGGGTGTCCCAGAAGGAGAAGAAAAGGGAAAAGGAGGAGAAAAACTAATGGAAGAAATTATCACTGAAAATTTCCCAACTCTTATGAAAGACCTAAAATGACAGATCCAAGAAGTGCAGCTCACCCCAAAGAGAATAGACCCAAATAGGCGTTCTCCAAGACACTTACTAGTTAGAATGTCAGAGGTCAAAGAGAAAGAGAGGATCTTGAAAGCAGCAAGAGAAAAACAATCTGTCACATACAAGGGAAACCCAATAAGACTATGTGTAGATTTATCAGCAGAAACCATGGAAGCTAGAAGACAGTGGGATGATATATTTAAATTACTAAAAGAAAAACTGCCAGCCAAGACTCCTATATCCAGCAAAATTGTCCTTCAAAAATGAAGGAGAAATTAAACATTTATAGACAAAAAGTCACTGAGAGAATTTGTGACCAAGAGACCAGCTCTGCAAGAAATACTAAAGGGAGCACTAGAGTCAGATACGAAAAGACAGAAGAGAGAGGTATGGAGTAAAGTGTAGAAAGAAGGAAAATCAGATATGATATATATAATACAAAAGCCAAAATGGTAGAGGAAAATATTATCCAAACAGTAATAACACTAAAAGTTAATGGACTGAATTTCCCAATCAAGAGACATAGAATGGCAGAATGGATTACGACCCAGCAATACCACTGCTAGGTATCTACTCAAAGGACTTAAGGGCAAAGACACAGACGGACATTTGCACACCAGTGTTTATAGCAGCATTATCTACAATTGCAAAGAGATGGAAACAGCCAAAATGTCCATCAACAGACGAGTGGCTAAACAAACTGTGGCGTATACCTACGATGGAATATTATGCAGCTTTAAGACAGACTAAACTTATGAAGCATGTAACAACATGGATGGACCTAGAGAACATTATGCTGAGTGAGTCTAGCCCAAAACTAAAGGACAAATACTGTTTGGTCCCACTGATGTGACCCGACATTCGAGAATCAGCTTGGAATATATCATTGGTAACAGAGACCAGCAGGAGTTAGAAACAGGGTAAGATAATGGGTAATTGGAGCTGAAGGGATACAGACGGTGCAACAGGACTAGATACAAAAACTCAAAAATGGACAGCACAATAATACCTAAGTGTAATGTAACTAGGTTGGAACACTGAATGAAGCTGCACCTGAAATATGGTTTTTTGTTTGTTTGTGTGTTTGTATCTTTTGTTTTTATTTTTTTTCGTTTTCCTTTTTATATATATATTTTTTATTAGTATTATTATTTTAATTCTCTTCTCTGTATTAACATTCTATATCTTTTTCTGCTATTTTGCTAGTTCTTTTCCTAAATCGATGCAAATGTACTAAGAAATGATGATCATACATCTATGTGATGATACTAAGAATTACTGAGTGCATGTGTAGAATGGAATGATTTCTAAATGTTGTGTTAATTTCTTTTCTTTTTTTTGATTAATAAAAAAATTAAAAAAAAAAAAAAAACTTGACAGTGCAGCAGTGCATTTTGAAAAGTACTCTTGGGTAAACTTCTCTTTATTTTTCAGCCAAGCAGCAGACATAATGGAAACATCAGGATGGAAGTCCATGATTCAGTCTCACCCTCATTTAGTAGCAGAAGCCTTCCGAGCACTAGCGTCCGCACAGTGTCCACAGTTTGGCATTCCACGCAAACGGCTAAAACAGTCTTGAAATCTTCCATGAACTGTAAAACAATGGAATTGACTTTTACTTCTCCAGGTCCAGAAGGAATCTAATATACAAACCATAAGCAAGAGTTGTTTCTGTTAACTTGTCCACAGAACAGAAGCTGAAAAAGCATATTGCTTGCTTTTCAGATGGATAATTTATGGTTTATTCTTCAGCTTTAAATTAGACTGATTATACTCTAATTCACTTCAAGGCCTTAAATTATCTTCAGTGACTTCTCTTCTTCATATACTTTAGTTTCTTTCTTTTTTTTTTTTTTTATTGTGCCTTGTCATTTTGACCAAGGCTATGCAGGATTGCACTAGCTCCATAATGCAGTAATATGGATAACTGAAGATATTAAGTTTCAAAAGGATCTTCCATTATTTTGAGAAAAACGAAATGAGTTTTATAGGGTTTGTCCTTTGCTATCTCAAAAGGTTCTCCTTAAAGCACTTGTATTGGAGATTACCTGTAGTGTCTTCAGTCTAAGTTCTATGACTACAGGAGAACCTGCTTACCATCAAGGTAAGTTATGGCAATACATTGCTTCAATTATAATTTAATTTTCATTTCAGGGGGCAAATATGCAATGAGTTGGCCTAAATTTTTAGTGAAATTTGTAATGTTTGTTGGTATGTTAACTCCAGCAAACCAATAGAAACATAACAAACTGTTTGTGTTTCCTTTTGGGGTTATCCCAAGTTTACAATGATTGAGAACTGATTGAGGTTAAGGTTTCAACAAGAAGAAAACATGTTTTGTGCTGAAGTCATTTTTTTTAAGTTTATAGTGACCTACATTTATATGAAGAATTCTGTACATGTTAAAAGTAAGAATGACCAAATGTAAATTGAGTGAGTGGGCCAATTAAGAAAGATATATATGCACTTTTAATGTGTAACTTTTGTATGCTGAATGGTACATATATTTTTTTGCTTTTGAGGGAATTAATAAGGTATAATTAATTGTGTCTTAACTTTTTGAAAGAATTTTTTAAGACAGATTGAGGCAAGTGGGATGTTTGTGATAATAAGAAACACATGATTGATTATAGTTAAATTGGTTTGAATTTCACATATTCGTTATTGAATTTATTCATGTTTTATCATACCTTGGAGATGGCACCTGAACAATAAATGAATCCTGGACAGTCTACTCTCCTTCTAAAAGCAGTGAACTGATATTGTTTGCTTGTGAGATGTGCACACTAAAGGAGAGAACCATTAGAACATGTCAGGCCACACTATTAAACATGTGTTGTCCCCCCCCCCCAACTCCTTTCTCCTTACTGTTTCAGTTACTGTACTAACATTGTGGATGATATGGAAATTCTGCATAATGTGAACAGGATAAATTATTTATAAACTTCTTTTCATGGGCCATTTCTTTATTACAAATGAATTTTAGCTTTAAACACATATTACTTGTTTGGTGTTTGATAGCACTGTTCAGTTTGGAGGTCTGTTTGGTGCATTTTCCCAGAGAAGGGGAAAGTTCAGTGTCAAGTCACTGCATCTGCTTTACTATAACAGTGGCAAGATGCTTTATAGGCAAGATTTATATTTCACCACAAAGGAAAAAGTGTGTCACTGGAAAAAAATGCACATACCTATATATTTGCATATATAACTTTATTCTTCTGATTAAAATGTGTATAATATGTTTATTTAGTTTTGAGTTCAAGACAAAAGGCAAAAAATGAAACCTCATGTTTTAAAATAGATTTTATTTTTATCTCTTTATTATGTATTCACTGATGCAGTGCTAATATAACAAAAGAATGGTTCATATTTATATTAAGCAAACACTGACAAGTGTTTGTTATCCACAAAAACTGGAGTTTGAAAAGATCGTATTTTCAGATTAGTTTCTGTGTATTTTGAGTCTTTTTATGTTAACTTAAATTTGAAATTGGAAGAATCCCTTGGGCTAGAAGAAGGATTCTTGCCTATTAATAGACTCTACCTATGTAAGAGCATTTTGGGGAGCAAAAACTCACTTCCTTAACTCTACCATAAGATTGAACCCATTAAGTTTACAATATGAAATATTAAAAATGTACATACACACATATACATACATGTACATTTTAATTGAAGATCTTGCCAGGGTCTTATAAGAAAAAGAAATACTCAGGCTATAAAATTTTGTTGTCACATATTTAAAAAATACTGATGTATCCATTTATATTAAATGTACACAGGCACATTGTAAATTAATTCATTGCTAGAATCAGCTCTAACCATTGTGACTTCAGTAGCAATACTGTATAACATTTCAGCTTGTCCTTATTTACTTTACTTTTTCTTTTTTAAAGTTTGGTAGCACATTTTGTACCAAAAATGTCAAACACTGTGCTGTAAGATTATCCATGTTTGTAGAAATGTCCACTTTACAAATAATATTATGCCCTACCATTATACTAACAGAATCATATGGTAGTTGATTTATTTTTTATTTATTATGTGTATTTTTAGTATCATGGGTTCTCGTGGCCATGATTAAAAAGAAAACTGTTCGTGTATTCTGAAATGAGTGCTCTAATAACCTTTCTTTTTTCATTTTTAAACCACACGCTTTGTTTTCAGTAGCCACAGATTCTTACCAGAATATTCTTGCCTTCTAAACTATCAGCCTGTTCCTGTTTCCCTTTTGTCACCTAAACAGGGCTTCTCCTTAGAAACTTAGTGAGTGGTTTTAAATAACCATTGGAGAACTGTTCTTTAGACTATGGTTCAGAACACTGTATTTGTGCCTTTTCTGTTTTTTAATTTTAACGTGTATTGGTATTTGGAGCACAAATATGAAGGTGCCATAATATTATGGCTTGCCAATATTACCTCCTTGAAAACTCATGTGTCATTGTTTTGAAATAGTATTTGGAGAACCTTGCATGTATTATGTGGTCATTTGTGTGTTGTATGTAATTATATTCTCTGGGCTTGTATATGGTATGTTTTAAACAGTGAATTCCTGAAAATAGGCTCAGTTAAATGGTGAAAGTTCAGGTTAGTTGAAATTTTTTATTTAGATATGCTTTATTTGGGGTGGGCAGTTGATTGGCAGAAGAAATTATAATTCTCAAAAATGTGACCAATTTACTGCATGATGAAATGCGAAAACAGTGCCTTTTTAGGTTATGTAATTATAATTATAAAATTAAGTTTTAAAATATTAATGACGATCTCTTTAAAAGTTTTCATGAATATTATTGGCTTGTTTTTAAACTAAACCCAAGTTAGAGCTTAAGTTGTTTAAATATGATTATTAATTTATTTACTCTTGTGTTTTGTGCATACATTTAAAATCTAAGCAGAATTCTTTTAAAATTCTGGATCATAGATATCTAGCGTTTCTAAAATAGAACAGGAACTTTGTTCGGTAAGTAAAATTTTCTGAAAACCCAACTCAGTAAGCTTTTTCATAGCAGATATACTTGAAGAGAGGAAATATTCTGACTTGGACATTCGTGGATAAAAAATAAAAAGATTCAGTATATTCTTACAAAATAAGGTGGATGGGTGGATTTATTTTAGTGTTCTCAGATTATAAAGTCAGCACTTCTCAGCACACAAGAGTATTTTGAAAAGCTTTTTTATAATATGAACTCTACCTTATTTAAGTGTTCATGGAATGATGTAAGTTTTTGGTCTGGTTGAACAAATACAGAGTGCCTCCCTTATGTAAGACTTCTTTACTAGGAATGAAATCACCACACCGTGTCTTCTGTTTGCAGTATGTGGACTTTGTTTGAAAAGGAATTCTTATATTTAAATCTTTTTCTCTTGTTAGAGTTTATCATTGTATACTGTAACCCAGTTAATTTTGCATTCAGTTTTTTAGACTGAAGATAATAACTTAAGTGTGTCCCATTTATTGAAAATGAAATTCTAAAATTATTTAAAAATTAGTTTTGGAGGAAATTGATTTTCAAGATTCAAGTGTATAAAGACATATATTGAATTTTTCAGCCCTCTTGAATCAGCTGATGTTAATGGTGAGATACATACTTTTTGTATCTTTTTGCTGAAAATATTTTTTGCATTTCAGCACGTTGAGTTAAAATAAAGTTGTTACTACTTATTCAGAATTAATTGGTTTATTTTGTGTTTATTTGAAAAATATTAATTCATCTTTTTTGGATTAATATGATGCTTTGCAAAAGAGCCGTATGTTTGATATGGTAGATTTTAAATAAAGCATAGTAATTGTCTTTCTATGCAATATTTTTCAGAACCTACAAAGACTTAGTCCTTAATTGTAAGATAGTACACTATATTGACATATGCATAGCACCAATATTTAATTACTTTGTTTAATGCCTTGTACCATTAATGTAACACTCAAAGATCACCTCCCAGTGCTTCCTACCCAGACGGTTATCACAGACAGTTTAATCATTTGCTGCTACAAAAAAAAAAAAAAAAGGACATTTGAGGCAGGACACCTCTGGACCAGGTTAGTAACAGAAATTCAGTAAAGAGTGTTTAAGAATTATGGCCAACATGGTAGTAGAAATGGACAGTGAAATACTTCTTACCACATACTCAACACACACATACACACACACACACACTGAATTCCTCTTAAAATAATAAAAGAAGGATCCCAAAATTTATAACATTGTGCAATTATAGTAATATTGGATGAGTTCCATATTCTGTGCTATACTAATGAACTATATATTACCTATTTCCTCCACTCTATCCTCTTGGAATCATTATTTGTGTTCTAAGAAAAGACCAACAGTGGCATTTGATTTGATCATTGTTTTTAAATAGAAGACACATTGAAGAGAGCCTTTCATATAATTCTTTGTTGGTACCTTTTGTTGTTGTTGGTTTTGTTTGATACCAGGGAAATTACATGCATCTACAGTGGGTAGTCGAAAAAACACTTGTCATTCCTGTTGTCAGTGCTTCCTACACACCTCTCCCTCTGTCCCTTGTTCCACATTCTTAGTCCTTGTATAAAGGACTCAGGTGTAGTCCCATGCCAACCTGCAACAGCTGTGTAATTCCTATATTATTGAATCTTACCTTTTTTCCAACTTCAAGCCATAATAGATAAAAGAGGGTAAAATTGTGGGATTTATAAACGACAGCTGCAGCACACACAGGCAATCAGTGCCCTGAGGACTTTATATTCATCTTACTCTAAAGTAGATGAACTGTCAGAAGCAGAAGAAAGTTTTAGAATATATACTTTATAATGTGCTTAAAAATATAGGCAGGCCGTATGAAACTTCAACAAATACAGGAAAAAATGAAAATGACATGCAATTTAAAAAGAATGGTAAAATTAAATGCATTAAACTTGATAAATACCAGAAATAAGGCAGAAATTTGAATCACTAGAAGACAAAGTTGAGAAATGCTTCCAGTTTATAAGCATAAGAATAGAGATGAAAATGAAGGTGATTTAGTTTAGTTTCTATCAACAATTAATTAATGGTGTGCCTGGTGCTGTGCTGAACTATGTTGATAGTAATATAAAAGGTAGAAGTAGCCCATATCCTCATGAAGTCCATTTTCTTGGAGAAAGCACAATTAGACAATGGATTGTGTGATATTTGCTCTAATAGAAGTGCATGAGGAGTGTCTAATCTGAGCTGGGGTTCAGACTCTCAGACAGCCTTCCTGAGGAAGTGATACCTAAATTGAAATTGAGAGGGAGCAGCTTAGTGGAGGTGTCATCCAGTCCATTATGTGTTGTCTCAGATTGAGCAGGGTTCATACGAAACATTTGTAGGAATTAAAATAAATGTGGCTTTATCCTGATAGGTAAAGGGAAAAGAATGTTGTAAACCAGTAAGCAACAGTCACATTTTTTTTTTTTTTATAAAAAATAGGCCTTATAACAGGGGTTGGACATAACTTAAGAGCATGGAGGGATTTTAAATGGGGCCGTGGCATGAACATCAACAATCTCTTTAGATAAATTGAAGAAGGCTAAAATGGTAGCAGGGAATCTCATGAGGTGAAAAATGCTCATGCTCTGCACCAGGCTAGGTAATGGGATAGAGAGAAGAGGCTGGAGGGGAAATAATGGTAGGACTTTAATAAATCACATATAGGAGAAGGGGGAGAGAGAGGAATCAGGAGTAACTTCCAAGTTTTACATTTGAGCGCCTGTATGGAGAGTAGTACCATTCATTGATAGAGCAATTATAGAGCATTTTTTCTCTTTTAGAAGAAAATATTTTGATTTGGAGCTTGTTGAACTTAAGGTGCCTATTGGGTGTTCTGGTTTTGGATATACAAATCTAAAAGTTGGGTGTAATCTTCATTATAAAGTTAGGGATTGTCTGTATACAGATGATGATTGGTATATATAGGCTGAGGAGAAGGCAGCTCTGAGAAACACATTAAAAGGACAGGCAGAGAAAGAGGAGCCCGCAAAAGTAGAAGAAACAAAGATAAAAACAGATGAGAATATTTCAAGAGAAGGAATGGCCAAGTGTCAAATGCTGCTGAGAAATCAAGTATGAGACTAAAATAAAACTTGGATTTTTCAGGGAGAAGATGAGAGGAGTCTATGGAATGGGGTAAAAGTGTGAGTAGAGTGAAGAAATGGATGCTCCAAGTATAGAACATGGGATATTTGGTGAAGATAACAAGGGAAACCATAGCTAAAGGATGTTATTTTTATTGGTGGAAGGATATATTATCCTTTCACTATATTAAGGTCATGATAAGGAGTCAGAAAATAGAATACAGACAGACGATTACAGAAGAAAAAAGGAATGGAATCAGATGCCAAACAGGGAGATTGCATCTCTGGATATGGGAGTGAGCAATGCACAGATGTAGAATCAGGCTTATACATTTTGTTTGTTTGTTTATCTGAAAGTTGATATTATACTCATGTCTTTTATTCCATGTGACGTCATCTATTCAGAATAAAGGGGGTGGGTGATGGGTTTAGAGGAGGGGATCAGCAAACTTACTTTGTAAAGGGTCACGTTGAAAACATTTTAGGCTTTGTAGGATGTTGGGTCTCTGTCCTACCTTCTCAACTATGCCATTGTAGTGGGGAAACAGTCATAGACAATAAATAAACAATGAGCATGTCTGGATTCCATTAGAATTATATACAAAAAAGGCAGCAGTGGTGCTAATATCTAGAACATAGGTCACAGAAGATAGAGTGAGAGCAGAGAATGGGGAGCTAATGTGTAATTTGTGCAGAATTTGTAATAAGGTAGATTGTAAGTGTTTGGGAATAGAGTTGATGGTAGCACATTGATATGTGGGTACAATTGTGGGTGAAAGGAAAAGTTTAAGCCATGTATGTCCCTAGAAGGAAAGCCAAAGAATGAAGTATGGGACTGTATAACATAGTGAACCCTCTTGTGGGTGAACCCTCTTATGGGTGAACATATTCTAAAATTGATTATGGTGATGAAAGAACAACTCGGTGAATATACAAGGAGACATTGGTTGTACACTTTAGATGGATTATATGGTATGGGAATTTATCTCAGTAAAACTGCGATAAAAAACAGGCCACAGGTCAGATTTGTCCCATGTACGTTTGCTGACCTTGTTTAGAAGTTTGAGGAGAACAAAAGAAATTTGAAATAACTGATACAGAGAAAAATGTGTGAATGCAAGTCATGACTTACCAGGGATGAGTTGAGAAGACTCAATGTTTGCAGAATTCAGGTTATCAAAGTAACCAAAATAGAAGCAGTGATTAAAGCTAAATTTAAAATATGAATTTTAGAAATGAGAATATTCATAATGTCCCAAGTGAAATTTATGAATAGATATTCAAAGCTAGACATACTAGGTAACTTATAAGTTGACAAGGTAAGTAATGTAAGATCCAAGCCATAAATGAAAATTAAGTTATATTTCCCTAACAGCACTTCTATCAGAGAACAATGGAGAATTGACCAAAGAACTTCTAGGGATTTAATGATTCAGTTTTAAAGTTAACATTTAAATTATATACAAGTATTTTTAAGTACATTAACACAGTACCAAAAGCATAGGGAATGCCAAAAATTTATCAAACTAATCCAAGCATTAGGAACTAATCCAAGCTTTGGAAATTGTGGATGAAAAGAACTGGCAGTGAGTATTAGAGGAAAATCTAACTTATTGTAGCATCGTTTATATACATAAAGGTAAAATGCAAAGTGGTCATCTACTATAAAAAGGAAACTAAGCAAGAAGAAGGGAGGAAAGGGTGTGGAGAAATAAAAGTGCAGAATTCTCCCTCTTCAATAAAAGCTAATTTAAAATGTTTTCTTACTGATATTTAGACACTTACAAACATTTAAGGATTTTTAAAAAATAATTAACGGCTTGAAACATCCACTGGTAGAACTTAAAATAAAATATATATCCTCCAAAGCACAGACAAAACTGTGTGTGTGTGTGTGTGTGTGTGTGTGTTGTGTTTGTGTGGCAAAGTCAAGGGAAAAATACTATAAAGGAAGGCAAAGGGTTGGGCCACGGTGGCTCAGCAGGCAGAGTTCTCACCTGCCATGCCGGAGACCTGGGTTCGATTCCTGGTGCCTGCCCATGCAAAAAATAAAAAATAAAGGAAGGCAAAGATTGCATTACAAAAATCTAGCAGAACTAATATGACAAAAGCAATAGGTTTAAACACCTACTAAAAAAAAAACCCTTCCTCTTTCAGCAGTAATCTAATTCATCAGATTGTGTAAAGAGATTTATTCTGTTCTGACAGAACTTAATAAAATCAGCAATAGAATAAAAGTACTGTGAAAGGAGTAGAGGTTACTGTGTGTGTAGCACATCACAACAGTATCTAATTGCTAGCCCAGCACAGAGGAGGAAGGGAGTTCTTAAGTGGATAAATGTGAGGCTCAAAGGTAAGAGGAGGATGATTCAAGTAACTCAAATTCAGTAGGGATGGAGGGGAGTGCTTTTTTGTGTTTTATTTTTTTGATGGGAGGTCAATTCTACAAGTGGGAGAATTTGAAGTAGGTAGGTAAGACTATTTCAGGTAAGCCCTTTTAAGCTGTAAATTGGCCAAATTGACTAAACCAAGAAGAAAATCGAAACAATTATTAAATAATTACTACAAAAAAGCTTGAAAGTAGGATGGTTTTATGAGGGAATTATATCAAACTTTCTAGAAATTGATAATTTCCATAATATATATATATATTACGGAAATATATATATAATATATATATTCAATATAAAGGATTGAAATAAATACTAAAAAATAAAATCAAGTATTTTTATCAAGGTAGCATAAATCAGATAACAACCTTTAGAAAATTGTGAAAAATAACTGAAATAATATATGTAAAGCCCTAATGCAGTGTCCTAGAGGTACCAGTAGCCTAGTAAATGCTGATTCCCAGTCCTTTCCCCCTTTAAAAAGAACACCCAAAAAGTGAACCACACAGACTTGTAAAGATGAGTACTGTAAAATGCTAATAGCTAGAATTCAGTAATAAAAAACAAGTTATCTGAAGTTTAATGTTAGAACTTTGAAGATGGTTGAAAGATAACCATATTTAAAGGTAAAATAAAAGAATTCTAACTTAATTCTACAAAATTCCACATTCCTTTGGCACAAGTAATCCTGACAAAATAAATATGGAAAATAATCCTTCAACATCAAAAGAACCCCTCTCTTGTCACCAGTAGCCAACATTAGCATGATGGTGATACACTAGAGACTTTCCCATTAAAATCAGGAACAAAGCACAGATAGCCTAAAAATATGTTTATTATTTAAAATCGTTCTATTAAGTTTTAATCTATGAAATATAGATGAGACACAAAAGCATTATAAATAAAGGAAAGTAGACTGTTTGGAAACCGTATACATTGCTCTTCAGGGAAAACCCAAATTGAATTTAGAATTTAGTGCTAGTTTAATAAAGTGGCTTAAAAAAAATTTAGAGATAATCTGCAAGGTATATGCACTGGCAGAAACCAATTATAGGAAATAAGATCCCAATCACAGTGATAAAAAATAAAATGGAAAAGACCTAGGAATAATCTTTGGTTGAGATGTGTAAGCTCTATTAGAGGGGGAAAAGCCTACAAAATTATACTGAAAGATAAGAAAAACATTGAATACTATATGTGAAGTGGGAAAAGCGAGATAAACCGTACCATTATGAACCAATATTTTATGAAAATATGCTTGGGGGAAAAGTACAGAGAGAACACGCAATTAATAGTATTTTTCTTTTGATTATGTGCTGAGGATCATTTGTTCCAAAGTTCTGCATTTTCCATAAAAATGTGCATTACATTATAGAGAAAAAAAAGACATTTAAAAATATGCATCCTGCGAAAGCCAATAAATTGACTTTTTAAAAAGCTATATAGAATGGTAAATGTGGTAAAATCAAATAACTGAGACCAATGACTAGCCTGGAGGCAATATTATGTCATATGGTTTAGATTTGCAATGTGTACTTAATTTCATGCAGATCATCATTACTGATGAAGAATAATTATCTGGAAGTAAACTGCTAGGAAAATGTGAATTTTTTTAAAGAGATATACTTTCCATAAAATTATATATTTTTTGCATTTTCCATAGAACAAATGATACCTAAATGGTATTTTGTATTAGAATTGATAACACTCAAACATAGGGAACTCAGCACATTGGAATCTTGGTCTGATCCATTCCTCTTGGGATTTAAGGGTTTAGGTTGAAAGGAGAGGTTTCCTGTTAACTACATTAAACAGTTGAGCCCTTTCAGCTGTACAAGATGCAGTGAATACAGAGATGGGAGAAAACAAGAAAGATATGTTCCTTACTCTCATGCAGCTTGCTTTAAGGACTTGTTAACAAGTTATTGCTTGTTAGAGGAACAGTCATTGCTTGATAATGGTCAATCTTGCTTAGATGCTTTTAGCAATTTTATTAATTCTTTCAAAAAACAAACTTGATTTTCCTATTGTTAGTCCACTTTCTATTTTATCGATGTCCTCACTTAGCTTTATTATTTACTCTTTATTTCCTTCCTTTTTAAAGTGGAAGCTTAGATCATTGATTTTTATATCTTTCCTCTTTTCTAATAAGCATTAAAACTATCCATTTCTCTCTAAGCACTGCCTTAATTACATCCCACAATTTTTGGCATATTTATATTTAGTAGTGCCAGTTCAAAATATTTTCTAGTACCTTAAGTGATTTGTTCTTGGCCTGTGAATTTGCATTCTATATTGGGGGATTTTCTCGTTATCATTTTTATTTTGTTGATTTCCAATTTAAATGTATGGTGGTCAGAGAACAAACTCTGTTACTTCAGTCAGTTAATATTTATTTGTACTTGTTTTATGGCATGGAACATGATCTATCTTGGTGAAAGTTCCACATGCACTTGAATGTGTTTTCTGCAATTGTTGAATGTTGAGTGCTAATAAAGACAGGCCAAATTGAACAAGTGCTGTTCCAGTCTTCTGTATGTTTATTAACATTTTTGTCTACATTTTTTAGCAACTGATGAAAGATGGAGTGTTAAAATCTCCAATGTTATCTGTGAATTGATGTATTTCTCCCTTTATTTCTGTTAATTTTTTCTTTGTATATTTTGTAACTCTTATTAAGGGCACATGCATTTAGCATCGCTGTTTTCTTTTTTTAATGTAACTTTATTGAGATATATTCACACACCAAATAAACCATCCAGAGTATACAATCAGTGGCTCATAGTATCATCATGTAGTTGTGTGTTCATCACCACAATTTTAGAACATTTTCATTACTACAAGAGAAAAGTAAAAATAAAAAGAATCCCCAAAACATTAAATACTCATCCTCCCCTATTATTTATTTAATTGTTTTGTCTTTATTTATCAGTACTCCTCTGCCCATACACTGGATAAAGGGAGTGTCAGTCATAAGGTTTTCACAATCAAATAGTCATGCAATAAAATCTTATATAATTATACAATCATCAAGAATTCAGTCTACTGGATTACAGTTCATCATTTTCAGGTATTTCCTTCTAGCTATTCTAATACACAGTTCAACAGTTTCAGGTACTTCCTTCTAGCTATTCTAATACACTAGAAACTAAAAAGGAATAGCTATATAATGCGTAAGAATAATCTCCAGAATGATATTGCAGCACTATTTGAAATCACTCAGCCACTGAAACTTTGTTTTGTTTCTTTTCTTCTCCCTCTTTGGTCAAGAAAGCATCCTCAATCCCATGATGCCAGGGCCAGGCTCATCCCTGGGAGTCATGGCCCATGTGTGTGTTTGGGGGGTGTGTAGTGAGCTTATTCGCAGACTTGGATTAGAGAGGCCATATCTAAGCAACAAAAGAGGTTCTCTGGGAGTGACTCTTGGGCATAATTATGAGTATGCTTAGTTTCTCCTTTGTAGGAATTAATTTAATAAGGGCATGCCCCAAGACTTATTAATTTTGAACTCCCTAATGCTTGAGAGTTCCATATGGTCACATGGGGTTTCTTTATATCCTTCATCTCTTTTGCCATATTTTCCTTCACCTCACTGGTTTGATTTTTGATTGATTTAGATTTATTTGAACATCTTTAATTAGCTGTTTCAATTCCTGTATCTTATTTGAATTATTAGCTTGTTCTTTGAGCCATATCTTTGCTCTTCCTGTATGACTCGTGGTTTTTGCTGACGTCTAGGCATCTGCTTTCCTTGAGTAGTTTATTCCGGAGGTTGTTTACTCTCTTTTACCTATAGTTTTCTTGTTAGTTGGCTTTGTTCCTCTCTCCGGTCTTTGACATTCAGTTAAATTTATTCTAGACCTCTACCAAAACTTCTGTTTAACTGATCAGAATTTTTCACCTCTCATTTTTCTGGTTCTTGCTCTGCTTATTTGGAAGCTTTTTTTGAGGAGGGTCTCTCCAGTAATGATGGACCCCAATCAAATTTTCCTAGACAAGACAGGCCAGGGTCTCGGGAACAAGGTGTAATCAGTATCAAATTTCCCTGAGGATGAGACTCAGCGGGTTGCCAGTCTTTCCTGTGAGGCCTCCTGACTCTGCTCTTCCTATGCTGCCCTGCAGGTGGCACTTGTCAGCCTGCAGCTCCCTACTGGTATAGAGTAGTGCAAGGCCTTTAATTCTCATCATACCATGCATGTGGTTGAGACAGAGGCTGAGGCAGAAGGTGGGCTTAAGCTGTTCTGTTTTCCATACCCCTGCAGTCTGAATTCTCTGAATGAAAGCCAACACTTTTGCTGGGCTGTCCCCCACCTTTTCTTGGGGGGAGATACATCCCTTAGGGAATTATCTCCTTCACCTGACTAGTTACTTTATCTCTCAGACATCCCTTAACTCCCCCCTTGCCTGGGTCAGTGCTAACAGTTTAAAATATATGATGCTTTTTTTTTAAATAAATTATTTTCAGAGCCAGTCCCCAGTGCCCCAGAGTCACCAATCAGGAGCCAAAGTTTGTACCCAGCTCTATGTACCTCTTTTCTTGGGGCACGGCCCTTTTCCAGTATTCTGAGCTTAGACTCCAAAAGCCTCTGTTTTGTTTTTCATCAGCCCTGCCTCCTGTCTGCCTGGAGAGACCTCAGGGTTCCTTTTGTGCTTGTTCTGGGTTTAACAGTGCTCAGAGCTTGTATTTAGCGGTCCAAATTTGTTAATTAATTTGACATTTGGAGCTTGCTTGAGCTCTCCTTTCTTTGCTCATAGTAGAAACTGCTTCTTTTTCCCAACAGGAAGTGTCTCTAAAACAGCCTGCCATGACAGTGAGGGATGGATGCCAGTCTCCACTTTGGGAAACTTTACTTACAGTTCTACACTGTGTTTTTGGCCTTTCCACCCATTCCAGACTGGTGTATAATGTGAGTCCAGTCATGGAAGTCCCCCAACAGTTGTTTCAGACAGTTCTGACTTTTTATTAGCTGCCCTCTGAGAACTAACTAAATTCCACACTTCCCTATGCTGCCATCTTGCCCCACTGCTCAATTATGTCTTCTTGATGAGGTGATCCTTTTATCTTCATGAAAGATATTTCTCTCTTGTGATAATCTTTACTTTGAGGTCAACTTTGATTTAATAGGTACATCAGCTTTCTCATGTTTGGTATTTTTAAGATACATCTTTTTCTGCCTTTTTACTTTAAACCTAACTTTGTCTTTATGTTTAAAGTGTGTTGCTTATAAATAAAATATAGATGGGCCTTGCTTTTTCATCTAGTCCGACAATTTCTACATTTTAATTGGAGGATTTAGTCCATTTGCAGTTGATGTAATTATTAATATATGGTTTAACTCTCCCATCATGATATCTGATATTTATTTATCCCATTCATTCTTTAGTCTTCTCTTTCTCCTTTCTTATCTTTTATTGGGTGAATCATGTTTTTTTAATATTCTTTTTCTTCTGCATTGAAATTTTAGTTAGAATTCTTTTTCACCTATTTTTGAGTGGTTGCTTTAAAGATTACAGTATGTATCTTTAGCACAGTCTACTTTCAACTAATATAATACTTCACCTACATTATAAGTATATTACAGCAGTATAATTCCAACTGCAGCTTCCATCCTTTGTGCTTTTATCTGCTTGTACTTTACTTCTGTATATGCTACAAACCCCAAAATACATCATTATTTTTTAAATTTTAAACTGGCAATAGTTTTTAAATACATTTAAACTATTATATATGTTGGTATGAACTTTTTTTTTTTACAAAAAAATGTTATACATTTACCCAGGTGTTTACTCCTTCTAGTACTCTTTGTTCCTTCCTTCAGACCTCTATTTTCATCAGTATCATTTCCATTAAACTGAACAGCTTCTATTAGTATTTCTTATAGTGCAGTAAGGCTGGAGACAAATTCTTTCAGCTTTTATCTGTCTGAAAATGACTTTATTTCTCCTTCACTTTCTAATTATCATTTCACCAGATCTAGAATTCTAAGTTGACAGTTTCTTTTCTTTCAGCACTTTAAAGATGTTATTGTATTGTTTTCTGGCCCCCATTGTTTTTGGTGATTCATACTGATCCTTTGAATGTAATGTCTTTTTTTTTTTTTTTTTACTGTGGCTGCTTTTAAAATGTGTTCTTTGGTTTTCAGAAGCTCAACTATAAAATATATAGATAAGTTTTCCTATGAATTGATCTTTCTTGGGGTTTTCTGACTGTTCCAGATGTATATGTTAATGTGTTTCATCAATTTTTAAAAATCCTCATCTGTTTCTCTTTAAATATTTCTTCTTTTCCATTATCTCTTTCCCTCCTGTGACTTCAGTTACATACATATTAGATCATTTGATACAGTCTCACATGTCTCTGATTACCTGTTTTTGTTTTCTTTCTTTTTTCCCACTCTGTCCTATTTGTGTTTCAGTTTGAATGCTTTCTATTGACCTGTTTTCAAGTTTACAGATTCTTTTCTATATAGAGTCTAGTCTTGCTATTAATCCCATCTAACAGTGACATTTTCATTCCAGAATTTCCCTTTTATTCTTTTTTATAGTTTCAATGTCTCTGCTGAAATTTCTTATACTCTTCATGCATATTACTAATCTTTCCTCTATAGCATTTTAATTATAGTTTCAAGTCTGAGAATTCCAATTTCTAGGTCATATCTGGTCTGCTTTTGTTGACTGTTTTCTTTTTTGACTGTGGGTCACAATTTATTTCCTTCTAATTCATCTTGTAATGTTTGATATTATGCCAGCTATAAAAGGAAATAGAAACTAAAGTAAATTATATTTGCTTCCAAAAAAGTGTGTCCTCTTTCTTATGGTATGCCACTAGAATGGGGACTGAGTCAATATGATCTGTAGTGATTGGGTCTGGGTTTTGTTGCAGCGTTAGGTGAATACATTTCACCACTGGCTTCAAATACTTTGAAACAAGATCAATATTTTTCCTTTCTGTGGGGATTAGGAGTCTGAGAACTGACAAACTTCAGATAAATCTTGTGTTTTACAGTCAAGCTGCCAGCTAAGTTTTCACTGGTCTCCAGACTTGTACCAGGCTTTTTATTCCTTGGGGGATCTCTTTCTTTTGACAGAAAGCCTCAGAAAGGTATCTCTTTCCTTACTCCCATCCTTTTATAAGAAGGTGGAGTGCCTGGTGTGGAAAGGGGGGCAATGGTATTATTTCAGTTCTTCAGCCCTGACCCCATCCATTAGCAGGTAAATGTTCTAAGTATCTGGCATTTCTCTCAGCTCCTATGCCTTACATTTGGGAGGGTATCTGCATGCCCAGGGGTGCGTCTTCTGTCCTGCTCCCAGATTGAGTGCATTGTTCCCAGCATTCTGTAAACTACTATTGGACAAATTTATCATGTCAATGAAGATTTTCTTTGCAACTGTGGCTTTTCCAAATTTTGATTTGTCATACCACATATAGCCATTAAATGATTTTTAACGTTTTGGCTAGCTTTACTTTACATTTATGTAGATTCTTCTCTATCCTGCTCTTCCAACAGAGGTAAGACCTGCCATGGGTCTCTTCTCATGAAAGTATCACTTTCTGGAGTTCTTTTTACTTAGGTATCTTTGCATCCTCATTTCTTGAATAGGTTCAGAAAAATCATCATGCTGTACCCTGTCCAGCTTATGTTAGGATACAAATGAAAGACTTGAGGTCGATGCAGTGATGGCTCAGTGGCAAAATTCTTGCCTGCGACAGACCCGGGCTTGTTTCCCAGTGCTTACCCAAGCAAAAAAAAAAAAAAAAACATTATAAAAATGAAAGGCTGAAGTATTAGCAAAGTCCCTTGAGGTATGGGAGGAAGAAAAAGGAACTATTAAACTTTACCACTGGGGAAACCCCAGATACTGTGTCAAACATTAGGGATGCACAAATCAATAGGCCAAGTCCTTGATCTTGAGGCTTGCTCTTGTGAAGCTTATGTATGTAGGGCAAAAGCTTAGCCTTCCTACATGCCTAAGAGTTACTTCTGGAGGACCTCTTTTGTTACTCAGATTGTGGCCTCACTCTCTCTAAGCCCAACTCTGCAAGTAAAATCATTGCCTTCCCCCTACATGGGACATGACATCTTACGCAAGCTTCAATTAGATACAGCAATACCTATTGTAACCTGCCAAACCTCAACAAAAACCATTCCAGCCAATCCTAAAGAACACCTAAGGCAATATATAAGATTCTACAATGGTTCCATCCACTAGGGTAACTTTCCAGACACCTACAACCTCCAGATGGGTCCCTGGACAAGATAACTCCTGAAACATAGAGAGGCCAGCCTCTCCAGAGAATCAACTAGATCCATCACCCTACCCCACATTATTGACAGCCCCTTCGAACATGACAAAGTTAGAATGGACATTGCCCAAATACCCCTAAAAAGTGAGAGAAAAATCAAAGCTGACAGTGGAGTTATACATAGAAGATAGGATTTAACAAATGAATATGAATGCTGAATCATTATATTGATATTTCTTTTAGTCTCCAGTGTCTTAGAACAGCTAGTTGTAAAAACCTAAAATTATGGAATTGTAACCCATACCAAACTTTGAAATTTGTTCTATAACCAAATGTTGCAATGTGTTTTGAAATTTATTGCTTTTCTGAATATACATTATTTTTCACAGAAAGAAAAATTGATTGTGATGATGAAAAAAATATTCCTTCTAGCCTCCAATATTCTGGAGCAGCTAGAATAAAAAAATCTAAGAGGATCATATGGTAGCCATGACAAACTCTGGGATCTGTCCTGTAACTACTTGTTGAAGAGTGCTTTGAAAACTATTGCTTTTTTCTTTCTTTGCTTTGTATATATGTTATATTATACAGTAAAAAAGTTAAAAAAAATTGACAGGCTCTTACAAACATCTTACTACTAATGAAGTGGACATCTTGTATTTTTTTAATTTTATTTTCCATTGTTTGCTGCTAAGATATATAATTATTTTTTTATTGCTCTTGTCTTTATGACTATGCTTCACTTAACCACCCTGGTAGGGTTTCTTTTTATATTCCTTAGAACTTTTTACATAAACAATTATCTCCTCATGACCAAAGAAAGCTTTGTTCTTCCTCTCTATTCTTTATGACTTTTAATTCCTTTTTTTTTTGCCTTATTTCACTGTCCTGGATCTATAGTGAGTACAATATTGAATCAAAGTGAAGAGTGGGCATCATTCCCCTGTTACTGAATTTAGGCAGACAATGTTTATACTATTTTATCATTAACGATGATAGCTATAGTGTATTTTAGATGCCTTTAACAGATTAAGCCCTTCTATTCTTACTTTGCTGTTTTGCTTTATTTTTTAACTTTTTAAGTTATAGTATAGCATATATACAAAGCAAAGAAGTAAAAAAGCAATAGTTTTCAAAGCACTCTTCAATAAGTGGTTACAGGACAGATCCCAGAGTTTGTCATGGGCTGCCACACAATCCTCTCATATTTTTCCTTCTAGCAGCTTCAGAATATAGGAGGCTAGAGGGCTTAAATATTTTTTTATCAGCACAATCAACTTTTTTTCCTTTTTTTTGTGGACAATAATATATATATATACAAAAGCTACAAATTTCAAAGCACAGCACCACAATTATTTGTAAAACATATTTCAGACTTTGACATGGGTTACAATTTCACAATTTTAGGGTCTTTTTCTTTAGTTTTTTTTTTTTTTTTTTTTTTTTTAATCTTTCCATACCTCTCTTAAGGGTTGTTTGGGCTATGGCAATGCTAAATTTGGAAGAGTCTTTCACTAATATGGGGTAGGGAGATGGAACTATCTGATGTTCTGGAGAAGCTGGGCTAGGTTTCAGGACTTACTGGGACTGGGGACCCATCTGGAGGTTGTAGGTTTCTGGAAAGTTACTCTAGTGCATGGAACCCTTGTGGTATCTTATATATTGCCCCAGGTGTTCTTTAGGATTGGCTTGAATGGTCCTGGTTGGGGGTTGGCAGGTTATGATAGGTAGCAAGGTCTACCTGAAGCCTGATGAGTAAGAGCAACCTCCAGAGTAGCCTCTCGACTTGATTTGAACTCTCTCTCTGCCACTGATACCTTATTAATTACACTTCTTTTCCCTTTTTTAATCAGGAGGGAATTGTTGATCCTATGGTGCCAGGTGTGGAGTCATCCCTGGGAGTCCCCTCCCACATCGCCAGTGAGACTTTCACCCCTGGATGTCATGTCCCACATAGCGGGGAGGGCAATGATTTCACTTGCAGAGTTGGGCTTAGAGAGACTGAGGCAACAACAGAGGTCCTCAGAGGTCTCTAAGCAGCAACAGAGGTTCTCCAGAAGTAACTCTCAGGCGTGCCTATGGGCCTTCTCCACTACCTACATAAGCTTCACAAGAGTAAGCCTCATGATCAAGGGCATGGCTTATTAATTTTGGTGTCCCTAAAGTTTGACACAGGATCAGGGGATTCCCTGGTAAGGTTTAATAGTTCTCCCCTCCCTCAGGGGACTTTGCCAATACTTTTTGATAATCTGCTTAATATACTCTCGGATGTTTCCAGGCATTACAATAATCTATACAGGATTAAAGGACCTCTTTCTTATTCTGTGCTCCCTGTGTTTCAGTTGTTCAAATGAGCTATACAAATAGGTTGAATTAGATTATTCACTACAGTAAATTTCAGTTCCAGATCAAATAAATCTTTCTTCCATTGGTCTCAAAGAGTATGTGTGGTTCTAAAATATAGACCCTGTCTTCCTTACCCCTATGTTCTGAATTACTTTAACCCCAACCTGTTCAGCTTCGTTCTTATCTCTAAATATCAGGTTATATATATATAACAGCCTCTCAAAATCCAGAAATAACTAATCACCACTCCAGACTTAATGTGTCTGCTCTAAAAGCTTACAATCTAGGCCCCTGTCTTCTTATAAGCATTTTCTAAAGGTGACCATACCATTGTTGTTCCTTTGTTTCTGGCTTATTTTGTCTCACCAAATGTCCCCCATGTTCATTCACATCGTTGCATGCCTCACAACATTGTTCCTTTTTGTAGCAGCACAACCTTCGTTCATAAGTATAAACCATCGTTTGCCAATCTACTTCTCCATCAGTGCATCCTTCAGCCACCTGCATTCATCGGGCATCACGTAGAGGGCCCAAAGTCCACATATTGCTGTTTTTATCATGAACAGATGTTCTGTTTAGACAAATAGTCTTTATTTATTGAGATGACCATGTATTTTTCTCCTTTATTCTGTTAATATGGTGAGTTGCATTGATTAATTTTTTAATTTTAAACCAATCTTGTATTTCTAGGATAAATCCAACTTGCCCATGATATATTATTCTTTCTCTGTATTGCTATATTAGATTTGGAAATGTATGTTCCACAAATTTTGTGTATGTTCATGAAGGATATTTGTCTGTATTTTTTCTTGTAATATTTTTATAAGATATGTATTTTGTCACAGGTATTGGCATAAAGTTATTCATAATATTACCCTTTTTATCTTTTTAATGTTTGTGGGTCTGTAGTGAGAGCCCTCTTTTTCCCACACCTGGCATTGAAGTGTATTTGAAATGTATGATGCCAAATGGCCTGTGGAAAATTCTTCCAACCATCAGATGTGTAAAATTTCAGGAGACAAATTCAGTTCTCATTAATAACTAGACAAATGGAAATTCTGTCTTGTAAAGAATATACTCATAATGTAGCATTTATAAATATTGAAGCAAGATTTTTTTATTTTGATGGAATTTGTGAAATTTATCAAAATTTCTATGTGTGTAGCAGTACTATACTAATAATCCCTGTAGCAGTTTAACAGCCAGCCAGACAATTGGGTGTGAGGTCATGTTTTGTGTATCTTAACATACCTTACCAATATCAATCTTCTTTTTTTTTTTTTTTCTATGGGCAGGCACCCGGAATTGAACCCGGGTCTCTGGCATGGTAGGTAAGAAATCTGCCACTAAGCCACCGTCGCACAGCCCACCAATACCAATCTTAACATAACTTACCAATAACAAATTGTGAAGCTGAAACAATTTCTTTTTAACCACAGCACAAATTCCATCAGCTATGTTTCAGACTGGATTATGTTTTAATTATTTTTTTAATGATAACATATTACAAACTTGTCAATATAAGGAAATATTCAAAAGTTATGTAGCCAAAATAAATTGTAAATAAAAATTATAGTGTGCCAGGCAGTTAATTAATAAAAACATTGTGTTATTTATCTGGATTTTGTGGTCTATATTTGTCAGCCTTTAAAATGTGTATTGTTGATTATAATTTCTTTTCTCATTCCAAATAAATATTCACTTTTCTAATAAATTTAGTATTTCTTTTTTTCCTAAAGAGGGCCCCCCCAAATTGGATAAACTTCAAACCTCACACTATGTGAAACCACCCTGCCAGTGCAATAATGCAGAATGGAACAGTTTTTCTACAAAAGGCTGTTGGTTCACTCCTAATACTGTTGAGAGCATTCAGTTAATCACTATACTCGAATCATTCCACAATAAGGACTACTCTCAGAAATTACTTCTTTGCTTTTTGTACCTAGCTATGGACTCTTCATTCTCATAATGGATCAGCTGCATCCTAGAGCAGATGTTGGCCAAAGCCTCTGGGCATCCTTGTGCTTAATGACTTTCTTTTTCAAATTAGTTAGGAGGCCTCTCAAGCCCTTCTATTTCCTCCCAACAATATGGGACAGACAGGACACAGAATCTTAAGATATCAAAAATTTGTGATGTGCTCTATTATTGCTCTATGTAAACACTTTACCTTAATTTCTCTCTCTCTCCCTTTTAATGGAGGGCACCTAGGAAATCCTATTTATGTCTTACAAATCAAAAATCAGGTTTGAATTGTTCCTAAGATGTTATCAGGTGCTGTTTGTGGCAGTGAGTATAAAACAATTATTAATATTGAGGATAGTCAAAATGTAATATTTCAAATGCAAAATCTTTTCAAGAATTCTTTAAACTCGAGAGTGCAAGGGTAGTTCAGTGGTAGAATTCTCACCTGCCATGCAGGAGGCCCAGGTTCGATTCCCGGCCCATGCACTTCCCAAACAAACAAAACAAAAACAAAAAACCAAATAAACAAAAAAATTCAACAAATAGTGCTGCACTAAGGGGATAGTCACATGGAAAAAAGAATGAAATGTGATCCCCACCATACAGCATACAAAAAAAAAAATCTTTAAAATCATTCTGTTATAGCCTGTAAGAATCTTTGTAGACCTTCTAAAGATTTTGTCATTAATTTCACTTTGAAAATTGAAAGAAGTATACTAGCTTTCCACTGACTCGTAAAGAGTAAGCCAACCCAATAGATGGATTTATAGTAGGACTACCTTTCATTTTGGTAACAGTTATCCTGCTTTTTTCTTTCTTTTTTTTTTTTTTTTTTTTTTGGCAGTTTCCTTTGATCTCCTTTATTCAGAGGTTTGCAGTTATCTCTTACTTCCTAAGTTGTCCCTTGGCATTTCCCTGGAAGAAAAAAATGGCCTTTAATGCCATAGATAGTTAAAAAAAAAAAAGATAGGTAGACAAGATCAGATCAATTTAGGAGAGATCTAATTATTTTAAATTTCACTTTCATCTCCTCTATGGTAACTGAAACAATGTGTATGTCTTTAATAAGAAGACCTATACTCTGATTCTCAACTCTCAAAAAAGCATATTGAACCAGCTTCCTGAGCTAGAAACCATGGGAATAAAAAGCCAGCATAGCAAACAGATGAAGCTGCAGCCTCTTGCTAATCTGTAAATTAAATGTTTCTCACATGCTCTATATTCCTTCTGCCTGGATCAGACATCTGTTTGTCTGCCTGTTCCAATCAAGGGGCATTTCAGTCCCTTCCCTTTCTTTCCAACATTTTTTCTTTATTTTAAGATTTGTTGAAAGGCCCTTAAGTGATGACTATGTTTACTCTTTTTGTAGCTTTCAGAATAACACAATTTATCTCTGTACCTAATCCTCATTTAAATTTAGTGATTTCCTGTCTTCTTGGTCAATGTTCGTACCTCTTAGGGTTTCAAATTGGTTCTGTGAAAAGGATGCTAAGAACCTCTTCCTAAAATTGACTCAGACCAAGTGACCTCCTGCTTAGTGACTTCAGACATGCATTTTGTAGCTGATCCTCCCTTCCTGCTTTTCCTTCCACCTCTCTGTCCTTTCTTCTTTTTCCTGGCCCCCACGCAATGAATGAAAAACCACTTCCCCGAGATTTATCAACAAAATATGCTGTTAGATGGTTAGAATTTTTGCTAATATGTTAGGGGAAAGTAACATATTAATGTGTGTGTGTGTATATTTAAGGGTCAAATTTAATCTTTATTTACAGGACACTGCTAGGTATGAAATTCTACGTGGAAATACAAACCACATGGAGAGGCTTCATACAGTATGTACAGTATGGCACTGATCAAGTTATACTTTTGTTGTAAAAAGTGTTATATAACAAATCACATAAAAAGAGTTCTTAGTAGAGGAATAGCTAGACAAACATATACCAAACATAGTACTCCAACAGCTTTATACCTCAGCTGTACTATTTAAAAGTTAAAAGTCTCAGGAGTACCATCCTGAACTTGGAAGCTATAGCATTCAGAGGTAGTTTCTGGCACAACATTCTGATCTTCTTCCTCTCCAGAGAAGCCTAGTACACAGACTCATTTTCGTGGTTATGTAGAGCTTCAGTTTTGTCCAAGCCTCTACATTCTGCAATCATTATACTAAGTTTATCAGTTTTACATAGTTTCTCAATAGCCTGAAAGATATTTGAAAAAATGGCACTCAAAATAACCAGAATAATTTTGATATCTTTCACAGTAAAAAAGGTTGATCAATGGTTCTATTATGCCACAACAGACGAGGTAAACAATCTGCTCAGTTGTTCCACAAGTTGTATAGTTGGTCACAGCTCATGCTGCTTCCTTTTGCTGTCTTAATGTCTGCCTTAGAAAGAATGCTAATGAGAAATGGGACTAATCCATGATTCATTACTTTCTGTATTTGGTCCTGGTGGCCAGCTGTGGTATTGACATTGTCCATGTAGCTTCCTTGTGAATATTAGTTTTGGGGTTTGCTAACAGGCGGGGAAAGAAGCAAGTGCTCCTGCATCTATTACAACCTGAATCTGTTGATCTGTGCTAGTGACAATATTCACTATGGCTGTTAGTGCAGGAGTCACAGTTGGCAATTCAGTAGCCCCTAGAAACTTCACAAATTGGGGCACAATCATATCAATCCATTCATTTGGACCATCATTAGGAAATGGCCCAGCAGGTATCTGCTAATACTTCTGGATCATCATAATGTAGGAGACACATTATTAAACTAGGAAGAACTTGCTCAATAGCTTCTAATGGAGATGCACGATTCTTATTTCAGCAAAGATTTGAAAATAGCCAGGTAAGATTATGTAAGTAACCACATGCTAAAGATATCAGGAACTGCAAGTAGAGTCAACAGAGGATTGATGGCACCATACTTGGTCACCTAGTCTCAGAAAAATGAGCCATATCCTGAAATGTTTCCTAGCGCCCATATAGCTTATTCACTGATGTGTGCATGGGGAAATGCCAGCAGAAAAATGAGTGCTGGGAAGCACCTCCATCTACACAACCCTTGTCTGCTCTGATGTCCCAGAAGCAACGTTAGTGAGCACCCACGCAGATTCAAACTTAATAGGAGTATAATCAGTTCTGTCCTGGGACACAAATTCTGGAATCAAACCAGCCTGGATTATGTTGTCTATCGGGGGTTGTTTTTCCCTAGAAAGCAGTTTCCTAACAGCTTGAGTAGCTTGGCGCTGGCTCTCCAGATTGTTGCTATTTATGCCTTTGACAATATCATCAACAGACCAATTTGCAGTGCCCTGGTTGTTATAGTTTTCCTTTAGTGGAGAAGGAGCATCATCAGGAAATGAGCTTTCACTTCTTCTTTGTAGCATCTGGTCATCTTTCTTAGCTTTCCTTAGCTCTACATTAACTTCTATTTGATACCACCTCATTTCTGTACTGTCTTTCTCCTTTTTCTTGCATCAGTGAAGGCAGGCAGCTGCTGAATTACCATTCTCCTTGGTGGACATGGTTGTGAGACTAAGGGAGAAAACTGCACAGCAGGCTCAGGCTTTCAAAAGATGTGATAAGGGGCTCATGCGCCTATTCCCCTCAAAACATCCACCAGGCTCAGTCCCAGAGTGTGTATTAATGTGATTTTAATTTGTGTTTCTAGTACCATGAATGAAGCTTAACATATTTTCATTTGCTTAAAGAACACTTGTATTTTATTTTCATAAATAAATATGTATCTTTCTTTCTCTTTTTCTACTAAGTTATGGAACTTATTCTTACTATTTTCTAGAAACTCATTATATATAAGGGACACTATTACATATTAATAGTGTTTCCAATATGAATTATCAATAGTTTTCTCAGTTAATCACTTCTATTTTGACTTTGCTTTTTTTTTTCCCATGTAGAAGTTTTTCATTTTTATGGAGGCGAATTTATCTATTTATTCACATTTTGCTTTATAGTTTCTAGATTTTGAGTCATAGTTAGAAAGCTTTATTTACCCCGAGGTTGCAAAGGAATTTGTTCATGTTTTCTTCTAGGACCTTTATTGAAAAAAATTAGCTGATCCATTTGGAATTTATCATATTATAGCATATAAGACTTGGACCCCCATTTTGGTTTTTCTCAGGCAGCTGTCTAGTTTCTTCAGCCTCACATTAAAAATCCCACCTGTCCCCACATCATTTCTGATGCCATGTCTCTAGAGGTCTATTGCTAGACATTTTTTTTCTTTTTTCTTTGATCACTCTCTCTATTCTTGTACCTTTACCACATTGTTTTTTTTTTAATAATGGACAATCTGCTTTAAACTCTGGTATCTCTTGAGCCCTTTCAAGACTCTTCTTTAATAAAGAGTTTACCTAGGTATTTTTCTTGTTTATTTTTCATTTAACTTTAGAATCACTTTTTTAGTTTAAAAAAAAAAGGTATCCTGTTGGCACTTTTGTGATTACACTCCAAATTAACTTAGGGATAACTGACATTTTTATGATGAATATTCCACTCAAGAATGTCTAGTGTCCTTCTGTAATGTTTACCTCACATAGGACTTATACAATCTTGTTATTTTCCGCGGTAGGAATAATATCTTTTTTGTTGCAATTAGAAATAAGATTTTTTCTTCTGTTAAATTTCTTGACTTGCTTTTGATATATGTGAAATCTATTGATTTCTGTATATTAATTTTCTAGTCTGCTACCTTATTGAATTATTTTACTGCTTGTAGTTTTCCAGTTGATTTTAAAAAATGTTTATTTTCCAAGTATATAAATATAACATCTGTAAATAGTGATACTTATCTCCTTTCCACTTTGTATAAGCAATAAATTAATATATTATCATTGTATTAAAAAGTGAAATAATACAGAAATATTTCCAGTCACAAACAAATTTCCTTCCTAACTTCTCCAATCTTTCCCAAATGCAATCACTGTTCATCCAAAGATCCTTCTGTATATTTTCATAGATATGTACATGAGATAATACATAGTTTTGTTTCTTTTATATATGTTTGGAATATACTTCATATACTATCCTTTTATGTATTTGAAAAATATGCTTTATTTCAAAACAATCACGAACATCATATGTTGTATTTAGTTGCAATGTCTCTTTAGTCTCCTTCAGTTTTTCCTTAGCTTTCGGACCTTGATATTTTGAAGTGTCAATTATTTATAGAATGTCCCTTTGTTTGGTTTAATCTGGTGTTATCTCATGATTGAATTCAGGTTATGCATAGGAATACACTGGCAGGAATATTGCAAGAGTGATTCTGTGTTCTTTTCATTCATTGTATCCTATCTGGTGGCACAATATCCTGATTTATGTCATTATTAATTATAATCAGTTTGCTCATTTAATAAAGGTAATGTTTGTTGGGCTTTTCCACTGTAAAGTAACTCTTTTATTCTTTTGTAATTAGTAAGCATTGTGTGAGGAGTTACTTTGGAACTATGTAAGTATCCCATTCTTTTTAAGTGTTTAATTTATTTGTCTGTAAATTTGTATCTGTTTGGACATAGTATAGGTTGTAATCTGTACTATCATTATTTTGATGGTCAACTTGTCCCTGATTTGGCCATGGGGGACTCCATTAAGCTGATTTCTGCGTCCTTATCTTGCACTTCTTCTGTTTCAGTCCTAAATCAATCATTTCTCCAAGTAACACTAATTCTTTTTAGTGAAAATATTTAGAAGCCAAGAACCACTATTTCGTATGCATATTTGCTATTAGAGTATCTCTGTTCCCAGGTCCTTTTAATTGGCAAAGCTAATACATTTACATCTTTTTTTTTCATGCTTATTTTTTCTCTCAATCTCTCTCTCTCTCTTTCAGTGTATATACTGAAAACCATGAGTTTACACTGGATATATCCAAATCCAGTCCTAAATCACAGGATTCATTTTAGTGTTTTCCCTCTCATTGTTATATATCCCTTCTTTGATAGTGATAAATATGGCTCTTCTTGTCCTCACCCTTTGTCAGCCTGCTCAAACTGATAGCCCACTCTGTGCACTGCAGCTCCTCCCTTCTCTAGCATGGACCCCTACTTTGTCCCACCCAACTTCATGACTTCAGAACTGAATTGTTCAGGAAGGGGTAGAGAACAGGAAGGACAGCTAGGGATATGAAAATTTTCTATTGCAAAAGGATTATTTCATACACACATACACACACATACATATGTATATCTGTGTATATATGTATATAATTTCAATTTCATTTTTTTCACTTATATAGGGAATCTTTCGATGTGAATACTATTTTATTTTTTAAGTGCCTTGAGTTATGATGAATTCTATAATATAACTCATCAAAAGGAATGGTAAAATAACCATTTGGTTTCTCAAAATTTTCAACATTATAAAGAGTTAAAAATAATGGATAGAGTAGTGCAATGGTGCCTTGGTGGCAGAATTCTCACCTACTATGCCAGAGACCTGGGTTCAATTCCTGGTGCCTGCCCATACAAAAAATAAGAAAAATAATGGATACCTTCTATGTATTGCTTCTGCTTATATCTGTGTGAAAAAATGGAAAGTGCAATATCTGGGTGAAGGATATATAGATATTTTCTTTTTTTCAGTATTTTTGCTGACTTTTCTTTTGAATTATGTTTTTCTTACTGAGTTAAAAACAACTTCTGTAAATCCAGAATATTAAAGCTTTGTTTCACATGTTGCTCCTCTTTTTATTTTTTCAGGCTACCGTTTTTCTTTTCATTATTTTATGGGGTCTTTTCCCATAAATTTTTTCTTAATTTTAGTAGGATTGATCTATCCATGTTTTCCTTTAAGTCTTATTGATTATTGAGTTTTATTTAGAAATTACTTCTAGAACTTTTTTTTTTTTTTTTTTTTTTTTTTGAGAGGGAGGAAGGGAAGGAAAGACAGAGAGAAGGAAGGAAGGATGGAAGGAAGGAAGGGAGGAAGAAAGGGAAACATCTTTAAACATTTTCTTGTTTTATTGTATTTTGTTTGTTTGTTTGTTTTTTACATGGGCTGGGGCCGGGAATCGAACCGAGGTCCTCCGGCATGGCAGGCAAGCACTTTGCCCGCTGAGCCACCGCGGCCCGCCCACTTCTAGAACTTTTTAAGGGAGTTTTTCTTTCCTGCCAATATTTTTTAGATATACCTTATATAAAATAGAGTGCACATATCTTCAGTGTATAGTTCAATGAGTTTCTCTTACTGTATACATCCATGAAACCCTACCATACTCTCTACAGAATCCTATAATACACATATACATATATTTACATACTATATCAATGTAATATAATATAATAAATATATATTTTTCCTGGCCTTTTCTCCTGTCCTGAGCAGCCCTGACTAGACTTCATTCCTTTCTCTTAGAAAGCACAGGACCACTCTCTAAGGATGTTAATCACATACCGCTATGTACTATTATTTGGGCCATGTGCTACTTCATAGTCATGACTGAAGAGATATTTGAACAAACCTTAAAACATACTGCTCTTACCAGTTTTCTTTATAATCATCCCAATATTGAAATATTTGAAATAAGAAATTAAGAAATGATTAATGGATCTAGATACTGCTTTAAATAATGGTCAAAATTGTGATTTAAGTGATAGCTATTTTTAGGATGGAATGTAATGTTTTATAATTTCTTTCTGTGATGATCCATTTTCATATGTAAATTCAATATCATGTTTGAACATGAACTATAAAATTTATGGTTCATATCTGAAGCTCAAAATTGCTTTAAGCGTCTTCCTGGAAGATGGCGGCTTAGTAAGACGCGCGGATCTTAGTTTCTTCTCCAGGACACCTACTAGGGGAGTAGAAACGATACAGAAAGCGCCCAAAGCCACAACAGAGATAAAAAAGACAGCGTACCCCATCCTGGAACGGCTGGCTGGCTGAGAGAAGCAGCTCGGGTGAGATCGCCGAGGCGCGCGGGCCTTACCGGGCGGGGTGGCAAGCGGCCGGAGTTACTCCCTTCCCCCTTCCCGGGCCGGCTGGGAGAATTGGAGAGGTGGTCCCCTGAAACCAAGGCGACTGGCGCCCACACCACGCACAGCCCCCGGATCAACTGAGAGAATTGGATCGGAAACCCCCAGGCCGCGGAGAACGGTGACCCCGTGACTCCCGGGGAACATGCACTCTCTTGGGCGGGCCGCTGCCGCTGGCGCCCTCCCGCCACGCTTGTTGCCCAGGGCCGACTAGGAAATTCGGACGGGCTCTTTCCCTGGCTGCGGCGACCAGCAACCCTCCCTGCGTTCGGACCCGGGCCGGCTCAAGCCGCTTCGGCTAGCGAACCCCCAGGACGGCGAGAGTTTTCCAAAATTTAAGGTCCCACAGCACCTTTTACTGGTGGGACCCGCAGACAAACGTGTGCCACGAGCGCCACCTACTGGGCAGGATAAGAAAAACAGAACCCAGAGATTTCACAGAAAAATATTACAACCTTGCTGGGTCCAACACCAAGAGAAATCTGAATAAATGCCCAGATGCCAGCAGCAGAAGATAACTGTCCACACTCAAAAGATTGAGAATATGGCTCAGTCAAAGGAACAAACCAATAGCTCAAATGAGACACAAGAGCTGAGACAACTAATGCTCAATATACGAACAGAAATGGAAAACCTCTTCAAAAATGAAATCGATAAATTGAGGGAGGACATGAAGAGGACATGGGCTGAACATAAAGAAGAAATAGAAAAACTGAAAAAACAAATCGCAGAACTTATGGAAGTGAAGGATAAAGTAGCAAACATAGAAAAAATAATGGATAGCTACAATGATAGATTTAAAGAGACAGAAGATAGAATTAGTGATTTGGAGGATGGAACATCTGAATTCCAAAAAGAAACAGAAACTATAGGGAAAAGAATGGAAAAATTTGAACAGGGTATCAGGGAACTCAAGGACAATATGAACCGCACAAATATACGTGTTGTGGGTGTCCCAGAAGGAGAAGAGAAGGGAAAAGGAGGAGAAAAACTAATGGAAGAAATTATCACTGAAAATTTCCCAACTCTTATGAAAGACCTAAAATTACAGATCCAAGAAGTGCAGCGCACCCCAAAGAGATTAGACCCAAATAGGCGTTCTCCAAGACACTTACTAGTTAGAATGTCAGAGGTCAAAGAGAAAGAGAAGATCTTGAAAGCAGCAAGAGAAAAACAATCCATTACATACAAGGGAAACCCAATAAGACTTTGTGTAGATTTCTCAGCAGAAACCATGGAAGCTAGAAGACAGTGGGATGATATATTTAAAATACTAAAAGAGAAAAACTGCCAACCAAGACTCCTATATCCAGCAAAATTATCCTTCAAAAATGAGGGAGAAATTAAAACATTCTCAGACAAAAAGTCACTGAAAGAATTTGTAACCAAGAGACCAGCTCTGCAAGAAATACTAAAGGGAGCACTAGAGTCAGATACAAAAAGACAGAAGAGAGAGATATGGAAAAGAGTGTAGAAAGAAGGAAAATCAGATATGATATATATAATACAAAAGGCAAAATGTTAGAGGAAAATATTATCCAAACAGTAATAACACTTAATGTCAATGGACTGAATTCCCCAATCAAAAGACATAGATTGGCAGAATGGATTAAAAAACAGGATCCTTCTATATGCTGTCTACAGGAAACACATCTTAGACCCAAAGATAAATATAGGTTGAAAGTGAAAGGTTGGGAAAAGATATTTCATGCAAATAACAACCAGAAAAGAGCAGGAGTGGCTATACTAATATCCAACAAATTAGACTTCAAATGTAAAACAGTTAAAAGAGACAAAGAAGGACACTATATACTAATAAAAGGAACAATTAAACAAGAAGACATAACAATCATAAATATTTACGCACCGAATCAGAATGCCCCAAAATACGTGAGGAATATACTGCAAACACTGAAAAGGGAAATAGACTCATATACCATAATAGTTGGAGACTTCAACTCACCACTCTCATCAAGGGACAGAACATCTAGACAGAGGATCAACAAAGAAATAGAGAATCTGAATATTACCATAAATGAACTAGACTTAATAGACATTTATAGGACATTACATCCCACAACAGCAGGATACACCTTTTTCTCAAGTGCTCATGGATCATTCTCAAAGATAGACCATATGCTGGGTCACAAAGCAAGTCTTAACAAATTTAAAAAGATTGAAATCTTACACAACACTTTCTCGGACCATAAAGGAATGATGTTGGAAATCAATAATAGGCAGAGTGCCAGAAAACTCACAAATACGTGGAGGCTCAACAACACACTCCTAAACAACGACTGGGTCAAAGAAGAAATTGCAAGAGAAATTAGCAAATACCTCGAGGCGAATGAAAATGAAAACACAACATATCAAAACTTATGGGACGCAGCAAAAGCAGTGCTAAGAGGGAAATTTATTGCTCTAAATGCCTATATCAGAAAAGAAGAAAAGGCAAAAATTCAGGAATTAACTATCCATTTGGAAGAACTGGAGAAAGAACAGCAAGCTAACCCCAAAGCAAGCAAAAGGAAAGAAATAACAAAGATTAGAGCACAAATAAATGAAATTGAAAACATGAAAACAATAGAGAAAATCAATAAGGCCAGAAGTTGGTTCTATGAGAAAATCAATAAGATTGATGGGCCCTTAGCAAGATTGACAAAAAGAAGAAGAGAGAGGATGCAAATAAATAAGATCAGAAATGGAAGAGGAGACATAACTACTGACCTCACAGAAATAAAGGAGGTAATAACAGGATACTATGAACAACTTTATGCTAATAAATACAACAATTTAGAGGAAATGGACGGGTTCCTGGAAAGACATGAACAACCAACTTTGACTCAAGAAGACATAGATGACCTCAACAAACCAATCACAAGTAAAGAAATTGAATTAGTCATTCAAAAGCTTCCTAAAAAGAAAATTCCAGGACCAGATGGCTTCACATGTGAATTCTACCAAACGTTCCAGAAAGAATTAGTACCAATTCTCTTCAAACTCTTCAAAAAAATCGAAGTGGAGGGAAAACTACCTAATTCATTCTATGAAGCCAACATCACCCTCATACCAAAACCAGGCAAAGATATTACAAAAAAAGAAAACTACAGACCAATCTCTCTAATGAATACAGATGCAAAAATCCTCAATAAAATTCTAGCAAATCGTATCCAACAACACATTAAAAGAATTATACATCATGACCAAGTAGGATTCATCCCAGGTATGCAAGGATGGTTCAACATAAGAAAATCAATTAATGTAATACACCATATCAACAAATCAAAGCAGAAAAATCACATGATCATCTCAATTGATGCAGAGAAGGCATTCGACAAGATTCAACATCCTTTCCTGTTGAAAACACTTCAAAAGATAGGAATACAAGGGAACTTCCTTAAAATGATAGAGGGAATATATGAAAAACCCACAGCTAATATCATCCTCAATGGGGAAAAATTGAAAACTTTCCCCCTAAGATCAGGAACAAGACAAGGATGTCCACTATCACCACTATTATTCAACATTGTGTTGGAGGTTCTAGCCAGAGCAATTAGACAAGAAAAAGAAATACAAGGCATCAAAATTGGAAAGGAAGAAGTAAAACTATCACTGTTTGCAGACGATATGATACTATACGTCGAAAACCCGGAAAAATCCACAACAAAACTACTAGAGCTAATAAATGAGTACAGCAAAGTAGCAGGTTACAAGATCAACATTCAAAAATCTGTAGCATTTCTATACACTAGTAATGAACAAGCTGAGGGGGAAATCAAGAAACGAATCCCATTTACAATTGCAACTAAAAGAATAAAATACCTAGGAATAAATTTAACTAAAGAGACAAAAAACCTATATAAAGAAAACTACAAAAAACTGCTAAAAGAAATCACAGAAGACCTAAATAGATGGAAGGGCATACCGTGTTCATGGATTGGAAGACTAAATATAGTTAAGATGTCAATCCTACCTAAATTGATTTACAGATTCAATGCAATACCAATCAAAATCCCAACAACTTATTTTTCAGAAATAGAAAAACCAATAAGCAAATTTATCTGGAAGGGCAGGGTGCCCCGAATTGCTAAAAACATCTTGAGGAAAAAAAACGAAGCTGGAGGTCTCGCGCTGCCTGACTTTAAGGCATATTATGAAGCCACAGTGGTCAAAACAGCATGGTATTGGCATAAAGATAGATATATCGACCAATGGAATCGAATAGAGTGCTCAGATATAGACCCTCTCATCTATGGACATTTGATCTTTGATAAGGCAGTCAAGCCAACTCACCTGGGACAGAGCAGTCTCTTCAATAAATGGTGCCTAGAGAACTGGATATCCATATGCAAAAGAATGAAAGAAGACCCATCTCTCACACCCTATACAAAAGTTAACTCAAAATGGATCAAAGATCTAAACATTAGGTCTAAGACCATAAAACAGTTAGAGGAAAATGTTGGGAGATATCTTATGGATCTTACAACTGGAGGCGGTTTTATGGACCTTAAACCTAAAGCAAGAGCACTGAAGAAGGAAATAAATAAATGGGAACTCCTCAAAATTAAACACTTTTGTGCATCAAAGAACTTCATCAAGAAAGTAGAAAGACAGCCTTCACAATGGGAGACAATATTTGGACATGATATATCAGATAAAGGTCTAGTATCCAGAATTTATAAAGAGATTGTTCATCTCAACACAAAAAGACAGCCAACCCAATTACAAAATGGGAAAAAGACTTGAACAGACACCTCTCAGAAGAGGAAATACGGATGGCCAAGAGGCACATGAAGAGATGCTCAATGTCCCTGGCCATTAGAGAAATGCAAATCAAAGCCACAATGAGATATCATCTCACACCCACCAGAATGGCCATTATCAACAAAACAGAAAATGACAAGTGCTGGAGAGGATGCGGAGAAAGAGGCACACTTATCCACTGTTGGTGGGAATGTCAAAGGGTGCAACCACTGTGGAAGGCAGTTTGGCGGTTCCTCAAAAAGCTGAATATAGAATTGCCATACGACCCAGCAATACCATTGCTAGGTATCTACTCAAAGGACTTAAGGGCAAAGACACAAACGGACATTTGCACACCAATGTTTATAGCAGCATTATTTACAATTGCAAAGAGATGGAAACAGCCAAAATCTCCATCAACAGAAGAGTGGCTAAACAAACTGTGGTATATACATACGATGGAATATTATGCAGCTTTAAGACAAGATAAACTTATGAACCATGTAATAACATGGATGGACCTAGAGAATATTATGCTGAGTGAATCCAGCCAAAAACTAAAGGACAAATACTGTATGGTCCCACTGATGTGAACGGACATTCGAGAATAAACTTGAAATATGTCATTGGTAACAGAGTTCAGCAGGAGTTAGAAACAGGGTAAGACAATGGGTAATTGAAGCTGAAGGGATACAGACTGTGCAACAGGACTAGATACAAAAACTCAAAAATGGACAGCACAATAATACCTAATTGTAAAGTAATCATGTTAAAACACTGAATGAAGCTGCATCTGAGCTATAGGTTTTTGTTTTGTTTTGTTTTGTTTTGTTTTGATTTTACTATTATTACTTTTATTTTTTTCTCTATATTAACATTCTATATCTTTTTCGGTTATGTTGCTAGTTCTTCTAAACCAATGCAAATGTACTAAGAAATGATGATCATGCATCTATGTGATGATGTTAAGAATTAATGATTGCATATGCAGAATGGTATGATCTCTAAATGTTGGGTTAATTTCTTTTTTTCCGTTAATTAAAAAAAAAAAAAAAAAGAGAGAAGGGATAATTGGAGCTGAAGGGATACAGACTGTACAACGGGACTGGATATAAAAACTCAGAAATGGACAGCACAATACTACCCAATTGTAATGCAATTATGTTAAAACACTGAATGAAGCTGCATGTGAGGTATAGGTTTTTTGTTTTTGTTTTTTTTGTTTTTTTTTTCTTTCTATTATTGTTTTAATTCTTATTCTGTTGTCTTTTTATTTCTTTTTCTAAATCGATGCAAATGTACTAAGAAATGATGAATATGCAACTATGTGATGTTATTAAGAATTACTGATTGTACATGTAGATTGGAATGATTTCTAATTGTTTTGTTAATTCTTTTTTTAATTAATAAAAAAAAATTAAAAAAATTAAAAAAAAATGCAGGAAAAAAAATTGCTTTAAGCATTTTGTTGAAAATATTAGTTTTGCCTTAATAAAGCAAAGTTTCTCAAGATTAAAATTCATAACAGCTGTCTAAAAGCAATAATCACTCCTTGAGCTACTCTGGAATAAAATTATATGAAAAGCTTGATAACAACAACATAATTAGGAAATTTTCTGAAATTAAGCAAGAGAAAAAAATTCTATGGATAAATATGTGATAATTTATGCAATATGTATGTCTTCATTTTATTACTTTTCCTAACATCACCAAATCTTTGATGCTTTGGCAGCTTTCAATTAAATCAAAACCATAGAATTCCAATTTCTTTTTAATGCAATTTTATTGAGATATGTTCATATATATATATATATATATATATATATAGAGAGAGAGAGAGAGAGAGAGAGAGATAATCATCCAAAATGTACAATCAGTGGTTCATAGTATCATCATATAGTTGTGCATTCATCGCCACAATCAACTTTTGAACATTTTCATTATTTCCAAGAAAATAAAAGTAAGAATAAACATATAAATAAAAATAAAAAAGAACACCCAAAACATCCCATACCCTTATCCTCCCCTATTATTTATTTATGTTTTTGTCTTTATTTTCTTACTCATATGTCCATGCATTCAGTAAAGGGAGTGTCAGTCACAAGGTTTTTGCAATCACATGGTTACATCATGAAACTATATAGCTATACAATCATCTTCAAGAATCAAAGCTACTGGATTACAGTTCCATAGTTTCAGGTGTTTCCTTCTAACTATTCTAATACCCTAAAAACTAAAAAGGAATATCTATCTAATGGATAAGAATAACCTTCAGAATGACCTCTCAGATCTCTTTGAAATCTCTTAGCCACTGAAACTTTATTTTGGTTCATTTCTCTTCCCCCTTTTGGTCAAGAAGGCATTCTCAATCCCACAATCCCCCATGCAACCAAAAATGTTGGGAATCATGTCTCAAGTAGGGGGGAGGGTAGTGAGTTTATCTGCAGAGTTGGCTTAGAGAGACCACATCTTAGCAACAAAAATGGGGTGACTCTTAGACATAATTATAGGAAGGTTTAGCTTCTCCTTTGCAGGAATACGTTTCATAAGGGAAAGCCCCCGACCAAGGGCTTGGCCTATTAAATTGGTAGTCCCCAGTGTTTGCAAGAATCTAAGGAATTCCCCAGGTGGGGAAGTTTAATGTTTCCACTTTTTTAATCCCGTCCCTCAAGGGGATTTTGCAAATGCTTTTTTATTTTCTGCCCATTACTCTGCAAAAAAAAAAAAAAAAAAAAAAGAGGAAAAAAAATGAAGATACAAAATTTTAAAAATAAAATAAACAGGGGAAACACAACACAATGCCAAGAATCCCATCCTCTCCCTTGTATCTCCCTCTTGTTGACATTCAGTTTTGGTATATTGCCTTTGTTAAATTTAATGGAAGCATATTACAATGTTACTGTTAATTATAGACCCTAGTTTGCATGGATTGTATTTTTTCCATATGCCATCCCATTTTTAACACCTTGCATGGTTGACATTCATTTGTTCTCCCTCATGTAAAAAATTCTTACATTTGTACATTTAATCACTATCACTGTCCACTCTAGGTTTCACTAAATTATACAGTCACAGTCTTTATCTTCTCTTTCCTTCCTGTGTCATACATGCCCATAGTCTTCCTCTTTCAAACATACTCTCACTCAACTTTATTTATTATACTTACAATATCATGCTACTATCAGATAGTATGCTAACCATTTCTGGCTCTTTATAATCAATCCTGTTGAACATTCTGTGCTTCTTCAGCATCAAATTCCCAATCTCTACCCTCTTTCTATCTCCCAATAACTTGTGCTCTTAATTTCAACTCTCATAGTTTGCTCATTGATGTTAGTTCATGTTAGTGACACCATACAGTGTTCTTTTGTTTTTGGCTAATTTCACTCAACATAATGTCCTTAAGGTTGTTGCATGCGTCATGATTTTATTTTGTACTCTTACTAATAGTCTTCATTTCTACACTGTTCTCCAAACTTCTCTTTCTTGTTTTTTCCTATCTGCCTACAGTGCTCCTTCTAGTATTTCTTGTAGGTCTCTTTTTCACAAACTCTCTCAGTGACTGTTTAAAAATATTTTAAACTCTTCCTCATTTTTGAAGGACAGTTTTTCTGGATATAAAATTCTTGGTTGGCAATTTTTCTCTTTCAGTATCTTAAATATATCATACCACTGCCTTCTCACCTCCATGGTTTCTGCTGAGAAATCCACACTTAGTCTTATTGAGCTTCCCTTGTATGTGATGGATTGTTTTTCTCCTGCTGCTTTCAAACTTCTCTCTTTGTCTTTGACATGTGACAATCTGATTAGTAATTGTCTTGGAGTATGTCTATTCATATCTATTCTGTTTGGGACATACTGCGCTTCTTGGATCTGTAATTTTATGTCTTTCATAAGAGATGGGAAATTTTCAGTAGGATGGAAACTTCCCTGAGGATGAGACCCAGCACGTCAGCAGACTTTCCTGGGAAGCCTCTAGACTTGTTGCTTTTCCTATCCTGCTCAGTAGGTGGTGATTGTCAGCTCACAGCCCCCACCAGTGAAAAAGTTGTACGGTGTCTTTAATTCTTGGCCTACCAGGGTGTGATTGAGACAGAGGCTGAGGCAGAAGGCTGACTTAAGCTATTTCTGTTTTCCAGCCCCTGGGGTCTGAATTCTGAATGAGGGGTGTCACTTGAGCTAGGTACACTCCCCTTTTTCTTGGGAAAGATATGCCCTTTAGGGAATTATCTTCTTCACCTGACATTACATTGTCTCTCAAACCCATCTTAACTCAGTCCTTGCCTGGGTCAGTGCTGGCAATTGAAAATGCCTGAGGCTTTCTCTAATGATCTAGTTAGAATAGTTTAAAAAGACAAACAAACAGAAATTCCTTTTCAGAGCCAGCCCTCAGACCCCAAGGTTTGCCAGATAAGAGCCAGAATTGGTACATGGTTCTATATGCCCCTTTTCTTGGCAGTATTCTGAACTTGGCCAATTCCAAAGACCTCCATTTTTTTTGTTTTACTTATTTATTTGTTTGTTTATTTATTTATTTTTTGTGAGGAGACTGAGGGTTCCTTTCCTGCTTGTTCTGGTTTTATTTATTCTCAGACCTTGTATTCAGCAGTCCAGATTTGTTAATTAAAACTGCAACTGGAGCTTAGTTGAACTACCTTCTCTCCTCCTAGTAGACACTACTTCTTTTTCCCATGGGGAAGTGTCTCCAACACACTCCCATGTGTGTTGTAGAGAGGGAGGGGCACCCTCAGAGAGGGAGGGACACCCACCTCTGAAGTTTGAGTGTTTTACTTACAGTTCTGTGTGGTGATCTCAGCCCTTCCACTCATTCCAGACTGGTGTACGATGTCTGTCCATGCACAGATGTCCCTCAGAGTATTATTCCAGACAGTTCCAGGCTATTGACTGGCTACTCTGGAAGACAAACTAAATTCCACACTTCCCTATACTGCCATCTTGCCCTATCTAACTGTCCCAATATCTTTTTAAAATTTTGTAGTAATGAAGTTGTACATGTCAAAGTAGGAGGATAAAACATATTTTACTTAGTAATTCGTGACATGAAATATAACTTTAAAATAATTTGAAATATGACATATGGGTCTCCAGTTGTATTCTTACCCTAAGCCCTGCAAATATTAGGGACAGCTTGGTATAGCTCGATTACAGTAGTGACCTTGCTACACATGTAGCGAACAGGTAACTGTGTTATAGGTCTTACCACTGAGGAAATAAGGAGTCTGATGGGAGTGAAAGATAAGGATGATAAACCCATCCTCCTGCATCATGGTGTATCAACACACATTTTTTTTCTCATCAGAAACACCCTCTCCTCTTTATTCATCTGGATGATTCTTATTCGTTTTTGTCCCATGCACTGCTTCCAGAAGATTTCATTAACACGTCCAGGGCAAGTCTGGCTTTATACTGTCAGAGGGAGTGGACTTAGAAGTAGAATGTGGCCAGGCAGAGGGTAATGCTGCTGCTTCTAACTTTGCATCATACAGTTGTTTTTCCTTTTCAACTTGGGAAGAATCATATGCAGGCTCATAGCAGCAACAAGCCCTCCTCTTATTTTTCCAGTATCAAACTCTCACTAATAAGACTGGCATAGCCATGGCTGATTCCTGGTCCCTTCCAAATTTACCCTTTTGAAAAGCAGTAACCTTGGCCAGTAGCTGCTCATGGTCTAGGAAAAACTGCTGCCCTAATGCTCATTCATTTGTAGAAAAGACCAGTCTTTTGGCTCTGTGGATGATTCCACAAGATGCAATGGCTCAGCTTCCCTGTGAGCCCGAAAGTCGGAAGTCCCCAATGCCATCTACCTGGCACTTGTGTCAGAAGCAACATTTTCAAAAGAGCCCTGGTGTCAGCAGCTGCTTGTGTGGGTAACACTAGGTGTAATAATCCACTTATGCTCTCAGATTAAGAGTTGATTAGGCCAATTGTATCCAGATCATTTTTCCCCTATGACAATGGCAGCTGCAAAGCACATTTTTCAAACATTTAGTCTAAAATATGAGGAAAAAATGTTGTTTTCCTTTTTCTTGGAAATGAGAAAATAGATTTGGACTCAACTCCTGAAATGTATTTTATCTCTCCCAGAGTTTCAAGAGCAAGCCTGATGTAGCAGTGTATAGAAAAGCATTTTAATCTGGAGCGAAGGAGTTTGCAGCAAATCTGCATTCTCTTCTTTAGGTGCTTGAGCTTGAATATGCAAATGATCCTCTAGTACGAATTATCATTAGTCATTCTCAAAGAAGTAATTGATGAACATTGTGGTATATGACAGATAGCATTAAGATTCATCAAGTTTCAATTCTTCGTATCTGTCAGCTTGTCAAAAAGCAGATGTCTGATTTTGAGGCACTGCTGGAAAAACATCAGGCTCTTTCTCTTGGCATAGAGTTTACTCACCTTCTATAATCTGCTTTGAAACGAACAAGATCTGGCATGGTCTTCTTTTTAATGGGCAATCTTAAAAACAAGATTAAAAGAAATGGCTATAAAGTTGTTGTCTTTGCAAATTTAATTTGGCAGAATACTACTATAGGCAACTAATAAACTTACTAGACACATTATCAGGCCTGATCATCAAACTTGGGAATGGCATAGTTTCCTTTACAAACCTTAGTAAATGCATGGGAAAGTCTGTTCTTCAAACACACTAACAATTATAGAGAACCAAGGATGTATTCCAGTAAGAGGTTATGTGGGTCAGTTTTAGATGCAAATGCAAGTTAAGATGCAAATGGTAGATCACTATTCAGCATAACTTTTATTGTAATTTTGACCTTTGGGATAAAGTTGAGATAGAGATGGGAAATCTGTAAACTTGGAAAGTTTTACTGTTACTACCATTGTTAATAATAACAGCTCTCATTTATGGAGTGGTTACTATGTGCTAGACATTGTACTTAGTGCTTTCCATTTACTCCCCAAAGCAACACCAAGAAATACATAATTCTGTTACTCCCATTTTCAAATGAGTACCATGTGAGTTTAGACATTAACTTGCCCAAGGTCAACAGGTAGGAAATAGCGGAGTCAGACAGAATTCAATCAATTCAACCTGAGTCTAGAGGCTGCACGTTAAGCCATTGGGTTAAATATCTCAGAGCCAGAGAACATTCTTTGCTGGAAATTTCCATTTACAGAGCTGCCAAGAGACGCCTGTTTTTCTTGGACCCATAATCTAGATCTAGGAGAAGACACAGTTCAAAGAAGTGCGCAGTGCCCTCAGGACTGGCATAACTTCTTTCTGGTTTCTGCTTTCTCTGACCAAATAGGTGTTTAGTCTTATCGAAGCACTGCCCTTTATCTATAGAGAGGTTTTAGGTGTACTGATTAATGTGAATTCAATTTGAAGCCTTCGTGGTAGATAATCTAAATGTAATCCCCCATACCCCCCTCACCCCCACCCCCACATAGATCCCTTCTTCCTCGCCACTTCTGATTCCAAACACTTAATTTCAAGTCTCCTTTAAAATAGATGTTACTTGTTTCTAGCCCATGAGATATAAGTGTAAGTCTATTGGGAGAATGTTCTGGAAAAGTTTTTGCAAGTTTTTGCTCTCTTGATAAAGGGGGAAGAAGAGGCTATTGATCCACTGAACCAACCCTGGTAATCGCCTACTTTTCCACTAATATTCTATTGACCAAAGCAAATTACATGGCCAAACCCAAGATCAATGAGATATGGAAATGTGGTCCACCCACTATAGTTACATGGCCAAGAGTGTGGGTGCATAGTCCTATTACAAGGAAGTGAAGGATTAGGAACAATAATCCAACCTGCCATAGAGCTCTAAACCCAGTTGTCCACTATAAACAAATACTTTGGATATTTCTAAAGCACTTTAAATTCAACATCAGCACAACTGAACTTATGTTCCATCTTCTCCTCACCCCATCCTCCTCCAGCATTTCCTGTCTTGGTGATGTCACTACCATCCCTCCAACCATCCACCTGTGTAAGCCAAATCCCAGAATCATCCTTGACATCCCTCTCTCAATCACTCATCCCTAACTAAGGAATTGTCAAGTCCTTAATGAGCTCTGTCCTGGATATCTGAGTCCAGATATCCCACTTATCTCCATTTTCAATATCCTTTCTCAAGCTGCCATTCCCTCTTGCCTGGGATATTGTAGTACATCCTAACTAGTCTCTTCAAAGTCATTCTGATACACCTCTATTACATCCTTTGCCCTAGAGACAGAGTGATCACCTTAAAAATGCATATACATCATATTATTTTTGCTTGAAACTCTTTAATTGCTTCCTATTGTCTTCAATACAGCTATCAAAATCTTTGACAGATGATCCAATCTATTCTTAACTCTTCTGTCCCATTCCATGACACTCTCTGACCCTGCCCTATTCTCTGGTGACACTACCCTTGTTTCAGTTTCTTGACTGTTTTCAAATCTTCTTGGCTTTCTCCCTTCTTGGGAACTGTCTTAGTTATGTTCTGTGCCTATTTAACTCTGATTCATTCCTCATATCTCAGCTCAAATGCCACTTCCTCAGAGAAGCTTGTTCTGATCATAAAGACTATAAGTGAGTCATTATTAGAGATTCTCTGGCATAATATACTTTTCCTTTTTTGGCCCTCATCACAGTTTTTATTATTATGTGATTTAGCTAGGAATCAAGAAGGAAACTCACTCCAAGGAGTTCAACAGAAAGAACATAATACAGAGAACTAGTTACAAGGTGTTGCATATGTGGAAAACCATTGTTAGTGGTCTCCTACTAGAGCTGTGGCTGGAGGAACAGAAATAAGAGTGTGTTGTCAGAATCCACCAGCTGGGGATACCTTGTGCTGGAATCTTGGAGAAGAAGCCACATGGTGGGTGCTAACATCACAACCCGGTTTTCCATAAGAGAAGCCACAGTAGAGGGAGAAATACCCTGTGGCTTTTCTTCTCTTCCCATTCTCCAATGTCCTACCAGTGCCTCCTGTTGGCTGAACCTACCAAGAAGTTAGGAGGCAAAGAAAACACTACAGAGCACGAAGGAGTAGGAAAGGGCAGGAAATAGCTCTGAGAGAGAGAGAGAGAGAAAAAAAAAGCATAGACCCGTGATGGGAAAGTTTATATAATTGGTTCTAAGATGTGTGCTATTTGTCTCCCATGCCAGACTAAGAGCTCTTTGAGCAACGATGGTATTTTGGTTTCCTAAAGCTTCCTGGATGCAATATATAAGAAATGGATTGGCTTTACATAGGGGATTTATTAGGTTACAAATTTACAGTTCCAAGCCCATGAAAATGTCTGAATTAAGGCATCAACAAGATGATACCTGGCCTTTGAAGAAAGGCCACTGGCATCTGGAACACCTCTGTCAGCTGGGAAAGCACCTGGGTGGTGTCTGCTGGTCTTTGCTACCTGTTCAGTGCTTTCAGCTTTTTATTCCAGTGGCTCTCTCTGTGTGTCCTAGAGGTCTTCTCTTAGCATCTCCAGGGCAAACTTTGGATTTCATCAATTAGCTTAGCATCTCTGGGGGGTTTTCTGTCTTCAAACTTCTGTGCTTTCTCCAAAATATCTCCTTCTTAAAGTGGAATAAGACCAACCTTGAATGGGCAAGGTCACATCACCATGGAAACAACCTAATCAAAAGGTCCCACCCAACAAATGGGTCTGCCCGACAAGGTTGGATTAAAAGAACATGGCTTTTCTGGGGAACATAACAGATTCAAACCAGCACAGATGGTGTTAATTTTACTGAGTATCAATTCTTCAGCACTGGCCACAGAGACTGACACTAATCTTTAACTATTTTTTAATGAATGAATGAATGAGAGACATCAAGAGTGTCTAAGAATGGAGGGGAAATTTTATCTATAAAAGTTCTAGTGGGCAGCGTCTTCAGGAATGAGCATACTTTCTCTCCTCCATCTGTTCCCTTCTCTCAATGAATTTCTTTTGCCAGAGGTTTGTGATTAGGGCTTGCCACCTTCGTTGCTGGAAGGGTTGAAAAGAAAAGAAGACTGTGATGTTAACTATCTACATTCTCAAATACATACATGTGTACACGTGCACAGTTTCTTTCTCTTCTCTCAGGCACAGGAGCAGGACCCTGGGGAGGATCTTTTTTTTTTTTTTTTTTTAAAGACAGAGAAGGAAGGAAGGATGGAAGGAAGGAAGGGAGGAAGAAAGGGAAACATCTTTAAACATTTTCTTATTTTTATTATATTTTGTTTGTTTTTTACATGGGGCTGGGGCCGGGAATCGAACCGAGGTCCTCCGGCATAGCAGGCAAGCACTCTTGCCCGCTGAGCCACCGCGGCCCGCCCCCTGGGGAGGATCTTTTGTAGCTCACAGAGCTTCTTCCTGTCATGGAAGAATCACTGGAAAACTGGGGAGATGCCAGGCTCCTGTTCTCTAAACTGAATATTAAATAGTAACTTCCAATCCTCCTCTGAATTCGTGCAAAATGTAAAACAAAATAAAATCAAGGTGCTCACGTTTAGGATCATCTCACACAATGTTTGAGCCAGGTCTTAAATCAATGTATTTGGATGCTATTTTCAAAACTGTTTCTGAAAGTAACAGTTTTGGGGGGATTATTGATATTTAGGGTAAGCTATCATCTGAAAATTATAATTTCAAGGAGAGATTATTGCAACCCTGGCCACTGGGAGGAGAAAGGGGCGGGGGGTAGAATTTGCGGAAAATAAGACAAGCCTACAGGTATTCTTTCCAACTTATTCTACCTGTTGTGTTAAATTGTGCCAGGGCTTCCCAGGGCCCCCAACTTGGTGTGGGAGGTCAATAAGGCAGGTGAAGGCCACACTGCCTGGGCCCATGAACACTCCATGCTTTCTGTGTTCTTCCCTTGATGTCTTTAGTAACCAATGTGTGAGAGAGGTGTCCAGCAAATATACTAGTTGCTTTCCTGCACTTCCCAGCATCCTCATAGTTGGGTAGGCTGTGACAACTGGCCTTGGTCTGTGGGCTGTGATTGGGAATGATGTATGGTATTTCCAGGCCAGGGCCCTGATGAGCCACTATAGCACCATGGCCTTGTGTTGAGAGGTGCAGCTTGGCTTGTTGAGTTACCATGTGGAGGAAAGTTGCTCTCTCAGAGGTTATCTTGACCATTAGGAGTTTTTGTGTGAACAACAAAGAAACCTCTGCTACATTAGGCTGCTGAGATTTTGAGATTATTTGTTACTACTGCATAAACTAGCCTATTCTGACCAATGATGTGTGGATTGAGCAAAAACAGGAAGACTTCTCTTTTGTCTGGTTGTATTACTTTGCTTTTTTTCTCTTTGCTTTGGGGATGAAAATAGCAAAGTCTAAAAATTGAGCTAATTTGAAATGGTTGTGACAGTCTTTATTCCAAACATTGAATCTAAGTCTAATAAAAAATAAGAACTCCTGGTTGAGACGGACAGGCCAAATGCTTCCTTCAAAGTCACTGAACTATTATTACAGAACACCTCCAATGGGACATTCTTGGTTAGAATCTTCAAGCATGAAGGGAAGGTGTGTTCAAAGAAGGCTTCTTATGCTTCAAATTATCATTCTACCATCAATAAAATATGTTTTCTGGATTAGGATCTTATTCCCTATAAACATTCAGTTCTTAAATGAGCACTTAGAAGAACCCATGGCTCCCCTAAAGGGGTTCACAGGGCAGTACACTGTAGAAGTAGCAAGACATTAAAACTAGTGTCACCCATTAACAAATAGATCAGTGTTAGATTCTCAGAACATGCAAGATCAACTCCATTTCATTACATTGTTTAACTTCCCTTGTAGCCCTTATTACAATCTGAAATAATTTTGTTTACCTTCTTATTATCTGTTCTTTCCAATAGAATGTGGTGCCATGTGAATTGTATCTGTCCTTATTCATCACTGTAGTTCCACGGAATAGATGCTCAAAGAATACGTTTATTGAATGAATGAATGAATTACAAGAGAAAATGCTTCTGTCCCCAAGTATGGACACAACATTTGGAGAAGTCAAGGGTATGGGAACTGAGTTTTCTCATGGAGCAGCATGAGAACTTTGGGGGTCTGGGAGCCTGACTGAGAATTGTTCTGAAAGGACAAACTACACAGGAGGAGGAAGGGTCACCCTCTTTGTTTTGCCTTAGAGCCAGTGCTAGGAGCTGGTTTAGTGGACCATGATTTAGTGGCTAATCCTAAAGAAGTCCCTGGAAACGTCTCATTGGCATGGTTCACCAGGCCACCTCTTCTGGTCTTGGGATTCTCATAGCAAAAGTGCATAAAATCTGTGGATGCAAAGTGTAAAGGATGTAAAAATCCTCTAATTTTTAAAGGTGGCAGAAAAAGGTATTTCTGTGAGGCTCTGCAATATCTCTGAATATTTCAGAAGCTGTATGGCCTTTTGGGTGTTGTACATGCATAGAATGTGTGAGAATTTATAGGTGAGTCATGTTGGTGGATTGCTCATTCACTATCTTCTTTTGAAGGATGAGAGAAAAAATAAATATGAATGGACTACATTTTCGCAAAATAAAATAATCCCTGACATAAATATTTAGTAGAATTTTTTTAATTTTAATATTCTGATCTGACCGCTCTTAAGCACTTTGTCTAATCATCTCAGAATCACCTTCCACTGGGGCTTCTTGGCATGCATTTAGCTTCAGCTGTGCTGCAGCTCTGTCAGAAGCAGGCAGGCACAACCCGACTGCATTCAGCCTCCTGTCCAAGGTTTCACTGTGGCTGAGCTGTGAGACACATGGCACTATTCAGGAGGGTACAACTTGGAAGCACAGGGGAGTTAATGCAAACTGTTGAGGCAAACGTTGACCTATGAGAAATGCAGTGGAGAAGATTTTCTTTTTCCTTTCTCCCCAAGATACAGGACAAATCCTGAGTTGCAAAGTATCCCTTAAAATCCAGCAACATAGTGGCCAGCTGGATAACTTCCTTGCTTCACTGCTATCTCCCTTATTCCTGCTTCCTTGGGATTGTATTCTCTAACAAAACATTAGCACATACATTTCACCTCCTGGGGCTTTACCTCCTGGGAACCCAGGATAAAACACTGTCTAAACATTTTCTCCCAGAAATTATGATAAACATTGGAAGAAAAATACAATTTGAAAATAAAGTATTTATCATGAGCACAATTTCTGTGTGTGTTTACCCCAAATAATATAAAGAAAGGCCAACTTCTCTGGGGACCCTGAAGAGGTTCAGCTGAAATAAAGACTGAATTCCTGCCATTAGAAGTGTTTACATGAATGGTAGTAAACAGCAAAGGACCACATGAAGAGAGAATCAGTGTCCTTGAATAGCTCAAAGCTCTCTCGCATCCATTATTTCTTTATCCTTTTGTAATAATGATACTTCTACATAAGGGGAGATTGAAAATAGAGGTTTAATTGATGCATTCAGGGCCAATCAATATGAAGGGTTTGGAGTCCAAGTTTCCTAATCCTCAACCAAGATTTCTTCCATTATTCTTTGCTGCTTGTCTCTCCAGATCTAACCTTGTTACAAAGCACACAGAGAGATGTACACGAGCATCTGGAAGCAAAAAGCAAGCACATTGCCTGAAATAGGTCGAAAAACCTCCAGTAAGAACATTTCAAAAAGGATTCTGCTGCCTGACAGAAAACTTAAATGTTCCATTTGAGTGGTTTCTATTCTGGATGCTTTGTACTATGACACAACATTAATAGCTTGGCTTGAAACCTCCTGGGTATAACACAACAGTCCAGGGGCTTTGTGCCAAATTTTTTAATGTGAAATATGAAAACCAAGAAACATTTTTTAAAAATACTGATGTAGAATCAAAGGAGAAAGAAGAAATAGTAAATAAATCTCCAGTTATTTGAACATAAGAAACCAGGAGTCTCTAATTTTATTTTGCCATTTAAAATGTGCAAAAGATGGCAACTGCAGGGATGTTCCTTTGAGGGAGTGTTTGGTTGGCATTCATTCTGGAAGGAAGAGAGTGATGCAGGGATCACTTGGCTGGGCTGAAGGATCCCTCCTGAGGGACTTAGTATCTGAACTCAGAGACCATTTTGCATTCTTAGATAGAAAGGACAAGTTGGACAGAGAGGAGAGGTATTGATTGCTTTCCTAGTGGGGAATAAAAGGAACAATGTTTGGGCAAGAATAGAGATTCTTCCTACCAGAGGAGGGAGAGGTGCCACTGATCCCACTAGCATGTGTCTTTGTAGCTATTAGAAAAAGGCACAAGACCCTCCCAGGAGCCTCTGTGGCTGCATCCCTTACATGATGGCTACATCACAGCTCTTTTCTGATGGAGACCTTTGTTACAAAATCCCCGCTGGCCGTAAGGTAATGGATAATATTCTTGGTCATCTTCTCAGCAGAACTGAAGCACCCCATGATGTGATTCTAAAATGTCTCTACTGTAAACTTGGGGAGAACAGAAGTACAACCTAGACTGAAACTTACTACTGTTACTAGAAGGACTGATCTCAGATTTAGCCTAACCACAGTGCCCTATAAAAGGACCCTTCTCAGAATACCACCCCCTAAAAAAGCCCCCCCCAAATGCACCCCTTAATACTCCAAACAAACACTTTCTTTGGAATTTAGGTCAAACCATCCTCATCCTTGCTTCCAAAATACTCAATACTCATAATCAAAGGGAGAGAAAGCGGATTTCCCTCACCTTGTTCATGCCCCAGGATTAGCATCTACAAAGGATGCTTGACAGTAGGACTTGCTACTCACAGGATGGGGTCTGGCCAACAAATCCTTTCTAGTCTCCTTGATTCAGTGCCCAGTGTGACACACGCAAAGAACCACAATTCTGTCCCGGTAGCAGAGTGCCAAGTCCCCAGCATCACCACCGTCACTTCTCCAGCACCAAGGATATCTAGCAGCGGGGGTTATCCTCTGCTATATAGCCTAGTCTTGGCGCTCATCTCTATGAGTGATTGTTTAGTCGAGAAGTCATGGTCATCTCTCAAAAACGAGCCACAGTTTTTAAACATGGGATAGTTTCATCTCGTTTTAGGCTGAATATTTCGTTTAACACTTCAGGGGTCCATTTTGATAAAACATCCAATCTACAATGCCAGTCAGTTTACTTAGTATCTCTCTCTGAAGTATTTATATATGATGACTTTCTTACATACAGGGCTTCCTTGAGAGCAATATTTGCATACCTAATGTCACATTCACATGATTAAAAGGAGTCCTTTCCCAAATAAAGAGATGATAGACCACAAAGACTAAGTACGGTTTCTAGATCAGAATGCCAGAAACTGCATAGAACCACAATATGACAGGTTTCCAACTATTAAAAAAACTATATCTCAACCACCACCCCCCGCTGTGGTGTTAACTCACATTCATCCTTTCGAGGGAATGGGGGAAATCCTCATCAAAGGTGGATAGAAAGAATGGCTCCTTTTTGCTCCTGTCAGCCCCTTACACAGCTCTATGTTTGATGATTATTTTGGTGTCCTCTCTGGTTCACATTTTACATATTTCTGCATCCAAATATTCACTTCCTTATAACAGGGATGGTATTCAGATACAGACAGTTTTCTGTCTAATTCAGACACTAAATACAGAGTACATGTCAACTCTATTTATCCCTAGTTATTCCATTCCTCTTAGCTGTAGCAAAGATCCATGCACTTATGAAACAAAAAGACAATTACTCTCCTCTAGTACATGATCTCATTGCCTGTTCCCTGAATAACAACAAAAGATTAACTTCCAAATTGAGCGTCACCTGGAAAATCTTCCCCATTGTACAGAAACAATCCACTGAGTTCTTTCCTGATTTGTATAACTGAATATTTTCCTCTAGCTGCAGTAGTTGACCACTTTAAGCCTATTTATACATGAGAAACAATCTTTTATTTCATGACATCAGTGAAAAACCGACATAACCACAGTTCCTGATATTTCTATTTCTTACTTGGTTCCCAGACTCTAAAGCAGTTTTTCCAAAATTTATCTGGATGTCTCATAGGCATCTCAAAGCCAAATGTCCAAAACCAAACTCACTATCTTCCTCCACAAACAGGTTTCTTCTGAATCACTTAGTTAAAGGCCTACTTGTTCACTCATTTACCAGTTGTCCTAACTAATCTCAGACTCCTCACTCACACTACCTGTGATCTATTCTATAATCAAGTCCAGGCAATTCTCCTGGCTAAGCAAGCTGTATTAGCTAGGGTTCTCTAGAGAAACAGAATCAGTAGGAGATATCTGTAAGTATAAAATTTATAAAAGTGTCTCACGTAACCGTGGGGATGTAGAGTCCAAGGTCTGCAGGGCAGGCCACGAGCTGGCAGCTCCAATGAAGTTCCTCAGTGAGCTCTCAGGAAAGGCTGGCTGGCTGAAGCATGAAAAGTAACTGTCTCTTCTGAATCCTCCTTAAATGCCCTTCAGTGATTAGATTAAGCATCACTCATTGCAGAAGACACACCCCTTATCTGATCAGCTGTGGATGCAATCAGCATGGTCATAATTTAAGTCCATGAAATGTCCTCACAGCAACAGACAGGCCAGCGCTTGCCAGACCAGACAACCAGGCAACACCACTTGGCCAAATTGACACATGAACCTGACCATCACACTACCCCTGAAGCTCTTCCCTCATCTCCAGCCCACAGGTCTTCATCATCCCTCCTTGGGGTGCTTTCAGGTGAGGGGTGTTCTACTGTAAAGGTCAAGCATATGGCATTTGGGGGTCATACTTCCTGGATTCATATCTGGTTTTCCACATACCAACTGGCCATCATCATATTATTTTTGACCTCTCCAAGCCTCAGTTTGCTAATATCTAAAATATCAGTACCTACTGATAGGTATTTTAATGAGGATTACATGAGATAATATATGTGAAAGTGTTTATAGCACAATACCTGCCTGAAAACTCCATGTAGGCAAAGCTCTTACCTGTCTTATCTGCCACCCCATGCACAGAAGCGTGTATGATATAAAACAAATGCTCAATATTGTGGAAGGAATAAATGAATCAGTTCATTATTACGAACTCCACTAGCCTTCCAGGGTGTGGTAAATTGCATTATTATTCAAAAACTCTTTCTGCCTATCTCTCAGGATTATTTGTCCTTGTTCCAGTGATGTCAGACTTGGCTGGTGTTCTAGTTTACTAGCTGCCAGAATGCAACATACCAGAAACGGGATGACTTTTAAAAGGGGGAATTTAATAAGTTGCTAGTTTACAGTTCTAAGGCCAAGATAATGTCCCAATTAAAACAAGTCTATAGAAATGTCCAATCAAAGGCATCCAGGGAAAGATACCTTGGTTCAAGAAGGCTGATGAAGTTCACAGTTTCTCTCTCAAGTGGAAGGGCAATGGCGAACTCAGTCAGGGTTCCTCTCTCATCTGGAAGGGCACATGGCGAACACAGCATCATCTGCTAGCTTCTTCTGGCTTCCTGTTTCATGAAGCTCTCCAGGAGGCATTTTCCTTTTTCATCTCCAAAAGTCACTGGCTGGTGGACTCTGCCTCCCGTGGCTATGTCGTTCTGCTCTGCTCTCTCTGAATCGCTCATTCTCCAAAATGTTTCCTCTTTTATAGGACTTCAGAAATTTATCAAGACCCACCCAAATGGGTGGGACATGTCATCACCTAATCCAGTTTAACAATCACTCTTGACTAAATCACATCATCCAGAAGATGCTCTGATTACAGTTTCAAACATACAGTATTAAATAGGAATTATTCCACCTTTATGAAATGGGATTTAGATTAAAACATGTCCCCTTTTCTAGGGGACATACATCCTTTCAAACCAGCACAGCTGGTGAGAGTTGCTTTGGTTGATGAAATGAGAAAGTTATTGTTCTGTGACGTATCCAAGCAGAAGCTTTAAAGGCCTGCATGAAATTTTCAAACTTCTCTTCTGCTCTGCCACATGATCAGCAATGTTGCAGGTAGAGGTTGCTCTGTCAGCTGGGCCCTGGAGTGAAGTCAAAGTGGAACTGAGTGAGAGTCTAATTGGACTGGACACATAAAGTGAGGAAGAAATAAGTCTTCATTGTTGCAATTCACTAAGATTATGGGGTTGTTTGCTATCACAGCATAACCTGGCCTATTCAGGCTGACCTTTCAGAAACACAAACATGAATATGTTGTCCCCCATTAGCTACAAAGTCAGGGTGTAGCACCCTTCCATGACACACAAGGTCCTTCATAATTTGCCCTACAAATCGCCTCCTCAATCTACTTTTCCTGACAACCTGTCTGGAGACACCCTGTTCTATCACACAGACTTTTTAGCATCTTCTCAACATTAAGCTGGAGACCGCCTCTATCTAAGGTCATATCTCTCCTTGGCCCTTGTACTTAAAAAGAACATTAATGTCTTGTGACTCTAGCTGCTTTAAGACAGGATTTACAGCAGAGAATTAAATGCTTTACAGAATCATTTGGAAGACTAAAGGAAGTAACTCTAGGCTGAGTCTCCAGTGATGACTCTCAAAGCCACACCCCACACTTGGACTGATAAGGGAGCTACGGTGACTATCACAATCAAAAAACTGCCCTTAGAGTCTAGAGGCTTCCTCGATTGCTGCCCACTGCTGAACTACACTACTTCTGTTATACTGGGCACCAGCAAATTTGGCACTTCATAAAATTCTACAGTCAAATCTTTCATAAATGAATGTGATTGACAAAATGTAAGTCACACTCAGACTGCTACTTCCCAGGTCATCTGAGAAATGTTGTTTCTAACTTTTCAGGCTCTGTGATACAGTAGGGGCAGCCAAGAAAGAAATAGTAACAGATTCTGAGCAGACCATTCCATAACTTCCATGTCCTTTCATCCATTTTGATAGTGTTTCACCTTCTGTAAAGAATCTTCATGCATCTTGTCTCATGAAGACACCATGAGATTTGAGGAACAAGGATCATTATTCCATCTCCTGGATTAGAAACCTGAGACAGGAATTGACATGGGGAAGTCAGGTCTAGAACTCAGTTTTCCCAAATCTTAATCCAGTGTCCATCCCATGACACTCAGAAATCTATGTTTTACTGAGTCATATGCCTTGGATAATTTGATATTTGACATTTTAGAGTGACTCCTGCTGCTGCTGCTTCCATCTGGCTGCATAAGGCAGCAGTGTCAGCAAATGAAAGAGCTCCCTGGAGGAAAAGCTGTGCCTCTCTCCATGTGGGTGGGGAGAGTCGGCTCCAGGGAAAATCATTAATCCTTCAGTCCTCTGATTCCTATTAGGATAGTGTCTCTCTCATTTGTTATCTTTAAATGAAGTCAAATGGGCACTAATGAAAGCGGTGCTTCCACCTCAGCTTGCTTATAAAATGGGGGAAGGAACAATAATTTCCACATTTTTATTTTCATTGGAAGAGAAAAATCTTTACGGACCACTCATATGTCTGGTAGATCCTAATTTGCTGTTATACCAATCTGAACAGAAAGGAGAGTTACTGATTTCCCTGCAAAGTAATAGAAGATAATTAATGTATTTATGGAGTCTATGCATTAAGAGTGCCCAGGTAAGAACATTACAGTAATACTTCAGATGGGCATTTCTAGCAATGATTCAGCCCCAGACCAAAGTAGAAGTGAATTTTTAAATTCAAGAGCCTGGAAGATTCATTTCAAGAGCCTGGAAGTTTCATTTTATAGTTTGTAAATCCAAAAATTATTGAATCATAGAATGTTTGAGCTGGAGAAATCTCAGAAATTTTATACCAGAAATTATAACCAAATTTAGAGCAAGAAATACTTCTCTTCAAAGCAGATGTTGTACAGAACCCCCAACAAGATACAACAGAAAAAAATAAAATATAAAAACAGCTGTTCCACATGAAATGGAACAAGATCCCCAGGCCTGAAATATATAGCCACTTTTTCACATACCCACACCCACCTCCACATCTCCATGGAACTCCAGGCTTTGAAAAACATGGTTCAAAAGACACAGATTGTCCAACAAAGGCCTTATAGTTGATACCAGCATTGAAAGTTGAACTCAGGCAGGCCTTCAGATTTACATGTTCTTTTCTTTGCTGACTTGCTGACCTCCCTCTGCCACATTCCCAAGCACTTGTACCTACTGTCCACATCGTAAGGATTGGCCTTTTTGCCTGAAGTTCTGCTGGGACCACCCTATTCCTGTGGGTCTTGTCTTCCAGGCCGTGTCACCTGGACACATGGTAGGCACTGGGGATATACTGGTGACAAGACATTGGCCTTGGCCTCAAAAAGAACAGAGTATAATGGGCTGTTAAATGGGGAACACAAGGATAGCCAGAAGAATGAAAAGATGAAGACGTGGATTTTACAGAAAATTCTGATCAATCTTGGGCAACTCCTGAGATATTTTTTAAGATGGTGCCAGGACAAACCATCCTTTCTCTAGTCTATCCTTTTTTACCCTCTCTACCTAAACACAGCCCTCAATCCTTCAAGTCAACGGCTCTCAAACTAGTTTCAAGGTTAAATTCTGACAGTGGCATGCATTTGCATAAAAATTAAGCTAATTGATGGAATTTTCTCAAATTAAAGTTTATCTCCCAAAGTGTTTTTTTAACCTTCAGCGTCCACTACTGCTTGTCTGTCACTGAGTGCTAACAGATGGTAAAATTAATGAACATTTAGCAAAGGGATATTTATGCAAAGCTTGGGATATAAACAATGGGATATTTATGCAAAAATCTACTCAGGTTAGCAGCTTGTTTCTTTGTGGACCTGTGTGTGCTCACGGCTTGATGCTGCATATGTAAAATACAGGCTGTCATAAGTTTGGTATGCGTGATTTTTAATCATTCGTATGAAAACAATAAGAATATCAACTTTTGCGCTTAGAATAGATCAGGAGGTCTTTTGTTTGCCTTGTGTGTTGGATGTCAGTGGAACTTGCTAATGGAGAGGGTCAGTGAGGCTTTTTCAGGGTATATTGGCTGCTTTAGGTAGTCCAGGGGGCTTTGGGGTCTCTTTGGTAAAATGGTGGCATGAATATGAGTCCTTTGTCAGAAGCTCATTTAAGGTATAAAAATTGCCAGTGCTGAATGTTCTGCAGTAGGTCACCCCACATTTTGTGGTCGTGGCTTTTATTTTTTTGCATCCCTAATCAACTATCAAGTTTCATTCAACCCAAATTAACATATGCTGTGTTTTCATTTCCCAGCTGCTACAGCAAAGATCATACAATGGATTGGCTTAAACAGGGAGATTTTAAATATTGGCTCATGGTTTTGAGGCTAGGAGAAGTACAAAACTGAGGTGTCAACAAGGTGATGCTTTCTCCCAGAAGACTGTAGTGTTCTAGGACTGGCTGCAAGCAATCCTTGGTCCTTGGCTTTTCTGAAACATGACAAAACACATAGTGTCATCTTTTTTTTTCCTCTTCCAGGTTCCATTGACTTCCAGCTTCTGGTTGTTCCCGGAGGTTTCTCTCTCTGTTTGACTTTCACTCTGCCGGCACAGGACTCCAGTAATCCAGAGTAGAGCCCAACCTGATTCAGTTAGGGCCGCACATTAACTGAAGTAAGGATTGGCCTTTAAATAAGATCTTAAAGAGATTTTATTTACAGTGGGTCTACACCCCCCAGAATGTAGTTTAAGACCAAGAGCATATCCAAACTGGGGTACACAATTCAACCCACCACAGCTCGTCAAAGGGGAGCTATCTAGATATATTGCCACGCCATTATACTTGCATGCTTTTTACCAAGACTTACACATTTTATATCAGTTCTGAAAACTATGGATTTTTTCTCTTTTGTGACTATCTGACTCTATGTTAAAGTTAAAAATCATTAAAGAGACAAAAAAGCATTTCACCTCCGAATGTGAAATAAATATGTAGTTAAGTTCTACCCACTTTGCAAGCAAGCAAGATTCAGCCATCAATCAGCCTGCAGTAAGTTTATTTAATTGCACTTGGAAGTTATACGGTGTGATTGTAGTAGCCGAAAGAAGCCTGTCCAGCTTTAACAGTCACAGCTATCTGATATTGCCAAAGTATTTGCCAGAATTTGTTCCTAATTCCTCAAGAAGGATAGCTTGTTCTTTCACAGATCTCCTCTTTGGCTGTTCCTCAGACATTTTTGCTAAATTCTGTGTCTCAGAATCAAGTTTTAAAATAAATCAATCTTATTTTTCCTTTTTCTCTCTCTCTCTCTGTCTCTCTCTCTCTCTCTTCTTCCAGCCTTATACTCTTTAAAATCTGATCACAAAAGCAATATATGTTTATTATAAAAAATTGAAAAAAGATATATTTACAAAAAACCCAACAACCTTAAAACCATCTGTAATCTTATTCCGCAGAGATAACCACTTTTACATTTGGTTGTATTTCCTTTTCTCCTTTCTCTATATGAATGTTTGTGTGTGTGTGTTTATACCTAAGTATGCAAAAATTTATAAAGAAAATAGGATCACTGTGTATACATAAGCAGTACATTTTTGTTTTCTGCTTTTCTTTCATTAAATTGATTTTAGCATTTGTTTCCTCATTCCCAATGTCCCCTCTTCTCTGTTCTCACATTCGTTGTCCCAGTTGCAGATCTCATTTCTTTGGTGCTGCCTCTTTGCCCTCAGGGTAAATCCAAATTCCCTTCAGTCTCCTGAATGACTTTCACCTCCTTTCTCAGGCTGGTATTTGCAGTCACAGCCAGTGGCGAGCTCCCTCCACATTCTGTGCTGTTGCAGCACTTCTCAAAGTGTGGTCCACAGGCCACCTGATTCAGAATCAAAAGGGGAGCTATGCAGAACCAAAGCTCACCCTCCGGGAAATCAGAATCTTTGGGGATGGGTCCCAGGACCCCGTGTTTAAATAAGCTCTCCAAGTCATTCTTTTTTTTTTTTTTTTAATTAATTAAAGGAAAAAAAGAAATTAACCCAACATTTAGAAATCATACCATTTTATATATGCAATCAGTAATTCTTAACATCATCACATAGATGCATGATCATCATTTCTTAGTACATTTGCATCGGTTTAGAAGAACTAGCAACACAACAGAAAAAGATATAGAATGTTAATATAGAGAAAAGAAATAAAAGTAAAAATAATAGTAAAAAAAAAAAAAAACCTATAGCTCAGATGCAGCTTCATTCAGTGTTTTAGCATGATTACTTTACAATTAGGTATTATTGTGCTGTCCATTTTTGAGTTTTTGTATCTAGTCCTGTTGCACAGTCTGTATCCCTTCAGCTCCAATTACCCATTATCTTACCCTGTTTCTAACTCCTGCTGGACTCTGTTACCAATGACATATTCCAAGTTTATTCTCAAATGTCCGTTCACATCAGTGGGACCATACAGTATTTGTCCTTTAGTTTTTGGCTAGACTCACTCAGCATAATGTTCTCTAGGTCTATCCATGTTATTACATGCTTCATAAGTTTATCCTGTCTTAAAGCTGCATAATATTCCATCCTATGTATATACCACAGTTTGTTTAGCCATTCTTCTGTTGATGGACATTTTGGCTGTTTCCATCTCTCTGCAATTGTAAATAACGCTGCTATAAACATTGGTGTGCAAGTGTCCATTTGTGTCTTTGCCCTTATGTCCTTTGAGTAAATACCCAGCAATGGTATTGCTGGGTTGTATGGCAATTCTATATTCAGCTTTTTGAGGAACTGCCAAACTGCCTTCCACAGTGGTTGCACCATTTGACATTCCCACCAACAGTGGATAAGTGTGCCTCTTTCTCCGCATCCTCTCCAGCACTTGTCATTTTCTGTTTTGTTGATAATGGCCATTCTGGTGGGTGTGAGATGATATCTCATTGTGGTTTTGATTTGCATTTCTCTAATGGCCAGGGACATTGAGCATTTATTGATGTGCCTTTTGGCCATTTGTATTTCCTCTTCTGATAGGTGTCTGTTCAAGTCTTTTTCCCATTTTGTAATTGGGTTGGCTGTCTTTTTGTTGTTGAGTTGAACAATCTCTTTATAAATTCTGGATACTAGACCTTTATCTGATATGTCATTTCCAAATATTGTCTCCCATTGTGTAGGCTGTTTTTCTACTTTCTTGATGAAGTTCTTTGATGCACAAAAGTGTTTAATTTTGAGGAGCTCCCATTTATTTATTTCCTTCTTCAGTGTTCTTGCTTTAGGTTTAAGGTCCATAAAACCGCCTCCAATTGTAAGTTTCATAAGATATCTCCCTATATTTTCCTCTAACTGTTTTATGGTCTTAGACCTAATGTTTAGATCTTTGATCCATTTTGAGTTAACTTTTGTATAAGGTGTGAGAGATGGGTCTTCTTTCATTCTTTTGCATATGGATATCCAGTTCTCTAGGCACCATTTATTGAAGAGACTGTTCTGTCCCAGGTGAGTTGGCTTGACTGCCTTATCAAAGATCAAATGTCCATAGATGAGAGGGTCTATATCTGAGCACTCTATTCAATTCCATTGGTCGATATATCTATCTTTATGTCAATACCATGCTGTTTTGACCACTGTGGCTTCATAATATGCCTTAAAGTCCGGCATCGCTAGACCTCCAGCTTCGTTTTTTTCCTCAAGATGTTTTTAGCAATTCGGGGCACCCTGCCCTTCCAGATAAATTTGCTTATTGGTTTTTCTATTTCTGAAAAATAAGTTGTTGGGATTTTGATTGGTATTGCGTTGAATCTGTAAATCAATTTAGGTAGGATTGACATCTTAACTATATTTAGTCTTCCAATCCATGAACACGGTATGCCCTTCCATCTATTTAGGTCTTCTGTGATTTCTTTTAGCAGTTTTTTGTAGTTTTCTTTATATAGGTTTTTTGTCTCTTTAGTTAAATTTATTCCTAGGTATTTTATTCTTTTAGTTGCAATTGTAAATGGGATTCGTTTCTTGATTTCCCCCTCAGCTTGTTCATTACTAGTGTATAGAAATGCTACAGATTTTTGAATGTTGATCTTGTAACCTGCTACTTTGCTGTACTCATTTATTAGCTCTAGTAGTTTTGTTGTGGATTTTTCTGGGTTTTTGACGTATAGTATCATATCATCTGCAAACAGTGATAGTTTTACTTCTTCCTTTCCAATTTTGATGCCTTGTATTTCTTTTTCTTGTCTAATTGCTCTGGCTAGAACCTCCAACACAATGTTGAATAATAGTGGTGATAGTGGACATCCTTGTCTTGTTCCTGATCTTAGGGGGAAAGTTTTCAATTTTTCCCCATTGAGGATGATATTAGCTTTGGGTTTTTCATATATTCCCTCTATCATTTTAAGGAAGTTCCCTTGTATTCCTATCTTTTGAAGTGTTTTCAACAGGAAAGGATGTTGAATCTTGTCAAATGCCTTCTCTGCATCAATTGAGATGATCATGTGATTTTTCTGCTTTGATTTGTTGATATGGTGTATTACATTAATTGATTTTCTAATGTTGAACCATCCTTGCATACCTGGGATGAATCCTACTTGGTCATGATGTATAATTCTTTTAATGTGTTGTTGGATACGATTTGCTAGAATTTTATTGAGGATTTTTGCATCTATATTCATTAGAGAGATTGGTCTGTAGTTTTCTTTTTTTGTAATATCTTTGCCTGGTTTTGGTATGAGGGTGATGTTGGCCTCATAGAATGAATTAGGTAGTTTTCCCTCCAATTCGATTTTTTTGAAGAGTTTGAGGAGAGTTGGTACTAATTCTTTCTGGAATGTTTGATAGAATTCACATGTGAAGCCGTCTTGTCCTGGACTTTTCTTTTTAGGAAGCTTTTGAATGACTAATTCAATTTCTTTACTTGTGATTGGTTTGTTGAGGTCATCTATGTCTTCTTGAGTCAAAGTCGGTTGTACTTGTCTTTCCAGGAACCCGTACATTTCATCTAAATTGTTGTATTTATTAGCGTAAAGTTGTTCATAGTATCCTGCTATTACCTCCTTTATTTCTGTGAGGTCAGTAGTTATGTCTCCTCTTCCATTTCTGATCTTATTTATTTGCATCCTCTCTCTTCTTCTTTTTGTCAATCTTGCTAAGGGCCCATCAATCTTATTGATTTTCTCATAGAACCAACTTGTGGTCTTATTGATTTTCTCTATTGTTTTCATGTTTTCAATTTCATTTATTTCTGCTCTAATCTTTGTTATTTCTTTCCTTTTGCTTGCTTTGGGATTAGTTTGCTGTTCTTTCTCCAGTTCTTCCAAGTGGACAGTTAATTCCTGCATTTTTGCCTTTTCTTCTTTTCTGATATAGGCATTTAGGGCAATAAATTTCCCTCTTAGCACTGCCTTTGCTGCATCCCATAAGTTTTGATATGTTGTGTTTTCATTTTCATTCGCCTCGAGGTATTTACTAATTTCTCTTGCAATTTCTTCTTTGACCCACTTGTTGTTTAAGAGTGTGCTGTTGAGCCTCCACATATTTGTGAATTTTCTGGCACTCCGCCTATTATTGATTTCCAACTTCATTCCTTTATGATCCGAGAAAGTGTTGTGTATGATTTCAATCTTTTTAAATTTGTTAAGACTTGCTTTGTGACCCAGCATATGGTCTATCTTTGAGAATGATCCATGAGCACTTGAGAAAAAGGTGTATCCTGCTGTTGTGGGATGCAATGTCCTATAAATGTCTGTTAAGTCTAGCTCATTTATAGTAATATTCAGATTCTCTATTTCTTTGTTGCTCCTCTGTCTAGATGTTCTGTCCATTGATGAGAGTGGTGAATTGAAGTCTCCAACTATTATGGTATATGTGTCTATTTCTTTTTTCAGTGTTTGCAGTGTATTCCTCACGTATTTTGGGGCATTCCGGTTCGGTGTGTAAATATTTATGATTGTTATGTCTTCTTGTTTAATTGTTCCTTTTATTAGTATATAGTGTCCTTCTTTGTCTCTTTTAACTGTTTTACATTTGAAGTCTAATTTGTTGGATATTAGTATAGCCACTCCTGCTCTTTTCTGGTTGTTATTTACATGAAATATCTTTTCCCAACCTTTCACTTTCAACCTATGTTTATCTTTGAGTCTAAGATGTGTTTCCTGTAGACAGCATATAGAAGGATCCTGTTTTTTAATCCATTCTGCCAGTCTATGTCTTTTGATTGGGGAATTCAGTCCATTAACATTTAGTGTTATTACTGTTTGGATAATATTTTCCTCTACCATTTTGGCTTTTGTATTATATATATCATATCTGACTTTCCTTCTTTCTACACTCTTCTCCATACCTCTCTTCTATCTTTTCGTTTCTGACTCTAGTGCTCCCTTTAGTATTTCTTACAGAGCTGGTCTCTTGGTCACAAATTCTCTCAGTGACTTTTTGTCTGAGAATGTTTTAATTTCTCCCTCATTTTTGAAGGACAATTTTGCTGGATATAGGAGTCTTGGTTGGCAGTTTTTCTCTTTTAGTAATTTAAATATATCATCCCACTGTCTTCTAGCTTCCATGGTTTCTGCTGAGAAATCTACACATAGTCTTATTGGGTTTCCCTTGTATGTGATGGATTGTTTTTCTCTTGCTGCTTTCAAGATCCTCTCTTTCTCTTTGACCTCTGACATTCTAACTAGTAAGTGTCTTGGAGAACGCCTATTTGGGTCTAATCTCTTTGGGGTGCGCTGCACTTCTTGGATCTTTAATTTTAGGTCTTTCATAAGAGTTGGGAAATTTTCAGTGATAATTTCTTCCATTAGTTTTTCTCCTCCTTTTCCCTTCTCTTCTCCTTCTGGGACACCCACAACACATATATTTGTGCAGTTCATATTGTCCTTGAGTTCCCTGATATCCTGTTCAAATTTTTCCATTCTTTTCCCGATAGTTTCTGTTTCTTTTTGGAATTCAGATGTTCCATCCTCCAAATCACTAATTCTATCTTCTGTCTCTTTAAATCTATCATTGTAGGTATCCATTGTTTTTCCATCTTTTCTACTTTATCCTTCACTTCCATAAGCTCTGTGATTTGTTTTTTCCATTTTTCTATTTCTTCTTTTTGTTCAGCCCATGTCTTCTTCATGTCCTCCCTCAATTTATTGATTTCATTTTTGAAGAGGTTTTCCATTTCTGTTCGTATATTCAGCATTAGTTGTCTCAGCTCCTGTATCTCATTTGAACTATTGGTTTGTTCCTTTGACTGGGCCATATTTTCAATTTTCTGAGCGTGATCCGTTACCTTCTGCTGGCATCTGGGCATTTAGTCAGATTTCCCTGGGTGTTGGACCCAATAGGTTGAAAGATTTTTCTGTGAAATCTCTGGGTTCTGTTTTTCTTATCCTGCCCAGTAGGTGGTGCTCGTGGCACACGTTTTTCTGCGGGTCCCACCAGTAAAAGGTGCTGTGGGTCCTTTAAGTTTGGAAAACTCTCGCCGTGGGGGAGGTTCACCAGCTGAAGTGGCTTGGAAGAATGCCAGCCGGCCCGGGGGTCCAAACGCGGGGAGGGTCGCCGGCCACTGCAGCCCGGGCGAGCGCCCATCTGAATTTCCTAGTCGGCCCGGGGCGCCAAGCGTGGCGAGAGTTCGCCAGCCGCCACAGCCTGGGAGAGTGCACCGTTCCCAGCCAGACCGGGGAGTCACGTGTTTGGAAGGGACCCCCCCGGTCACTGTTCTCCGCGTTCTGGGGATTTCCGATCCAATTCTCTCAGTTGGTCCGGGGGGCCTCGCGTGGTGAGGGTGCCAGCCGCTGCAGCTTGAGGGGACTGCCTGCCCAATTCTGCCAGCTGGCCCGGGAAGGAGGAAGGGAGGGACTCTGGCCGCTTGCCGCCCTGCCCGGGAAAGCCCGCGCCCCTCGGTGATCTCACCGGAGCTGGTTCTCCCAGACAGTCAGCCGTTCCAGGATGGGGTACGCTGTCTTTTTTATCTCTGTCGTGCCTCTGGGAGCTGTTCTGTATCGTTTCTACTCCCCTAGTAGTTGTTCTGGAGGAGGAAAGGTGAGGGTGGCAAGGCTGTCGAGGACGGTGATGGAGGAGCCGGTCTCTCCAAGTCATTCTTGACTACCCTAAAGCATAGAAATTTACTTTCTAAGACATTCAATAGAAAAAAGGACAAAGTTGACTGTCTCAAGGCATTTCCTACCAATCATATACTCCATTTGATCTTTCCTGGTATTGCTCTGACATCAGTTTTATTATTCCACTCACTGCACAGATGAAGGGAACAGGTGATCTAAAGACATTAGGAGATTTGTCCAAATCACACAACCAGTAAGGTTAGGAAACAAGATCCAAGTCTAGTTTTTACAAAGCTCAATTCCATGAGCTTTCTACTATATAAAACCAACTTCCCGTTTTGCTCTTTAAAGAGAGTGACTTGGTTCTACGTGCCTGGTAAATGTCTGCTCATCCTTCAAGACTGTAGCAGAAAGTGCAAGTGCCCCTACCATACTGTCCCCCCCTCCAATCACTCACCCCTCCAGTGCACACGGGCAGTCAGCATCCTACTGCAAGCACCTAAGATTCTCTGCCTACCCTCTTTCTCTTGTCCTGAGCAAGGGGCAGTCCAGAAGCTTCTGGAAGTTAGGGACCTCAGCAGCCAATGACAGATGGGAGCTGGAGGATCCATACCCCAGCTACCTGGCCTCTGGGACAGGGTGGGTCTGGGAACGAGTCTCTGAAATGTGTTCTATACTGTTTCTCAGAGTAGCCCAGAAATGTTCACTCTGATATACTACTTCATAAAATTTCCTTTATCTCTCTTCTCCCTTCCTCTGGCTCATATTCCCACTCTCCTTCTGTATTTCCTGGGAAATACCTCCCAAGTAAACTACTCGAACTTGAATCCTTGTCTCAGGCTCTGCTTGGGGACACCCAATCGAAGACAAAGGCCCTGCTTAAAAATAGCTTTTGAATTTCAAGTAACAGAAACACAAATCACACAACAATGACAATAGCAACACAAAAATTAATGCTTATATAGATGACAAGTCCAAGCACAGATTTGATCTCTGATACAACCAGCTGCGCAGAAGCAGAGATTAGACTTACTAGATCTCTCTCTTTGTCTCTAGCTCTGCCCCTCTTTCTTTCCCTTTTACTCCCTGTTTTATTTTTCTTGATTTTGATTCAGACTCAGGAAGTAATGCTGTGCTAAGCCACGTTGAAGTCAGAGGCAAAAGAAAAATTTCCTCTTATATGCATGTTTTTATATATTTTAATGGTTTATTTTTGCCTCAAAAGTAGATTTTGGAAATATCATTAATGAGCTTGCTTCCTTAAAACCAGAAAAGTAAAATTAAAATAAATTCTGGTTTGGATATAAAGTAAAGATTTATATTTAAATTAATGTGAGTTTTACCATTCCAGCCAATCCTAAAGAACACCTCGGGTAATATATAGAATTTTACAAAGGTTCCACGCACTAGGGTAACTTCCCAGAAATTTACAACCTCCAGATGGGTCCCTGGTCTAGATAAGTCCTGAAACCTAAAGGGCCCAGCCTCTCCAGGACATCAGATAGTTCCATCTCCCTACCCCATATTATTGGCAGCCCTTTCCAACATGAAAATGTTAGAATGGGCATAGCCCAAATACCCCTAAAGAGTTGGATAGAAAGATCAAAGGTAATGGTGGAGTTATACAGAAAAGGCAGGATTTAACAAATGAATACGATTGCTAAATCATTAAATTGATATTTCTTTAAGTCCCCAGTTCTTAGAGAAGTTAAAAGTAAAAGCCTAAAATTGTGGAATTGTAACCCATACCAAACTCTGAAATCTGTTCTACAACTAATTGCTGTGCTGTGCTTTGAAATTTATTGCTTTTTTTGTATATATGTTATTTTTCACATTAAAAAAAAAGCTGATTGTGATGAAAACAAAATATTTATTTCTTCTAGCCTCCTATATTCTGGAGCAGCTAGAAGGAAAATCTGAGAGGATGGTATGGTAGCCCATGACAAACTCTGGGATCTGTCGTGTAACTACTTCTTGAAGAGTGCTGTGAAAACTATTGCTTTTTTCTTTCTTTGCTTTGAATATATGTTATGCTATACAATAAAAAAGTTATAAAAAATAATAATACTGTAAGTTTTAATACACCTACTATTCAATTTTTCAATATTTTTCAAGTACTTTAGTGTTTTGGAAAAAAATTAACCATTAAAAATAAATAAAAATATGTATATGGGGGCACGTTATCCTTTTGCTTCAAGCTCCTAAATGGCTCAGCACAGCATGGTCTGATCCTGTCTTTATTTAAAATGTTGATATTTTGTTTATCATAGATTTTTTTCATTAATTTTGATTTTTAAATATTGCATTAAAATATTATGTGTCTTTATTTCTGAGCTTTTGGTGCTCCTGTAGATTCGTGCCCAAAGCAAGTGACTCACTCATCTCACCTTTGTCCTGGTCATACAATCAAGTTCAAACCACGTGCCAGAAATTAAAGTCATTGAAAGTTTTAGATGTAAGATAGTTCTTACAAGTCACTATAAGAGAAAAGGGAGGACCTTTTCCCAGCACTCTTTCACTATTCCTTACGTCGAATATTATGGAGGGCTCTGACTGTCCTTGCCTCAGTTCCATTTCTAGCCCTTCAACCAGTCACCACTGTGTAGGAGGTGAAATATCAAGGTTAATCAGGACATGTCAGAAGGATGCCACGGTGGACAATCTCATTAGAACCACGTGGAATAAGGATGAGACAGTTCTCTAGAGAAATGGAAAAATAAAAATCATATGCCACCAAGGGAAACTTTAGAGCCTACCCTGAGAGAAGGAATTACTCCCTCACCCAGTTTCTCATAGAATTTTATAAATTCCAAATTATCATAAACATTAAGTTTAGCTTTTTAGTTGTCTCTCTCTCCACTGTTAGACTGGGGGCAAGATTTGATGGGATGTGATGAGAAGAGTAAGTGAGATAATGCTAGCAAAGTGCTTAGCAGAGTACCTGAAATATGATGTATGTTTAATGAATTTAGTTATTACTCTTTTCTTCTTTAATTCTTGGTCCTTAGACATTACTTGTTGAATAAATAAATTGTTGTCATAAATTGTGTTTTTATCCTATCAAGTTGCAAGGCCTAGATGATACTTTATTTAATTTTATTATTTTTTCTTTCTTTTTTTTTTTAATATTTGAGTCTTGCTCATGATTTGTTCAGTAGAATCAGCCATATCCCTCTGATAACAAAGTCTTTCCAGTGTTGGGTCCTGCTGCTCATTTGGCTACTCTCTAACATCAGTCCTCTGCTGATGACGTTGTTGCATCCTACCTGTCAGACTCTTGCTTTCAAAGTCTCCTCCTTGACATCCAGGCATTCACAACTCTCCTGGAGAGCATTAGCTAGTGTTCTAGTTTGCTGGCTGCCAGAATGCAATATGCCAGAAACAGAATGGCTTTTAAAAGAGGGAATTTATTAAGTTGCAAGTTTACAGTGCTAAGGCCGTGAAAATATCCCAATTAAACCAACCTTATAAAAATGTCCAAATTAAGGCACCAGCAAGAGGTTACCTTCACTCAAGAAAGGCTGATGAAGTTCAGAGTTTATATCTCAACTGGAAAGGCATCTGGTGAACATGGCAATGTCTGCTAGCTCTCTCTCCAGGCTCCTTGTTTCAGGAAGCTCTTCCAGGGACATTTTCCTTCTTCCTCTCCAAAGGTCTCTGGCTGCCTGGGCTCTCGTGGTTTGGGTGGCTCTGTTGCGCTCTCTTAAGTGCTTCCTCTTTTAAAGGATTCCAGGAAACTGATCAAGACCCACCTGGAATTGGTGGAGTCACATTTCCCTCTAATCAAAGTTAACACCTACAATTGGGTGCGTCCCATCTCCATGGAGATAACCTAATCACCTTTAATCCCACAAGAAGGATCAAGATTAAAACATGGCTTTTCTAGGAGACGTAATCCTTTCAAACTGGCACAGCTGGTAACCAAGGGGCCAGAATGGTAGTTGTAGGTCTTCCCGTAGAGCTGGTAATTCCAGTAAAAATATTTCAACCCAAGTCTCCCTCCTCTTAAGGCAGAGCCCTTTGTACTAGAGGACTTGTTTAGTGCCTTCTCCTGCCTACCTTTTGAGCTCAGCATTTATTTACCTCAGGCCTCCTGAGAAAACCAAGTCCTGGTTCATTAAAAGAGAAATGACTGACACATTGTGTTAAACTTATTTTCTCAGCGGACCTAGTCATTCTCTATCCACGCGTTGCTCTGCACACATCCAGGCCCGCCCTGCATCCCTGTGTCCCGGGTTACCCTTCTGTGAACACGGAGAAGACAGTCAATTGTCTGGGACTCTCAGTGACACCTGCTGCTCACCAGCTTCTTTCTCAAAGTGCATCTTAAAATTTCCTAGAATTTCTCTTCACTAGTTTTCTTAGATGTGTGGTGGGTGATGATATAGAAAATCAGTTGTATTTCTATATACCAGCCGCCCACAATTAGAAATTGAATTTAAGAAAATAATGCCATTTAATTTAAAAAAATGAAGTAATGAGATAACTTTTTTTTATATAAAATGGGCAAGACCTATACATTGAAACAAAACATGGCTGAAAAATTAAAGAATTAAATACATGGAGACATGTACTATCTTCATGGATCAGAAGACTCATTACTGTGGAGAAGACAATTCTCTCCCAAATCATATATGGAGTCAACATAGTCCCTTTCAAAATCCCAACAGCCTTGTCTGTAGAAATTTAGAACCTGATTCTAAAATTCATATTGAAATGCAAAGGACCTAGAACAGCCAAAAGAACATTGGAAAAGAGAACAAATTAGCGAATTGAAACTTCCTAACTGTAAGAGTTATTATAAAGCTAGAGTAATTGATACTGTGTGATATTGGCATCATGATAGACAAATTGGTCAATGGAGCAAAATAGAGTCAAGAAATAGTACCACCATATATGGTCAATAAATCCACAGATTATGAAAAGAAGTGCAAAGATAGTTGAGTGTTCAGTGGAGAAAATATAGTCTATTCAACAAATGGTGCTGGAACAATTAGATATCCATATGCAAAAATGAAATTCCATGCATGTCTCATATGATATACAAAAATTAACTTAAAATGGATCATAGATTAAAATGCAAAACTTAAAACCAGAAAATTTCTCAAAGACAAAAATAAGTAAAAAATAGTGAATTTGAGTTAGGAAAAGATTTCTTAGAAACACCACCAAAAGCCTGATCCATAACAATGAAAAATGATGTTGGACTTCATCAAAATTAAAAATTTCCACTCTTTGAGAGATGCCGTTAAGAAAGTGAAAATGACAAAAGATTGGCTATGGACTAGTATTTGGTATTTGGTAGCAAATTTTTGCAAAACATATATCTGATACAGGACTTGAATAATATATTATAAATTCTCAAAAATGAATAATAAGAGAACAATTTTTGAAAAGATGGCCAAAGATTTTGAACAAACATTTCACCAGTGAAGACATATCGATGGCAAATAATTTCTTAGCATTAAGTTTCTTAGCAGTAAGTTAAGAAACACAAATAGTTTCTTAACATTTTCTCTAGGAAAATGTAACTTAAATCCACCACAAATTGATACCACTGCATATGTGTTAGACTAGCTAAAATAAAAAGACTGACCATAACCAAAGTAAAGGGACAAACTAAAGAATAGGAGAAGAAAATATTTTCAAATCTTATCTCTGGTAAGGCCCTATTATCTAGAACATGCACACATAAATACATACACACACACTCTTACATTCAACAACAGAAAGATAAACAACCCAATTAAAAAGTTGGCCAAGGACTTGAATAGACATTTCTCCAAAGAAGTTATGCAAAAGGTCAACAAGCACATAAAAAAAGATGCTCAACATCATTATTCATTAGGGAAATGCAAACCAAAATCAAAATGAGATACTACTTCACACCTTCTAGGAGAGCTATAATTAAAAAAAAAAGAAAAGAAAAGAAAGTGTTGGCAAGGATGTGAAGAAATTGGAACCCTCATCCATTGCTGTTGGTAATGTAAAGTGGTGCAGTCGCTGTGGTAAGCAGTTTGGTAGGTCCTCAAAAAGTTAAACCCGAGATTACCATATGATCTGGGACACCCACTTCTAGGTGTATTCCCAAAAGATTTGAAAGCAAGGACTTAAACAGGTATTTGCTCATAACCTCATTATTCACAATAGCCGGCCAAAGGGAGGAAACAAACCAAGTGTATATCAACCAAAATGTGGTATCTACATATAATGGAATATTATTCAGGTAAAAAGGAAAGAAGTTATGACACATGCTACAACGTGAATGAACCTTGAAGACATCAGACTGAGTGGAATAAGCGAGACACAAAGGTCACATATTGTATGATTCCATTTATATGAACTATCCAGAATAGGTAAATCCACAGACAGGAAGCAGATTAGTGGTCGCTGGGTGCTGGGAGGGGAGAAGGCAAATGCGGGGAGTGACTGCTTCATGGATATGAGGTCTCCTTTGGGGGTGATTAAAATGATTGGAACTAGATAGAGGTGGTGGTTGCCAACATTGTCAATGAACTAAATGCCATTGAACTGTACACCTTAAAATAATCAATTCTGTCATGTGAATTTCAATTCAATTAAAAAAAAAGAACATTCCAAGTATTGGTGGGGATGGGAATGTAAAATGGTATAAGCACTTTGGAAAATTTGACCATTTTGTAAAAAGTTAAATATTCACCTACCATATGATCCATTGGATTCTGCTCCCAGGTTTTTGTTCAAGAGAAAAGAAATAAATGTCTATTCAGAGATTTGCAGACAAATGTTCATAGCAGGTTTACTTGGAATAGCCAAAACCTGGAAGCAACCCAAATGTCCATCACAGGTGACTGGATAAACAAATTGTGTTATTTCCACATAATGGGGTTTCATTCAGCAATAAAAAAATCAAATATTGATTCATGCAATGACATGGATAAATCTCAAAATAAGTATGTTGTGTGAAAGAAGTCAGGTAAAAAAGAGTATATCCTTTTAATTCCAATTATATAAATTTCTAGAAAATGCACACTAATCAGTCTATAATTTTGAAAACACATCTGTGGTTATCTGGGTGTAAAGGATAGATGTGGAGGGAGAGACAGATTCTCAAAGAGCATAAAGAAACTTTGGGGGGTGATGGAAATGTACATTATCTTGCTTATTGGGATGATTTCACTAATGCATACACGTATTAAAAGTTGTGTCCTTTAAACCTGTGCAGTTTATTTTATGCCCATTTAACCTCAACAGAAGTGTTTCAAACAAACAAAAAGCAGTGTTGCTCCTAAGATGTTATAAAGCAGGCTTCTCTGTTTTCATAGGTTTTGATATACTAACGTACACATCGTTAGCATACCAATTAGTTCATTCAGTTTGTTCCTTGTCCATTTATCGCAGGGCTACGCATGAACGAATGGTTCTTGAATACGTGCCCCATGAAAGCTCAGAGAAGTGACTAACTCAGTTTGGGTTCCCTGGGTTTCCTACTTAAATCATAAGAAAACCCACCATCTCCTCCCTGTATTCTAATGCAGTGGCTGCCTCATTTTCTCAGTAATAACATCTTATATTCATAGTGTCTTTCACCTTTTTTTTCTTAATTCTTTTTTTTTTGCGGGGGAGGGGTTGCATGGTCTGATAATCGAACCCGGGTCTCCCGCAAGGAAGGCGAGCATTCTACCACTCACCACCCGTTTTTTTTCTTAATTCTTTAAAATTTCATTGCGCTCATTGGTTCTCACAACCCTAAGAGGGAGGTTTGAAGCAATGCCCCGCGATCGTGATCCATAAACTGTTACCAATCCACAACAAATGAGCACAAAGACCTAGAATAAGAACATAGAAACTGATAGTAATTTGAAAGCATTACTTCTACTGTTGAACCTAAAAATAAAAAATTGTGGCTTAAGTTTTATGGCTTATTTTTTTCTATGTAATTCATTTGATATGTATTTTAAGGAACGTCAATTCACTACCGACTGGAAATTTAAAGTAAAATAAAATAAAAAGAGTAAAGCGAAAGCTCGTCCTTCGCGGACAGTTGGAGAAAGACTGGTGTAAATACCATTTCCACACATATAAACTGAACCAAGACATTCAGTGACTTACTCCAAGGCTAACAAGTCCAAGGCTCATTCAAGTCATCGGACCTGAACAAAACCCAGATACTGGTCTACTTAGTCTGGTGTTCTCCACTCTCCTCCTGCTACTAAACCTCCCGCCTTTAGTTCTTAGATTGTTCTTAGGTGTGAGCTGTTCAGCTTTTGATTCTGTGCGTCACAGACAACCCTCTTTTTATTTCAGAATATTTCCCAAGACCAGTGCAACAGCTGATGCTCCACAAAGTTGTGCTAAAACGATGGGGTTCTCTTGAGCAAGGGCAGGGTTTTCATTAGTATTGGATTTGCCTTGCTAAATAAACATGCTTATTTGGTCTTAATATATTAGGCTTTGCCACTCAGAGCAAGATTACATTGTCAATCATCTCCCCCATATTTCATTTTGTTTCCTCTGGGCAGGGGCATATGTGATGTTATACATCTCGCCAATAAAACCGCCCTCTGGATTGAAATCTGTTCAGGACATATAGCAAGATGTCAAATTAATTGTACCGAAATAATGAGTTAGCACCAAATGCTAATTAAATATTGATGAAAGTCATACTTTCAATTATCTTCATTATGGCACGATGTTTTATGTAGGCATTAAATGCTTGCAGTATGGGTATGCTTGGTAATTAGCTGTGCTGTATAAAAAAAAGAAAGCCAGAGTTATTGCCCTCCATATTAAAAGTGCTTAGAAACCACTTGGAAAATGGAAATTCTGAAAAGAGGCAAAACTTTTCTTCTGAAAACGTTTGAAATTCTACCAATTCAGTGTTGTTTGTTTGTAGTATTGAATAATCTTTTCTCCTTTTAACTGGATGGATTAGAAGTTAGAAAGCCACTAAAGTTCCTGGCAAGCTCTGCTGATTCATGCTTTTTTATTTATTTATTTGTTTGTTTGTTTGTTTATTTATTTGGCATCCTCTTCTCTTAAACACCTGCACTGCCTTTTACCCTTTTCTTGACTGGAAGCCAAATGACTGCCTCTGGCAAATATGATCATTATTACCATTTATTGAGCTGGGATGGAGAGGTTTTCAGAGCACAATCTCCGCACCCTTTGCATTAGATTCATCTGGGTTCCTGTTTAACATGCAGATTTCTGTGTCCTTCTCCAGGTAAACCAGCAAAGGAGGAGGTCAGGGATGTGGACACCAAAAAGGGGACTTCACCCCCCACCAGAATGGCTATCATTTTTAAAGTGTAAAATAAGTTTAGAGAGGGTGCGGGAAATTAAGGACACTTGTATATTATTGGCGGAAATAGAATTGCAAAATGGTGAAACCACTGTAGAAACAGTTTGGTGGTTCCTCAAAAAGTTAAACATGGAGTTACCATATGAACCAGCAATCCCACTTCTAGGTATACCCAAAAGAATTCAAAGTAGAGACCAGAAAGATACACATACACCAAAGTTCAAAGTAGCATTGTTAATAATAGCCAACTAAAAGGTGGAAGCAACTCGTGCCTATTGATGGATGAATGGATAGACAAAATGTGGCATACACATGCAATGGAATATTATTCAACCTTAAAAAGTAATGAAGTCTTGATACATGATATGTATTAGTTTGTAAGTTGCTGGAATGCAATATACCAGAATTAGAATAGTTTTCATAAAGGGCATTTAATTAGTTACAAGTTTATAGTTCCATACTGTTCTAGTCTGTTAACTGCTGGAATGCAATACACCTGAAACAGAATGGCTTTTAAAAAGGGGAATTTAATAAGTTGCTAGTTTACAGTTTTAAGGCCAAGAAAGTGTCCCAATTAAAACAAGTCTATAGAAATGTCCAATCTAAGGCATCTAGAGAAAGATAACTTGGTTCAAGAAGGCTGATGAAGTTCAGGGTTTCTCTCTCAAGTGAGATGGCACGTGGTGAACACAGTCACAGTTTCTCTCTCGGCTGGAAAGGCATGTGGCAAGCACAGTGTCATCTGCTAGCTATCTCTCCTGGCTTCCTGTTTCATGAAGCTCCCTGGGAGGCGTTTTCCTTCTTCATCTCCAAGGGTGTGGACTCTCTGCTTAGTGGTGCTGCAGCATTCTCTGCTCTCTCCGAATCTCCTTCATTCTCCAAAATATTTCCTCTTTTATAGGACTCCAGAAACTTATCAAGACCCACTCAAATGGGTGAAGACATGTCATCACCTAATCCAGGTTAACAACCACTCTTGATTAAATCACATCTCCAGGGAGATGATCTGATTACAGATTCAAACATGCAGTATTGAATAGGGATTATTCTGCCTTTATGAAGTAGTATTTAGATTAAAACATGGCTTTTCTAGGGGACATACATCCTTTCAAACCAGCACACATACCCATGAAACTGTCCAAACTAAGGCATCCAGGAAAGATACCTTAATTCAAGAAAGGCTGATGGGTCTAAGAACAGTTTTGTCAGCTGGGAAGTCCATGGCTGGCATCCGCTGGTCCCTTGCCCCTGGGTGTCTTTGCTTTCAGCCTCTGTTCCTGTGGGGTCTCCTCACTTTGCTTCTCCAGGGCTGGATTTCATTTCTTGGCTTCCCTTGGCTCACTCCAGGTTCTGGCTTGCTTAACATCTCATGATGACATCTGCTGGGCTCCAAGCATTTCCAACATCCGTCTTTGTTCTTCAAGTGTCAGAATCTGTGTCAGCTGTGCTTTGAAGTTTCTGTTGGCTCTGTCATTTCTGAAGTTTCTCCAAAACGTTGCCCCTTATAAAGCCTCTAGTTAACTAATCAAGACCAACCTGCAATGAGTGGAGTCACATCTCCATCTAATCAGAAGGTCATATTGACAATTGTCATCTCACATCTCTGTGGAGATAATCTAATCAAATGTTTCCACCTACAGTACTGGATTAGGATTAGAAGAAATGGCTGCTCCCCCAAGACTGGATCAGGATTAAAACATGGGTTTTCTGGGGTATGTAATAGATTAAAACTGGCAATGCTACAACATGGCTATATCTTGAAGATATGTTGAGTGAAATAAGCCACACACAAGACGGCAAATATTGTGTGATCTCACTTTTATGAAATAACAATATGCAGATTCGTAGAGATAGAAGAGTACTGTTTACCAGGGGTAAATGTGGGAGTGGAGAATGGGGAGTTAATGCATAATAGGTATAGAATTTCTGTTTGGGGTAATGGAAAAGTCTTTGTAATTGATGGTGGGGATGGTGGCATAAGATTGCGAATGTGATTAACACCACTTAAAACACGTTAAAATGGGAAATTTTGTTGTATATGTTACCACGATTAAAATTAAAAAAAATAAAAGTCCAAAGATTTTATAAAGGGGTGATGCAGACCAATTTAAAAGTGTGGGGGCAGGGACTGTCCAGGCGAGTGGGCAAGGAGACTTTGCATTACAGATCCCCAAATTTTCCTACACTCAGACATCTTAGGGCCAGAAATTCTACTCTAAGAATTTGTTCTTTTAGGTTAAGCATTGCTCACTAAGTCTCTACTTTTAAAACGATTTTAGAAGAGTAAGATATTCACTCTTGATAGCTTTAAGAGTGGGGAATAGGGCATTGAGATGGCAGCTTATGAGAATAGTCTGTGCCAGGGCAAAAGGATGCTGCAGTGAAGGTACGGAAATGGAAGGGCACTGAGACAAACTCTACAGACTTTAATAATTTGTCCCAATACCATGCAAAGGTATAATTAATTGTCAAATAAACAAAATGACAGAGCTTGGAGATTAAGCCAGGCTGAAATCTAAAACAATGAAATGATTCACCTGTTTGATGGCAGAGACAGCATGAGGTAATGAAAAAGGTACCGACACACCTGATTTGAAATAGCTGAGCAACCTTAGAAAAGATACTTAAGATTTTTGGTAACTTGGTTTTTTAACTTTTAAAAATGAAAAAAAAAAATAGCACACTCCTCTTATGAGTTTTGGAGAGATCATGGATGATGTATAAAAAGAGACTAAACATCAGATCCATTGTTGATGCGCCGTTGGCAGTAGCTGCTGTGGTCATTATTATCTCAAGGAAGCTACGAGAATTTGTAATTACAGGGATAAAAATAAAGAAGAAATTTCACTCACTTATCACTTACTCCATTTAAGTGATACACGCAGGTGAATAATTGCTGCCTGAAAAATTAGACCAGTTGTAGGTGAGTTGTGCAATTCTAAAATGCAACCCTCAGCTGGCCTAGCACACGAAGTGGAGACCCATGTGATGTGTTAGAATTGTGTCAGGAGAGGTTCCCACCCTCAAAAACCTCCCTCTACGTTCATTGTTAGAGTTGCACTCTATTGTTTCCTTCTTTTTCCAAGGGGTAGTTAATATGCATCCTCCTTAAAAGGTGAACTCCTTTATGATGCCTGTTTATTTTCAGATCCATCCCCTGCAATGCTCAGCTGCTGGGACAATTTGGCTTGGAGTCATGGAAATAGTATCAGCTTGGATTCTGGAAGCTTTGGACACATCTGGTAAATCAGGACTCTACCCCTTACTGGACGTGTGTGACTTTATGCGATGTGTGACTTTATTTACTTCTGCTATCGTCAGTTTCCTGATCTTTAATCTGGGGTTAATAAAACCCACTATGTGAAATAATGTGCAAGCATGTTAACACTGTGGCTGATATCCAAAAAGGCTTAGTGAAAGTAGGCTGCTATTATAACTGCACTGGTAACTTGTAAAAGGGCCTGGAAGAGATTAGTATAGTAATGGCACCACAAATGTCCCTTTTAAATTAATTTGATTATATGCTTTATATTCATTACTAAGTCAAGATTGAAATGGAAGGGAAAAAAAGGGACATTAGAGAGAGTTGGTTCTGTCGAGTAGTGGCATCTGGCTTCTGGCATAAAGTAAGACATTTTGTCCTTTAGAACATGGCACTTGTCACTCCCTGACTCATAACTGCCCAGTGGCTTCCATCTCATTCAGAGTAAAAGCCAAGGTCGTCACCTTGGCCTACCAGCCCATGTATGCATGATGGATCCCTGGAAATCACTTTAGCATCAACTCCTACCACGATTTCCCTTGCTCAGTGGGTTCCAGCTGCACTAGACATTTTATTCCTCTTCTAGGAACAAACCAAGCATATCCACCTCAAGGACTTTACTTACAATTGATGATTCCCTCTGCTTGGAACACTCTCCTCCAGACCCCATCTTAATGGCTGGCTTTCTCACTCCATTCAGGCCTGAGCTTCAGCATCACCTCCTGTCATGGTCAGGTTCATCTGTCAACTTGGCCAAGTGGTGGTACCTGTTTGTCTGGTTGGGCAACTGCTGGCCTGTCTGTTGCGATGAGGACATTTCATAGAATTAGATGATGATCACGTCAGCTGCATCCACAGCTGATTCCATTTGTAATCAGCCAAGGGGCGTGTCATTTGCAATGAGTGATGCACAATCTAATCACTGGAAGCCTTTTAAGGAGGATTCAGAAGAGACAGGCTCTCTTCCTGCTTTGGCTGGCGAGCCTCTCCTGTGGAGTTTGTCCAGACCCTCCATCAGAATCGTCAGCTTCACAGCCTGCCCTGTGCATTTTGGACTCTGCATTCCCATGGTTATGTGAGACACTTTTATAAATTTTACATTTGTGAGTGTTTTCTGTTGATTCTGCTTCTCTAGAGAACCCTAACTAATACACCTCCCTAAACTGGCCTTTCTTTATTTATCACACTACATAAACTAGCACACCACCTTGCATCCCTGTCGCTGCTGCTCACCCTGCTCTACTTATCTTCCTAGCATTTAGCTAGAGCACTTGTCTACTTATTTGATTACCTGTCTACCCCTATTAGAAAGTAAATCCTGTGAAAGCAGGGACTTTGCAGGTTCACTGATGTATACCGAGAGTGCTGACTTGTAAGAGACAATCCATAAATATGAGTTGAATGAAGATAAGCGGTAAGAAGGGGAAGGGAATTTTGTTGAGCACTTGTTCTTGTTGGGCGATAAGACAGGCTTCTTAACTGCCCTTCAGGACGGGTAATAGTCTCATCATTGCACAGGTGGGCTCAAAGTTAGTGGAATTCAAGTCACTTCCCCTGTGAAATCCAAATCTCCAAAATCAAACTGATGATTACCCACCCCACCCCAAACTTGCCTCACATCCAGTGTGTCCCATCTCAGCAAATGGCAGCATCATCTTTCCAGTTGGTTAAATCAGAACCCTGGGAGCCTTCTGGGTCGGGGGCTCTCCTCCCTCAATACTAATTCATCGCAAAGTCCTGTTGACTTTGCCTCCTAAGTAGCTCTCCAGCATCTGCTTCTCTCCATCTTAATAGCTAACACTCTAATCCAGGGAATCATTATTTTCACTCGGACTCCTGCAATAGCTTCTGTAATCGGCCCCATTTTTTCATGCTCGCCCGTCTCCCGATCCACTCTCTTCTTGGAAACCTGAGCAATCATCACCAAATGCAGAACTGATATTGCCCTGACCTCCCTCCTCAGTTTAAAGATTTCAGTGAATTTCCATTGTTCTTAGCACAGCACCAAGGTCCTTAATTGGCCCACCAGGATCTATCCCACCTTGTCCTTGTCTCATCTTTTTCCACTCTGCCTAGTAGATGCTAAATACCACAGGCACCTTTCCAGCTCAACCTGAGCCCACAGGCCAGGGACTAATGTGATACCTCATAGAGCAAGCTGCTTCGCCTGCAGAGCGGTGATCACAGGTGTGAGATTATGCCTGTCCCTCCAACTAAAAGATAAGCTCCCTGAGGTAGCATCCTATGTGTCTCTCTCATGGCTGCTGTTGTTGTTGTTTTTTTTTCTCCCGGCACTTAGTATGGTGTTGTACATAGAAGACATTGGGCAAATATATTGAATTAATGAATGTAAGCCCATTCTGCAGCATGGACCTGATGGCATTAGACCCTGGCTTGAACTTAAGGCTGTCTTACTTCTCACCAAACCAAGGGCATGTCCAAAGCTTCCCAGGCAAAAGCCTAGCAAGGGTCCCAAAGAGAAGTAGAGGATTGGAAATTCTAGGGGCCTAGAAAGTTCAGGCTGGAAGCAGGGCATGGGAAGCATCTACCTTTGATGGCCAGGCTCAGTCACGGTCCACGGAGGCTGCTGGGTTCTCACCCCACACCATCAGACCTTAGTTTCAGTTCTCATTGTTGTAGTTCCCTTTTGTTTTCTCACTTCTCAACTTTGAAGCATGATAGCATATTCACTTTTCAGGAGGCACAGTGCCTCATTTAGAGTTGTTAAGATAAGGGACCTGACAGCTTAATTGAGGAGAGCGATGAGATAGGTGCTGCTGTATATCTGAAAATGAGGTGTGTGAGAGTAAATTGGATTTGTGGTGACAGTGGCGGTTGAAACAGGGCTAGGCTGCTAAATAGCGTCGAAAATTCATTCATTCATCCATTCATCAGTCCATGCAACTCTTCATAGAGGTCCTACTATATACCATGTACTAGATATACAACAAGGAGAAAAAAAGAAATACTTTGGGATCCATAAGAGCACACGACTGTGAGAGAAGCAATAAAAAATAATAATAATTAAATCTACAACACAGCATTAGGTCATAAGCACTTTGGAAAGCATAGTGTAAAGTAAGAAGATGATAGACAGGGATGGATCCAGGAAAGGCTGGATCACTTTAGATGACTGGTCAGGGATGGCCTCTTGGAGGAGGAGTTTTAAGTAAAGATCTGAAGGAAGTAGGTCCCATAGGTACAGAAAGAAAGTTTCACACGGAAGAAGCAAATGAGCAAAGGAGTTTTGTTCATGCTTTAGTTAGGGGAGGCTACCCCCCTCCCCCCACCAGAATCTCAGTGACTTGATACAAAAGTTTATCTTTTGCTCATGGCAGAGTTTAGGGTGGGTTTTAGTGGATGTGCTGCCATGTATTCCTTCAGGGATCCAGGATCCTTCCATCTTGTTGCTTTCCTACCTTCTAGGGTCCCGAGTCCTCTGCTAGGTCTTCTGCATCCCATTAGCAGCTGAGGGAAATGAATCCTGTCCAGGGTTTTCACGGGCTAGGTCTGCGAATGGCATGCCTCCCTTATTCTCTTATTCCATTGGCCAGAATTCAGTCATGTCCACCCTAACCATAAGGGAGGCTGGGAAGCGTGGTCTCATTGTGTGTCAAGAGGAAGAGGATTCAGGTTTCAGTCCGTAGGTTCCTAGGGCTGAGGTAACCACGTACCACAAAGTGGGTGACTTAAAGCAATGGAACTTAATTGTTTCACGTTCCAGAGACTGGAAGCCTGGAATCAAGGTGTGAGCAGAGGCACACTTCCTTCCTTCGAGGTCAGTAGGGAAGAGTCTGTTCCCTGCCTCTCTCCTGGCTTCTGACAGTGCCTTGTTGGTAATCCACGGTGTTCTCTGCCTCAGTTGTCACATACTGTTCCTCCCCTCAGCCTGCCTGTCTGTGTCTCGTCCAAAAAGACCTTATTTTTACTTGTCTAATTCCAGCTTAATAACCGTATTTCCAAATAAGTTCACATTCCAAAGTACTGGGGATTAGAAGGTCAATGCATCTTTTTGGAGGACCCAATACAATCCATAGTCACAAGCAGCTAGTCAATCTTTTCCAAATCTATATAAAAGAATATATTTAGAAGGTCAGAATAACTGTTGCTAGTCACTGACAGATGAAATTTGAGAGGTAGGCAAGTGCTGGGGCAGGTGAGGCCTTTTAGGTCACAGTAATTAAATCGTAATTATAGCAATTATTATTATAGTAAGTATTATTTTTCTAAGCATGTCGGGATGCTACTGGAAGATTTTCAGCAAAGGAGTGGACATGCTTGGATTTAAATTTTACAAAAACAACCTGACCTAGTTAAAACTGGGCAAAAGATATAAATAGACATTTTTCCAATGAAGAAATACAAATGACTAAAAAGCACATGAAAAAATGCTTATTTTCACTAGCTATTAGGAGAATGCAAGTCAAAACCACAATGAGATATCATTTCACACCTACTAGAATGGCTACTATTAAGCAAAAAGGAAAATGCAAACATTGGAGAGGATGTGGAAAAATAGAATTTACTACTTTCTGTAGGAATTCACTTATTCACATTCACTGAAAATGTAAAATGGTCCAGGCACTGTGGAAAGCAGTTTGGCAGCTCCTTAGAAAGCTAAGGATAAAGGGGCCTTACAATTCCGCAATCTTGCTTTTCGACATTTCACAAGAAAGCAGGGAAGCCAACAATGTTCATAGCAGCATTATTCCCAATGACCCAAAGATGGAAAAAATCCAAGTATCCATCAACTGATGAATGGATGAAGAAAACGTGGTGTATATATATATATATATATATATATATATATATATATATATATGATGGAATATTATTCAGCAGTAAAAAAGAATGAAGACCTGAAGCATGTGACAACATGGATGAAACTTGAGAACAATATGTTGCATGAAATGTCAGGCACAAAAAGACAAATGTTATATAATCTCACTAATATGAACTAATTATATGATGTAAGCTCATGGACATAGAATCTGGAATATAGGTTCCCAAGAGACAGAATGAGGCTAGAGAATGGGGAGGATTGCTTAAAATGGGCAGAAATGGTAACTAGGTGGAATTTAAATGAGTGGAAATGGATAGAGATGATGGTAGCACATTACTGTGATTATAATTAACAGTGCTGAATTGTGTGTGACTGTGGTTGATAGGGGAAGTTTAGAGTCATATATATCAACAAGGAGGAAAATTCTCATCCAGTATGACCTCATTTTAACTTGCCAATTCCATCTGTAATGACCCTATTTCCAAATAAATTCTAGAGTTTAAAACATTGAAATATATAACTCAGTAATTCTTGTAGTGGATGATGGCTGTGATTAACAGTAACAATATAAAGCATTTCCTCCATGAACTAGAATAAATGTACAAAACTATTACACAGAGTTAATAATAGAGCGGTATATGGGGAGATATGTGTCTACTGCAAACTATGGACTGTAGTTAACAGTAATGCCGTATTATTCTTTCATTAACAGTAACAAATTCTAGGGATCAATGATGTGAGGATAAGGAGTACAGGAAATGTTGGGTTTTTTGGTTTTTGCTTATTGGAATAACTAAAATGTTCAAAAACCAATTGTGGTGATGAACGTACAACTATGTGATGATACTGTGAGCAGTGATTGTATATTTCGGAATATATGGAATATGTAGCATGTGAATATATATGAATAAAATTGCTCTTTGGAGACCATACAATAGGGGACAAGAAAGTCTATGGCAATAACTGAGCTGGGTGTAGGTTGTAGCTATGGAAGGTGATGAGAAGTAGTCTGATTTGGGATAAAGTTTTGGAGGAAAGCCTAACAGAAGTTAACATTAAATTGGATGTGGAGAGTGAAAGAAGGAGAGGAATCAATGAAGTTTGCTAAGTTTTTGGTCTGAGGCAACTAGGCAAATGGTTGGCCATTGGCTGAGATGAGAAAGACTGGAGAAGGATGAGAAGACAGAAATTAAGAGTTCTCTTCTAGACATTAAGCCAAGGGAAGCCATCAAGTGGGCAGTTGGATATGGAGAGCTCATGGTGGGAGGAAAATGGAGATTGGGGCTGGATATAAAATTTGGAGTTATCAGTGTGTTGATATATGAAGCCAAGAGACTTCATGAGATCCCCTAGTGTCAGTAGAGAAGAGAAGAATCTTGAGGACTGTACCCAGGAACATTCCAATAGTTAAAGTTCAAGTCATAGACTCTTGGGCTAGAAATAAAAGGTTCTAAGAGGTTATTAGGTCCAACCCTTCGTTTTTACAGTGAAGAAGCTAAGGCCCAAATGATTAAGTTGCTCAGCCAAGTCACTGAACTTGTATTGGCAGAATCACCTATGGTTCAGATCTCTGGGCTATTTCCCTACTGCTTCATCATCTATCAAATAAACAAAATAGTTCCTGGGATGAAGAATGAGAGAGGGGATCAATGAGCTGAAAGATGAAGGGAGGGAAACAAACTATGCTGGATATTCTGTTTGCTTCTCCATATCCTCCCTTGGCCCTTATAATAGATGTAAACATTCTATGTGGACATGAATGTTAGATAACTTTCATATTATTCCATCTGTGAGAAGTCCGAGAGAGCACTGATCAGTTGTAGCCAATACTGCAGAAATATTACAAGGAAACGTTTCTGATTAAATGGGGAGAGATTTATGTGCTGCTGAAAGAAAAAGAAGGGAAAACTATGCTCACTGTCCTTATGGCATGAAGCAGAAGCTGATCTTTGCCTTTGTCGGAGGGTTTTAGATTTGGGGTGTGGGTGTGAGTTGGGGATAGTACGGCTGGGCAGAGAAAGGATGGAAGTGGTGGGAGCTGGGTAGGGGAGCAAGGTAACGTAGCCGAGAGAGGCAGATCCTCTTTTAACCAAACTAAAGGAAGGTCAAATTCAGGGACAGAAAAATTACTGTGGATGGTGAGAAAATAGATGGTACTGCCAAGAAAACATTCAGAATGATAAATAAAGTGCATGTAGCGAAGAGAAAGACGAATCTCACCAGGGAAGAAAGGGGGAATAATACCATCTATCTGCTGTCTCTGTTTATCACAATGGCTGAGCCAGGCGATGTCAAATGGTGATTTTTCTAACTCCATCATTCCTTCTGGATTCATTAATTGGCATTCTGTTGTGAGGTGCAGCTTTCACTTCTTCCCCATTGTCTGTTTATTCATTTATCCCAGTATGGATCCACAAATTCCTATTTTACTCAAAGAATTAGAATATGTTAAAACCATTATTTTGTGGATTTTTTTTTTTTTTTTGCATGGGCAGGCACCAGATAAAAACCATTATTTTTATACTCAAATTGTCCTGGGCTTCATCAATGGGAGTCTCTTTAAGCAGATCCCTGTGTCTTTTGACACGTTCCTATCATTCTTTGAGCATTTCATTATTTTCTGGCACAAAATAATGTTCTGGGCTCATTATATGTTTTCCTTACCTCAGCCTTGGAGTAAGTCATATCTCCAAGGAGCCCTGGATTCCTTTCTTAATATAGTAAGAAACCAAAATCTGGACCACAGGATGATGCAGTGTTAGTTCCTCTTAGTGAACAGTGCTGGGGAATCTATGTAGGCATGAGCAAATATACACCTATACGTGTTTATCTGTTGATCATCTATCTATCATCATCTATCTTTCATCATCTATATGTCACAGGCCATGAGTTCACACTTAGACCTCCAATTTCAACCCAGCATCACAGGTTTATCAGCATTCCAACTGTAAGAAACTTAGCTCCTATTATTCTCAGTGTATTTTTTTATTTCCTCAGTCTCCTAGACACACTAGCTGAAAACTTGATCCTGGGCACAGTGGTCCCTCCCAATATACTTCCATCCCCACTGAGTACTTTTGCAAAAGCTTGAATACCATTAAAGGGTTTTCCCACATCTGTTGTCAGCTACAGTTATCAGGAGACACCTTCTCTTCCCTACTCAACTTCTCTGGTTCTTCCTCTATAGTCTAATTCTACCACCTGCAAAGCCACTTACTGAGTGATTATCACTGCCACTGTGAATGACAAGGTGTGGTCTTGGGAGCCAGGGCAGCTCAGCAGCTCCCTGCAGCCATGGGGCAAAGAGCCAGCCTCCAGCTCTCAGTCTCTGTCCACCACTGAACACTAAGGCTGCTTGGCTTGAGCTCAGAGGTGCATGGGTCCATCAGCTTCCGGCTCTCACCTTTGCTCTGATGTCTCCAATGTTTTCATTAAATAATAAGCAAACACAATTCCATCCATTTGTGTCTCTTTCATTTCTGGTCATTTCATTTTCACTTCTGGCTGGATGGGGGCATCAATGTCTTACAGTTTCTGATTTTTCAGCTCTCCTCTCAGGCCTTCTTCAATCACCGACCCCCCTCCCAAAACACACACCACTTAAAATTCCTTCCTTTTCTCTCAGTACAAGAACATGTGCTAATAAGCACATTGATAAATTTAGGCATGTCCTGGACAAATGGAGAAAAGAGGGTGATGTGACTAGGGAAAGAGGCTATAGTAGCATCTGGCTTAGGACTCAGCCAACGCAAGGGCCCAATCTCACTAATTAGCGAAAATGTCAGGGAACCAGGACAAACACTCAGGGTGGCATGCAAATTCCCTAGGGCAATTAACATTTCAGTAGACTTGATCTTTGACCCCAAAATTCTACCTTTATGAATCTATCCTAAGGAAATAATCAGAGATGTATAAAATCTTATGCAAAAAATGTTTATTTCAGAATTATTTGTGATAGCAAAAATTTAGAAATAACATCATTTTCCAACTAATGAAGGATGGCATAAATCTCAGGATGGAATACCATACCACAGTGACTATGAAAGACTTTTTTTTTTTATTAATTAAAAAAATTTAACAAAACATTTAGAAATCATTCCATTCTACATGTGCAATCAGTAATTCTTAATATCATCACATAGTTGCATATTCATCATTTCTTAGTACATTTGCATCGATTTAGAAAAAGAAATAAAAAGACAACAGAATAAGAATTAAAACGATAATAGAGAGAAAAAAAACCTATACCTCACATGCAGCTTCATTCAATGTTTTAACATAATTGCATTACAATTAGGTAGTATTGTGCTGTCCATTTCTGAGTTTTTATATCCAGTCCTGGTGCACAGTCTGTATCCCTTCAGCTCCAATTACCCCTTCTCTTTTTTTTTTTTTTAATTAATGGAAAAAAAGAAATTAACCCAACATTTAGAAATCATACCATTCTACATATGCAATATGAAAGACTTTTTAAAAGTCATGTTTTTAGAACAAGATAGAAGGAGATGGGGAAATGTTCATATTTTATTATTGTAGTGAACAGTTGGTTTTTTCAGCATTCATCTCTGCTGCTTCTGTCCAGAGAAGCCTGATCTTGCGTTTCATAAATTCAGCCTTTCTCTTACTGAAGCAGCCTGACTCCATGGAACATCTCCCCATCTCTTTTTTACCTGAGAGACTGAAAAGCTATGCCTCCCCTCCAAGATCCCACCAGGGAGGAAGAGAAACAAAACGAAGTTCAACCAGCAGGCTGGAGGACAGCGAGTGAAAGAATCAAGTTGGTTTCTACTCACATTCTATCGAGGCCAGCTTGTTAGAAACTGATCATATATGCATTCCTTGGCAGAGCTAGATGTCTGTGGGACTCTATCCTAGTTGTAGCAATATATCTGTCAGGACTTCATCTAGAGCAGGAGTTGGCAAACCATAGCTGGAGGTGTCAAACTGGTCTGGTTCTGACTGGTGAATAGAGTTTTATTGGATCACATTCGTTTATGTACTGCCTCTGGCTGTACAAGGGAAACTGTATGGCCTACAAAGCTTAAAGATATTTAGTATCTGATACTTTACAAAAAAAAAAATTGCTGACTCTTGATCTAGAGAATCTGAGGAATGAAAAGTTTCCAAGTGGAACATCATTTTAGAGAAGGAAGTGTTATTTAAATGAAAACATTTTCAAAAATATTTTACCAGACAGAAAAAAAAAAACACAAAAGCAAAAACTAAGGAACATTTTCCTCCAGATTCCTACCATGACATTTAGTCCATTATACCTTCAATCTTTTATTCATTCAATAATGAATAGCTTTCAATAATGAATTTCAATAATTCACTATTTCAATAATCAATCGTTATTGATTGAAAGCATACTATGTGTCAGGCACAAAGATGCATGCAGGGGATTAGGAAAGAATAGAAGTTGGAACTCCTGTTCCTTTGAAGCTTTATTCTTAGGAGTGGGGCTGGGAGGGGTTTAGGTAATAGGAAGAAACAATAAAATGAGAGTAAAAGTATAGAGATGGCAATGCATGATGATACAGGAAGGAGGACAGAGACAGTGGGGATGGCTATTTAAATGCCCTCTGGAAAGAGGGCATTTGAACAGAGGATGATGGTGGTGAGGGGCAGAAGGGAACAACCACCTAAAGGCAGGAACATGTTTGCTGAATTTGCAGAACAAGAGAAAGTGAGTGTAGCTATCATGGGGTAAGCAGTGGAGTGGAGTGGAGCAGAAGGAAACAAGGTTAGAGAGGAAGTAGAGGGGTCTCATGATTCAGGGTAACTGTAGGTACTTTGGCTTTTTCTCTGAATGAGACAATAAATCTTGGAATTGTGGGGAGAGGAGGGCATGATCTGACTTAAATTTTAAAGGATCTCTTTAACAACTACTTGAGAATAAGCTGTGAGAGGCCTGGGAAGAAGGAGATAAACCAGTTAGAAGGCAATAATCCAGACCAGAGATGATGTGGTTTGGAACAAAGTGGTAACAGTCCAAGTAGTAATTCCAACAGGATTTGCATTTAGATTGGATATGAAGTATGTGAAAATGAGCAGTCAAGGACAATCCCCAGGTTTTGGGACCAGGCAACCAGAAACATGGTGTTGCCATATAGTGAAATTAGAAAACCTGTGAGATAAGCAAATTTAGGGCAGAAGATCAGGAGTTTGAGTTCAGACCATTAAAATTGAGACGCTCATTGGGAATCCACATGGAGATGATCTCTAGACAGTGAGACCCTGAGAAGGGTAAGATCCTGCTGATATGATGGACTCTAAGGCTTTTAGACTCTGAGGTGACTTAAAGACTGTATAACACTTAGCTTTAGGTAACTCAAGGCAGAGGCTTCCTTTCTTTAATGAAACAGAACATTGAAAATAACTTAAAACTGGTTTACTTAACCAATAGAAATGTCTCAACAAATATGTTCCCAATATCCTATTGCCTGATTTTCTGGGAAGGCCTTGTAGCTAAAAAGTTAAAGCAAAAACAAGAGCAAATGGTAGCTTGTTGGAAGTAGTCAGCATAAATTCTTACAGCATTTAAAACCTGTTATACATTTCTCTTACAAAAAAGAAAGAATAAAACCTTGTGGAGAACTTGAGTTTGGAAGTTCAGTTTCAAACAAGGGAAGAGTGAGATGGATAGCAAGGACATAGTCCTAGCAAGTAAGACAGAAACCAGATTCCAGTTCATACCCGAGAGACTCATTTCTCCCGTATCTTCAAATCCAGGCTGTGTGCGCATTCTTTCTTGCTGAACTCCAGTAATGGTCGCTCATACTCTGAATAACGTACCTCAAGAAACACTGTTTCCCCCTTGTGCTGGTTAGTTTTCATTTTTCACTACCTCTCCCAAATCGATCCATTTTCTGCTCTTTTGGCCCTGCTTTGTGCCCCAGGAGTCAGACCTACAACTTGTACTATGTAGTCCCCGTTTCTCTTTGGTTTATGGTTGGATTGACCAGTGGAAGGCACCCACAGGAGACTGGAAGGTGGGAGGAAAGTAAGATGGGGTATTTCTCCCTCTGTCCTCTCCTTCCTCCAGGCTATGGTTCTGGAATTTTCTTCATGCCTCTATGACTACAGCTCTTGTTAGGTAGCTCTTCCTCCAGGGCCCCATCTCACTGGGCTCTTGTAACACTGTTTCCTTCCCTTCCCTTCAAACCTAAGGACAGTAGTAACTTTCTACTGATTCTATTCCCTGGGCGCCTCATTGTCCCTTGGTAGTTCCTTTACCCCTTTGACTTCACTGAAAATACTACCCTCATTAAATTTCATTCAAAACCTCTCCTGAGTGTGTCTTCTAGTTCCTTCTGGGATCCTAATGAATACCACACCTGAACTTTTAAAGAACCGTTTTGAAAGGTGAACTTTTTTTTACTTCTACAATTATGGCCCTGTATGGATGGAACCAGGATTTAGTATCTTTCATTCTCAATTGCATTAAGCACAGGTTATTGAGCGTATGAGGTGTCAGGCACTTTGCTAAGTGCCAGAGAAGAACAATGAATAAGGACAATGAACAAAAGTCTAGTCAAAAAAAGGCAGTCCTTTGCATACACATTATATACCTATTATTGTACCCTATCCAGATATTACTGTGCCGAGGCTTGGTATCCCAAGGCTATGTCTTATTAAGAAGCACATGGTCTTTAGACAGAGCAATTTCATCATAGACCACTGTTACATTCATGGCCACCTCATAAGAAAATCAATTAAAAATAATATTTAATTATTTGTGAGTTTATTGACCTGTCCTTAGACTAAGGTACTCATACTCAACCTAGAATCCTATTGTCTTAGTTTCCAAACTGCTATGACAAATACCACACAATGGATTGACTTAACAACAGGGATTTATTGGTCCATGGTTTCAGAGACTAGAAGGGTTGCTTCCACCTGAGGTCGCTAGCATTCTAGCTGGCCAGAAATTTTTGGGGTTCTGTGGCTTTTTTGTCCTATAGCAAGGTCCTCTCCTTTCTCTGCCAGGTTCCCACTGACTTCCTGCTTCCTCTTATGGTTTTTTTCTTCTGTGTCTAATTTCTTTTGCTTATAAGGACTTGAGCCACATTGGATCAAGTCTCACCCTCATTCAATTTGGGCACATCTTAACTATTTACAAATGGGCTCATATCCACAGGACTAGGGGTTGGGACCTGAACATGCCTTTTGTGGGGAACATGATTCAATCCCTAACACCTGTATATTGATACTCATATAGAACCTATGTGAGAGTCACATTTTTAACTGTTTGGTATGGAACAGTTAAAAATTTCCAGTTGGGTAACACCAGGATGTACTTTGGAAGAATTTCTCCCCAATGAGTTCATTACCCACTTACATTATTTGTGCCAGAGATTGTCTACCCTTTCCTTCCCCTCACTACAGCAAACAGAAAGATGATCATTATTTTATTTACAGCTGACATCTGGTTTTATTATATTGAATTAGAAAAGAACCGAGCAAACAACTGCTGCCTGATATTTGCCAGGAAGAAGGGCTACTGCTTATTTCTTCTTAACTAAAGTTATTAGTTTCAATCATCCTCAGTGCTTGACTTGTTTACAGAATAAGCAGGTGTCACCAAGAAGTAACAAACTAAACTGCAAGGCATCAAAGGAGTTTATTTGGGGCCTTAGGATCGCAATAAGGGGAGCAAAGAATCAAGTAGCAACACCAAATTGTGTCCCACCTTGGCATTTCCCAGACAAGGGTTTTTAAAGCAAAAGATTACATAAGTTGTTTGTGTGTGGTGGATATTTGGAGGGCTCCAAATGTCCTTCAGGTTAGATGATTTACTGAGTTCTTTTTCTCATGGTTTGTTCATGGTGCCCAGATGTCCCTAGGGTTTTGAGGAACATCGCTGCTTGAGGCTTTGCACTTTGGCCATTTGTGGTATCTGGCTGAGATTTGCAAGAGTAGCCTCCACAATGGGCTCTATTTTACATCTCTTAGCCGTAGTGACTCTATTTTGCTTTATTTCTTTTTACACAAGCTTTAGTGAAAATAACTTTATTCCCCTTGGCGTACATTTTGGAAATAGTTTGTTTTGTAGAGTTTGTCAGAAAATAGCACGCTGAAGGGTGAGAAATTGATAGGGGCTTTGTTGAGAGCTCGTTTGGGAACAAATAGCTGTCTGGCTTTGTAATGAGAGGTCAGGATTTAACAAATGATTACAATTATTGAATGAGTATATAGATATTTATTTTTTTTACTTTCTAGTGTATTAGAATAGCCAGGAGGAAATACCTGAAATTACTGAACTGTAATCCAGTTGCCATGATTTTTGATAATGATTGGATAACCACAGAGCCTTTAATTTGTGATTGTAGAAAACTTGTGACCCTCACTGGTGCCCCTTATCCTGTTTTTCAACTTCAGAGTCTTATGATCACGAAGGACAGGACTTAATATTTATTAACGAAAGGTATTGAGTCAGCCCAGAGCTAACCCACCCCAATTCCAAACTACCTTGTTAGACGAGCTGCATCTAACCAAAACGGACCTGCCTGACATGCACAGTAGCTTCAACTTTAAAATATAAGTGACCTATCTATACCTCATTATAATACTAAAAATCATGTCCATCATCATATTAAAGCTGCCATTTTTAACAAACATTCTATGACTAAACATGTAATCAATCTGCACATGCTCAACAATTAGATCATTTCTAACCTCCTCATCTCAAATCATTGTGCTCAGTATCCTAAAACCTGCCCATGTTTTGATAATATGAAACTATCAGAGTTATTGTCATTGAGGGAGACAGATTTTTAGGCCAATGGGCTGTCAGGTCTCCTGCTTCATGCCTAACTCTCCCTTTGAGACCCCAGTGTCTTAGGAATTGGTCACTTGTGTGCATCTGACAGGGAACCCATTGCTTTTGATTGGTATTAGTTTCCTCTGCCTTCGAACGTTTTTCAGGTTCAAATCATTGTAACCATATTTTGTTGAGGAACCCAAAGCTTACTATTCTGTGTGCTGGGGTGAATTAAAAATAACTTCTATTAACATGTCTTTGATAGACTTGACACATTTCACAACAGGATTTTCCTTTCACACTATCATCTTACATGCACAAAATTCTATTGCCTGGATACACCTTGATATTCTTAACCAGTTTCCTATCTGTGAACATTCCAGTTTTTTTTTTAAATATTTTTATTGAGAAATCTTTCCAGTTGTTTTCAGTATTCCCATGTAAAAAAGCTGCTCCAGTGGATACCCTTGTAATCCAATCTTTGCATTCATCAATGACTATCTCCTTAGTAGCGCAGTAGCTGGGTCTAAGAATAAACAAAATATATACTGTTTTTGATGTTTTTGACAAATTATCTTCCAGGGGAAAGATGGAAATGAAAATATTTGGTTTCCTGAATCACTTGCAACTTGGACATGGGGAAGGAAAATTTTAAATGCCAATCTGTTAGCTCTGTTAGGTGACAAAATGATACTTTAGTCATTTGATCACTGGTGGAAATGGGGACTGTTTTCACATGTTAACTAGCATTTGTCTTCCTAACCTTCCTTCCTTCTCTCTTAAACTTTTTTTTTTCCTTCCTTGTTCCCCTTTGAAGTGTAGACTCATGCCTATGGCAGACACTGTAACTTGCTTCCCCAGGCATCCTACCTCCCCTTCTTTCTGTAGTGATACAACTTCTGCTTTATTCAAAGCTGACAACTGCCAAATTAAATTACAACAACAAAATGCATTTTTTTTTTCAGTCAGTCTTGTAGTTAGGGTGGCCCTATGTCACAGTCTTAACTAAAGAGAAGTAAGCAGAAGTCACTAGGAGTAAGTAGAAAGCGCTTTAGAACAGAGTAGCTGAGCCAGCTTGTTCCACCTTATTTTTGTCCTGCATCCTTCCTCTTCTTCCTGCTTGAAATAAAACTGCATTGCTGCAGGTGGAGCATCTTGTCACCATGAGGTGAGAAGGGATGAAAGCCACCTGTTAAGGAGGATACAGCAGGAAAAGTCTGTTCCCTGTTGGCAAGATCACAGCACAATGCTTCCATAACAGCCCTAGACTGCTTACCTATGGGATTATTTTACATGAGAAATGTAATACCTCTATTTGTTCGAGCCATTCTAAGTTGGGTTTTCTATTACGTGCAGCTGATAAGATGGTCTCTGTCCATATTTGTTTTGGTTATTGATCCAGAAGGGTCTTTAGAGGTAAAGAATATGAAACCCTTGTTTAACGAGTGCTGCCAAATATATCCTGCTTCTCAATACTTTTTACCTTTTTCTGTGATCTGTTTTGATATTTAAAAAATTCAGCGAAATGTAACAGTTGTTCACTTATAGTTTCTGCCTTTCTGTCATATCGGGCTGGGCCTTCTCCAATCTTCGATTATGTAAATAATCCACTTTTATTTCCCATAACACTTGCTTTCTTTTTTAACATCAAAATGGTTTTCCCTGCTATATTCATGACAGACCTTGGGAGTTGATATGCTGCTGCTTCTTAGTGAGCCCCAGGCAGGCTCCAAATCCTCAACGCAAACTTCCCAGCACCTGCTGCTGTATAACACAGGACGCGTGGAACAGAAAGCTCATCTGCCATTCTTTTTTTTTTTATTAATTAAAAAAATTAACTAACACAACATTTGGAAATCATTCCATTCTACATATGCAATCAGTAATTCTTAATATCATCACATAGATGCATATTCATCATTTCTTAGTACATTTGCATCGACTTAGAAAAAGAAATAGAAAGACAGCAGAAAAAGAAAAAAATATGGAACGCTTCACGAATTTGCGTGTCATCCTTGCGCAGGGGCCATGCTAATCTTCTCTGTATCGTTCCAATTTTAGTATATGTGCCGCCAAAGCAAGCACTCATTTGCCATTCTTGATAGTGTTTCTTAAAAAGTCCATTCCCACAAGCCATCTTAAATATTTTCTTAGACAACATGGAAAGTAAATAAATAAAAACTGATCTACTGTTACCTTTAACAACATAGGTCAAGTGCTACTGAGAGCAGAGGACCCGCTGTCAGTATTTCATAGACTAGAAAAGAAACAGAGAGATAATTTTTTGTCCATTTGTTATTGTGGAGCATCCAGTCCACAGAGAAAGTCAGGATTATTCAAACGATATTCTTCAAATGACAAATGGCATAAAGAAATCAACAATTATTCGGACAGGCACATAGAGGTTTTATTTCATCCTTTTGGTTCCACAGTACAGGATAGTGTTTGGATTTTCTATCTGTGGAGTAGTATAGGTGCTTGGGGGTATTCAGAAACATGGAAATCTGATTGGGAAAATTTAAAGAGATGGGCTTCTCTGCAAACTAGATCAGACATAGGGAACAGTTAATCAAGGTGAGGAGCAAAACATCCTTGAGCAGGATTTAAACAGCTGAAAGTAAAGTGAATATTGGCAGTGGGCCCCAGAAATGAATTATCAGGAGCATGGCATTTGGGAATGGTGCAGGTTTTTCTCAGACCTTCAACGTGGCTCATCACCTCCATTCTTCCTCTTGCAACCTGCCTGCCTCCTATTTGACATACGATATGCTGGTACATATTATGACTCTTCCTCTTGCTCTCCCCTCGGAATGGGGGCCAAAGGGTCATTGCAGGTGTAGATGGACAGAAATACAATTTAAGGGAAATAATGAAAAATATATGCATTGCATCGATGCTTTCAAGATTTAATTTATATTACTGGTCCTGAAAGGAAATGCCTGGACAACTTCTAAAAGCTTCCCTCTAGCTAGTGTCTGCCACTTTGCTACTAACTGAAGATGAGTGGCCGGCTGCCCTGGTGTTATCGATGGTGACACCACCACATAAAGCAGGAAGAAATAAATGGGACTGGGCTTCATTGGTTTAACCTCTAGAAGAATCATGCAGCTAAGAAGAGAGGTTGTGCGAGGGGTTCAATATTTGACAAATGAAAAGCGTCTCAGTCAGTTGGAAAGGGCATTTATTTTCCCATGACGTAGCAGAATAAATCATTTGTAGAATCCAACAACTCAAGATGGTCTTTTACAAAATAACAGTCTCTGTTTTTTCTTTACCTAATATCTTTGACAAATGTAGTGGAAAGTCGGTTTTGTTTTGTTTTTTTTCCCTCCCTTACATTATAGAGTTCAGAAAGTAGAAATACAACAACCAAATTGGGGCTGGCAGAGAGGCAAATCTATCATCACGATTAATGTGATTAAGTACTATATAAAGTATATAACAATGAAACAACCCTTGCCCGTTTATATAGATAAACAATGGAGTCTGTTAAAAAATTAAGTGCGATTCTTGATCCTATCAGGGTTTTTTCCCCTCCAATGAAGAAACTTACAGCTTGCTAGTAGCATGGTCTCCATGTTCACTTGTATGAGAGATTTGTTTCAAATGGTGAATCATTGTGTTTGTCTCATTGTTCTTTGTGTAGGCCAAATTCAACCTCCACGTTAGGAAGACTCCTGGCTGCGTGCTACAGAAACCTACTTGAGGTATTTTACCCTGCATCTGTCCTTCTCCCTCCGCTCCCCACCTGTTCTCAGCTCTTTGGTTAGTTGTTAGTGTCACTGCGCTGTGCTGCGCTAAGTCCTGTGGACTCACACATTCTAGGACCATCTTCCTGGCTGGCTTCTGGTAGGGCTTGGCCATGAATGCCACCATCATATAGAAAGTCAGGAAGAAGGAGTTTGGGATCTGTTTCCTTTTCCTGCTCTCTTTTGTGCAGTAGCTGTATTTGTGTTTGGCCTAATGGTGGCAATGGCTTCCAGCTGTTGCTAGTCTCTGGGTGCCTTACTATACCTGTCAGCTTTTATTGTGGCAACAATGAATGAACTCCAATGTTTCAAATAGTTTTTTGTGTGTGTGCTCCTGTAACACGAGGGCTATGGGTCCACAGTGGCTCAAGTTTCCAAGGATGAAAGGATATGATGTTCTCATGACAGAGGGTAGAAACACAAGAAAGGGCCTTTTTAGTTTATGGGATATTGGAGTGGCTGGAGGAAAGGACCTGAAACTGCTGAGCTGTGTTCCAGTGGCCTTGATTCTTGAAGATGATTGCATAAACATACAGCTTTTACAATGTGATCGTGTGGTTGTGAAAACCTTGTGTCTGATGCTCCTTTTATCCAGAGGAGGGATGGATGAGTAAAAAGTAAGGATAAAAAAGAAATAATAGGGGGAGATAAAGGGGAAAAAAGTGGGTAGATGGATATACTAGTGGTCAATGAGAGGAAGGGGAAGTGATATGGGATGCATGAGCTTTTCTTTTTAGTCCTTTTTCTGGAGTGATACAAATGTTCTAACAATTAGCATGGTGATGAAAATACAACTATGTGATGATATTGCATACTGTGGATGGACTATATGTATATGAAGATTTCTTAATAAAAATATTTTTTTTAAAAAGTGAGAGCCTAACCCAAACCAAGCAATAACATATAAAGCTTTTGCTTGGATATGGCAAATGCCAAGCCCACTCACAACTAATTGGCTAAAGTGTGCAAGGTGACCAAGCCCAAAGAAGTTGGAGAGCTGCAGGCACACATTTCTCCCATAGATTCTCAGACCATTTGGGTGAATTTTGTTTCCCGCTAGGTTTTTGGCTAATACAGCTGTCATATTAGGGCAGGGGGTGGGGGGAAGATAGGATAAAAGGAAAATTTACTACGGTGATACACGGAGCTGCCTTACTGGACTCAAAGGCATTTTGTTTGTAGCCAGTCCCCAGGAATGAACCAGAAAACAAGAGACCTGATTACTTTCACGATTTGCCTTTTCTCACATCTGCTCCTTTCTGAGAGATTGTGTCCCTCTTTCTCTTTTTGCAGGACAGCTTCATTTACTTCCCTTACCTATACAGTGGAAAACATCGACAGCCAGTGGCCCCAGAGCACAACGCCCCAAGGTAAACTCTGTCTCTTGCTCCTAACTCTCAGATTCCCAGCAAAGTCCTGTGATTGGTCCTGTGTGCGTGGGATGCTCACCCCCAGTGCTCCCAACTGAGCCCAATGGCAGAGCCACATTGTACAATACAGCTGCGGGGACCCAGCAACCTAACTACAGTTAGAAGTCTATTTATTTACACTGGGCTTGGTAAGTCTACTCCACATAAAAGTAATGGTAGCAATAAAATTTTATAAAGAGCATGTGCTTTAATGTTCTTCCCATCCTGACTGTTAATAATCTATGACGTGATAGCTACTTTAGGAAGCAGTGAGTGGATGGGTGCAGGGAGAGATGACTTTTTTCCCCATGTGTGTATAACCCTGACAATTATTTTTGTTTTATCTTGAATACCGGCTTCAATTTACCTTTCTTATGTAGCTTAAGACTTAGGGAGTAGTTGTCAAGAGACCTGTCCTTCAGTTGGTTTGGGACCTACGACTGGGCGTGCCATTTATTCTCACGGGGACATCGTTCTGCTTGTCTTTAAGTCGGGTGGTGAGGGATTGAACAACATGATGTGCAGGTTTTGCACCTGAAATGTCAGTCTTCGGCTGATCACTTTTTTAAAACTTGGTTATCAATCTGTCTGTTAGTTTAACTGCCATTTTGAAAAGTTCAACTCCTTTCACTGTTGAACAGTTTGCAACTGGGTGCAAATTAGCTTAGACGATTGTCCTTTACCTCCACTGCAGTACCCATTTTGCAGAAATGTTTAAATGGGATATGATTTATAGTGTACAAAGTACTGTTACTGACAATTATGTAGACTTTGATCTGGAATGATGACATAGAAATATATGTTCTACTCCAATTAAAAAATATGCCTATGGGTTGTCTTTTTTCATTTTCATTCCATAAACACTGCTAAAAATCTAAAAATCATGTAAACCAATTTACTGGCTGCCTTCCTTGTATGGACATAATGTGTATATCACCCAACCTTTGAACATCATATGGGTTTAAATCTCATTTCCTGTTGTAATAATAACAATAATGACAATCATGACCATTTACACTTATAGAGTTCTTACTAGACAGACACCAGGTATTTGCCAAGTGCTTTATATGAATTATCTATCCCGTTACTTGACTTCATAATCTCCATAGCCAAGAGGCTCTGCTTAGTATGCATGTAAGGAAAATCTGAAAGCTCAATTGGCATTTATTTCAAATATATATACTCATATAAATATACATATATGCGAAATAAACTCTTGTGAAGAAAAAGAAACAAAGAGAACTGTCTAAAAAATAAAAAAATCACCCTGACATCATGTGACAGATTTAGCAAATTCTTTTTATTTACATAGAAATGTGTACACATACTTTCTCTGTACACAGAAAATTCTCAGTATATATACATACATGGTTCCCACATATTGTACAATAAATAGTATTTTAATCTTGTATCTAGATGAAAATAAAAAGATGTCTCAAAACATTACTCACCAACCACAAAATTACAAAAGCACCTGATGAACTCAGAGGAAAAACTTCAAGCCTCACGACCACACACGAAACCTAGCACAATTAATACAAAAGACAAGATTGAACACTGTGCAGATATCACCAGGAAAAGCAAAGTTAGGGAGATGTAAAATAGAGAACAGAGCTGTTGGATTTTTGAACAGTGCAGTAAGAGCATTTTTCTTGAATAGGACTAGTCTTTTCTTAGTCATCAATTTAATGTTTTACCTTAATTTGCTATTTTACAGATAAGAAGGGAGAGGAAATTTAATATCTACTGAAAATAAAGGGTAATCATTTCATGAGTCTTCTGAGCTCTAGAATCCTTTGACTGGTTAGCCAGCTTCTCCTCTCTCTCCCATGACCAGGATTACTGTTCACCCCTCAGATAAAATGACCAGGTCACTAATAGTAAAGTACTGTTAATATAGCAGTAATCTCAAAAGTCTGGTAGAATCATATATCCTAGTTGTCAGCAGGTAATAATTGGTATTGCTTAAATATAACTCTTATTTTTACAAAGCTCTTGATCCCTCATTCAAATAACTAAATGCAAGGGAAATTTAATCTGGGAGGCTAGAAATAATGAATCCATAATCCCACAATTTCTCCCTTCTACTTCCAATGTTTTCCCATTCTAACCTTGGAAATAATCTCTTTCTTGATTTCAGACTTGTTTTACAAATGAATATAAAATCACACTAACAGACGAGAAGAAGGAGTTTATAAGGTACAGCATATATACAGATATAAATCCTTGGATTTTTGACAATCTCACAGCATTGCATTTAGTGACAGGGGTTAAAAAATCCATGATCGTCATTACATTGAACTGACTTACAATGTATCCAGATTTGCTTTCCCAGTCCAAGGCAACTTTCCATAATCATTGCTATTTATGCCAATTTTACTACTCAGGTGAGAAATTATAAAGATGGTGACCAACACAGTTCTTAGAGCTTAAATCACATTCCACTCAACCCTATCTCAGATAATAATGTATTCCGTTCCACTGTGGCACTGCAACTTCACACAAGTTCTGAAACAAGTTTTACCCTTTCATCTCTCCTATTAACAACAACACAGATGTAGGGGGAAAAAAGCAGCAATAAAAAAAGAACGCAGTGTCAGAAACACGATTCATCTATCAAATACAATCTTTCAGTAACTTTACTGAATTTGCTATTTTTTTAAGGTCACCTTTCAAAACACATTTCAAAGGCAGGCTCATTTCAGGAGCAATGTTTAGCACATGCATAAGTTTGGTTCCTTTTTGCACATGTTGCCACCACTGATGCTTCCTTTAGAGAAACAAACGTATTTCTAGAGCTTAGGCATCCTACATGAAGGCGATGGATTCCTAAACATTCTGACTCTTCGAATTAAGGTACTCAAAGTCGAAACAATCCCATTTCGCATTTAAAGATGGTTCTGTTTTTTTTAATCTGAAAACCTGACAGGAATCTAAAATCCATTGCCAAAAACAAAAGGGATCCTTTAGCATGAAGAGACGGGCTTGGTTGCTGGGCTTGGTTCTTGGTTGTTCTAATTAAATATATATACATATTTATATATATCCCCTCTTTCCATCTTGTGGGAAGATTCAGCCAGAAGATAAGTATGGCGTCTCACTATGGTAATTGTAGTCGGGACAGACTTTTTGCACAAGTTTATAATCAACACTGTAAAAGGCAATGTAAATGCAAATGACCTTGAAGGGTTTGGAACACAGCCAAGAGACGTGGCTCTGAGTCTGCTCTTGGTAGCAGATCTTGGACGGGTCAAAGTTGCACAGGGCAGTCTTCTTCGCCCGATCTGTTTTCTCATACTCAATGCGACAGTTGAAAGATTTGGATTCCTTAGTCTCTAAGGTAGACTGGGGGGAAACTTCAAATTCTACCACTTTGGAGGGTGGGACCAAGCTCACTGAAACATTGCCCAGGCCTGTTGAATTATGTCGGAAATAAACACTGAAGGTTCCATTTCCATGGTCAACAATTTTCCCCGTGATGAGCAGGTTGAGTTTGACAGTTTTAATGTTGGAATGAAAGTCACCCCATCCGAACATTTTCTTAAATTTTCCTGTTTTTACTATTGGCCTCCGTTTAGTTCTTGCCAATGGCTCCTGAACCTCTGTGATGTTGGCCAACCAATCCCAAAAGTTCTCCATGCTGTCTGCATACGCCACTTGGCCAGGCCTCGGCATGGGAGACTGCTTAACAAACAGGCGCAGGGGGTTGATGATCCTTGAGTGTGCCACGTTTCCGACCAAAGTCCCTGGGGCATCTCTGTCTTCCCAATCCAGCCCTTCCGTGGCATGAACCACTTTTTCACTGTCACAAAACAACTGTTTGAAAAGAAAAAAGAGAAATAAACTTTAGATTAGGCTTTGAGAGTGCACATACTGATGTCAGAGCACAGGGGAAATTATGTTGATATGACTTCAATTCACTCTAAATGGCATTTCACACATACCGCTGGGCTCAACAGTAGAACAAGAGAATTATCTCAAGCAATGTAGAGCTGTGAATATAAAAATTACAATGATGAGATTAAGAACAGAGTGCTTAATGGGCTGATGTGGTTCTAGTCTGTTTCCTAATCTTTACAATTCTATTTTTCCAGATTGTAGAAAGGAGTTATTTTTGCCTCTCATTTATCAGAATCATTAAATAACTGCTTTTTTTCTCAGGTAAAAAACAACTCTAGGAGCTAGAAACCATTTGACTTTAAGATACTAACACATTTCTTTTAAATATATTTATAAATATAACAGTCTCATTGTATTCAAAGACTCATGTCATAATTCCACTCATCTTGAATATAATTCCATCTCAAATTCTATAATGAAAAAGACATGGGTGGGCCACGATGGCTCAGCAGGCAGAGTTCTCACATGCCATGCCGGAGACCTGGGTGTAATTCCTGGTGCCTGCCCATGCAAATAAATAAACAAATAAATAAGAAAGAAAAAGACAGGTGGGGGTACACAGGTGGTTCAGTGGTAGAATGTTTGCCTCCCATGCGGGAGACCCGGATTCGATTCCAGGACCATGCACCCCCCCCCCAAAAAAAGATGTGTATAATATTAAAATCTCTACAAAAAGTTTTAGTTGAAAAAAGTAGAATTGCAACTTCAGCTGTCTTTGTAGAAACAGCAGTTAAGTGTTGAAGAATATATTTTGAATTGATTAAAAGAGTGTATATAATTTAATGAATGTCATCACTACTATATTATATTGAAAGCTAGAATTACTCTCCCCTCTTTTTTCAGCAAACAGTACAGGTAACATAAACCAGAAGAGAAAGTTGCAGTTCTGCGGTTCTCTAACAGATTTATTATGTTTCTTCACTTCCAGAAAGAAGGATGCTTTCCCTCGCTTTTTTGAAATACCTGGCTCTTGTGGTCCATCATCCATTTTCTGCTTTTCACAGAGACATGAGAACTAAGAAATATTTCTCCTTTAAAAATTTTATCATTTTTGCAAACCAACACTTAGAATTTCTAAGAAAGAGTATTGTGCATGTGTGTTAGGGATTCCAGAGTATTTCTGTTCAAATCATAGACAAAGAAACTTAGCACTTTATTTACATTTGATTTTTTCTTTTTGGAATGTAAAAGTCCACATGATTTCTAAAATTATTTAGTTAAGTCAAAGCTAGGTTTCCTTGAGGGATGGCATCATTATATAGGAAACTGCGGCCTGAAGTGAATATTTATGGGTGAGTTATGAAGTGGAAAATAGAGGTTTCTAGTGGAAACACAGATAGCTTCTTATCGCTAATAACACAAGCTACTCTTGTAATGATTCTCCAGAAAACTGTCAGCATGATGAAAAGGAGGAAAAAAGATGGGTGATATGCGTAAGGATGGTGTCTCCAGCCCTTTTAAGCTTTGCAAAGCCCCCAGCAAAACAGGTCTCAGATCGTCAAAATATTTCTTTCAATCCAATTTTGAAAAATTAAAATCTGAATTTAAAATATTGCACTCTTGACTATATGGTAGATTTTAATAACATGAAGTTATCTTTTGTATAGTCATAAAAGTTTAGAAATTTAACTCCTAGTAGAGCTTTGTGAACAAATGTTTTCACCTACACCTAGTCCAAGATCACTTTAGAATGGGAATCCAAGGTTCCAATGTCTGAGTGTGTGTGTGTGTGTGTGTGTGTGTGTTTGGGGGTGGGGGTGGGTTTGCATAGTATACATGCCCATTGATTACTTTCCTGAAGGCCTTTCTTCTACATTTCTACTCTTCTCTGAATTCTTTTCTTCATTTAAATTTCTGTGGTTTGGTAGAAGGGCAAATTGACATGATGCACCCTTTCACTGTTTCGAGAACCTAAATCCACACCTCTTATTTATGCATCCTGAGTTGAAATTTCTTTCCCTCTCCTGCTGTTGCAGAGCTGGAATGTGTACCAGAAAAGAGGTCAATACTTAGGATTTCTAGCTCAACACATTTTGGGTATTTCTGACGCTATAACTAGAGTTTTCCAACTTTGAACACTCTCAATGACGATGTGCACATGTCTCATTCACATCTATTGGTAACAGCCCATGGAGTCAAGTATCCTGGCTCCAGCTATGACCTGAGCTTCCTGAGAACTGATGCAACTTGGTTCAAGTGGAAATGTTCTCCCTTGTGTCCAGCAAGAGCTCCAAGGGCTTATGGACAGTTAAGGGGCCCCTTGCCAATTAAGATCCAGTTTCTCTTCTCTGTGATTATTTTTCTTGTTGTCCAGAGTCCATTATTTATTCTGCACCTGTTTCCAGTATTTCATGAGATTTGCTTGACAATTGCTGACAGAAATGCCTACTATTTGCTGAAAATCTCCTGGGTACACTAACGGCTCCTTTACATTCCGGGCTTATTCCCCAATTTGGTACAACTGATTTATTTCTTCCCTCCCTGTCACCTTCTTTCGTTTTTAGCAAAGGTGTAGTCCTTATACCATTGTCCCCTTTGGGCTTACTTTTTTAAAAAAAGAATCAGTTCTTACCTTTACACACCTTGCTACAGATAAAATACTTTATTAACAGGACAAAATTCCTTTTCTGTTCAAAACCATCTTTTTATCCACTATAACTACAAAAATACTCTGCTACTGGTAACTACATGCTCTCTTTTTTCTCCTTTAAAATGTTTGTTTTAAGTTACACAATTTCCTGATTTTTTTTTTCTGCCTGGATCTTTTACTCGATGTAGCACTTTGCCTGATTTTCCAGTTACTGAAAACAAAAATATTGACCTATTCATTATTCATTAAGCAACAAATAAGTTTCACCGTCACGTGGAGTCTAACTTGCCTGATACTGGTGCATTTTTGAATATGTGTTAAACCCAACACTTTATGAGGTCCTTCACTTATCTTTAGGACACTGTTGATGGTTTTGAGATTACTCAAAAATACCTACAGTAATGGAAATAACAATGATAATTAAAATTGGCCATTTACGGAGGCTTTAAAAAGTCTGAAGATTTTTTTTGAAGTAATTTATGTTGTAACATAACTTAACCCAAACATGTATGACTTGCCCTAAGGCAAATGAGTGCAAAAAAAAATCTTAACTTATCAAACATAAATTGGAGGCAATTATTTGCTTTAACAAAGGCTCTTTTTAATTCTTTAAAAAAGGTTCCCCATGCAAAATTTAAAATAGAATTTGATTTCTAAAAAACTTATTCTAACACACTATCTTCAGGTTCAAACCTATTCAAGGAGCTCTTGATTTTAAGGTTCGTCTATTTTAAAATGATAACTTTTAGCTAATAGCACAGATCTACTATTCCTCTCTCTTCCAATGAAAATATCCACTGTGGTTCCTAGATAAAAGGCATATATACATAAATAGATACTTGACTTTGTCCTAGACATTCACACTTTTAACCTACTATGACAACAAAATTAGCCAAGCTGAGAAAAACTGTATAAAACTTCACCTGTTTATCACTCTTAAATACATGAAAAGTTGACAGTGATTTCGAAATCTCAAAAAGCTATCAAGGGATAATGATGACATATTGGTAGAAGATTATCATTAATAGGGTAAATATATTACTAGGTGTCTTTAAAAGCTGACCATTGCATCTCCTTTACCAACACCCCTACCCCCCTTCAGTATAATTTGTCAACAAGTATGACATATTGTTGTATTTTCTTACGAAGCATTACTACTGGGAAGGCACCCCGTCCTACACTTAGGTTGTAACCTAGATCTCCAGGACTCATGCTGAATCTCAGAAGACTTGACCAGGAGTGACTGGGGGCTGGCTGAGCCACTCGTTCACACAGGACGAGGACAGGGCAAAGAGCAAGAATTTGGTACTTGATGACCTCATCAGTGTTCTCGCCTATGTCACCTTTGTTGGTGAAATGAATGAATGGAAATCACTGAACCCAAACCTTGGCAAAAGGCATTCAATGATGGATGGCTCTTCTACCGCCCAATAGATAGTCTTATGCTGCCTACTCAAGGAGTGTCCCCAAAGGGTTATATGAGCTCTCACGCCTCCAAGAAACTGATTCATCAAGCAACTTGTTCAATGCCATGTGGCAAATTAATGACCAAGTAGAAATCATCCTTCTCAACTCCAGAACATCAGTCAAATGTTTCCGTGTGTTTCCAGTTTCACAGGCATCTGAGTCATGTTCAGCTCAGAGGCAGAGGCGAGCTCTTTGCCAACAAACTGTGTTTGTGGGTCTCTGATTCCAACCTACCAAATGAGTCAGCAAAGAGAGCTGAAGGTACAAAGTTCCGACAGGCGCCCTCATTCCTGAACAGACAATTTCTGTGATACAACATGCTGGGAGAAGACTGTCAGTGCTTCTGAACCAGTTGACAAACCTCCCTGTTCAAGACAAGAGCGTTAGATATTATCTACCAAGCACAGGGCTGAATGCCCCTGGTTAGTTTTGTACTTGCTGGTGAGCTCCTCCTGCTAATTTCAGTATCACTACAGTCTTTTGTCCCATCATATTACAATAATAATGCAAGAATGAGGTGCTCGAAGGATTAATAAAAGCTCAAACCTTCATCAATTAAACGAATCAGGTGGAAGGGAGCCGAGGAATAAAATTGTATTTCTTTTCAGTTCTTTTGTTTTGAGGAGGAAAAAAGATGACAGGCTCAAATCATTCATCATAACAAGCCTGCAGTTGAATTTCACTGATAATTAAATGCATTTCTCCCCAAAGGCAGAGAAGCTGCAATGAATTATATAGTAGCAGAGGTGAGAACTGTCACGAATTATAGAAACAATTTATAAACTAAAAAGCATCGTCTTCTGCAAACATTCTATGAGAAGATCCTTTTTTCCAACTGTATCTGATGTATTTTTAATAAATATCTTATTTCAGAATGATTCTAGTTACAGAAAAGTTGCAAAGGTAGTTCCAAGTGTTCCCATATATTCCACCCCTACTTTCCCCTATTGTTAACAGCTTATATTATAGTATGGGTGCCAGAACTTATAAACCAGTATTGATATATTGTATCTTCATGCCATGAAAAATTGCACCAGACAATGTTAAACAGACAAGGATGACTTACTTTATGGCTACCATAGTAGGGAAAGGAGAGAGGAGAACTCAACCCCAAGGAAGGCAGGGGTGTGGTTGAGTTATGTAGACAGGGCAAGGGTAGTGGGAAAGTACTAGAAAACCATCTGGGGAGAGGGGAGGAGGAGGTCAGGGGCAAGGATAATAAATATGGAACAGCTCATATCTGAAGTTCTTTGTACCACCCTTTTTTTTGTTTCCCTGCAATCTGAGTTCTTTTTCTCTGCAGTCCCACAGCGGCAAGATTAGTTTCAAGATCACCAGAATGGGGTAGGGAGTGAGTAGGAGAGGGTAAGGTACAAGGTCAGCAGCTTGACCCGGATAAAGAAAAAATAATCTTGGTCAATTAACTAAAATGTGTACTCTATTCAGACTTCCTGTTTTCCCCTCATGTCTTTCATCTTGCAGGACCCCATCCAGGCTTCCACACTGCATTTAGTCATCATGGGCTCGTCTTGACTGCCACAGTTTCTCAGACTTTCCTTGTTTTTGATGACTTTGAACATTTTGAGGAGTACTGGCCAGGTATTTTGTAGAATTCCCCTCAAATTGTGTGTGTGTGTTTTTTTCCTAATGCTTTTCTCCTGACTAACCTGGAGTTATGAGTTTTTGAGAGGAAGTAAACACAGGTCAGGTGCCATTCTGATCACACCCTATCAATGTGACATCACCACGGACGTTAACCTCGATTACCTGGTTTACAAAGAGAAAATCCTTTTTTAAAGTTTGCTTTCAGAATTTAGAAGGCTTGTAGACTTTTATTGTCATACACTAAGCCTAATTTTCATTTAATTCAGTGGCACTTGGTTTAAGGGTGTTTTTTTTAGATGTCAGGAACACTCAAGCATTTCAATTTATAACTCTGTACAACATTGCTGAATTATCTCATATAATCTCAGAGTTGTTTAAGAAATATGAATTATTTCTCATTTATTCTGGCAATAATACACACTATAAATGAGTTCATCATCATCATTATTGTGGCTATTTCACTTTCATTTAATGCTCATTCTTTTAAAATTGGGCTCATTTTTAGAATGGATAGCTCACTAAGGAAGAGATTATTCTATTAATCTCTTAAATTAAGAATCGGAATTAATTTCTCTCTGTATTAGAATTAAAAGGCCCTTTCTCAGTTGAGGATTCAGTCCATTGTATTTTGATTGTCTATCTCTAATGAGTTAGTAGAGTCAACCTGTTTCCTAAAGGAGTGGCGCTAACCTCACAAAGGACCGGTCTATATATTCTCAGTACTGGGTGGTGTAGGGCCATGACTACTAAGTTGCTTTTGGGTTTTGGGACAGGCAGACCTTTGCCATGATTATGATATAAGCCTTTTCTATATATACACCATTGTGATAGCTTTGTTTCTTCCCCATCACCAGGTATTTGGCTAGGTCCTGAACTAAGGGAGTGAGAAGATTTCTGTACACTCAATGAAAAGGAAGTGATGGACATTAAAAAATTTACGTTGAGTTTCTGGAGATTCAAATTCCACTCACTACATATCATGTCATTATCAGTTCAGGTAGCTCTTTGTTACAACAATCTTAACATGATGATCTTCTTAGAGACACCAAGAGAAGAGATCTCCCTGCCAGCCTTCCTGTCCCAGGTCAGTGTTTTACAATTCTCCTTGATACATTTGACACATAGTGACTCTTACACTTACATGGCATGAAGGGTATATGAGAGTCTTGGATTTTCTAGGTAATTGAAGCTTAGTCCTTTAAACCCACTACCTCTAAAAATAGCTCTCTTGACTTAGCAAGAACAGATCATATGACATTAACAAACACTGTTTAAGAAAGTTGGAAGTCTAAAACAATTTAAAAATATTTCCACAAAAATATTCTTCTATTTTTAGCAAGATTAAGTTTATTGTGTCACTGATGGCCCCCTATACCTTCAATCATCTGAATGGTACCATACTCCTATGCTGCATGTGCAAATTATTGGACTGGGAGAAAAAGTGGAGTGTCCTAATCGGGTCTGTGCATTGCAGAAAAGAATCCATCACGATATTCTCCAGGGGCTGAATGTAACTCAATCGGAAAAAAGCAGGTCAAGAGTGAAGGAATGAATGAAAGAAGCAAGGTGATGAACTCAATTAGGACAGGTGAAACTAAAGCAGGGAAGAGTGAGAGATGGGAACAGAGTGCTCTGATTTATTGGAAGGACTTAGGGTCAGGAAAACTGGAATGGAAATCTGATGCTGTCACTTCTGGTCCGTCACCCTGTGAGCTGCATCCCCTCCTCAAGCCTGTTTTCTCAACAGTAAAATGTAAAAGTAATAGGAGGCAGTTGCACTTCAAAGAGATGAAAGAGGCTATAAGGTGGAGAATGAATTAGAGGGAGGTGGGTGCAGAGGCAGGACATTGTAAGGAAGTGAACATCGTTGTCCAGAGAAGTGAGGAGATCCCAAACCGTGGCCATTCATCCATGCACTCATGTTTCAATCACTTAGTCAACACATTTATGACATGCCTTCCAGGTGCTCATATTTATGCTTTACGAACTGGGAGCACATTGCTAAACAGGACAGAGCATGTTCCTGTGTTCATGCAATTTGCAAAAGAACAGGGGAAAGAAATGCTAAATAAATAATAATTCACATAATTACAACCGCCATAAGGGCCTAGAAGGAGACATATCTATCAGAATATATATGCATCAGAACATGTATTGATCAGTATAATGGGGTGGGGTGGGGCTAATCCTAAACGAGGGAGCCAGGGAAGCAACAGGACAGGGAGTGAACGGGATTGAGTAATTACTAACTTTATTCTGATGAGAGAAATGAAAGCCAAGATTTACTGGTCAATAGCTGATAACTAATGAACTAGCAACATGAAAACTAATTGATCTTGCTATTTTTACTCCTTTATCTCTTGTTCCAAATTGTGTATTGATTTGTCTACAATTACTAATGAGTGTGATAACAGAAGACAATAGTTGCATTTTCCCTAGCTTTGAGAGGACAATTTGACAACTTCTGTGCTGCATGTCCACTTCTCTCACAAGCATCAACAGGCGCCAAGTTTCAGTTAGAGCTAAATTCCTGAGATGCAGGTATAGGCCTCATCTTTCACCCTAAAATCTGCTAAGAGCTGCTGGAGGTTTAAAATATACATTCTTGGTGATGCTACTTAACAATGAACGAAATATGCACTAGATAAGCAAGAATAATCTGAAATAATACAGGCCTGTCTTTATGTTTATAGATGTGCTAAAATATACTAACAGACAACAAATCTAGCTCATGTCCATGATTTTCACAAGGACTGATGAATGTGCTAAAGGAAAGGTAAAACAAGACACCTGGTTTTGTTTTGTTTTTTTCCTATCCTAATATTTAACAGGATTCTATAACTGAAGAGGATGTTTTCAGTTTTTACTTTGCATATAAAATATTAACAACCTATACTGGCTTACCACGAAATGTTTGCTGAAACACACGTAATGGACTGTGCATAGATTATCACCTGCCATTAAGACACAAGGTTATATACCCTGAGCCATTTGTTAATACATCAAAAATATTTGGTTCTCTATCTACCAAACAAAGCAAATTATGACTTCCCAGGATCAGAAACTGACTGCTCCAAACTGGAGGATTCCTATCAGGCTGTGAGAATTGGCCTTTCCTCAGCCACAGGACTGGCATATGCTACAAGAGATAAACTGATACAGATCTGTACAAATATTTTTTAAAGGCATCCATCCGGCTTATCCCTTTTTACCCCTCTGGATATCCTGGAAGCATTTATTAATGTTCCTTCAGAGTGGCAACCATTGCTACATGCCTGGTTTGGAAGAAGAACTAGTGTGCCTAATGGATTTGTTTCTAATGTTGTTTCTGATGGCATCTATGGAGCTGGTGATTAATTATTTCACTGGGGGTATTAGTTCAAGACAAGAATCTCCGAAGTGACCCCTATTATACAATTGGCTTACAGATCTCTTTACAAGCTGGAGCACTAGAGAACCAATAATGAGAGGTGTTGAAAACCCTCGTTTTTGTTGCTTATGTGTAGCTTATATAATTGTATTGCTTAAACAAATCTGTCCTATATGCTGCAGTTAAAACTAAAACAACAACTTGCTCAGCAGAAAAAAAAAACAACTGCTATGATTGAACTCAGCAGCCCATTAAATTTTTTGCTTGTAAATGAGTCTCGGAAATCATTTTCACTGGGAAGAAATTTTACTGCTGATCAAACAGAAACAGGTATCGCCTGGCCAACATACAAAGCTATCGATGATTAGTAGGGTGGTTTTCCCCTAAAGTCATATTTCTGGTGCTCCATTACAGAACTGTCACAGCAGATTAAAAGAGGAAAAGGCAATGAAGGATGACAGAATCAAATATATATCAACATATTAATTGTACCTATTAATATTTTGTGGCATAATATGGCATTGTTTCAAAATTCATTTTGCAAGTTGAAAAACAATGATTGTTTGGGAAAGGAGAACTAAACAGCGCATGGAAATTCTTTCTGCTGAGATTGGCAAATTTATTTTACCTTCCAGATATATTTTAATAGTTACCCTTTACATTTTTCTAAATTGATACAGGAACTAACAGGGAACATAAATGTGAAGACAGAAATCTTAGCAGTAAATGCCAAAAAGCTAGATTGCAACGCTTGGCAGAAGTTTTATTGCTAAGGTTAAATATGGCAATTCTTATTTTATCTTGATGCTGGTAATCTGGAAAATCAGTGACACAAGCCTCTGCAAAAAAGCAGTAATACATACATGCACACGGTCATGCTCACACACGGAAATGTCACATCTAAACACACATGTGCACCTATGTGCATGCACATACCACTTTTCTCTGTAACCATTTAAAGTGAACAGTGTGAGAGAAAACTTTCATGTTGTGCTAGAAGGGGAATAAAAAGAGTTCTTTAATCATGAACAAGCTGGGAACAAATGTTAAAGAAGCCTTGGGGTAAGGCGCTGTTAGATATTATAATGCCATGCTCCCCAAGTGAATCCTGGTCAGAATCCAGTCACCTTTAACGCAAGTTTTGCAAAGTCCAGCAGGCTATTCTTATGATACAATCCTAACAGAAACAGTCTTTCTGTTGTTAAGGAATAAATGACCCAGAATGGTAAGTGGCATCATCTGTGTTCACCCATGTGTCCCAATAAACCACATCTAAGCTATGAATAGAAGAGAAGAGCATCGCATGATAGAACATATAAATACTTCTAAAATATAATGGCCTGGGAGAACATGAATCTGTGTCTTTACTTGCAGCGAAGGGGAAGTGCAGTTGCATGAGAAGCGGAAGTGCCAGCTTATTCTGTTTCCATGTCAGTCTGGCAGGGTTCCAATAAGGACAACACGTGTGGCCTGGGGGAGAGGACATGAGAGTGGCTATGAGAAGAAGTGTACATGTGTGTGGCTTTGTATTTTACCATCAAACGCACTCCACACTTCAGTATTGAGGTGCCCTTTATTTCGCAGTGAGTATTTGCTGTCTTTTAATTGTAATAATTAATTCTGTTCATGTATGAATAACTTATTTTCATGACTCAATGATGCCTCTCACTGTCCTTCATCTTCCGCAGACCTAATATAGGAAATGCCTATGGTGACTTAACAACGGATTCCGATTTAGAGTGAAGCGTCCCACCAGGATGTGCCCAGAGTAACCTGTGAGTTTATAGATCATCATGCTTGTCACATTGCTGTTTATTATCATTATTTTTCACACGGCTCTCTCTTCATCATGTGTACTACGGAGGACAGATATTATATCTTACTCACTTTATCTCTCCTGCACTTAACCACAGTGCCTGATACACAATAAATACCCAATAAAAATGGAATAAATAAGCCTGACTCACGGTGTGTAACATCCTGGACCTTTCACAAATTTTTATTTCCTTAGACTTTCCTCTTGAACTACTTGGTGAAATTTTTAAGTCCTTATTAGAAGCTGGTCAATAAAGTAGTGAAGTAGGAAAAATAATGGAGATGGGGGAGGAGCTAGAAGTAATAAAATAATAATAGCTTGATAGAAGAATAGCAAAACCTAAATCAAACTGTTTGAAGAGGTTTCTGGGCATCATTAAAAGGATTAATGTGCAGAGTTTTGCATAAAAGGCCAAATTTGATTATTTTCAAGGGATAATCATTCCCATGACTTCAACCACCATGAAAAGTATATACCAGTTTTGCCTGTTGTAAAACATAAGTCAAAATTCTGATTGCTCTATGATAGTGTAAGCAGTAATTTAAAATGAGGATGGAAATATTTGCAAAGGGGGGCGTGGAGTAAGAAGTCTTTCTTAGAACTCATCTGACTGTTGCATTTCTTCATGCCTGGCATTCTGCTTGCACAATCCCACAAACTCCTTTACTTTGTGGACATTGGCAGAGCTTGAGATCTTGGCAGTTCTCTTTCAGTCATCTGATACTTGGTTGAGAAGGGTTGCGGCTGCTTTCTTGACTCTGTAATTATGTGCAAGCGGGATCAAAATCAAAGTCCCTTCTGTGTCTCTGGCAATCTCTCAGTGACCTTCTCCCTTCACTCCTGCCAACGCGGCTGTGCACACCTAGTTCAGAAGTCCTGGGAAATGCTCACAGGACTGTCCTTGGATTAGAAGATGGTTCGGGGCCATGGGTGGAGACACAGGCTCTGCCTTACAAACATTTCACGTCAAGCCACACCAATTTGGCACATGGTCCAGCGATGTTTCTAAGATTCAAATCTGATTGTTAGTCTTCACTGTTCAAAGCCCTTAAAATAGCTTCCTATTCCTTAGAGCTGGGTTTTCACACTTTCAGAGCAAGGGAAACTTATTCTCCCTCAAGTAAGCTTTTTTTGTAGGATCCCAGTATAGTCAAGAGACATATGCCGTTTATTAACGCACAATTATTTAAGAGTTCAAATGTATGACAGTATTATAAGCTGAATGAATGAGAGCATAAGTATCTTATAACAAGCATGAAGCTTGAAATCAGAGGTTATAGATGATCACTGCAGTCAGATTAGCCTCAAAAGAACTCATGGCAGCATCTCTTCCAGAAAGCCTCTCTTGACCACCTGACAGACTTGCTCACTCCCCTCCACTGCACTCCTATAAGCCCACTTGAACTTGTTTGTCTCCCTTCATTAGGTTGAGCTCCTGGGAGATAAGGGCATTTTCCTATTCTGTCCTATGTTCCCAAAGCCTAGCACAATGTATGTGTGTTCAGTGAATACATTAGGCTGAATACATAACCTTCCCACAAAGTGCTGATAATATCTCATAATAATAAATATTTCAGTATTACTTTTCATCAGGAGCCATTTTCCTCCCAAGATGTTATATATTGCAAAATCATTTCTAGCATGTAATGTACCCAAATTACTATAGAATATTTTTTTTAATTACTGGGGGATCAAATCCATGAGGTTTAAGTGTGCTTTCGTAGGGAACCCAGAGAGAGGAGCCATGCTTGAGGAAGGAACAAAGTGAGATGCTACAAACAATCCCTGAGAAGGTCCTGGCAGCTCTGGCCCTTGGAGACTGCAAGCCTAAGCCCACTGTCTGGGATGCAAGGGGAAGGGAGAGACGGATTACTGCGGGAAGTAGCCTCGGGATCCAGGGCAGAATCAGCACAGCATCCACTGACTTGCAAGGAGGGAGTAAGCTTTTCCAGGAGTGTCCACATCAGAGATAAGAACAAAAGAAGGTATTCGGATAATTTACACAGCACTGTGGGGAAATAAGTATCTGATTATTTCAAGTTAAACATGTTCTGGGCCTAGATTAAATATGCCTATTTAATATGCTCCATTTCTCAAGGCCTTGCATTTGGCCTCTGTGGACATATCTGCATAATAGGCCGGTTGAAATCTTTCCTATGTCCTATCCTAGAGGGAGGAGCAATCAGCAATTCACTGGAAATTTATATCCAAAACAGATTAAGACAAGAACTAATCAACCTGCTCCTAAACTCAGTTCCTCCTGGAGCCTGTTGAGCAACTATGATGTCCAGACACCCCAATACCACAGTCGGAATTTGTCGTGGGATGGATCCGGCTGAGCAGGTAGGAAATAGCTCAAGTGGTGGCAGAGGGTGGAAGCGGTCAGAAAGCAAAGTTATCCAGAGATGGGGAAACAACCTGAAATCTAAAATGTCTCCTTGACAATTTGTACTTACTTCCTCTCTGAGCTGACTTCCCCCTCACAAATGTATTCTCCCTTTGCCATCTAGTCTTGTCACTGGCAGAGGAGGTGGATTCTTTAGCCCGGGTGCTCAAATGACCAATTCCTGAGACACTGGGGTTTCAAAGAGAGAAAGAGTTTATTGCTAGGTGCACAGCAGGAGAGCAGATGGCCTATCCGCCCAAAATCTGTCTCCCCAAACTGCAGAAATTCTCATAGTTTTATTAGAGAAAAAGATGGGTAGGGCTTAAGATAATGAACAGTGGCCCAGATGATGTAATTAGAGGTGATCTGATTATTGAGCATGCACAGACTGATTACATGCTTAGTCACAGGACCTAGGTAAGAAAGTGACAGCCTTATGATGACCGTGATTTTTAGTATTATAATGAGGTCTACGTGACTTGTAGGTTAAAGTCTAAGCTACTGCACATGTCAGGTGGGCCCATTTTGGTTAGATCCAGTCTCGATTATCAAGATAACTTTAGACCTGGTGTGGGTTAGTTCTGGGCTGATCTAAGACCCTTCATTAATAAACATTAGGGGCTGTCTTCAGTGATTACAAGACTCTAAAGTTGAAACACTGGATAACTGGGTACAAATGAAGGTTAGCCACAAGTTACAACTCCAGAGCACAACACAAAGGCTATACAATCATTATCAGCGATCAGGCAGCTGGATTACAATTCAAAGATTTCATGCATTTCCCTCATCTATTCTAATATACCAGAGAGCAAAAAGGAATATCTATATAACGATTCAGTAATCAGAATCATTCCTCAAATACTAATTTCTTGGTTATAGTCTTTATCATCTCCAAAAAACACAACACATCTGCCCAAGGACTCACCCCAGAACCCTGAGTTCTTCTTGACCCCTCTCTGGTTTTCGTCCTCCCACATCCAGTGCATCACTACTTTCTCTATTCATTTCCCCAATATATTTGAAATCTGTATACCTCTCTCCACCTCCAACATCTTCTCCATCACAGACCTAGTCTCTCTCCTGGCCTCGAGAGCCTCTTGTGTTCAGTCTTGTCCCTCCAACTCAACCTGCACCCAGAATGACTTTTATACAACCAGCCCATATTCCTGCGCTGCCCAAAGTTTTCAGTGTATTCCACTGGACTTGGAAGAAAATTCAGACTCCTTACAATGGTCAGTAAGGTTCTTCCAGAAAGGTTCCCACTGCCCTTCCAGTGTGCTTCTCCACTTACTCTTATGCAGTAGCATCCTCTTTCTTTCAATTCCTCTTGAAAACCCTCAGGGAACTTTGACCATGGCTCTCCTAAAGCACTATTAAAATTCTGCTTTGTTTTACCTCCTCTCACTAGATTGCATGTTACTTTGAATCTCCTGCAATACCTGTTCCGCACAGATTTTGGGGCACGGTTGTGTTCCAGGCTCTGGGCTGCTTTGGTGAATGAGACAGACATGGCCCCTGCCTTATGGAGGGTAGTGTCTAGTTAAGGAGAAAGACAGAAAGCATAAAAAGACATTTACAAGACAGTAGAAATTGGGTAGTGCAGAAAAGGAAACCAACAGGAATGTACCACCAAACACGGCCGGTGACTTTAGAGAGTGTGGCCAAAGACTGCCCTGAGGGTGACATTGGATTAGTCTGAGCGCACCTCTCTGGGAGGACTGCTGTAGACAGGAGGCAGTCTTTGGGAGGCCCTATAGCCATAAAAGTTGGGTGAATTCCAAGAACTGGACGAAGGTGGTTAGTAGGGGTGGAATAGGTAGGTGGGGGCACAAGGGGATATTGGGGAAGAAGGCGGGGGTCAGATCATTTAGGTTTCAAGTGGAGTGTCTCACTTGAAAATGGAGGTAATGAATAAATGCTTGTTTGAGGTTTCATGAGGTGAATGTGCTTCAGCTGCAACATTTCAAAAGTTAAGAAATTAGGGGCCTTAAAATTAATACAAAGGTGTAGAAGTGAGCTCTTTATATTTCCAGTTGACTGCTCTTTCTAGTACCACTGTAGTTGATTTTATACAAATGAAGATATGGAAACAGAGTGGAGAGGTAAATATTTAGCAACTAAAGATGGTTCTTACAGCATCTATCATGCAAAGATTGAATATGATTGAAATGTATATACTGATAGTCATTTACCAAAATGAATGACTGCTATTGATAGTTTTCCCAAGTCCATCTCCATTCTAAAAGCAAACACTGCTCTCTGCCTGAATGTTGCCCTCTAACCCAAACTCTTTTTGCCTATCTCTGATGTCTTCATCGGGGAATCTATTCTTCAGTATGGGGACCAGGTATAACTCTCTAATCTATGGTCTCTTACAACACCTGCTCTTGGAGCCCTGGACTGTCAGGTAAGACTCTAATTACTCTGCTGGAAAGACTAATTATAAAAAAGTCCTGAAATTACATGGAGAGGGAAAGGAGCCCAGCTACATCCAAACATCCAGCCATTTCTGCCAAGGTACCAGACATGTGAATAAAGCTGTTGTAAACCCTCCAGGCCAGTCCAATGGCCAGCTGAATTCACCAAGTGGCCCAGTTCATGCCACAACAAGCGAAGAATCAGCCAGCCAAGCTGTATCCAGATTTCTGGTCCACAACATCATGAGGTATAAGGAAATGCTTATTGCTCTGAGACATCAAGTTTTGGGGGCAGTCTTTTATGCAGTCAATAATTGACACATGGAGGGCAGGTGTGCTTGTCAGGTGACAGAATGGTAGCGACTAAGGGCAAATAGCCAGAATCTTGCCCTATAGGTGAAGTTGTCTGTGTGTGGAGGGACCTGCAGCATTAACTGGGGGGTGGGGGGGGGTGGGGGTGGGGTAGAAGGCCTGAGTCATCCTGATTTACAGGTCCCCATAGAGAGCCCTGGTGTCTGCCTTCAAGATTTCACAGTCCTTGCGAAGGCAGGTTTTTAAAAAGTTCAGACCCAATCCTTGGGCTCCCTTGGACACTCTTGTTACTGGACAAAGGCTGTGGATTCTTCTGCCCAACGTGCTCAATAACCAATTCCTGAGTCACCAGGGTTTCAAAGAGAGAAAGAATTTATTACTAGGCGTGTAGTAGGAGACAGATGGCCTAGCAGCCCAAAAGCTCTTTCTCGGAACTGCAGTAATTGGGGTAGTTTTATAAGAGAAAATACGGGCAGGGTTTAGAATAATGAGCACAGTGGCCCTAGATGATGTAATTAGAGGTGATCTGATTATTGAGCATGTGCAGATTGGACACTGAATGTATGAAAGAAAATGGCGGAATGAGATCTAGGTGACTTGCAGGTTAGAGTCTAAGCTACTGCACATATCAGGTGGGCCCACTTAGGCTAAATCCGGTCTCGGTCATCAAGATAATTTGGGACTTGGGGTAAGTTAGCTCTGGGCTGACCCAAGATCCTTCATTAGCAAACATTAGGGGCTGTCTTTAGTGATTACAAGACTCTAAAGTTGAAAAACTGGATAACTAGGTACAGATGAAGGCTAGTCACAAGATTTTTACAATTACAGGGTCAGAAGAGAAGGGCTATTCAACCATTATTGGAGATCAAGCCAGCTGGATTACAATTCAGAGATTTCAGGTATTTCTCTGTTGGCTCCAATATGCCAGAAAGCAAAAAGGAATATTTCTATAATCAAAATCATCCCTTAAATCCTGATTCCTCAGTTACATTCTAACCAGAGTCCAGATGGCTGGCATGACTTACAAAGGAGACTAAGATGATGTTTATTCTACCAAGGAATAATGCTAGTTCCTCATCAGCCATGCAGAGCTTTAGTCAATTAAAAATTTCCAATAATATTCAATACATGTGTAAGAGAAGCCTTAATAATCATTTTCAGAAGCTGAGTAATCACCTCTCTGTTTTGCTTTGCCTAACAATTCTCATCTGTTTCGGGTCTCATATGGACTTTGCCTAGAAGAGAATGCTGAAAGGTTAATTCTGAATGGACATCTAAAGAGAAGCAAATGGTGTAGCAAGCATGGTTACGCCAGGCCAGCGGAAAGCAGATATAATTCACGGCCATTTCCTTTACTTATTTAATATATTCATAACAGATGTCATTTTTACATAACAGATATCATCTGCTCTTAGATATATACCTCACTTCTCATTTTGATAGGACCTAATTTGTAAAAGCATGTGAGGATTTATAATATTTATAAAGGAGTTACATAAACCGCAGAGGATGGTAGAGAAGTAAACAATTAACAAGGTCCTGGATTCTTAAATCAGAACCTCAAGAAAACCTTGTTTGCAAATAAATTAAACTGTTTTCATTCTTACACACTGCATGTAAGTGGTATTTCAATTTCACAAAATTCTTTTTATAAAAGGAGTTTCAAACAAGGATTTAAGGCATTAATAATACTTAACACTCAGTAAAACTTTACTCTTTTAGGTATTAAGCATTTTTTTAGTGTCTTTGCTTGATTTATGGTTTGTCCCGTGAATGTACTTATGCTTCTCAGACTTTGTTAGGAGCCGTGGTCAATTACAAGAGGGCTGAAAAATATAAATGTTGTCCACCTGACCAAGCACCTGTAGGAAAAACTCTGTTAACAAAAGTGTTTTAGTAGTAGCCACCCTGCCCCTCCACTGGCAGCCTTTGGTCCAGCTAATAATATAAGGTAAGGCCCATGCCTGGATGTGGGCTGAAAAAGATCCAATGTCCAGATGCGCAAATGTCATATAAGCCATCAGAATTAGGGGTTAGCTTCTGAGCCATTTGACAAGAATTAGGAACAGGATACTCAGACCGTGAACCCCACAGCCTAGCTTTATTATGAGCATTTCTCACGAATTGATGGAATATAGTTGCCATAGCATTTATAGATCCTTCATTGTGGTCATTCCTTTATTTTTTTTCATCGACAATATGACTGTCTTTAAGCACTGCGCTATGAGAGCTGTTTTGACATATTTGAAGGGCTGTCCAACAGAGTTCAGGATAGATTTGTTGTGGCTTGCCCTAGGTCTAAGTTTAGAAACAATCTGTCGGCGGATTGTGGCTTGATAAAAGGAAGATTTTTTTAACCATGAGAACTGCCCATTAGAATAAACTGCTCCTGTGATAGTGAATTTGTCCTTCCTCATCACTCCAGATGTTAAAGCAAAAGTCTCTGAGGTTATAAGGGAAATTCATAAATCAACTTAGAGTTAACTTAGACAGCATCTAGGTTTCTTCAAACTCCAAATTAACTTCATTTTAAATATACTTTTTAAGATCTGTAAATGATATTTGAGGTTTTAAGATTGTGCATTCACTATCACAATTATTATTTAAAATTGCTGTGGAAATTGTTGACAATTCACTAAGGAATAATGAAAATTAACAATTAAAAATTCTGGCCATAAAATGACTAAATTATCATTACCTATTGAGAAAATTAAGCACATAAACAGAAATCCAATTAAAAGGTTTCTAAAGTAATACAGTCCAGCAAAATAGCTTGATAAAAGATTCTTAAAAATGAATTTTTCTCTATTTTAATATTAACAGTGTTAAAATGTAACTTGAACAAGATGCTGTTCATGAAGGCTACATAAAGCTTAAAATATATATGCAATGGCTTTAACAAGACATGTTTGAGCTTATATGAGCAAATTTACACAACTTTACCAAAAGCAACAAAGCAAATCTACACTCAATGGAGACATACCATATGCTTGATTAGAAAGAATGGATAGTGTAAGAATATTACTGTTGCCCAAATAAATGTACATATTTCACATAACTGTATATAAAAATCATGAGGACATTTGGGGAGCAGTAAAAAATGATCTTAAGGTCGATTTAGAGATCAAATAATAAATATTAAATGCCTCGTTATCAGAAACCCAACAAATAAAAGTAAAATGCAAACAAACTGATATACAATTTGAAACAAATATGGTAGTAAAAAGCCTCATATCCTTATCATATAAAGAGATTTTATAAATCATTAAGAGATAAAAATCACAATGAAAACATATACAATGGATAAAAACATACAATTCATAAGAAAAGACACAAATAGCCAATGAATTATGGTAGTAACAAAGAAATATCAACTTTAAAATAATGACATAATATTTTCTAAAAGTAAAATTGGCATTTTTTTTTCTTTTTAAATGGTATTACTCAATGTTGGCAGTTCGGAAAGTGTCGAAGTAAAAATGAATGAAGTCTTTCTGGAGAGAAATTTAGACACAATAATCAATAAATACACTTAAAAACTGTGGTATCACAGAACTCAATAATCCATGTCTAGGAATTTATCATGAAGCAAAATGATGCACAAGGGAACTGGCTTATGGAAAGAAATACAGATTAAAGAAACAGAGTAAACAGTGCAGAAATAAACCCATAAATACAGTATCAGTTGATTTTTGACACAAGTGCCAAAGTAATTAAATGGAGAAAGAGTGATCTTTTCAACCAATGGTGCTGAAACATTTGGACAATCCCATACACAATAACAGTAATTAACTGTAAATAGATGACAGATGTAAACACAAAAGCTATAAGACATCTACAAGAGAAAAAAAAAGGAAATAATCTTCAAGACCTTAAATAAGCAAAGATTTCTGAGATTCGATATAAAAAGCAGGGACCAGAAAAGAAAAACATGGATAAAACTGTACTTGTTCAAAATTAACACTTCCTGCTCTTTGCAAGACACTGTTAAGAAAATAAAAGACAATCATGGAGCAGGAGAATATATTCACAATACATTTATCCAGATATGATAAAGAACTCATAGAATTCAATAATAAGAAGACAAAAATCCAATTTAAAAGAATGGGCAAAATAGTTGAGCAAAAGAAGATATACTTCTTCAAAAAAGATATATACATTTAGCCAATGTGCTCATTATAAAATGCCGCATATTATTAGTCATCAGGGAAATGAAAATTAAGCCAATATGAAATACCTCTACCCCCGCCTATGATGACTAAAATTAAAAAGACCAACAGTATCAAGTGGTGACAAAGATATGGAGTAACTGAAACACTTATACATTGCTGACGGGAATGCAAGATGTAAAAAAATAACTTTGGAATACAATTTGGAAGTTTTTTATCAAGTTAAACATATACATACACTAAAACTCAGAAATTATACTCCTAAAGATTCACCAAAGAGAAATGGATACACATTTCCAACAAATACTTTTACACAAATGTCTACAGCAGTGTTATTCATAAAAGCCCCACACTTAAAACAACCCAAATATCCAAATAATGGAAAATCAAATATGGGTAATTAAATAATGGCTAATTACATGATCAACTGGAAAACAATGGATAATCAATTGAAAATAAAAACAATAAACTTAATAGTAAAAAAGTAATTCTCTATAGAGAAAATATAAATGGACACTTTCATACAATGGGAAACTACTCAGTAAAAAAATTAACAAGCTACTGATAACTTGCAACAACATGTATGAATCTCAGAAACATCCAGGCCCCAAGGAAGGCAGTCAGTGTAATTACATTTATATGGAATTCCAGTTCAGTGGTTGCCTTGAGCCAAGGAGTGGGAGGGTGTTGCTGACTACGAAAGAACTTGTGAGAATGAAAAGTTCTATACCTTAACTGAGGTGTTGGTTACACATATGTAAACATTAGTCAAAACTCTTTGAACTGTACTCTTAAAATAGTTTAATTCCCATAATTTATATGGGAGATATTAAAATAATATAAGTAATGTAGACATAATAAAATGAAAAATGAAACACTGCTAAGCAGGGAAAAGTGACAAAATTTTATAAAAAAATTTGTACACACACTAAAAATTATTAGCAGGAACTAAACTAAAATACTAACTGATTGTCTCAGGATAAAGGATTCTTGGTGTTTCTTATTTTCTTCTTCATACAAAAAGAAAATAAGAATATAAACTAATAGATAAGTAAGAAAAGTAATTGTCTTTAGAGGAAATTCAAAGAAAAGTTCATCCATACAATTAATCAAATAAGTACAAATTAAACAATCTGTGACTAAGAAATTATCAAATATAAAATAAACACAAACAACAAACACCTAAAAACTCAGAATATTTAATGCTAGAAAGGATATTTTCCCTTATTTTGTTGTGGCAATATAAATTAGTAGAGTATTCCTGGAGAGCAATTTATAATATGCACAAAAAGTTTAAAATTCTGCATTTTTTTTGCTGTAAAATTTGCACTTCTGAAGTCCTACACTAAGGAAATTTTCCAAAATACCAACTGTGGCATATGCATAATGGATGTTCACTCCAGTGTTATTTATATTATGACAAACTACAAACAACCAAAACCTTTGAAAATTGAAGAAAACTTAATTTTGATATGTTTCTTTAAAAGCCTATTATCCTGTATTTTTTGTTTGGGGAGGGGGAAATTGAACCCGGGTCTCCCGCATGGAAGGCAAGCGTTCTACTACTGAACTACCCGTGCACCCCATTATTATCCTGTATTTTTAAATGGTATGTGTTTTTAATGATATGGAAAATGCAATCTTATTTCTCCAATGATTGATTAACAAACATTATATATAAAGTATCATCCCAACTATAGTGTAGATGAAAAATGAATAGAAGCAGGTTGGAATAAACATCCTACAATATTTATAGGTTACAATTAGGCAGAAAGGTCATTAGTAGTTACTCCCTATTATTAACGCATTTCTATTTTTTAAAAATAGTCCACATTAAACAGGTATAAATTCAGTAATTATGCCTCCCAAATGAGATTCTTTAATCGAAATATGCCCACAGATTCAGGGAATATGCTATCTAAGGAGGAGAACTTTAGTCTTCTGGCTTCTGGGGAAAGTGAAAAGGGTAGTGGAGTTTGGGAACCAAACTACTTCAGTGTCTGGTTATTAAACAGTTAAGCATTTAACAAATTTAGCTTTATTGTATAGATGATGCCTAGCATAAAACCTGGGACATGATGGTCAGTAAATATTTGTTATAATGAACAGAAATTTTAAAATGTTGAAAATGTATGTGTATGTGCATACATATGTACACATATGCATATATACAAATGTATATACACACAATCTAAAGTAATCTCCAAAATTGATCAGCAATACATAAGATTTCTTCAACTATGTAAGTTGAGAAAACTGTGAATGAACACAAACTCTTACCATTGTCAATAGAGTACACATCTTAATCTTTTGCGGGCAGAAGAAATAAAAGTGCCTTCTGAAATAAAAGTGCCTGGGCCCTATAGCCTGTTTTTCTTTTAATCAAGACTGGCTCCAGGGTGGCGCTCTGAAAATAAAGTAAATAAATAACACAACCTGTGTTACCAGTTGATATCTTGTGAATAATTCACTACAATGAAAATTACTCTTAATAGTGCACAGGAAGAGAGAATAAGACATTCCCCTCTTTTCTTTGTGCATTCTCCAAAAGTTACACCCTGTTAGAACAGTGTTCAGTACTGGGATGGTAGAGCTGACCTAGGGGCAGGAGTGAGACCAGATGGGTAAATTAAAATTGTAGTAGGTTAATGAAGCTAGTCTAAGGCAGGGGTGGAAGTGAGGGCAGATCCTACTGTACCAGGCCTCTAGGAGGGACAGAAGCTAGCAAGAGGGGGCATCCTCTGCAGGGATGGGTCTGAATCAGAGTTTTGGGAGAGCAGGTTTCCCACCTGATTCCCGCCAGTCTCCTACTAGGTGCAATGCATTCTGCAGAAATAGATTTGCCTTTATTTTCTTGTTAATAGCAATCTTTAATTCAAAATTTTCCCAAAAGTCAAAATATATGAAGATCTATATCAAGGTGTGCTAATACGTGGCAAGTCTTCCTCAGTGCACACTCTATGTAATTATGCAACTTCAGTCCATTCATGTAGCGAATATGACCTTGAGGTGGTCTGTAGAATCTGAGGACATGGAATGCCATTTCCCCCATTTCCCACTAAGCCACATGGACGCTAATGCTAACAACCCCGTTTCTCAGAGAGAGATCAGGGCACAGACAGTTTAAGCAAATAATTCAAGTTCTTCAAGCAAGTAAGTCCTGGAAAAAAAACAGAACCAAGCTCCCTTTATTACCACTACCTACAGGGATGCACCCAATAGCCCATTTTAATGCAACACTCAAACCATTTTAAACATTATCGGCAGCATTTTCTGTAATTGAATAAGCTGCATAATAGCCAAGTCTTTAGTAAAATATATATTTAGCAATATAAAAATTTAAAAAACAAATCTTAACAATCCAACGATCTTTTTACCTACTAACATCTAGCTTCTAAAATTTCTATTTTGCTGAAACAATTTATAATACTGCTAACATTTACTGCTGGTTATCAGGTCACATAAATATTTAATGACACCATTAATTTCTGAAAAGGAAAAAGAGGACCTTGACATTAAGTTGAAATGGACAGGGAATTTATTTTCCAATATTTTGCACTGAAATTAAATTGGAGGTTCTTGGAATGAAGCCTCAGATCTATGACTGATTAGAAATTGACACGGCTTTTTAGACATTTCTGTTCTCTTCTAAATAAGCCCCTTCCCTCCAGGCCCCCACTTTGCACAGCACATAAAAACTGGATTGTTCAATTCTCTATCAGACCAGCACCTGCTGACCATCCGTCTGTTGGACTTCTTAGTTAATATCCGCCCCCCTGCTTATTTCATGAATGTCTGGGAGACTTCACTTTACAATTTCTAAGATTGGTTCATTAAAATACTAATTTTAAACTGTAATTATCTGTTGGTTCATATCAGTGGTTGAAGCACAGTGGTGCTATCTTCTAACTGCAGGAGAATTTCACATCTGTTCTCATCCCCTGGAGCCTCCAGCAAGAGTTACTGCGGCACTGGGATGAAGGCAGTTTGAAAGAGATGTAGAGAACTCACTTTAAGAAAAGCAAGGAAAGGAGGCAGGAAGAATTGTAAATATGGTAAACAGACTCAATTGTAAAACTATTCATGATATTACCTTCTGGGGAAAAAAGCAAAAGCAATCAAATAGGAAGCATAGCAGCTAATAGTCCTGTTGTCAGGTTGAGAGGCTTTTAACTGTGAGATGCCTAATCTAATTCCAAGAGAATTTGCAATCTGCCAGCCTCTGTGGGTGGGGTTGGGGTTGGGGGTGGTTTTAGTGCCTGTTTTAAGGCAGTCAGCAATACCTTTAGCCTGGAGTGACACCGTCGAGTTTAGGGAATGTACGTTGGCAGAACAGAGCGCACTTCTTGGATTTAAGGCTTAAATACGTCAGAAAGAAAGAAAGAAACCAAAAAAAAAAAAGGCAAACTAAGGAAAACAGGGTTAAATTAAAAAAAAGGGACGAGGAATAAAAAGATGGATAGAGGGTGAGGGGAAAGAAAACATCCTGGGCAGGATCAGCAATAGTTTCTGAGCACAAGGCACTGTAGAGAGGTTAAAAAGAACTCTTGGAAAAAAAAAACAAACTATTTTTTTTTTTTTGTAACAACACTTAAAAATTAACTGAATGTTTATCATGTGCTTGGTGATTTGGATCTTTGGGTCATTCAATCCTCACCACAGAAATGTAGGTGGGTATAATCTACACTGCACAGATGAGGAAACTGAGGCCTGGGGAGATCACAGGTTCTGGATTTGAAACTGACTCTCTTAACTCCATACACTATGTTTTTTCAATATTTCGGAGCGTTATAGAAACGGGTAAGTCATAAATCTTTCAAAGAGCTCATGACCTAGCATGAAAGTACAAACTGTAAAGCAGTACCACTCCATAGAAACTCGCCTCACTCAAGTGAGGGTTCCGTGGCTTGCAGAGCGGGCTTTAAGTTATTTTGGGAAATCCACTCCACAAGGTTTCACCTCTTCTCCTGCTGTGTGAGAGCCGCACCGGGCATGCGCAGTGCTCGCTCTCAGAGGGGGCGGGTCCTAGGAGCCGCCCTGCACAGGGCGGGGGAGGAGGAGGGGCAAAGTCCTCTGAGGGAGGGACAAAGTCCGCTGCAGGGCACCGCAAGTGGGGAGGAAAGTTGCGACCATTCTCTGCAATACAGAGCTACTTTATCATCTTCCAGAAGCTGTTCCTTTATCTTTTCAATAAATCCCAGACTCAGGACCTAGCTTAAGTAAAATTATGCATTTGGCCCATAACGTCTTATCACCTCAGGTCTTCCCACACGGCTTTCACTACCAGGAACAGCTGCAGAAGATTCAAAATTTTTCTTGTGTCACCTTCCCATCCCCTCCCTGAATAATCTGAATAAAGTAACCTAAAGAAAAAAGAAATCGATGTAAATTTAAAGCACAGGAATAAATGAGGCCAAGAGGACAGGCTATTTTCTTTTTTTTTTTTTACAGAGGTATCCAACGTTTTCAAATACAGTGTAAGATGCTTTGTTTATATATAAGGAGTTGCCAGGTGCTAGAGGAAAAAAATTAAGATACATAAAACTTTGAGCAGACAAGAGCTTTAACAATGGCCAAAGCAAAGACTAGAGAAGTTTAGGAAGGACAAAGGAACCACTCCTCTATTCTGAATCTAGAAAAAGGTTAAGCAAGTTGATCTTATTGAGAACTAAATCATAGGATAGTCTATTGGCAAATTAATTTGGAAATCATTTAAGAAAAATAGGGCTTCATCTCTTATGTATATCTGCTGGAGAGCATGGACCATGTTCTCTCCTGGTGTGAAATAATAAGCATTTAACGAGAAGTTCAAGTCCATTCTTCTTTTATATCTTCAGGACCCAGAGACTGGATTGTTGATATTTGGCTAATTGAGTAAAACCTAACACATCGAGACTTGAAGCTGGGAAATAAAAATTCAAGATTTCCTGTAGATATGGGATGCATAATATTTAATGCTTCAGAGATCATTAGTAAAAGAAAATATTACAGCCACACACACCCTCTGAGAGTCTAGCTAATGAATGTCTCCCAGCTGCTATTGAAAAATCATCAGCAGCATCACTACCAATTTCAAAACAAGGCACAGCTGACAGATGTTTGAAGGCATAAATCAGGTTGTACAAGGATGAAAATATTAAGTCCCCCATGCCTTTAACAGACAAAGGTGCCACAGCAAACTATTTCCAGTCACTAGAGTACAAACAAAACATGGGTCTTGGGTGTTATTATGTAGCAACGCCAGTAGGAGCTTCAGTGGTATAATGCTAAAACCTAACCACACCAAGTTTTAGATAAGAACAGCTTTTACTGTTACCTTTCTGTTTTAAAGGTAGTCTCAAGGATTCTCCTTCAGTTGCACTGTCTAGGAGATGACGTGAATAAATGTGAATTGGGTCAATATAATGAAATATAAATGACAGTAATTCTTTACGTGCATTTTAACGGATGCTTAGGATGGTGGTAGAGCTATTATTAAAAAGTATGGCAAATAACATCCTAATTGAGAATGTATTATGTGTCTGCTCCTATTTATTCCTTAACAAGGTGAATTAGGGGGACCTTTTTAAAAAAATATAGAGGGTTAGATCCCATTCCAAACTTATGGAACTCCTGTGAGCCACAAGCCTCTCCTACCAGCCCCTGGATTTAATGTTATTACAGCACTTAGAGGATTGTAAGAGTTTTAATGAATGTTAGTTACCCACTCCTTGCCCATACCCAAATGTAAGCCTTTTGAGGGCAAAATCTGGGTTTTAGTCACACTGTATCCCTCAGAGGCTTCGACAATGTCTGGCATACATCCTATTTGATAAAGATCTAGTATTTACCTATGTGCTCTGGGACCCTGACTAAAAAGTGTCTCCAGGCTATGTAATCAGACAACCAGGCTTTCTAAGCCTGCGGCTCACCATGCTGGCTTCGTGGCACAAAGTATATGGTCTGCTGATCATTCCCATCCACAAACTGTACCTAGTCCATTATAAACACGGAAAGTGGGAGTGTTTAGAAACTTCTATAGCAATTTGATATTGCAGTTAACATCCAAGAATGTGATTTTGCATTTTACAAAACTCTAAGTCCATGAGAGACTGAAACTTCAAACAAATAAACAAACAGCAAATCAGCGTTTTACACAGATGGTTTGAGAAGCACTGACCTAGACAGCTTGTAAAAAGTTATGATTCTCAGGTACCACCTTGGACCAAGTAAATCTGGAGGGGCATGGGGACCCTTAGCACCCCAGGGTATTCAGCTCCTCAGGGGAGTCTAATCTATTTGGTGATATCAAATAGATCTAGGATGGGCTCAGCAGAGGTACTGACCAATCCGAACGGATGCTAATCAGCACCCACCAATCAGAACAGATGCAGGCTATAAGCAGCTTCTAGTACTGGGCCAATACTAGGGGGAAGTCATCCTTTCATGTCAGAGGAGCCAAATGCCTGACTCACATAATAAATTAGTCTGAGTTAATTATGACAGGTTCTACCTCATGTGAAGGAATGATATTTGTTCTTTATAGATAGGTTTTAAAGAGATTCTAAACTGGAAATCTATGAGTACACACTGTCAGGAGGTAGAGTGGGCTCCATTATGGAATGGAGCGAAGATATACTGGGGTTCAAATTATATTCCTAAAAATGTGACAACTATCTAGAGTTAAAGACTACCTTAATACAGCTATTGTGGCTTGTCTCCTAATACTAAGACAAAGTGATGTCTGTTATTAGATTTTCTATAGTCTAAGATACAGAACTATTCAAGTGAATTTCATCCAACCTGTGGGATCCATCAGGGGTAAGCACTATTTAGCATTATCAACCTTATATATTCCTCTTCAGATTTCTAAGTCATTTGAAATACATATACTAAGTCTTATGTAACAGAGCCATAAAATAATCCTATCACAGAAAATAAGATTAATAAGGTCTTTGTTTTTCCCCTTGATTTGAAATATGGAATTCTTATGCTGAAAGACAGTGTCTGATTATATATAATCACCACACACATACTCTTAATCATAGTTCAGACACACTGAGACAGATAAACATTCTTTTAAAGAGAAGACACCTATTTTTAAGTTAAGAGCAAATCAATCATATTTAGAACCACTCTTAATTTGACAGTCACAAAGACCCAACAATTCCCTTCTGCCTAATCCTTCCTAATACAGTTTTTTCAGTAACTGAGTTTCCTGCCTCGCCATTAGCATTCACTACGTTCCAGGGTTCCTGGACCAAAGTTACTAATTCCTAACAGAAGGTCCACAGCATACCTAGAGCTTATTCTGTACCATCACTGTCAAGTTGGTCATCTCACCTGTGTTTGAACATGTCCAATGACAGGAAGCTATCTCCAAGGTAGCCTATTTCATCTTTAAATTCTCTATTAAAATTCATGTTTCTGCTGAGTTGAAATCTATCCGCCTATAACTTTATTCAGTGGTCCTAGCTCTCTCTCTGGAGTCTTCCAGAATAAGCTCAGTGATACTTCTATATAACAACTCTTCCTATCAGAGATGGCTCTCTTCAGACTAAATGCCTGGCGTTCCTTCAATCGTCAATCATCTTTCAATTCCTCTAACCATCCTGCTGACTTTGCTCTGATTGTGATTCTTTTCTTTATTTACCCCATAAAATGTAATGTCATTAATTAATTCCAGAAACATTCATTAGGAGCTTAAAATATATGAGGGATGAACAGCTGAAAATAGGATCTGTGCTCTCTAGGGGTTCACAGTCTTGTGTAACATAGAATGAAAAGTGTCGTAGGGGAAACAATCTCAATCTGTTCCTTGCCTAAGCATTACAGAGCAGACTATATCTATTAATAAGATGCTAATGAATATTTACTGAGGATTTTTTTTGTGGCATAGACCCTGCTTTCTCATTTGGTCCTCACAAAAACCTTGTGAGGTAGGTGTTCTTATTCTATAATGCATATTTTACAAATGAGGGCATCGAGGCTTAAGATTAAGTAGCAAGAGTTTGCCAGAAAGTTGGAGCCATTTCTACAGTAAGATGACATGCTGCAGAAAAGTTAAGAGGCTGGACAAGCCTGCTAGCCAACTGACCAGATTAACCAGTGCTATCAACTGGATCTGAATGAGGCCACAATACACTGAATTCTCACAGCTAACAGACTATCTCCAATACCCATGTACTGCGGTTGAGTTGTATGTGAAATGGCTGTTTATCTCCATCCTGTTTATGCTAGTTCTATTTGTTATCTAAATATGCAATTTAATCAAATATTATGTAAGCTGATAAAATATCAGTGAAACATTATTTCTGCGAAAATGAAGTTGGACGTTTTTTGAAAAACCTGTTACAGACAAGTCACTTAAAAAAACTGCTCTTGAAATAAATGAGAGCAAGAAAAGCGTGAAAAGAAAAAAAAATGTAAAAATTCAAGAAGGATTTAAATTGATTGGAAGGTGTCTTTAGGTACTTGCTCCATGAAAGAAAAAAAATTGAAGCTAGAAATCTTAGATACTCATTAAAATGGGATTTATGTAAATGATGAAATGAATAACTCCCATCAGGGGGATCAACACTTAGAGGAATGATGTTTCAAATACTGTTACAGCAAATCAGAATAAACTCCTAACAATTGAGAATGGACAGCAGCTGCAAACCAACAGCATGGAAATGCTACTGTGTACTGGCTATACATTTCCATCGTCAAAGGAAAGGCCTGGTCTTCCATCAAAAGATTTGAAAAGGAATGAGCATTCATTGTTTGTTAAAGTAAAAAGCCTAATGTAAGCCCGATATTTTTACAAATCGTTACTGGTCCTGATCTGGTGGGAGAAGAACCACTACTATACTATTAGCTGGAGCTGGGATCTGAAACACAGTTGTCTGACCCCAAAGAACATTTGCTTGACATCTGAGTATACTGCCACCAAATGCTTTATGCTATCACCTTTCTCTTCCTAAACACCATGATCTATTAATACAGTCGGGGTTGCATAAGCCTGCTGGAGAGCTTATGCACATTTGGAAAGCTTACGTCATACTGATGACTCACAACCTTCTCTTATTTTCAACTAAAACCTTTCCAAACTTGCTAAACATATATCCTTTATCCTCTGTTGGTGGTATTCGTTTTGCATCCAAGTGCCAGACCTCAGAATGATCCCTTTTAACTTTCTTCATTTGGATTTGGCCCATCATCCTAGCCTGCTGAGATCCATGTGAGTCTGTCAGCCATCATAGCTCCCATCTCTCTGAGCCTCATGTCATCAGCTAATTTAATAAGTAAGTCTTGTGTCTGCCTTTTCACAATCTGACCTTGTCAGATGGCTCCCTGGGCAGTCAAGCTGATTATTATAGATACTTCCACCATTTCTTCTTCACTGGAATAATTTGTGATTGCAGTCCCCAATCTGGCTGTCCTAAGATGCCAGGGCTGTCCTTTCCGCTCTGAGCCTCATATGTGACTCTATGTTTTCTCTGCCACGACTGCACTTAGCCTGATACACAGGGTGTTTAACAACTGTGCTTGAATCGGAGAAATTCATTCTTCTCCTGGAACAGGACACCAAGGAAGGCCTATCTGGAAAACAAAGATAATTGCTACCTTACCCACTCTTTGAATACATTAAACATTTGGCGTCTGTTGCCCCATCCACGATCCCAAGCTTGGGAGGAGAATGAGCACAGATGAATTGAGATGTTTCACAAAGCATTTGAACATACAATGGAGCTTCCAGTATTTCTTATATGAGGATTTGAATATTGCAAAAGACTGTATTGACTGTCTAAATCCAAAAATAATTTCATTAATAGAGGCAGATGTAATGTGATTCAATATGCAAATTAATGCTTCATTCCCTGAAAGATATTAAATAAGCCCATTTAGCAATTTGACTGAAAATCACTCATAAAATTCTAGACAACATTCTCCCCCTCAGAACTTTACTGAAAACTCCTGAAAGACAATAAATGTCTTATCCTTCTGAATATTCTACAAAGTGATCTAGAAATAGGCCAAAATTTATTTGAGATACGGTGCTTATTATCCTTTGTTCTAAATTAAGGCGACAAGTTGCAGAAAAGTTAACTACTGTGAACAGGAAAACCTCCAATTAAGTGGTTGAATTCCAGGCTCTTCTTGACTTAAATATTTGAGGACATTTACAGAAGTATAGGGAAATCAAGACTGAAAACAAGGGCTAGTTTAAACAACAAAAAACTCTGATTCACTGTCTCCATGTTGACAAAATAAACTCTATTCCCACAAACCTAAGCTGTGTCCATGTACACACAAACCAATCTGAAACAAACACAAGCGAGCATTTAAATTTAGACCAATTATGACAGCAAAAGCTGTGTTCTCTGGCATTCTACCAAACAAAAGCTTCAGAAACCAGCACTTCAAATATTCCCCTGGTACACATGTGTATTTTAGCAGCAGGGAATGGCTGTGGAGCTAACTCTAATCAACGGTGGAGCTATTCAGGCCCCAGAGTACTGACTCCGAGAGTCACTGGGGAGTGGTTCTGTGCAGACTCACTGTTCCAGTGGCAGTGATACAGAGGCCCCTTCCGTCTTCTTATGGTGATAAGGGCAGCTGCATAGGCCAGGAGAGAAGGAGAGGTGGTCCCCTCAGCAACAGATAGGCTGCATTTTCTCTCTTATATTAACCTGGCAGCAGCCTTTGCAGTTTCTCTTGAGAAGCAAATGGAGTGGTTAGTGCAGTTGAGGTTACCTCTAAGATACTTAGCCTGATGACTAAATGGCAGACTAACTCTACCTCAGTGCCGGGTATCACTTTGGTCCCCGTTCCTCCAGCTCTTTACCTAGCAACTATTTACAGCTCATTTCTAACCATCCCATTGGTCCTTCAAGTGAGGACCAGCCCTTCCTCTAAAACCCCCGCCTGAGCCTTCCATTTATGGCAATAAAACCCGTCCCAACCAATCAAAAAATTGCTCTAAGCCCTTCTCGCTCACCCCTCCCCTAAACGCTTCACCCTATATAAGCAACTGCACTTCCTCTAATAAACGTTCAATGTGCACCTCCACTCGTTCCCGCGACTCTTCCTTGAGCGTCGCGCGCCCTCCACACCTTCGAGCCCCCGGGACCAAAAGCAGATCCGGACTGCCCGAGTCCCCCCGTTCGCTAAGAGACGGACCCCAAGCGGGAGTCACAGAAACCAGGACAGGAAACGGCTCCTGCACCTCAGTCTCTTTAAGATTGATTTTACGATAAGCTATTGTAGTTCCTTACCCCCAGGCCTGTGGTTTCCAGTGGAGTTTCCCTCACCAAGATCTCTGCTCCAATGCTTTGGACTTGTTTACTCTCTGGCTAAAATAGCCTTCATTCACTCATTTTCTGGCCCTTGCTTGTTCAAGCATTCCAATCCACCTCTTACTCCCTAACTTGCCTGGAATACCTAACGGTAACACGCATCCAGGTTGGCAGCCCCGCCCACCCACAGCTTTGCCTGAGCTCACTGGGGCCATTCAGCATTTCTTGCTAATATCGTCCCTGCTCCTCAGCCAAAATTCATCTTGCTGCCAACTTCCTAGGGCCAGCTCTCTACTTATTAAAATGAGATGAAATGAGATGATGCTGTTTTTGACCTGATATTGCCTACTGCTGTCTTATCACTAGCAAAATTCTATTTTAAAATCTTTGCCCGAGAAAGGAGGATAATCAATTAATAGACACACGAATGGAAATTTCCTTCTCTCTTTTTCTAATACTTATACCTTTCTTTCATTCATCCATCTGCCTTCATTCTACCTGAGGCCAAAGCTATCTCATGATAACTTCCAAACTTGTCTCTTTTCCCCGTACATTCTCCCTCAGTTGAATTCATCTTGTTGACTGCAATTATCTCTCTTACAGCACAGATTATTTTTTACTCTTCGCTTGTTCCTTATTCTGACTCTGTAAGATTCAAGCCCCTGATTCTAGCCTTTCAGGGCTCCCACAGTGGCCCAATGCACCCATGTCCCATGACCCCCGCCCCCACCGGGAGCCTCTAGGCCAGTGCCTCTGCCCATGCTGGGCCTGTGCCGCTGCCGCTGTTCCTGATGTGGCCTGTGGTTCCCATTCACACTTTCCTTTGCCTAAGGAGCCTCTACCTTTTGTTTAAGGAAGGAGCTCCCTTGATACTAGCTACATTTGAAGTGCATATCCCCATCTGCTGTCTCTCTTCATCTGTAGCAATTGGTTTACGTTTTAATTTGAGCTGAAAAGACTCCAGAGAGCTTGAGGGGTCACTAGGAGAGGACCATGGCTAGCTGGCTGCCAGACGGTCTCAGATGAGGACACTGTGGGGGCCCACACCAAGGCCTGGGGCCAGGAGGATTGGGAAACTTGACTTTTGACAGCACGTGCTGAGCAGAGTAGTCTCTCAGGAATAACACATATTACCTGAATTCATGGGAACAGGTATGCATGTGTGGGTGTGTATGTGTTTGTGTGTGTGGTGCTTGTGTTGCAGAATGGCACTAATTAATTTACAATGGTGGCTATATTTTACATGAATGGAAGTTTGTCTGTTACATGAGTAGAACAGTCTCTTTGGACGGACAGACTTCAACTGGAAACTAATTTAGAATCAGAACATTCAGTGAGTGTGGAATCAAAACAAGTTGTTGGCTCCATGAATCAAGACGGAGGTTCTAATTTCCCTCCGGGTCTGAACTGCTCATAGCGTGAGGCCAACGGGCACTGCCAGAGTCCGACTTTGGAGGCCCCTCTTCTCCAGCCTGTCTGCCTTCTGTCAGTTCACAGTTTTACGCTAAACAGCACACAGGATAATTTGCACTATAACATCATCTTTCACCTCGAGACATTCAGATGTCCTGAGTGCCGTTTTGCTTTCCTCAAACTCTGCAGCAGCGCACTCTCTTTGATGTATCCCCAGACGGAGCTCAGCCATTGTGAGCATCTAAATGCATCTTCCTAGTACAACTACCAGCCAGGAAAGATTTTTTCCTTTTCTCTATCTTTTGGGGAGTTACTTCACTGTTCCATCATGCATGGACTACTCTGTACTACTGACCACCAGCTCCATTGCACTGTGTATACTCGGGCTCAGCTCTTATTTACATTCATGAATGGAAAATTCCATGAGGTCCAGGCCAGCATCTTACATGGCTGTGTATATCCTGCATGGCCTACCTAGCACACAGCAGGTATTTAATAAATATTATTGAGAAAAGGAATGACCAGAGACTGTCCTAGTAAATATTCTGTGATAAATTCCCTCAGTTATCTTCCTTCTCTCAGCTATGGCTACCATCAGTGATTATCTTGAGGCCATTTTTACATGTTGGCTGTTAAAATACTCTAAAAGAAACACATTTAAAAAATAAATTATCCAATGCTGCCAGGCCTTAAATAGTTTGACTGCAAATAAACACCCCCCGCCCCAAACCCCAACCCAGCTTAATTCTTAAGGGGCTTACAGGCTGGGTGAAAACTGGTTTGGGAGATCATTCAGATTCAGTTTCCCTGCTGCAAGGGGGGTCCTTTTATTTGAAGCTGTGGCTGGGCACTTACTGGCTTCCCTTTTGATTAAAGGGTCTGACCTACCTCAATCTAAGCAGCAAAAAGTTACAGAAGAGCATGCTGATTTTCTCAGCTTTGTTGCTGACCCAAATGGCCTAAAGAGGAACACTGCAAATAACTTTTTCCCAAGACAGATCCCCCAACCCAACCCTGCCATCTTCAGATGTTTCCAAAAGAAGAGAAACAAAATAAAGGCATGAGAACTGCACTCATAGCATTGCCGCATGGTGCTGAGTTATCCAGTGTTCTCAGTATTCATCTCCTGATTGCAATGAGGAAAACAGAGCAAACAAGAAAGGAGAGCACGAAAAATATAGACCCTCTCTGAAGACTTGCTTTAATGGCACTTAAAGTTGACTGGAGGAAGCTTTTTAAAAATAATTGCAAAATTGGTGCAAGCAAAATCTCCATTCTCCCAGGATCTCAAGAGAAATGCTCTCCAGATCCATGTTCTATAATGAGGGCGTGGGCTCAGACAATAGGACTGTGACAGGAGCAGTGGGCACAGAGGATCCTTCCCCGCCTCTTGTTTCACACACAGTCACAATGGGCCTGTCAGGGGAATCCAATGTGTTTCTTATCGAACCTTTCTGTTTTCTGTGTGAATTACCGGACAATCCTCTTGATACTGATTTTTTATCTCCTCACAAGATAAATTTCAGTTTCTATTGGCACATTCCTAATCAGTGCACCACTTTCAAATTATGTAATTAAAAAGAAAGAAAGAAACTACAGTTTGTGGAACAAAACTAGCCAGGAAAATCAGCAAGAAGGGCTTCTTTCTTTTTCTTTGGGTTATAAATTTATCACAGAATAGAAGCTTAAAAGTATGTGCTAATGCAATAATTCTTTTGCACTATATGTATTGGTTATTTCTGATCTCAGAATTCATACTGAAATAAATAAAATTGATTTTCTATCTTGGTTTCTCTCTCCTGTTGTGTGCATGGGGTGGGGAGAAATGCACAACTTTAAATGAAAGAACAAATCTCACCACCAAATCATGTATTTTCACATTACTGGCTCTTTATTTTATAAGAGCCATTCATTCATTCAACAAATACTTAAGTAGTGCCCTACTGGATGCTGGGCAGATTGCCAATACTTTCATTGACCTGATCATTGTAAGTGGAATTCCTAGAAATGGGCTAACTCTTCACAGATAAATATAAAACTCCCCTATTCTCAGCATCTTAGGAAGAACCTTGAAATCTTTTTGAATATGATGTACAAAGAGAGAATGCTGGTCTCTTCTACACACAGGGTCACACAGCAGGCTGTGTTCACATCCCCACATACTGGAGAAAATACACTTTTCTGCTACTGGTCTAATAAAAAACAAGGGGTGAGGTACTGAAGAACTGTGAAGTACTGTTAATTCAATTGAATTACTTAGGGCTCCACTATGTCCTCCCATTAAATTATCTAATTTGTTTCAACAGATTTATGCACAATAGTGAAAGAGCCAAAGTCTTGAAAGAAATTAGACCATATACTGAAACAATCTAATTTCACTGAAAATATAGCAACATCCAAAGGCATGAATGTGTGTGTGTGTGTCTGTGTGTGTGTGTGTGTATGTTTACTGGTGCATTTTCAGATTCTTGATGCCCATTAGCATAGATGTGAATCCTTTAATTCAGAGAAACACAGAAAATTGGTGAAAGCATTACACATGTGCAATAGAACCAGTAAACTTACTTGCAAAGTGAGTTAAAAGCATCTAGTGGTTTCTTAACTCTTTTTGCTCACACTATTTAATGAAAGTTTATACAAATTTGTGGCAAAACAAATTAATTTAGGGGCACAGAAAAGAGATGGTGGACTAATACAAAAGAGACCAGAGACAAATAATTATTTTCACCATACTGATATGACTGATGATAATTTATTCCAATTAACCAAACATAAGTTCTTTCATCTTTTGCTCCTTTGCTTTTGATATAAACACTCATGGCTTCCCAGAACTTTGCTAAAAGTACTTCATAAAGATGTCTGATTCCAGCAATATGGTGGATGAGATATTCTAAGGGGCCCTCCTGTTTAGACAAGATCCTAATTAAGGCACGCCTTTTGACAAAAACTTAAACCTTGAGCTGTACTGAATTGGGAGTGGTTGGCAAAGGACAGAGAGGCGGGGCAGTGTTGTCTGAGGTCATATGCCTAGAGTGGGAAAGTGAAACAGATATTGAACACCCGGCCAACAACAATGGAGACACACTAAGCCTAGGAATCCTGTGTGGAGATATGCCTCTTAAAAGGGGCTGAATAGTTTCAAGTTAGTGGAAACCCTTGGTTCATGTAGATGTAAGCAGATGCAAATACTCCCTTCAAGAAAGTGTCCCCTCAGTATCTGCATAATGAAGAACAAACAAAAAGCTTCTAATCAAAGATCACCAAGCAAAAAGAAGGCAAGTACCATGAGTAAGAGTCAGCAGAAAATGATAACGAAAAAGTTTTGATCCTCAAGGATTAAAAATACTGGAATTGTCAAATACAGACTATCGAACAGCTGTATGTGAACAATTTAAATAAATCATGTAGGAATCACAAAGATAAGATAATAAGAAGAAGGTATTGTTAGTAATAATTGTGGAGACATCTAAAAGAATCAAAAAACTTCTGAAAATGAAGAATATAACTGGAAAAAGAAAGAGGGAGGGAATGAGGGGCAGAGGAAGGGAAGGAGAGAAGGAGAAAGGAAGAAAGGAAGGAAGGAAAGAAAAGTGCTATTTGGATATAGCTAAAGATAGAATTAGTGAACAGAAAAAATGAACCTGAAGAAATTTAATCAGGGTAGAGAGAAAAAAGTGAGAATATGAATGAAAAAACTTGAAAATATGGAGAAAAAAAAGAGTTCTACCACATCTAATTAAAGTATCAGGAGAGAATAGAAAGAATGGAGAAGGAATACTTGAAGAGGTGATGTCTGAGAGTTTTCCAGAACTGATGAATAATGTGAAGCAACAGATAACAATCTAAGGAGGATGAGTAAAACAATTTCTTGACTAGACGCATCACTGTGAAATTCCTGAACATCAATGACAAAGAGAAGATGCAAAATCTTGAAGTGAAATTTGAAACAAAATATGGGTGATTCATCCAAGATGAAGACACTGATGTTCCATCAACCCTAAACTCACTCAAACATGCTGAAAATAATTCCAACAGTCATTTTTTAACTTGAATCTCTGTATATTTATTATAACTGGCTAAAAGCTGAAAAATTTCTTGGCACAAAAACTGTGATCTTATTAAAGTGGATTTATAATTTGACTTTTTACTCTAAACAGAATTTTAAAAGAATAGAGATTACTTTATACTAGACACATATAACCATTAAGTTCAGTCATGTTAAGAGGAAGGATTCTCAATCCTGGCTACAAGTTAGAATTACTTGGGGTTGATTTTATGATACATGCTTGAGCTCTATCCCTGGGGATTTAATTGCTCTTATGTAAGTCCAGACATCAATACTTAAGAGAAAAACGTTTTGAATAAAACATGACATATAAACTTATGAATAGTATGTGCATAGCAGGATGACTATCACAAAGTGAACACAAACATGATGCAGGTTTGAATTGGGGGGCTGACTGTATCTGTCTCAGTTGGTAGGGTTGTTTTGACAGGCAGGTTTCCCAGTAAGGTATGTTGGCTTGGAGCATATAGAAGGTTGAGGATCTCACAATGGACGAAGGAGGGCCCTTTTCTGGTGTGTGGGGAATTGGAGCTATGTACACCAGAAAAACGTGTTCTTAAACTTAACCCATTCTTGTGTGTTTGAGCCTATTGTAAGTAGGACCTTTTGATATGGTTACTTCAGTTAAAGTATAGTCCAACTCAATCAGGATGGGTCATAATCCTATTACTGGAGTCCTTTATAAACAGAACGAAATTCGGACAGATAGAGAGAAAGCTAAAAAGCTGAAGCCAATGGTACCCGGAAGACGGGGGAGAGGCCAGGGGAGATCGCCATGTGCATTGACATGTGACAGAGAAGCCCACAACAAGAGATCACCATCAGTTAGTACCAGAATGCCAGTCTTCAGGAATAAAGCATCGCCTTGACGATGTCTTGATTTGCACTACTCCTAGCCTCAAAACCATGAGCCAATAAACTCCCATTGTTTAAGCCAACCCATTACATGGTATTTACTAGCAATGAGGAAACTAAAACATGGTGGTAGAGTGATTTCCGGTTTTTACTCCTGGATAGAGCTGCCTTTCCTTTATATTTTTCTTCATGTTCTCAAGTAGTTACCCAAAGCTCCATTCCTGTTGCCTCTTGGTCCAGTACATTCCCTAGCACCTCTCTTTAGTCTCATCAGCCACCTGCTCATTAGAGAACAGTACCTGAAGGTTATCCTGAGGGTGAAAACCTTCCATACCAGCGATGAAACCTCTGTGTCACAGCTGAGGGCTAAGGAAGTAGCTAGATTGTTTGTTCTAAATTTCTTCCATTGTTTTTATGGATAATACAATGTTTAACTGTGTATTTTGTTTGTGTATTTTTTGTTGTGGAAAATAACATCTATACAAAAAAGTAATAATTTTTAAAGCACACCACAACAGTTAGTTGTAGAAAAGATTTCATAGTTTGGTATGGGTTACGATTCCACAGTTTTGGGTTTTCCCTTCTAGCTGCCCCAAGACACTGGAGACTGAAATAAATATCAATATAATGATTCAGCAATCATTAAACTTATTATTATTATTTTTGCATGGGCAGGCACCGGGAATCGAACCTGGGTCTCCAGCATGGCAGGCGAGAACTCTGCTTGCTGAGCTACTGTGGCCCACCCTAAACTTATTTTTAATTTAAATATATTGGTGTTTGCCTGATGATTGACTCCTGCCTTTGTCTTTACTAACTTTTTACTTAAGTTTCTTTGGAAGCTATCTTAAGAACAATGGCTTTGATCTCTGATATTTCTGGCCATATTTTTTTCCTAGCTTACCTTCTCTCTTCAAAATTTCCCTAAACTCTCTGGCCTACTGCAAATTCTATTTTTTGTTTCTTTCATAACAATAGTATTATTGCATTGTTTTACATATGTATATCTTTTTAAATATTTCAATGAACCATGGGGTGGGAGGTGAGTAGGTATTCAGTCCTTTTTCAGACACCAATTCATGTTATTTTGAATAGCTCCTTATGATAGCAGCTCTAAATTTACTGATACAGGTATAGTCCTTGCTCATGGAGCATTACACTGTGGAAGAAATACTAAATGAATGTCACAAAATGATGGCTTTGATCCTTATATTGCTATAAACTTGTTATGTAACTATCAAGTCTCTACACTTTTCTGGGTCTGTTTCCTCATGTTTAAAATTAAAGGACAATTTGTCAATATTTATCAAAATTAAAAAGGTGTTTATTTTTTGAGCCAGCAATCCTTCTGGGAATTTATTTTAGAGGGTATAACTGGACATGCACAATGACAGATGGACAAGGTTATTCACTGAAACATTATAGGGAAGAATTCCTTGTCCAAATATTTGAAACTACTTGTTGTTCAATGGGGACAAAGTTAAATAACTATGGTACACTCAGACAGTAGGATAGTATGAAGCTATAAAAAAGGATGAGGGAGCTTTTGTATACTGATAAAAGGTACATTACAAAGTATAGAAAAATGCACAGGATATATTATTAGATGAAAAAGATAAGGAGAAGAATGGATATGATCATACACCTACCTAAGACCCAGCAGCGGCACTCCTGGGATTATACCCATTTTAGAATCATCTGAACAACTTTTGAAAAATAGTGATGGCATGGCAACTTGAGGCAAATAATATCATCCACAAATGCAAGCAGGCAGCAGAAGATCAACAGACATACGAGGAAACTGATGGGGGAGAAAAACTTAAAAAAATAAAAATATTCTTTTTAGAAAAATCAGAGGGGCTTTTGCACCCATGAAACAAACCAAGAAAAAATGTGAGAAATTAAAATATGAATGTGGAAATTAAAACTTTAAAAGAGCATCACAATATTACAATAGAGTAAGAAACTAGGGATTGATTTAGAAGCTCAAGCAAGGAAATTCTGCCCTCCTCTTCCCCACAGATTCACAAAGAAGACAGCAGGAACATGAGAAAAAAACTTTAAAATATGGAAGATGGATACAGGAGGCTCAATAATTGATTGAAAGAAGTTTCAAGAGAAGAGAATAGATAGAAGGGAGAATATAATAAACAAAGTATATAATATATTACATTACATATGTTTATGCTTATAAATATTACTCTATCTTATATGGTAATATAAACATATCCCAGGCTGAAAAAAACTAATATCCTTCTTCTGGAAGGTTTCACTGAGGCTAAGGGGTACCAATGGAAAAAGACCCATACTTATCACTCCCCACTGAAATTTCTAGAAAGACAGGTCTAAAAATTTGCATGAGTTGGGGGGGATCATCTATAAAGAAGGGATACTCTGACTGAAGGCTGATTTTCCATCAGCAATGCTGTTCACTAAAATTCAAAGGAGAAAACAAAGACTTAAAAATTTTTTTTGCTGGGGGTAGTGAATATGAATCTGTAATTCCACCTTCAGTCAAACTATTAATTTATGTAATATTTTCAGTTATATAAGTCCTCAGAAAGTTCATTACCCCCACAAGTTGTTCAAAACATTACTCAGTAAGATTCTCGAACAGAACACACAAAAAAGAAATGTGAAAACGAATACAACTTAAGACACAAGGAGAGCAACTATGTATGACTTAAAAGAGAAGAAATCACAAAAGAAATGAAAAGAGAAACTATCAGACCTTCATGTTTGAGGCACTGTCCTTTGATTGGCAGGAATTTACTGTTTTAACATTATATTTCTATTCTATCAATCTAAGAGCATAACTTGGTTCTGATTTAAATATTTATACGAGCATAATTCCATTATGCTTTTTAAATTTGGTTTAAAAGCTTTGAATTAACCCATTGACTAAACATGGAATGCATAATTACTGTCATACAACAGAGCAGCAGGTGAAGGGAGGTATAGGAAATGGGAGATATATTAAAAACTCATTGGATTATATACTTTCCCCAACAGGAAGTCAATAGCTACTCTCTAAAGTTGAAACAAAGTAAAAAGGAGAAGGAAAAGAGGTAGGGGGAGGAGGAGAAGAGAAGGAGGAGAAGAAATACAATTTAAGTTGTAGTGGTAACCTCAAAAGAATGACAACACAGAAACTTTATATGTTTACCCCTGGGGATGAGAATTAGAGATGTAGTAGGAATCAGATTGATTTTTCTTTGTTGACTCTTCTGCATGATTTGGATTTAAAAAAATATGTTAAAGACCTCCCTTATCAATAAAGCATTACTTAAATTGAAGTGTGTAGCTTATGGAAAGAATAAGATATATCTATACTTCTGTGGAAAACAGTGTACAATTATTGTTTAATGTAGAAAATTAGAATTCGCAAAGTAATATAGTACCATCCCCACTAAGGTAAAAAAAAAAAGTCTATATTTGTCTATGCGCATGTGTAAATGTAAATGCAAACAAAACTATCATGGAAAAGAAACTCATAACTGAGGTACTAGGGATAGGAAGGAACATTTCAAAATTTATTTTAAAGGCTTAGAAATTATCTGGATGTTTGTAATTTGCAACATATAAGGTATAATATGTAAATATTACTTTTAAAATAATGTCTATAATTTTTAAGTTATAAAGCTAATTTGCATTGTAACAAGTGAAAATATCTAATGTATAGATGCATACTGCTACTTTACCCATTAAAAACTTTGATTACTTATATTATTAAAATTCAAATCTTTTTTTTAGGAGTCAAATAATGCCAATGCAGTATTATTTATTAAATAAGCTCACTATACCGCATGGAATGGAAACTCTCCCATTATCATATAGTAAGTTCCCACAACTACTTACATATGTTTCTGAATTTGACTCTATTCTGCTGCTGGTCTATTTGCTTTTTCTTGTGCAAACACCATTTTTTAAAATTACATTAGCTTTAAAGTAAATTCCAATAACTGGTACTACATGTCCCACCTGATTATTCTTTTTACCTCACATATTCTTAGGAGTTCTTGCATTTATTTTTCCATATGAGCTTTCAAATCACTCAGCCTAGTAGGAAAATGAAATCTTGAATTTGGGGGAAGGTTTAATAAAAAATATAAACAAACAGAAAAAGCAGCATGGCTGGATTAACAGTGGTCAATCACCACCATTGGAAGGACAATTCAAAGCAAACTGATGGTATGGTAAGCACAAGCAATGAGCGCAAGAGACTCCCATCTTCCTACATAAAACAAAATCCTCAGTAATAAAAAATAAGTACATCTATATAGTCCTTCGAAAGCAGACCAGAACTATGAGTGATTACGGACAGCTCTCTTCACAGATCTGCAATCATTACAGTGTCCAAGATGTATCTTAGGCAGCTTTGAGTGTGCGGTGCGGGGCAAGGCCACGTGGTCAAGAACACACGCCAACTGACCCAAAGACTGATTGTGAGAAGATGTAATTCTCAGTCATTTTCTTTTTCACAGGCAATTAATGCTATTTATGTAACTGCAAAATCTGTGACCCTCATTGAGACACTGTAGCTATAAAGAGAAAGGAGCTAGGACTATCAGAGCAAATGACTGATGCATGGCACAGTGGGAGGATCATAGGAACTGGGCACTGAGGCAAGACAGACGCGGTTCTGGTCCCTGCTCACCCAATCTCTAGTCATGGAATCCTGGGCTCTCAGAGCTTCTATTTCTTTATCTCTGAAATGCAGACAAATATGCCTATTTGTAGGGTTGTTGTGAATATGTATACATATAATGTATGTATACATATATAAAGTATTTCAAACAATGACTGGCATATTGATAGGCATGCAATTGCTAGGCATTAATAATAATCAGAAATTTACAAGAGACAAACATAGGGCACAGAAGGTACTATTTAACAGTGTCTGAAGTCAAAAAAGTATTTAGATGTGAAGTAGTAGAATGATGCATTCAGGGCAAGAGTAAGTACTTTTGTATTGGAAATTTAAAGTTTCCAGGAGGGGAAGGCTGTGCATGCTCAACACAAGACATCTGCAGAAAGGACCAGGGTGCACCCCCCCAACCCCCCAGCTTTGGCCTGGAGCTATCCTTTAAACTCACTGTATGTATGGATAAGCCCTGAAGGTGCATACTCAGATGGGTCAATGTACCGAGACTGGGAAAACTGTTTCTTTTTTCTCCCCTTTTTCATTCTGCTAGTTCCTGGAATTCTAGGGAAGCTCTGTCATAACACTAGCTAATACAAGCTGAAGGGACAGATATTTCCAAGTCTAAATTTCAGCAATAAAAAAATTAAAATATCACAATATCCAGGTTTCAACAAAAGATTACCAAACATAGAAAAAACACAAAAAACAAAACACAGGAAATAAGGGCCCAGGTAAAAGAGAAGATTAAAGCATTAGAAACCATAAATAAAGACAAAGACTTTTTAAAAATGGTCCTACATATGCTCAAAGTGCTAAAGGAAAACATGGACAAAGAACTAAAGGAAATCAAGACAACTGATGAACTCAAAGAGAATATCAATTGAGATAGACGTTATGAGACGGTACCAGAGCTAAGGACCACAGTAACAGAAATTGAAAAGTTCCTTAGGAAGAAGCCCAGAATAAGATTGGGAGCCTTTAATCCTGTATCACTTAATATAATGCCTGGATACATTCCAGAATATATTAAGCAAATAATCAAAAAGTATTAGCAAAGTCTCTTGAGGGATGGAAGAAAGAGTATGGAAATATTAAACTTTACCACTGGGGAAACCCCAGATACTGTGTCAAACATTAGGGACACCCAAACCAAAAGGCCAAGCCCTTGATCTTGAGTCTTGCTCTTGCGAAGCTTATGTATGTAGCAGAGAAACTTAGTCTACCTATAGGTATGCCTAAGAGTCACCACTGGAGGAACTCTTTTGTTGCTCAGATGTGGTCTTTCTCTCTCTAAGGCCAACTCTGCAAATGAAATCATTGCCCTTCCCACTACTTGGGACATGACACCCAGGAATGAAAGTCTCCCTGGCAGTGTGTGAGATGACTCCAAGAAATAAGCCTGGCCCTGGCACCATGGGATCAACAACGCCATCCTGACCAAAAGGGGGAAAAGAAGGGTAACAAATAAGGTTATCAGGGGCTGAGAGAGTTCAAATAGAGTCAACAGGCTACTCTGGAAGTCATTCTTTTTTTTTGTATGGGCAGGCACCAGGAATCGAACCCAGGTCTCCAGCATGGTGGAGGTCACTCTTATGCAAGCTTCAGTTAGACCTATCATAGCTTGCCAAACCCCAACCAAAACCATTCCTGCCAATCCTAAAGAACACTCAAGGCACTATATAAGATTCTACAATGGTTCCATGCACTAGAGTAACTTTCCAGAAACCTAAAACCTCCAGATGAGTCCTTGGACCAGATAAGTCCTGAAATGCAGAGAGGCAAATCCAGAGCATCAGCTAGTTCCATCCCCCTACCCCATAATACTGACAACCCTTTCCAACATGAAAAAGTTAGAATGGGCATAGCCCAAATACCCTAAATAGTGGGCAAAAGATCAAAGGTGATGGTGGAGTTATACAGAGAAGGTAGGGTTTAACAAATGAGTATGAGTGCTGAATCATTATGTTGATATTTCTCTTACTCTCCAGTACCTTAGAGTAGCTAGAAATAAAAAGCTAAAATTGTGGAATAGTAACCCTTATCAAACTCTGAAATCTGATCTACAACTAACTGTTGCAATGCAGTTTGAAACTTACTGCTTTTTTGTATATGCTATTTTTCACAAAAAAGGAAAAAAGAGAGAAGGAGTAGTATAATAGAGGAGATAGGATTTAACAAATGAGGATGACTACTGAATCATATTGATATTGCTTTTGGTCTCCAGTGTCTTGGAGCAGCTAGAAGAAAAAAGGAAAATCATGGAACTGTAACCTATATCAAACTTTAAAATCTGTTTTATAACTACTTGTTAAAATTTACTTGGAAATTTTTTGCTTTTTATATATATATGTTATATTTCAGAATTTAAAAAAAAATTATAAAAAAAGTCTCCTAAGGAGATCAACAGCAGATTGAAGCTGGTAAAAGAAAGAATCAGTGAACTTGAAGATAAAACATCTGAAATCATCCAGTCTGAAGAGAAAGAATGAAAAAAATGAAATAAAATGAGTAGAGTCTGAGTCACCTGTGGAACACCATCAAGCATGCCAATATAACACATTGTGGAAATCCCAGAAAGAGGAAAAATTTGGCAGAGTGAAAATTCAAAGGAATAATGGCTGGAAACTTCTCAATTTAACGAAAGACATGAATATACATATCTAAGACACTCAAGGAACTCCAAACAGGATAAATCCAAATAGACCCATACCTTGGTAAATTATAATCTAATTGTTAAATGCCAAAGATAAAGCAACAAGAGAGAATTCTGAAAGCCACACAACATGTCATGCACAAAAGAGTTTCCATAAGATTAAGTGCTGATTTTTCATTGGAAATCATGGAGGCAAGAAGGCAGTGGGATCTGCAAAAAAATGCTAACCAAGAATTCTATATCTAGAAAAACTGTCTTTTAAAAATGAGAGAGAGATTAAGGAATTTCAAGATAAACAAAAGCTAAGAGAGTTGGTCATTACTAGAGCAGCCCTACAAACAATGCTAAAGAGAGTTCTGCACGCTGAAAGGAAAAGACAATAGACAATAGATCAAAACTGCTTAAAGAAACAAAGATCTTTGGGTCCAACAGGCAAATGCAAAAATGTAATAAGAAATAAGTAGTTTTGGACTCATATTATATAAACATGTAATTTATGACAAGAACTACATTTATGGTCAGAGGGCAGGTTAAAGTAAAGTAATTTGTATACATTGCTGATATTAAGTTGGAATCAAAGCAAACAATATTGTTACAGATTTAGGATTAAATTTAAGCTCCATGATAACTACGAAGACACTATTTGAGAATCTGCAAGCTCATAGAGGAAGAAATTAGAGTACAGGTTGCCAGGGGCAAGGTGCAGGGGGAATAGGAAGTTAATGCTAAAGGAGTGTAGTGTTTCTGCTTTAGTAATGGAAAGTTTTAGTGATAGAAGGTGGTGAGGGTACTGCAACATACTGAATGTAATTAATCCCACAGAATAGTAAGTTTAGGAGTTGTTGGGATGGAAAATTTTATGTTGTATATATGTTTCAACACACACACACACACACATACACACAAAGTCAACTAAAAAGAAAGTGACAGTTAAAGGCAACAACTGATCTTGGGCTAGATATAACAAGGAGGAGAGAGGGTAAAAAGGACATTATTGGGACATATGAAAAAACTGGAATATAAACTATAAGCTTTATATCAATATTAAATTTCTTGAACTTGATAACTAAGTGGTCTTAGGAAATGTATGTTGCAGTATTAAGTGTTCAAGGAGCATGGTGTATTGATGTATACAACCTAAACGCAAATGTTCAAAAAATGGACTGATAATCAGGTAGACAGACAGACAGAATGACACAGCAAATGTGGCAACATGTTAAAATTGCTGGATCTGGGTATCTGGTGACTAGGGATTGCTGGATTCCCAGTATAGGAATTTTTCAAATAATTACAAAATTACTTTTTTAACTGTCCTGTAAGTTTGAAAATGTTTCAAAATAAAAAAGTTTAAAATTAAAAACAAAAGTATGTTTAATAGTTAAAGAGATAATACAAACTATGGGAGTTAAGAAATCCCTAGCTCCACTTAGTCTTACTCTTTTCCTTTTTTACCTCTCCTGGAAAACCAAAACTGAGAAAGGCTTAAATTCCCCAGGCTGAGTAACCTTGTCTGCAAGTGGATAAACGTGTAAATTTGCAGGATTGAGATGCAGCAGGTAGAAGCTTTGAGTATTTTGTTTCCATTGAATTGAAACCAATAGAGATGAACTGAGCATGGCTATTTTTGCTTCAAAGTCAGCTGCTTGATAAAGCAGGGAGAGCACAGAACTGCTGAGGCAACCAGACCAAGATTTGAATTCCAGCTGCTCCACTTACACCATGGGAAAAAAATTAATTTCTATCAGAAACTCAATCTTATCCGTTAGTGCCCCACTCATGGAATTTACATACTTATGGGAGCAGACAGGAAATCAGTAAGGAAATATACATCAGAGGATCTCACATGATGGAAAGAATAAAACAGTATGAGGGCTAGGGAATACCTGGTCAAAGAAGGCGTTATTGATAAGGTCCTAATTGAGCACACACCTGAAGGAAGTGAAGGAGTAAACTGTGGAGATATTTGGGAAAAAGAAACTTCTAGAATTAGAGATTAGAAATCAGCAAATGAAAAGGTCCTAACGCAGAGGTAAGCTTGTGGGGGGGGGGGGGATAAGGAGGGGGAATACGGGGGAAGGAACATCAAGGAGGTCAGAGTGGAACCAGGGATGGAAAGGAGTGGAGTTGAGATAAAGGAAGTGGTGTGGACCAGACAATGATGGGATTTGTAGGCAGTGTGGAGACTCACCCAACAAGTGTAGGAAGGCATGGGTTGGAACACAGGCCAGCATCTCCTCTGACTGGTAAAGGTGATGGAAACTGTTGTGAGCAGAGCAGAGGCACCCTGTGCGAAAAGGATCACTTGGACTGCAGTGGAGAGGGCCTAGATTAGCTACGAGTGCCTGCATTTGGGTCATATTTAAAGCTGGTGCTGGGAGGATTTGCTAATGGGCATCCAAGCCATTATCCTTAGCTCAAGGAATATTGGCTGGTCTTGTCAGAATAAAACAAACTAAATTAAGGGCCTAGAATTTAGTAGATGCTCAAAAATATTAGTTCTCTTCCACCATCCCTTGAGGATTCTCCAGCCGCTTAGCATTTGTAAAATATAGTTGAGTATGGCACTGGGTGCTTTCTCAGCTATTATCTACTACTGCCTCCTGTGTCCTTGACCACTTGTTTTCTGAGTGAATAAAGATGAAAAGGTTAGCATCACATGACTTTATATCTGTCAGTGGGGCAAGAAGAGATAAGAAATGCTTGAGATGATAAATTTTCTCTCCCAGAACAACCTCAAGGTTTGTTGTAAGATTTCACATTAAGTCAAAGCAAAGCAACACAGTGTTTTTTGTGTCTCAAAGCCTTAATTCAGGTATCTTTAAAGGAGCCCTGAAAAGGAACAACCAACAGTGACAAAAGATTTAGCTCTAGAAGTGAGCAAATGAAAAAAGAGAAATTTTTGAAGATTAGAAATACAGAAAAATGATTGTTTACTTAGGAGAATGCCTACCATTTGATGAAAAGTCACCCCATTTGGCATGAATCTAATTCATTTTCAATGATTAAGTCATGAGACCTCTCTTCTTTAATATGAACATTTCATGTTGTGCAGTTGTTAAAGAGAATAGCCCCGGTTTTTATTAATATCCTGCTCCTGCATCTCCATGTAAACACTGACACTTGTCCTTTCCCAGGGTTAGCATCTAAAAGTTCCTTAGGTTGTTCTATCATCAAGGGAAACCACCAGGAACTGGGCTTCCACCAACCCTCGGTCTTTGGTACTCAGTTAAATTCACACAGTACCATGCTAGTTTGAGCGTCAGTATTCCTGTTTTTCAGAAGCAGCACTTGAGATTCAGGGAAGCCAGATCATTTCCTCCAAGACTCACAGCTGCTCTGTCATGAACCTGGGGAATGACTGAAGCTGGACAAAATCCAAAGCCTCTCTTCTTTGGCCTCAGATGTCCTTCCTTTCTGTACCTTCTCTATCACAGGCTGGGTGTTTATTCTCTCTGGCATCCAGGATTATTTCACCACCACTCATAAAGCATTTGTTTCAAGGATTACGAATATTTTTATCAGGAACAACTTTAGGCAGATAGAGCATGATAGAGATTTCGGGGAATGGTGACTCACACTTGGCATGACTCAATTTTCCTTCCAGTCATAGACATATCTTCAGAGTTCACAGTTATGATGAGTAGGTTATGGCAAGTAGTGAACTCATGCCAGATATAACTTCACCAAACCACTGTCATCCAAGGGGCGGGGACATGATTGTGTGTGTGTGTGTGTGTGTATATTTACAAACATATATGACCAATGTCCCTCTGTAGGGCAGAGCTTAGTGGACCATTGTTCACAGTTGGATACCTGTCTTTTTCATCCCCAAACTTTTTAGCCTTTTGATTACTGTTATTATCTACCTTTAAGAAAAACAGTCATAGAAGGAAGGAAACAATGAGTATCTCATAAAACATGACTGGACCACTTCTGTGCTAAAGTGATTTGGTGAAATGGCAAAACTACATTGCTTTAATTGTTGCATGTGTGTTTTCTTGTTCAAACTAGTCTGTTAGTGGCTCAAGAAGAGGAATACTATTCTCCTTTCCTTCCTTCCTCCCTCCTTCCCTTCCTTCATTCTTTCCTTCCTTCTCTCTCCAAAATTCCCCTCGCTCCCTCTCTTCACTTATTTATTTAACAAATGTCAATGGAGTGCTTACCATGCAGCAAGCATTAGGCACTGTGCTCTCTTTAAAACCAAGCACTCATAACACAATAGGACATACATAGCTGAAAATCCCTCTGTGAATGAAAAAGGCTGCACCCATGACAGCAGCTGTTGAGTCCTGCTGCTATTATTATCAAGCCCTCCCTTATCCTGATGCTCCACAGCTATGGGCACCTTGCTATTTTCCATGTTAAGAAATGGGAGCAGGGAAAAAGAAGAGCCAAAGCATACTATGATTACACTATAATTTATGCAGTGTTGGAAAGAAGGCAGAGGAAGAACCAGGAAAAGGTCCCTTTGGTTCTAGAAAATATCCTGAAAAGGGAAAGGCTTATCAGGCCCTCAAAGCCACCCAGGCAAGTAGGCACTTTTGGAAAAGAAGCAGAGGAAAGGGAACCAGAGCAGGTTTAAGTGACTGGAGTCAATCCTAATTGATTCTCAGTGGCAGCAACGTGATAGGATATACCTCGAATAGCTAGAAGTGAAACCTCCTGGCTTGGAAATGCCAGGTGAATGTTCCTTGGCCTTTGAATCACATCCAAAGGATCAGTGGGATAGGTTTACTGGTGGGGAAGACCACTGAAAGACTGTCTGAAGAAGATTTTCAGTGGCATATCTGTGAAAGTGTCCTCCACAATCCTAAAACGCTGTGTACAGCGGAACCTTAAGAGACCTAGAGGTTTCCAAATCTGAAGCCTGTCTGGGAACTCATCCTGAAAGGGAGACAAACCAAGGTCAAGAATAAGCTATCCCACTGACAGACAATTAAGGAGCACCTGGAGAGGTTTGGTGTCACTGCTTGGAAGATCTCATTCATGAAATTGCCTTCCTGGGGAAGCATTTCCAGAGGGTCTCCCAGATCTTGAATGCATTCCATAAGTTAGGTTCAGGTGTTAACTTGGCCAGGTGATGGTGCCCAGTTGTTGTGTTGCTGTGGACTTAAATCATCAGCATGTGAACTACATCTATGGCTGATTACATCTGCTGATGGCTAAGGACAGTGCCTTCGGCAATGAGTGACACTGAATTCAATTAGCTGGAGGCTTAAAAGAGAGAGGTCAGAGGAAAAGCTCAACAGCTCAACACTCCTCAGTTTAGCACTCAGAGCAACTCAGATCCAGATGTTTGGAGATGCAAAAAGGAACCACCCCAGGGAAAGCCATTTGAACCCCAAAGCCAGGAGAAAGGCCAGCAGATGTCCATGTGTCTTCCCATGTGACAGAGAAATCCAGAGGAAAGCCAGCTGCTTTTCCTCTGAGGAAATATAAATTTGTAACTAAATAAATACCCTTTATAAAAGCCAGTCCATTTCTGGTGTATTGCATTTTGTCTGCTTTAGGAAACTAAAACACTACCTCTTGGTGGCCTGTCACGTTACCAAGAATAAAGTGGGATTTCTCATGATGGGCTCAGCTAGTTATCGGGGCTAAAGTAACAATCAGCTCATCTGACAGCTTACCTAGACCTGCAGTCTCTGAAAGTACATTGCATTGGAGGTCTATGTTTGTTTTCTGAGTTGTTATCAAGTACCTTCAAAGAAAATTATTTTCTGCTCTATCTTCACAAATTGGAGGGGAAAGATCAGGCAAAAGACAGTTGATGATATGCATGGCAGGCACTTCTCATATCACAGCCTTGTTCTGAGGAAAAGTTCCAGTGGCTATTCCACATGGCTACCCCCTCTTCTGAAATCAATCAAGGACACATAATTGCCATGGAGAAGGGAATTCTGCTGTCATATCTTCTATCATAATGTTGGTGAATACCCAAGCATTTATACAATGCTCCCAGACACCCTGCAGCAGTGGACCAAGCCCAGGACAGACATGGACCCAGGGGTTCATTCCTAGAGCCTTGTTTTGGAAAGAACTTGAAATGCAGTAAGAGGAACACAAAAATGAATGCTCAGATAACTCTGCTGTGAGTTCACATTTCAGCCTTTTGCTGAGAGCTCTGACGGGGCTGGCTCTAAAAGTGCATCTGGTGGCCTCCTTTTAGCCTGCAAATTACTAGTCCTTTCCTAAAATTTTAACCAATTCTTGGATAACAGACCCTGTTGAGGATCTATGAGAAGGGAAGGATCCCTTCCCTAGGAAAACATAAATGCACTCAAAGTTCTGCTTGGAATTTTAGGGTGTCTGCGGTCTTATCCTCAAGGAACTATACACCTACGGTGAAGAAGTCCTGCTCTATCAGGCTGGTCACCCAGGCCCTTCCCTTGCTAGTCTCTGCTTCCTTGTCCTACTATAAAGATGGTGTTTTCCTTTCAAGCCAATTGGGTGTACATCTGGTGTTTCATACTGAGGACACGGAGGTGGAATGCTAAGGCTCCTGCACCAACTATAACACAGAGAAATGCTGACCACTTGTTTCCCCCGGGCTTCAGGATGAAATAGTCTTCTTTCCTTGATAGTCAGCTCTCTTTACATTACCTAGATCCCTAAGTAGTGAACAGAATTTGCACTACTCAGCCTTTTAAGTCCCAGGCAAGCAAGTTAGATGGACTCTTTTGTGCTTTCACTCTTTCCTTGAATATTTTGGACCCCAGGCATATTGCCTCTGCTGCACTGATATGATGTTGTAAACCAGCTATAGGGTTCCTGGGGACATTACAACTGAAAAAGGGTTTGATCCTTCTTGTGTCCACCCTTAGAAAGACCTTCCCTTTGCTGCTATCACTCGATGGCCTTAACTTCCCATCTAAGCAGTTAGTAAAATCTACCAGGTCCAGATGAAGACTTGAAAGCATGCATAACCATTGTGTTCTCTGGTCACTTAAGATCAGCTCTGTTTGTAACTTTGGCTCACGAGGCCCTCAAACATAGCTGTGAAAGTGAGTTAGAGGGAGAAAATGCCTTAAAGTGTGCCAAGTTATGAGGTAGTTCATTAGGTTGATTGGCTCAAGAGTTAACCTGCCAAGAATAGAATTGTTGTAGATGTTCCTTATTCTGTAAAGCGTTAAGAAGTCAGATGATCTCAAAATGATGTATCACAAAGACATGAAAAGAAGCAGTTTTGAGGGATGGAAGCCAAGGGTTTATGTCCCAGGTCTGTCTTGTAGTAAATATGGGAATAGTGTTTCTAGCTTGCCTATAAAATACTAATAACATCTAGCCAGTCTACCTCACAGGTTAGAAAGAGAAAACAAAATAAGTTTTCAAACGTAGAATTGATAAGAAGTTATAAAAAGTGTGTACTGATGTTTGGTGTGCCATGATATATCATTCTCTAAACTTTTTGTTTAGACTTACAGGATTCTTATTTTCTGAGAAAAGCTACACCTACTATATTATAAAATCTGCAGGTTAGTATTTGCTAATATGAGTAACTCATGATATTCAGTGCATATACATGATATGTTCTAGGTATTGTAGGAAAAACAAAAACATAAAACCTAGGGATCAGGAGTGAACCACATGGCCTATAAGGAGACTGACTAGAAAAGGTGCTGGGGGAACCTTTCCTCTTTGCTCTAAGCCTCTAGTCTCCTGGTGACATAATTGGTTCCCTGGTTCTACAGGTTTTGCTCAATGGCTTTTTAAAATGTTTGAGTATGTCACTTGTTTAAAAGTAAAATTTTTGTACAGTTAATACTGTATGTGAAGGTGAATGTGATTAAAAGGGGAAATCTTAGGTGGCATATATGTCACTAGCATAAAAAAAAAGGACAGCACAGCACAAATAGGGAACTCTAATGTAAACTATTGTCTACAGTTAATAGTACTATTATAATAATATTCTATCATCTATTGTAAGAAAGGTACTACACTAATGCAAGTGTTAATAAGCATGGTAGCTCTGTGTTCTCTGCATGAATAAACCTACAACTTCTCTAATAAAAACAATTATTAAAATATATAATTTATATTTGCTTTAAAAATATAGTCTGAAATAAAAACACGAATTCTGTTTATTTCACAGCAAAATAATTGAGAAGCCAGCTAATTATTGGACTTTTTCATCTTACCATTTTAACCCTCTGCAAGCTTTTAATGTGCAGACGTTTGAAATAATGCACAAAAAATTTTTACTAAGTGGCTGATTTTTAAAATTTTCATTTGATGCTTTGTGTTGAATGGACACCATTCAACATAGATAAGAAATCATGGATAAGCACCTCAACACAGATAAGAAGAACTACATATTCACCCATCCTCTGGACCCACTTTTTCTCTTATGTTCCATTTGACTATGTCACAGTCTGGGATAGATATGAGGTCCTTAGGTGAGGGTGGGGAAAGAAGATGAATCTTCAAAGTTATGATTTCTTAAGGATGGGGTGTTTTGCCCCACAAATGCTTGACTTATATGCAAACAATTCAATAATATATGCTGAAATCATGACTCTCTTTTAAGTATAGTTCAGAAAACAAACTTTTTCAGCGATAATTTTAATTCTAGATTGGAGCAAAAGGTCATTATAGTCCTGGATTACATAAGACTTGGCATTGTAGATACACTGTCTTTTATTCTTGTGTTTATCCTATATTTGTCCCACCAAACTACGTACATAGTTGTTCTTTGTGTTTCAAAATAGCCTATTGACAATGAATTGTATTTTGCAGCTTCAATGATCAGTGGCTTTTTCTGACAGCCTCTCTGTGGTTTTTTATTTTCCTGCCTAAAAAACTCATTTACTGTGTGTAAAGAATTTCCAAATGCACAGTAATAAGTATTATCATTGTTCCAGCATGCCTGCTTCTAGTGTTTACTGTCATTCACATTATCTCCATTTATATTCTCCTTTCATGGATGTATGCATTTGTTTCATCTGTGCTGCAATTTTCTGATTCTATCTTCATGTTCCAAGTTTTTGCATATTGACTTTTTCCTCTTCAGCACTATTCATAACATCTCTCGAGGTATGGCTCGCTTAGAGTTTAATTAACTTAATGTTGGTATATTTCCCCCTAGATTATTAACCAAGATATAGAAATTGTGTCACTAAATTGGACTACTATTATGCTGCTATGCTTTCCTTAGGCTTTCTGGAGATTAAACATATTCAATTCAAGTGAATTAAATTGCTTAACTTGTCTCTACTTGAAAAAATATAAAAGAAAAATATACAAAATCTCCAATATAACACCAAAGATAAAATTTTATTGGTTGAGTATATGAGAGACATGTTTTCATATTATTTGATCTGAATAAATTTCTGTCCACTCTATTTACTCCCAATTTTTGTGTAACCTGCCAAGGTTTCCAGAAGACAAACTTTGCAGATTTACCAAGAAAGGATAAGTGGGTAGAAACATACCGTAGTAGTTGTGATGGCTAAAAACTGTCTTAGTTTTCTCAGCAGCTGTGACAAATAACACATACTGGTTTGGCTTAAACAACTGGAATTCATTTGCTCAAGGTTTCAGAGGCTAGAAAACTTGCTTCCTCCACACTTAGCAGCTCCTCCCAGAGTTCTGGCTGGCCAACAATCCTTGGACTCCTTGGCTTTCCTGTCACATGGCAATGTCCTCCACTCTGTCTTCCAGCTTCCTGCTGATTTCTATCTTTAGGCCCCACTCTGTGGCATTCATTCTCTCTGTCCAAATTTCTTCTCCTCATCAAGGACTCCAGTGATCCAGAATAAGATTCAACCTCATTCCACTGGACCATGCTGTAACCAAAACAGCATCTTCAAGAGATCCTTTTTACAATGGGTTCACATCTACAGGAATGTGAATACAGACCAAGACTGTGTATAAATTAGGGTACACAACTCAGTTCACACAGGAGTTGAGAGCTCCAGGATCTATAGTCAGTTGCCTGGGTTCTGGTCTTGGCTCCCCCATTTTCTGGGTATGTGAACTTCAGCAAATTTCTTACCTCTCTAAAACTGAATTTTCCACCTTTTGGATACAAAAATTGGACATATCTTACAGGGGTGTTCATATTTAGAAGAAAAGGCACTTAAATTATTTCGCATAGCACCTGATATAGAGAAAGATATCAACAAATGTTAGCTGTTAATATGTTCTCTAAGAGAATGCTTAATCTACTGGAAATGAAAAGGCTGAAACGCATTCTTCCTTAATGGACAAAGAATGCTTTAAACACAAAGCATAAATTAAAAGTTCCTGTACGGAACTTGATTCTCTGCTATGTCTGCCAATGTCTAGACATCAAGCTCTGCATAATAAAGAAAAATTATAAATTAAAATGGGGAAAAATCAGTAAAAAAAAAATCTGGACAAAGTTTTAATAAGTATTTCAATGACTTTTGTTTTCATTTTTCAGTCCAAAAGTCTAGAACCATGAAAACACAGTCAAAGTTTTACTAAAGGTTTAAGTTACTTTCTGGTAGTTATTGAGGTAACCTGTGGATATAATTAATCTTCTACAGTTAAATAGAACTTTCTTTCTACTTTTTCTTACATGCAGTGGCCCATTTATTAGACAAGATTATCTGCTACAGAAAGACACAGAGTACTATGTATGTGTCCATTCTTCTACAGAGGGATTCAGAATTAACCTCATGTTTGGCCAATTATTTAATTAGAGAACAGGTTATACCTATTGTTCTTAAAAAGAATATGTGTTTTTCCTTCTTTTACAAAATGAGTTTGATATTGAATTTCTCTTATAGTTCTATTCTTTTCTAGATATAAGAAGTTCAGTACCTACTTGGGTACTTGGAATCCACCTTCAAATGGGGTTGAAATATTCAATTCCCCAGTTTTTCCTATCCTGGTAAAGAGCACTACTAGTTTCCCAGGACAGCAACTTGGCAGTCATCCTTAATATTTTGATACCTTTAGCTCTTCCCATATTCACATTCAGCTTTTCACCAAGTCTCGCCAATTTTACCTTAAAAACTTATTTTGTGCTCATCCATAGTGCTCTATCTTCATTGCCTCAATTTCATCTATGCCAACAGCTTTGTCCACCCAGACTGCTCAGCTGGCCTCATAATCAGTCACTCTGCTTTCCTTTGGCTCCCTTCCCCACAGCAGCTCTAGTAATCTCTTTAAAATATAAATCAAAATGTTACTCTCCTGATTAATCTTCTAAAATCTTCCTGTTGTGCTCAGAACAAATTCTGAATACCTTGCTATGGCCTAAAATGTTCTCAAATATTCTATCTCTGCCTGCCTCTTGATATTTCTTCCCATGAAATGCCTTGCATACTGAGATGCACTCACGTCTCAGCTCCTCAAACTTCCAAGCTTCCTCAAACATGCAGTAGTTTAGAAACATACCTGTACATAGGTTGCCATTCCTCTCATGAAGATTTGGAGGTCTATGTCATACCCCTTTAAATATGGGCGGGTTTGTGTCTGCTGTGGCCAATAAAGTATATTAGAAGTGATATTACATGACTTCTAAGATCAGGTTGTAAAAGTCTATGCAGTACCCGTTGTTAGCACTCGATATTCTTAGCTGTTATATAAGAACCTGGACTGCCCTGAGGCTCCATACTTTGAGGAAACACAAGCCATGGAGACAGATGTGTGCAGATGATTGGATCGACAGCCCCATCCAGTCAAGCCCAGCTTTGGTCTTATGAGCGAAGAAGACTCTTGATGATTTTATTTCCTAGCCATCCAAGTTACTTCCAGATGTTTGAGTCTTCCCAGCTGGGGCCCCAGACATTGCGGGGACAGTCATAAGCCATCTGAGGAAGATTAAAGTGCATGCCCAGTTTGGACATATTCTGGGTCTTGGTCTGCATTCTGCTTGGTGTGGACCCGTTGTAAACAGATCTCTTCAAGACGTGACTTCAGTTATCTGTGGCCCAACTGAATCAGGCTGGACTTTAATCCAAATTACCGAAGTTCTTTATAAGCAGAGTGAAAGCATATGGAGAGAGAAGCCACCGGGAGCAGTCAGAAGTCGGAAGTCAAAAGAACCCAGAAAAAGAAAAGAGAAGATGCTGCCAGGTGCACTAGCATGTGACAGAAACGCCAAGAACCCAGAATCACTGGCAGCCAGCCCCATAATGCCACAATCTTCTGGGAGAAAGCCTTGCCTTGCTGATACCTCAATTTTGGACTGCTCTTAGCCTCAAAACTGTGAGCCAATGAATTTCCACCTTTTAAGATAATTGTATGGTATTTGTTTTAGCAGCTAGGAGACTAAAACACTATCTCTGTTGAACCCTGTTCAAATTCCTGACCCATGATCACAATAAATTGGTTGCTATTTTATGCCACTAATTTTGGGACAACTTGTTACGCAGCTATAGATAACTGGAGAACCCCCTCAGGGTCTTCATATATGCTCTTCTTTCTCCCTGGAATTAGTCTTCTCCCTTCTTTTTATCATCATTCTTTGGGTCTTGCCTTTAACATAACCTCCTTGGAAAAGTCTCCTCTAACTACCAACGCGAAGTGTTTCTCTTCATTTGACATCTAGTTCCCCGTTCTTCCCCTTCAGAACTTCATAAACATTTACCATTGTTTAATTTTTTTTATTTACTCAAGTTCTGCATCCTTCACAATACTATTTTTGTCTTATAAAAGTAGTAAGCACTTTCCCTTTGTCCACACTGTATGGCAAGTTCTCTAAGAGCTCATAATGAGAGGCTATTGAATATTTATTGAATAAATAAAAGACAGATCTGGGTTTGGTTCAGGACTGCTCATACCCTTATTTTTTAAAACAGTCACTGAAAGTAAACTAGTCAGATTTAGGAAAAGACTCAGTTAAACATAATCAGTGCACTTTAATTGCTAACATGGAAAGATAATCTGTGCTGGTTACTCCCCCATGAGTAAACAATTAGTGTGGACTCACTTGTTCATTCATGTGATTTGGTGGAAAGTGATAATTAGGGCACTTTTGAATGCTGCTCTATGCAAGTTTAATCTAGATGTACATGACGCAATGATGAGCAAGGAAACTCACATGCAAATGTATAAATAAATCCTCTACAGAAGGGCACTGTGGCAACTCAAATCTAATTCCTGGCAATTTGAGGTAAGAGTAAAGACAGATAAAACTACGCTCCTGGGCCAAAGATACCAATCAGTCTGCACTGGGCGGGTGAGGTTGGTTTTCAGGTTCTCCAGTTAAAACCAGACCATGCCTCTAGCTGTCTACGGACACAGAAGACTATAGTTTAGCAAATTTGTAGATAGACCTGTTAGGAATCAAGGAAGTCAGCCTCTGGAGAGGACTGGAGGCCTGGAACCCAAGAACAGGGCTGGGGACCCAGGATCCAAGACCGGGACTCTCATACGCAGTGGGCAGGGCCACTGGACCATCAGGAGGAGGAGGGAGTGGCACTGCCTTAACAAGCCCAGCTTCACAATTCCGAAAGTCACTTCCTTTTGAAATAATATCTTTGTTTCTTTTTTTTTTTGCCCAAAAGTTTTATAATGCTTTCTAACTAATTCCCTCAGTATTCATGAGTTATATATTACCTCAACCTATGATCCATGTGTATGCACCTCTGCCAAAATCTGAAAATGATCTCTGTGTAGGCTGCTATGAGGGGGTGGGTGTGGATGGATGCATGGATCAAGAGGAAAGAGAAAAAGGAGAAATGTGACTAATGTGGCAAAGTAGGTTACAGAACTGGCTGACTGCTTCCAGACATCTTGATTTAAATCCAGAGTGTGTCAAACTGGAAACAAAAAACAGCAGACTATCATGCTTTCCAAGATTGCTGATCTCATACACAATTGTGTCAAAGGAGGATTCTGTGAATAGGGCATATTTCTCTTGACAATCAAAAATGTTTTTAGACTCCTTTAGATAAAGTTGGCCGCACAAAGGTAGTAGGGAAGAGAAGGAGGCTGAAAAGCTTCTAAGGGGATATGCCCAGCACCGAAAGAGAGTATAATATGCATCTGGACCTTTTAAAAGACATCTGCATGGTTAGTAAGGTGAAAAAGTCAAATGCTCACTGCTTAACTGTGGAGGTGGGGATTCTTTTCAGAAGGTTCCCCCTAAAACTCTGTCAGCATCAGACTTGAGGAGGTGGATGTCTTTCTGAATGGGGTGAGATCCTCCGATCTCTCAGTACCTGAAAACCTCAGAGATTCCATCTGGGCCTTTCTGAGCAACCCAGCCTTCTGATTCATGTGCCTCAAAGTTTCACTACCCTAGCCTGGCCCTTCTTCTAACTTGTCCCCTCTGCATTATAAACCCACGCAAGCCATGGTCAACTTGATTTCTCCTTCTCAGCCTAGCATCTGGGTTCCTAAAACGCTGTTCCTGCTGGTATTCGGGGCCTAGTTTGTTGCCTTGACCTCCTGTTCAGTGGTCTGAGTAACTGGGTTTTCATTTTCTCAAGCATGAATGCTTTTTGGTTCCATTTCTTCTTTCTATTCCATTTTAGAGGGCTGCTTGCTCCTATCGATTATGTATGTAAACCATAATCATTCATTTTAAAGCCAACTCCTCCAGATGCAAAGGAAAAAATTCTGTACCTAATCCCAATTATTCGGTATTGTATAAAACAAACTTCTTCAAGGGACCTATGTTGTATGTCCTAAGAATTCTTTCTCTTTTGCTTAGATCTGTATGGCCTCTAACAAAATGATTTGAAGAAGAAAATTCCACTAAAGATGGTTTTTCTCTAGATTGAAAAATTTGTATGAGATTTTTAAGTAAAAATAGACTAGTATAAATACATTTAAAGAAATCAAGACAGACATAAGACCATTTTGTTAGTTAGAGTTAATTCAGAAAGAACAGGAAGCTCAGAGATTTAGAGAGCACATCTGGCTCCAAACAAGGGTGGAATAAACATCTGGGTATTGCATTTCTGTGTAATTCTAGAGGGAAATGACTTATCAAATCTGTAGGTGACTTAGAGCTGGAAGAGACTACTAATATGTTGGATGAAGCAAGAATCACAAAAATCTTGAAAGGCAGGGAGGGAAAGGTTTAAACTAATGGATACAGATACAAAGTTTTACACTTAAACTTGGAAAAATTTCTGCAGAAACTGTCATTTCAAGTGGGACAGCACCTGGGTATTTAATTGTCCCCTTGCTACAATGGAGTCAACAAGAGGATGTGCCATCCAAGAAAGCTCTCACAACATCTGGATACATCTATAAGTACAGACATCAAGAGGCTACCATTGTCATGTGCCCACCCCAACCAGCTATTTATGCTCAGTCTAAGCGCTACCTTGGAGAAAAAGGCGGAGAAATGAGTTGCCTGGAAGATGGTGACCAGGATCTGGTAAGGTCCTGAATAAAACCAGGAATCGTGGAGGGATTTTCAGGTATAGAGCAGGAAAAAAGAAGATTTAGGGGGAAATATGAACTCATCTTGTGAAAATTAGAAGAAACGACAAAGAAAAGAATGCAACGTACTGAATAGTTTTTTTGTAAGGGTATGTCTAGAATGCATGGATGTTACTGAAAAGCAAATTTCAGCTTGGGAATATTCATTTCGATAAAACAAGTTCTGAGCACAAGGAATATAGTGATAGACAGGGCTTCCATCTCTGCTCTCAAGCGTCTAATTTAGAGGGCAAGGTAGGAAGATAAACAAAGCAACCATTCAATGTGATGGGCGCTGGAGAGCACTGAGATGGCTTCACAGAGGAGGGTATGCTTCAGCTGAATCTCGAAAGATGGATACACACGTGGGGAATTGAGGGTGAACTTGCAGGTGGGAGCACCCGTTAGAAAGGGGACAGCAACAATCCAGAACGAGATGACAGAAGAGATGGGAGATTTGGAAGAACACAGAATAAACAAGATTTGGAGACTGACTGGCATGGGTATATGCAGTGAAGGAGGGAGGATTCCAGGATGATTCCTGGGATTTGGGTTTAGGTGCTCGGATGATAATGATACCATTAACAAAGAGATGGAATACTGTGAGCAAGTAATGTGTCATCCTTCAAAAGACATTGCCAGTCTAAATTTGCGGTGAAGAGACCAGTAATTAACACAAAGGAGTTGCCCTACTGCTTTGTTAAACAAAGTCTCTTCATGCTTATATGCAGACACAGTTTAATGGAGTAGGAAGAAAGCAGTAGGGATTAGAATTTGAGTTTCAAATCTGACTGCCCTACTTACTAGCTACGTCACTGTGGACAAGTTATTAACTTTCCTGAACTTAGTTTCCTCATCTGTAAAATGGGAATGATATGTAGCTCATGGGGCTGATATGGTAATTAAATAAAATGATGTAAGAAAAACACTTGGAGTAAGGCATGACACTTAGTGGACTCCACCAAAGCATTAATTATTATTCCTACTTTTACTCTGTAAAACATATTTTTATCTCCTCTCATTGTGTGCAGAAATCTTTATCTAGCTTTTGGGCTATACCTATTACATCAGCCCACAAAGATAAAAGACCTTGAAAAAAATTGTTATTCAAAGGGTTTTCATGTCACTGATAAATGGGTCTTTTGTCCAATATAGATTTTCTTGGATCACTTCAATGCTCATTATAGAAGCACCTTCTGTTCTGTTCCCTCTTTTGCAGTTTTGTTCCTACAACAAAGGAAATCAAAAACCCCAAGTTCAATGCAAAGCAGTACAACCCTGAGCTAACTACACTGAAACAAAGAGACAGAACTGAGGGAACTGACTATATTCGCTCCCTTTTCTCTGTCCGGTTAGTGCCACATGTGGGAAATAAGTTATCTCTTGTGCCACATGTGCTGCAGCATTGAGGGAGACAGAATTGGGTAAATTTGGAGCTTTGTCTCTCATCATCTTTTGGGGGTATGGTCAGGTCTCTAACATCACCCTCACAGACACTGTCTGCTTTCAAACCACCCAGGCTCAATAGACAGGACAATGGAACTCACCGTCACTGAAGATATCTTGGCTCCAATAATTAATGTACTCCTGAGAAACAGGGTCTATTGCTTTAGGCGGGGAACCTTCTAATAATGAGTATTACAATAATGAGTTAAAGTCTGAATTGGATGTAGACTGGTGGGTAAGGTTGTAATCATTGCTTCCATGGCCACTGTTTTATTGCCTGAAGGGCAGAAACGATGAACTATTGTATCAATACTAATCATGATTATACTAATATATTAACTCAACAAAATGATTATAATGCGCTTTCATTTATTCAACAAGTATTTATCAAATTCCATATTAGATGGTAGACACTGCATTATGTAAAGTGGAGAGGAATGCCATAGTTGAAATAGGACAACCAGACATGTACAAGCAGCCACAATTTTGACACTAAAACAATTAAAACAAGAACAAGATTTTCCCTTATAATCAACATGCCACACAGATGTCCAACTCTTCTTGAACTTTGCTTGCTTGTTCTCACAACTTTTCAGGAGATTATATATGCACAAATGCATACACATGTATACGTAGTCATTAAGAAGAAGGAAAAATAATTATTTGCTGCAATGACCAGGAAAGGCTTCATACGGGAAAAAGATATGAGGGTAGTGTGGAACTACTTGGGAAATAGGATATGGGGTGATCTGAGGTATGGAGGGTGCAAAAAAGCACAAAGGGAATGGCAGAGAGGAAATGACAAGTAGCCCCCTGTGCCTGCCCCACAGGGCGCCCATGGTGGAATTATGCCAGGCAAGTCCAGGAGTACGGTGGGCACATAAAGGGGCCTGGATATCAGTCTGAGCAACGGTGACTTTCCCAGCAGTTTAGCTGACAGGTAGCCATCTGCTCAAGTAGGAGAGTGACACGATCAAAGATATGCTCCAAGATTAACCGAGCAGTAGTGAAGCTATCTCAGGTCTTTTTTTTGTAATGAAGCAGGATCTGCACCTGTGTCTAACTAAACAACACACACACACACACACACACACAGGTATATATATATATCATGCAAATAAAATATACAGATGCCAAATATGTGTGTGTATGCCAACAAAAAATATTGGCACTATACAGAATGGATTAGAATGAGAAGTAAATAAAAAACAGAAGCAAGGTGAACAGATAGGAGGCTAGTGGGAAGATGTTGTCCTCAACCCTAGAATTATTAGATATATAGACTTTGAGTTGTTTTTGTAGTAGCTTTAGTAATTTTTCCCTAATCCATCTGTATCTGCTCACTATAATTCTCTTGTGCAAAATGGCATGAGTTTGCACAATGGGGTCCTACATCCACAGCCTGTCATGGGCTCAAGTTCACGACCAAGCCTTTACATTTGGGCCACGATAGCACTAATGACCTAACTGGAGGACACGACTACAGTACTGGAACAAAAAAGAATGAGGAGAATCAGGAGTTAGAGTAGATGTTAGTAACTGGGTCTTAGCTAACAGGAAGAGAGGGTCCTAGAATTACATAGGTCTTTGAAAAAAACTGTCCTTTGATATAACAGGTAAAAGCATGAATTAAACTATTATTTTCCAATTTTCTGGCTAGAGATGCTCTGGAACAGTGCCCTGTTAATTTTTTTTTTCTGTTTTCCCTTATAATCAACATGCCACACAGGTGTCCAACTGTTTTCTTGAACTTTGCTTGTTTGCTCGCACAACTTTTCAGATTATCAGAATGTGATGAGGGCTTCTAGTCATCCTGAAATGAAGCAGCTAATTAAATTAATTTTATCTCGGATATATTGCTGGGTCCAATTAAGTTACTAAGACAATCACTTCAGAATAAATCAACCATATTGTTACATAAATCTTTTTAATAAACAGAGTTATAATTATATGAAGGCAATTTGGAGGATACCATATGCTACAAAGCAGGGAACCTAATTTATTTCACTGATTTGGAGAGGCAAACTTACTCATGTGTAATAACTTTTATCATCCAAAATTTTAATTCATATTGCCTTATATAGTTTAGTCTTTTTCTTGCTTTATAGATCATGGTAAGAATCAGATTGCAGTGAGGCTTTAGGCAGAAGGGGAGAGTATTACTAGGTCTGAAACAATGTGCATGAAGCCATGCTGTAAACCCTGTTAAACAGTACTGGAAACAGTGCTGATTCCTCCTGGGCATTTTTTTTTTTACCACAAATATAAGTCGAGATGTGACTTTGAGACTGGGTGGGAAACATACCCCTTGAGGTAGAACTTTAAAGCAGAAAACTATGTTGGGACAATCCCCTTGCTGCCTGCCTCTCTCCCCTTCTCCACATTTTCCTGCAATGTAGTGGACTCTGTATTACCTTCTCAATAAAAATGACTTTTTTAAAAATAGGGCAGAAGAAAAATTCCATTTTATGAGTCTAGGGCAGGAAATGAAAACCTTCATTTGACAAAGTGGTCTGATTTTCCATGAATGTTGTTGATGTTTCAGCTGTGTTGCGGATGGGAGTGCGGAAAGCATTTGGAGGTTCAGTTCATGGTGGCCTGATGTTCAGAGCCAGCTGTCTCCAGCTAAGACAGTGCCAGTAGAGCCGTGGACATTGCTGGCCCAAGAGATGGATGGTCTGCTCAGCCTCAGACATATTCATTCAGTCACTTAGACAGGAATGAGCACTGGGGAATTCAGAAACAGAGGTGGAAAAATGTCAGACTCCAGTCCCTGAGAGCTACCTTTCCCCACAGTCTTTTTGGAGAGACTCTAGAGAATTCTAGAAAAACAGGGAATGGCCCTCCACTTTTCCTCACATTCTTCACTAATGAAGTTCTGAAACTGTTTAATCCATATCACTGGGATTTAAGGACGAGGTTCACATATGAACTGATTTGTGAATTGGGGATGGTTTCTGTCATTTAACTAATTTGTCTGTGGAAGTAGTACCACTTATAAAATAAGTCCTAAAACGAAATTACCTAGAGCCAAATGTCCTAATTTAAGCAGAAATCTAGATTGAAGCAACAAAAGTAGCAAAAAATTGACATGAAAGCAGGGTACAGAGCTGTATTATGCAATTTTTTTGTAGTAGTTACATTTAATCCTATTCTGGATTGTTAGAAATGACTGGATATCACATTTGCTTCTGTTTCCTTCCAGCCCTTACATAATGAATTAGATGTGGACTAGACAGAAGTGAAGGATCCCTAAAGCAGAGAAAGTCCTCATTTGATTTGGGTGTTACTAAGGAGGATGCTTCTGTGGTAAAATGTACTTTTATTAATTCACAGTTAATGCCTACCACAAAATCCAGCACATTGCTCGCTATCATTGGCCCATAGTTCTAGCCAAATGTCAGCATTCCAAATGAAAGAGATCAACACAAAATTTGGCTTGAACCGAATCAGTTCATTACTAAGGTATTAATCCAGGAATAATGAGTATTGCACTCGGAATCCAGATTGTTTGATTTATCCTCCATGGTTTCAGAGCTGGGTGTCTGACAGCCTTGCAGATGTGGGACAGCTCGGAGCCAACAGCTGACCCTATCTTAAAACGCTTCACTGTGATGAGGGGATGGAGTCCCAATGAAGTTGAGGATTTTTTCTGCAACTCACATTTGCTAAAGTACTGTGGAAACCTGGGATGAGGTACGGGCTTTTTAACAGAGCATACTGAAACAAAAAATGGTTGCTTTCAAATAATGAAGAGATGGATTTGAGTCTTATGGGAAAGTATCACAATGTACTTTTGATAAGGATTTTCTCACTATGTTTTTTACTGGATATTCATTTCAAAAAATTATGGCATGATTGTATAGTCAGATAAAAAGGAGCATAAAGATCTCTTCCTAAGGTTCCCTGACATACCACAAATGTCTAGTGACAACAGTGGGTCACAAGATGTATGACTGTGACAGGAACGGGTATAAGATGCCAGAAGGACAAATGCATGGACAACTTAAAAAGGAACTTGGTGAATCTGTGTCCACTGCTAGCAAACCGGCATCTGCCCTTGCTCTTGGGTCCAGAGAAAGCTAGAGTTATTCCCTGAATGCAAACAAAGAGAAATAGTGACCAAAACTTAAATCCTGATTCAAATTTTGCAATGACAACAATTTGTTTTTGAAGCTCAGTTTACAGAAATATACATTAGGTCTACAGATGGACTTTAAACAAAAGTGGATTACATCACAATAGAGATATGGTGGTGATTTAAAAACAACAATGAGTATTGATTGTCCTTGGATATGGCAAACAAGAACAATATTTTTATCATGCATTTTTACTTCTAAATCTATGCATATATTGGTATAATCTAGTGAGATCTTTTCTTATTTGCAAGACTATTCATTTTGCTATATATTTATAACACACATTTTTAAGAAAATTGGACAGAAGAAAGCAATCGTAAATGGGTTTCAACAGACTCATAATAGTGCCTAAAGTAGATCTTTGCTTGCTCGTGAATGAAGGCTATTGGTTTGCACTGATTTTATAAGGTATTCCAATGCAAAGAAGAATGGATTAAATATGCCATGTGGTATCTCTTTGAAGTCACAGTCATTAGCTCATGATATTTCAATCCACTTCTAGATTAATCAAGTGGGCTTCTGTTCAACCAAGATGGCAGTGTAAGGTACTCTAGGGTGCCATTTCCCAACAGAATCTTTGAAAAACTAGCAAAAACTAACAGTGACATCTTACTCAGAAAATGTTAAAGGGTTTCAGTAACTGGGCAAGTGCTGAATCAAGAAAACATAGCTTTAAAAAAAAAGTAGAGGGTAGAGTGGCAATGACTGAGTGGCAGAATTCTCACCAGCCATGCTGGAGACCTGGATTTGATTGCCAGTGCCTGCCCATGCCAAAAAAAAAAAAAAAAAAAAAAAAAAATCAGGAGAAGTTTGTGACATCCTTGCTGGCCCCTCCCCAAATCTCTTCCCTATGCAGTATGGAGCCAGCCAGCACTTCCATTGTGGGCTGCTGACCTTGATCTAGAGGTAGCAGTAACCTCTATGCACTTGCTGCAGTGCCTATATATTGGTGCCAATCTATTGAGTAGCATCCTGAAAGACCGGATCAGGAAAATCGTCTTTGGTTTTCCTTGCAGGCAGAATCAGCTTGCACACAGGTGAAGTGATATAATAAACAATTAAGATGAAGCAGACTGAAGCAAAGGATTACCTGCTTTTAAGTCACATAACAGAGCACCAGAGAGGGGGACAAAGTCTATTTTATAGGAAATGGAGGGAGCATTCAAATTCCTGTAAAACAGGGGAATCCCTAAGGCCAGTAACAAGCACAAACCTAGCATCAGACTCATGCTCAGAAAAGACAGAGAGGAAGACCCTGCACTTTATATTCATCTCAGGCTGATCTTCTTGATAGGAGGACTAAATTCTGAAAGAGAGAACCACACAACCTAGAGCCAATTTATAGGCTGTGTAGGTGATTTTTAACATTGGTTTGTTTTTTTGTTAGCTCCTGCAACTCAAGGAAATCTCTACCATATCAATAGCTGGATACAAACAATTTAAAATACTAAAATGTGCAATGTGCGATAAAAGATTTTAAGACAAACAAAGAAACAAGAAATAATGGCCCTTCCAAACGAACAAGATAAAAAGTCCAGAGGACACTAATGAAGGAGACCAGACTTTGGACATGCCAGATAAACACTTTAAAAACAACAACTCTTCCTAGTGCCTGCCCATGCAAAAAAAAAAAAAAAAAAAAAATGTTTAAAAGGACATAAAGAAAGCTCATAGAAAAAACTAAGGGTATCAGAAAAACAATGACCAATATAAGAATCTTATTGAAGAGAAAAACTTTTAGAAAGGAACTAAACAATAATACTAGAAGATATTAGAAATGAAAAATTCCCTAGAGGGTTTTAACAGCAGAGTGGAGATGGAGAAGAAAGAATCAGTGAACTTAAAGATAAGACAACTGAAATGATTTAGGGTGAGGATTAGAAAGACAAAAGAAAAAAAATGAACAAAAGCCTAAGAGACCTGTGGGATACCATCAAGTATACCATTTTACAAAGTCCCAGAAGGAGGAAGAGAGAAAGGGGCAGAAAGAATATTCACAGAAATAATGGCAGAAAACTTCCAAGATTTAACAAAATTTCTTACACACTCAAGAAAACCAATTAACCCTAAACAGGATAAATTTAATGAGAAACAAGCCCAGACACATGGTAGTCACTGTCATATACCAAAGAAAAAGAGAGCTCTGAAAGCTGCAAAAAAAAATAATGTGATATGTACAAAGACTACCAATAGCACTAGGATTCTATTTCTCATCAGAAAGCATGGAGACAAGAGAGTGGGACGAAATATTTAAAGTGCCGAAAAAAACAGTTGCCAATCAAGCATGTTACATTCAGCAAGATTGTCTTTCAAAAATGAGGGAGATGATATCAGAGATGGTACCACCAGGAGATAGAAATAGGGTAAGATATTGGGTAATTGGAGCTGAAGGGATACAGATTGTACAACAGGACTAGATGCAAAAACTCAAAAATGGACAGCACAATACTACCTAACTGTAATACAATTATGTTAAAACACTAAATGAAGCTGCATGTGAGAATGATAGAGGGAGGAGGGCTGGGGGCATAAATGAAATCAGAAAGATTTAGATGTTAAACATTGAGATGGTATAATCTAGGAATGCCTAGAATGTATAATAATAGTGACTAAAGGTACAAATTTTAAAAATGTTTTTGCATGAGGAAGAACAAAGGAATGTCATTACTGCAGGGTGCTGAAAATAGATGGTAATTAATATTTTAAAATCTCACCTATGTGTGAGACTAAAGCAAAAAATGTTTATTTGGTACAAAATTTATATTTTGACTAGTGCATTTCCTAATATAACTTATGTAGATAGTTTGATTGAACACCTTAAGTACTTGGAATCTCAGGTAGGACATGAGATTCTGTTGGTTTGTCCAGAGTGATGCCCCAATGAATCCCAGAGTGATTCGATCAGTGAGTATTTTCAAAGTCCCCTTTGGGGAATGGTGAGAACGGAGGAGAAATTCAACTTCCCCAAGTTGAATTCTTGATATTCTCACCAGCAGTGTGGACAACCAAAACTATAGGCTGAGCCCCCAGTCTTGGGGTTCATTTATATGCAACTTAACCCCACAAAGGATAGGTGAAGTCTACCTAAAATTTAGGCCTAAGAGTCACCCCCACGAGAGCCTCTTTTGTTGCTCAGATGTGGCCTCTCTCTCCAGCCAACATAACAAGCAATCTTACCACCCTCCCCCTGTCTACATGGGACATGACTCCCAGGGGTGTGGACCTTCCTGGCAACGTGGGACAGAAATCCTAGAATGAGCTGAGACTCAGCATCAAGGGATTGAGAAAACTTTCTCGACCAAAAGGGGGAAGAGTGAAATGAGACAAAGTGGCAATGGCTGAGAGATTTCAAACAGCGTCAAGAGGTTATCCTGGAAGTTATTCTTATGCATTAAGTAGATATCACCTTGTTATTCAAGATGTAATGGAGAGGCTGGAGGGAACTGCCTGAAAATGTAGAGCTGTGTTCCAGTAGCCATTTCTTGAGGATGATTGAATAATGATAGAGCTTTCACAATGTGACTGTGTGATTGTGAAAACCTTGTGTCTAATACTCCTTTTATCTACCTTATCAACAGACGAGTAGAACATACGGAATAAAAATAAATAATAGGGGGAACAAATGTTAAAATAAATTTAGTATGAAATGCTAATGAAAGCAAGGGGTAAGGGGTATGGTATGTATAATCTTTTTTTTTCTGTTTTCATTTTTATTTCTTTTTCTGTTGTCTTTCTTTTTCTGAATTGATGCAAATGTTCTAAGAAATGGTGAATATGCAACTAAGTGATGATATTGTGAATTACTGATTATATATGTTGATGTTTTAGTTCATTTGTTAAATTTTTTTTAATTAATAAATAATTTTTTTTAAATGAGGGGGGCGGGCCACGGTGGCTCAGCAGGCAAGAATGCTTGCCTGCCTGCCATGCCAGAGGACCCGGGTTTGATTCCCGGTGCCTGCCCATGTAAAAAAAAAAATTAGGGAGAGATTCATTCCTTCCTTGAAAATTAAAAGCTGAATGAGTTTATAACATTAGACCTGCCCTACAAATAATGCCAAAGGGAGTTCCTCAAATTGAAAGAAAGCACACTAGACAGTGGATCAAAGTGGTATAAAGAAATAATGACTTCTGGTAAAGGTAACCACATAGGTAATTATAAATGCCAGCTATATTATACTTTTTGATATGTAACTCCACTTCTTTCCTTATTTGCAGTGACATGATCCTATATGTCATGGTTAGGGACAGATATCAACTTGGCCAAGTTGTGGTACCTGTTCATCTGATTGGGCAAGCGCTGGCCTGTCTGTTGCAATGAGGACATTTCATAGGATTAGGTCATGATCACGTCAGCTACATCCACAGCTGATTCCATTTGTAATCAGTCAAAGGGGAGTGTCTTCTGCAATTAGTGATGCTAAATCCAACCATGGGAAGCCTTTTAAGGAGGACTCAGAGGAGACAGGTTTCATTCCTGCTTTGGCTGGTGAGCCTCTCCTGTGGAGTTCATCCAGGCCATCCATCGGAGTCATCGGCTTCGCAGCCTGCCCTGTGGATTTTGGACTCTGCATTCCTACGGTCACGTGAGACACTTTCATAAATTTTATATTTGCAAGTGTTCCCTGTTGATTCTGTTTCTCTAGAGAACCCTAACTAATACATCTTGGTACCAGGAGTGGTTCGTAAGGAACAGAATCTTAAAAATGGGTTTTTATGAATGGTTTTCTACGCTGACTGGGCTCAGAGACACTAAGGACTCTGATTCCTGTAATCAGAATGACACTCCCAATCCATGGAATGAGTTGGCAAAGGAGATAGTCAAAATATCATCATTCGATTCTCCTAATGCTTCGCTTGTACGAAGCCAGACTCTGGGGGATAATGTTTTTGACACCTTTACAGAGTTTTGTAGAAATAAGAGTTATAGAGATGTTGGTTGGTTGTTGTTAGATACACTGTCTACATTAAAGGGTGAAAGGGATGGGCTTAAGGCTTCAAACAAAAAGCTTAAGTGCCGTCTGAAAGATGTAGAGGTTTCTATGAGTATCCTGAAGGAAAATTTTATTTCCTGTACCGTAGACTTGAGATCTCTGAAAATCAGACTCAGAATCTTATTGTTAGAGTAGCAACTTTACAACATAAACTGAAATCTCAGTCTTGCATGGTGTCTGCCGTTAAAGTGAGGGCATTGATTGGAAAGGAGTGGGACCCTGAAAAATGGGATGGTGACATATGGATTGATAATGATGTTGGGGGTGAGGTTGAAACCCTAGACCATGCTGAGTCTTCTGTAGATAACCCTGTAATAGTCTGCCCTGAGGACATAGCCACCCCACCTCCAGCCTGCCTTGAGGAATTGGCCACGTAACCTCCTCCTGAAGGGATTAGCCCTAGAGTTATTAATCCTGTTTCACCAGATGAAACTGCAAATGAAAGCCCTGAAGCAAATGGCTTGGAAGATATTTCTAATTCTTTTCATGACCCACCCCCACCCCCCCTCATTTCTTCTAGACCTATAACTAGACTAAAGTCCCAACAGGCCCCTAAAGGTGAGGTACAAAGTATCACACATGAGGAGGTACGTTATACTCCAAAAGAGCTGTGTGAGTTTTCCAATTTATATAGACAGAAATCATGGGAATATGTGTGGCAATGGATTTTAAGAGTGTGGGATAATGGTGGGAGGAATATAAGGCTGGATCAGGCTGAATTTATTGATATGGGCCCACTAAGCAGAGATTCTGCATTCAATGTTATAGCTAGAGCAGTTAGAAAAGGTGTTAACAGCTTGTTTGGGTGGTTGGTTGAAACATGGATCAAAAGGTGGCCAACATTACCTGAGGTTGAAATGCCAGAACTGCCCTGGTATAATGTAGATGAGGGGATCCAGAGGCTTAGAGAGATTGGGATGTTAGAGTGGATTTATCATGCAAAGCCTGCTCTTACACCCCAGGAATGTCCAGAGGATGCACCTTTTACCAGAACAGTGAGAAATAAATTTGTGAGACTAGCACCATCATCCCTCAAGAGCTCTGTAGTTGCACTTCTCTGTAGGTCAGATATTACTGTAGGAACTGCTGTCACTGAGCTGGAATCCTTAAACACAATGGGGATGACAGGATCCCGAGTTGGCAGAAGCCAGGTGGCAGCACTTAATCACCAAAGACAGGGTAGACGTGGGTATTATAATAGACAACAAACTCAAAGGAGGCATCAAAATTATATGACATGCAGAGATTTGTGGCATTGGCTAGTAAATCATGGGGTGCCTAGAAATACAATAGAAGGGCAGTCTACTAAATTCTTGTTGGAGCTGTATAAACAAAAGAGTTCTAGGTTAAGGGAACAGAAGTCTAACCTGAATTACAAAAACACAGAGTCACGGCCCCTTAACCAATTTCCAGACTTGAAAGAGTTTACAGACCCTGAGCCCCTTGAATGAAGGGGAGGCCAGGTCCCTTCGGGGGAGAAACCTGTTACACTGCCACAAATTTATACTGTTAACCTTCCTCTAAGTCTTCCCCAAGGAGACCGACGGCCCTTTACCAGGGTAACTGTGCACTGGGGAAAAGGAAATGATCAGATATTTTGGGGATTATTAGACACTGGTTCAGAAGTGACATTAATTCCAGGGGACCCAAAACGTCACTCTGGACCACCAGTCAGAGTGGGGGCTTATGGAGGCCAGGTGATCAATGGAGTTTTAGCTCAGGTCCGTCTCACAGTGGGTCCAGTGGGCCCCCGGACCGATCCTGTAGTTATTTCCCCAGTTCCGGAATGTATAATTGGCATAGACATACTGAGCAACTGGCAGAATCCCCACGTTGGTTCTCTAACTCGTGCAGTGAGGGCTATTATGGTGGGAAAGGCCAAGTGGAAACCACTAGAACTGCCCCTACCAAGCAAAATAGTAAATCAAAAGCAATACCGTATTCCTGGAGGGATTGCAGAGATTACTGCCACTCTTAAGGACTTGAAAGATGCAGGGGTGGTGATTCCCACCACATCCCCATTCAACTCTCCTATTTGGCCTGTGCAGAAAACAGATGGGTCTTGGAGAATGACAGTGGATTATCGTAAACTCAACCAGGTGGTAACTCCAATTGCAGCTGCTGTTTCAGATGTAGTATCATTGCTTGAGCAAATCAATACATCCCCTGGTACCTGGTATGCAGCTATTGATCTGGCAAATGCTTTTTTCTCAATAGCTATTAGTAAGGACCACCAGAAACAGTTTGCTTTCAGCTGGCAAGGTCAGCAATATACTTTCACTCTCCTACCTCAGGGGTATATCAACTCTCCAGCCCTATGTCATAATCTTGTTTGCAGAGACCTTGATCGTTTCTGCCTCCCACAAGACATCACACTGGTCCATTATATTGATGATATCATGTTGATTGGACCTAGTGAGCAAGAAGTAGCAACTACTCTAGATTTACTGGTAAGGCATTTGTGTGTCAGAAGATGGGAGATAAATCCAACAAATACAGGGGCCTTTCACCTCAATAAAATTTCTAGGTGTCCAGTGGTGTGGGGCATGTCAAGATATCCCTTCTAAGGTGAAGGATAAATTGCTGCATCTGGCCCCTCCCACAACCAAAAAAGAGGCACAACGCCTAGTTGGTCTTTTTGGATTTTGGCAACAACATATTCCTCATTTGGGTGTGCTACTCCGGCCCATTTATCGGGTGACCAGAAAAGCTGCTAATTTTGAGTGGGGACCTGAACAAGAGGAGGCTCTGCGACAGGTCCAGGCTGCTGTACAAGCTGCTCTGCCACTTGGGCCGTATGATCCAGCACATCCAATGGTGCTGGAAGTGTCAATGGCAAATAGAGATGCTGTCTGGAGCCTTAGGCAGGCCCCTATAGGAGAATCACAACGTAGACCCTTAGGATTTTGGAGCAAAGCCTTACCATCTGCTGCAGATAACTACTCTCCTTTTGAGAAACAGCTTTTGGCCTGCTACTTGGCCTTAGTAGAGACTGAACGCTTAACCATGGGCCACCAAGTTACCATGAGACCTGAGTTGCCTATCATGAGTTGGGTGTTGTCTGACCCACCAAGCCATAAAGTTGGGCGTGCACAGCAGCACTCTATTGTAAAGTGGAAATGGTATATACGAGATAGAGCCAGAGCAGGTCCTGAAGGCACAAGTAAGTTACATGAAGAAGTGGCACAAATGCCCATGGTTTCCACTCCTGCTGCCACATTACCTTCTCTTTCCCAGACCAGAGCTATGGCCTCTTGGGGAGTTCCTTACAATGAATTGACTGAGGAAGAGAAAACTCGGGCCTGGTTTACAGATGGTTCAGCACGATATGCAGGTACCACCCGAAAGTGGACAGCTGCAGCATTGCAACCCCTTTCTGGGGTGTCCTTGAAGGAGAGTGGTGAGGGGAAATCCTCCCAGTGGGCAGAACTTTGAGCAGTGCACCTGGTTGTTCATTTTGCTTGGAAGAAAAACTGGCCAGAGGTGCGTTTGTATACTGACTCATGGGCTGTTGCTAATGGTTTGGCTGGATGGTCAGGGACTTGGAAAGACCATAATTGGAAAATTGGTGGCAAAGAGGTCTGGGGAAGAAGTATGTGGATAGACCTTTCTGAGTGGGCTAAAAACATGAAGATATTTGTGTCCCATGTGAATGCACACCAGAGGGTGACTTCAGCAGAGGAAGATTTTAATAATCAAGTGGAGAAGATGACCCATTCTATGGATACCAGTCAGCCTCTTTCCCCAGCAACTCCTGTTATTGCCCAATGGGCTCATGAACAAAGTGGTCATGGTGGTAGGGATGGAGGTTATGCATGGGCTCAGCAACATGGACTTCCACTCACCAAGGCTGACCTGGCTACAGCCACTGCTGAGTGCCCAATCTTCCAGCAGCAGAGACCCACACTCAGCCCCCGATATGGCACCATTCCCCGAGGTGACCAGCCAGCTACATGGTGGCAGGTTGATTACATTGGACCACTCCCTTCATGGAAGGGGCAGCGATTTGTTCTAACTGGAATAGACACATACTCTGGATATGGGTTTGCTTTCCCTGCATGCAATGCTTCTGCCAAAACTACTATCCGTGGGCTTACAGAATGCCTTATCCATCGTCATGGTATTCCACATAGCATTGCTTCGGATCAAGGAACACACTTCACAGCAAATGAAGTGCGGGAATGGGCACATGCTCATGGAATTCTCTGGTCTTACCATGTTCCCCATCATCCAGAAGCTGCTGGATTGATAGAACGGTGGAATGGCCTTTTGAAAACTCAATTACGGTGCCAACTACGTGGCAAAAACTTGAAAGGCTGGGGTAATGTTCTCCAGGAAGCTGTGTATGCTCTGAATCAGCGTCCACTGTATGGTGCTGTTTCTCCCATAGCCAGGATCCATGGATCCAGGAACCAAGGGGTGGAAATGGGTGTGGTGCCACTAACTATTACTCCTAGTGATCTCCTAGGAAAATTTTTGCTTCCTGTCCCTGCTACCCTGAGTTCTGCTGGTCTACAGGTTTTAGTTCCAAAACGGGGTGTGTTTTCTGCAGGAGAAACAACAGTGATACCACTGAACTGGAAGTTAAGATTGCCACCTGGGCACTTTGGGCTACTTATGCCTCTGGATCAACACACCAAGAAGGGGATTACATTATTGTCTGGGGTAATTGACCCTGACTATCAGAAGGAAGTAGGACTGCAACTACATAATGGAGGTAAAGAAGAGTTTTCTTGGAATATAGGAGATCCCCTGGGGCGTCTATTAGTATTACCATGCCCTGTGATCAAAATCAATGGAAAATTGCAACAACACAATCCAGGCAGGACCACTAATAGCTCTTAGACTCCAGGAATGAAGGTTTGGGTCACCCCACCAGGCAAAGAACCACGGCCAGCTGAAGTGCTTGCTGAGGGGAAAGGGAACATGGAATGGGTAGTGGAAGAAGGTAGTGATAAATATGAACTTCGACCACGTGATCAGTTACAGAAATGAGGACTGTAATGCTGTTTTGTTTGTGTTATACTATTTAAGTTGTAAGATATCAAGTTTAAGAATGAATGTTGCCCAAGGATTTGCACCCTATTCTGGAGAGATTTAATGTGTTTCCAGTTATATGCAGGACAGTTGAGTATTGTCAGGTAAAAGAAAAAATGTGTGCTTATTTGTTTTCATTTGGAAATTAAGTATGGTCTAAGGTGATATATATATATCGGTGCCAAGTTGACAAGGGGTGGACTGTCATGGTTAGGGACAGGTGTCAACTTGGCCAAGTTATGGTACCTGTTCATCTGATTGGGCAAGCGCTGGCCTGTCTGTTGCAATGAGGACATTTCATAGGATTAGGTCATGATCACGTCAGCTACATCCACAGCTGATTCCATTTGTAATCAGTCAAAGGGGAGTGTCTTCTGCAATTAGTGATGCTAAATCCAATCATGGGAAGCCTTTTAAGGAGGACTCAGAGGAGACAGGTTTCATTCCTGCTTTGGCTGGTGAGCCTCTCCTGTGGAGTTCATCCAGGCCATCCATCGGAGTCATCGGCTTCGCAGCCTGCCCTGTGAATTTTGGACTCTGCATTCCTACAGTCACGTGAGACACTTTCATAAATTTTATATTTGCAAGTGTTCCCTGTTGATTCTGTTTCTCTAGAGAACCCTAACTAATACACTATATTTTAAAAATCCTGAAAAATTTACAAGAAAGCTATTAGAGCTAATAAACAAACTTAGCAAAGTGGCAGGGTACAAGACCAGCAAGAAAATATCATTACTGCTTCTATACACTAGTAATGAGGCATCTGAGGAGATATTCAAGAAAATAATTTAATGTACAAAAGAATCTAAAAGAATCAACTATCAGGAATAAATTTAACCAAACATGTGAAGGACTTGTACATAGAAAACTACAAAATATTGCTATAAGAAAATAAGCCCTAAATAAATATAAGAACATTTATTGTTCATGGATTGGAAGACTAAATGTTGTCAAGATGTCAATTCTACCCAAAAGTGATTTACAGATGCAACATAATTCCAATAAAAATTCTAAGAGACTTCTTTCCAGTAATGGAAAAGCCCATCATCAAATTTATATGGAAGGCCTTTCACCTCTCACACCTATTTTTCCCATGGGCGTACCTGCATATTCTATCACATGTATTTTTAATAAACTTTCTACCTGCTTAACTCTATGCTGTGCTGTGTCCTTGAATTCTTTCTCACAGCATGGCCAAGAACCTGGAAGCCAATGCAGCAACATATTCTGGCAAGCCAGGCAGGTGACACTTCTCTCCTATTGCTTGGACAGATTAAAAGCCCTTCACAACACACTTCTCCCCGCTGGAGGCTATGGTCCTGTTCACCACACTCAACCAGCCACCATCAATAGCACAGCCAGAGAATTCTATTCTCCCACAGTAGGGCCTGCAATCTACCGACAGCTTGAAACAGTCACAGAAGACGGACCATTGACCCACATTCCTGAGAAATTAAAGGAGCTACAAATCTCGGGGTGGGGGTGAGGGGAATGAGGCAGGATTAGAATTATGCATTGACTGGCTGATGAGCAAAGGGCAAATTCTAAGGAGCAGTTAGGCCTCAGGGAGAAAGATATCTCTGACAAGATGAGCAACAAACAGCTTCTTGGGGTCAAACAACCCCACATGAGTGAAGCACTTACAGAGAAGGATGGAGTGAGTCAGCTACCATTAAACATCTACCAAGGAGAAAGAAGGGAAGGGTAGTATCATAGATAACAAAAATTCCAAAAAGAACAAAAATGTTTAAAAGCAGATTGCCCCACAGTGTCAGGGCCTCTCGCCTCTCACCTCTCTTTTCTTGTAAGAGTGTCCTCTTACATGAATTCTCATAAACTTTCTATCTGCTTACTCTAAAAAGAAAAATTATATGGAAGGGTGAGAGAACTGGAATAGGTAAAAACATCTTGAACAAAAAGAAGAACAAAGTTGGGGGACTCACACAACCCGAGTAAAAATATTACAAAGCTAGAGTAATCAAAACAGCATGGTAAGACACAAGGACATATAAACTAATGGAATTGAACTGAAAGTTGAAAAGTAAACCCTCACATCTATAGCCAATTAATTTTTACAAGGATTCCAAGTCCATTCAATGGGGAATGAATAGTCTCTTCAACAATGTTGGATAGATCAGTGGTAGAATGCTCACCTTCCATGCAGGAGACTTGAATTTGATTCCAGACTTTGCATCCTCCTCAAAACAAACAAACAAAAAACAAATGGTGCTGGGAAAACTGGAAATCCACAGGCAAAAGAATGAAGGTGAACCCTATGCAAAAATTAATTCAATACAGATCAGAGACCTAAATATAAAAATCAAAACTCTAAAATTTCTGAAGATAACACAGGGACACACCTTCAGCACCCTGTGTTAAGGAATGGTTTCTTAGACTACACCAAAAGCACAAGCAACAATAGAAAAAATAGATACATGGGATTTCATCAAAATTTAAAACTTATATGCATCAAAGCACTTCATCAAGAAAGTAAAAAGACAACCTACAGATGGGAGAAAATATTTGAAAACCACATATCTGATAAGGTTTTAACATCCAGAATATGTAAAGAAATCCTAAAACTCAACATCCAAAGACAATCAACCCAATTAAAAAATAGACCAAAGACTTAAATAGACATTTCTCCAAAGAATATCACAAATGGCCACTAAGCACATGAAAGGATGCTCAACATCAGTAGCCATTAGGGAAATGCAAATCAAAACCACAATGAGATATCATTTCACACCCACTAGAATAGCTACTGTTAAACAAACAGAAAAGAGCAAATGTTGGAAAGGATTGTGAGGAAATTGGAACACTCATTCATTGATGGCGGAAATGTAAATGTCCCACAGCCACTGTGGAAATTTTCCACAGCCACTGTGGAAAACAGGTTGAGAGCCCCTCAAAAAGTTAAGTATAGAATTATCTTAAGTCTGGGTGTGCAGTATGCAAAATCTGCTGAAATGCAATATACCAGAGCTACAACAGCTTTTTAAAAGGGGAATTTAATAGTTACAAATTTATAGTTTTAAGCCTATAAAATGTCCAAACTAAGGCATCCAGAGACAGATACTTTAATTCAAGGAAGGTTGATGGGTCAGGAACACCTCTGTCACCTGGGTAGTCATGAGGCCAGCATCTGCTGGTCCCTTGCTCCTAGTCTCCATTGCTTTCAGCTTCTGTTCCTGTGGAAGTTCCTCATTTTACTTCTCTGGGGCTGGCTTTAACCTCTTGGCTTCCCTTGCCTCTCTCCAGGTTCTGACTTGCTTGACAGCTTATGGCAATGTCTGCTGGGCTCCAAGCATCTTTAAACATACATGACTCTGTTCTCTGCCTGTCAGTTCTGCTCTGAAGTTTCTCTCAGCTCTGTAGTTTCCGTCATTTCTAGCTCTCTCCAAAATGTTCCCTCTTTTCTAAAGGATTCCAGTAAAATAATCAAGACCTGCCTGGAATGGGTGGAGTCACATCTCCATGTAATCGAAAGGTCACACCCACAATTAGGTGTGACACATCTCTGTGGGGATAAACTAATCAAAAGTTTCCAACCTAAATTGTTGAATTAGGATTAAAAGAAACAGCACCCGCCTCCCCCGGCCCCATAAGATTGGATCAGGATTTAAGCATGGCTTTTCTTGGGTACATAATACTTTCAAACCAGAACACTGGGCAGACCTGCTTCGAGGTCCATACCCAAAAGAACTGAAGGCAGAGACTTGAACAGATATTTGCCCATGGACATTCACTGTGGCATTTATGGAATCAACCCAAGTGTCCATCAACTAATGAATGGATAACAAAATGTGGTATATAAATAAAATGGAATATTCTTCAGTCATAAAAAGAAGTCATACCAGCAACAACATGGATGAACTTTGAAGACACCATGTTGAGAGAAATACACCAGATACAAAAGGACAAATACTGTATGATCTCACTGTTGTGAAGTGATTAAAATAACCAAATTCAGGGCAGGCCATGGTGGCTCAGCAGGCAGAGTTCTCACCTGCCATGCCAGAGACTTGGGTTCGATTCCTGGTGCCTGTCTAAGCAAAAAAATAATAATAATAACCAAATTCATAGAGTCAGAAACTAGAATTTCTGGTTACCAGGTGCTAAGGTTGGGTAGGTAACGGGAAATTAATGCTTACTTGATAACAAGTTTTTTATTTAGGATGATGGGAAAGTTTTGGTAATGGATGGTGGTGTTGGTAGCACAATAAAGTGACTGTATTAACATCACTGAATTATGTATTTGTATCTGTTGAAAGGGGAAAATTTTAGGATGCATATATGTTACTAGAATAAAAAACCAAAAGCTAAACATAGAAACGTACAATACAAGCAATGAACCCTAATGTAAACCATGGACTATAGTTAATAGTATAAGTATAATAATATTGTTTTTTAAGTTATAAGAAAGGTATCCCACTAATGGAAGTTAACAATAGGGAAAACTTTGTGGGGGGTGGTTATATAATAATTGCATTTGCTGCATGTTTTTCCTGCAAACCTATAAATTCTCTAATAAGAAATAAACATTTAAAAAAAGGAATGAAGCACATGCTATGACATGGATGAAACTTGAAAATATTATGATAAAGCAAAAGAAGTCATACACAAAAAACCACATATTATAGCAAATTTCATTTATATGAAATATCCAAAATAGGTATGAAGACAGAAAGTAATTTAGGGTTGCTTATGGCTGGGATAGTGGGGTTGACTAGGATGGGGGTTGTACTGCAAGAAAAAAAGGTATCACTAAATGGCATGGTTTTTCTTTTTGGAGGATGAAAATGTGTAAAGTAAGATGGTGACTGTGGTTGCACAACTCTGAGAATATAATGAAACCTACTGAATTGCATACTTTAAAAGGGTAGATTTTAGGGTCCACGGGTAGTTCAGTTGTAGAATGCTCGCCTTTCATGCAGGAGACCTGGGTTCAATTCCTATGTGCTCCCCCCCCACCAAAAAGGGTAGATTTCATGGTATGTGAACTATTTCTCAACAAAACTACTACAAAAAACCCTAAGCTTTCTTGCTACCTTATTTTTCCTTAAAAGTGCACATTATTGATAAGAGTGATTTGTTCATAATAAAAAAATATGCTTTGAGGTGGCCACGGTGGCTCAGTAGGTAGAGTTCTCACCTGCCATGCCGGAGATCCCCGGGTTCAATTCCCAGTGCCTGCTCATGCAAAAAAAAAAAAGCTTTAAATAGATATAATATTATGGATATGTTGTGATTATTAGAAAGTTACTTCTTTTTAAAAGAGTTTTGTTCTCATAAATCAAAAAGATGTCAGTTGCTTCCCTCCAACTAGTATACACGAATAGTCTGTGGGAGGCTTTTTAATGGATCTCTTTTCTATCAAAAGAAAAGTGAAAAAGAAAAGGGCAAAGTGGAAAAAAAAAAAGATGGAGGCAGGGAGGACAGTAATTTATTGTTATCTTTGGTACTGGTCCTACCAGTTTTATGTGTAAATGAGAGGCTCCTACAAACTTCTTATTCCCTCAGCGTCCATTCCACCTCTTAGGCTAAATTTGTCTTTGATCAGCTCAAAGCTTTGGCATTAGGTAGGTGTCCATCTGCTGATCGCCTCTCGACAGTCACCAATGCATTTACCCTGCTATTCCTTGCTGTCATCTTCCCTTCGTGTCCCTCCTTCAGATGCCCGGGACCATGCTCTTTTTGAATCTTGCTTGCACTAAGGACCTGTTTGAACACACTTCCCAGTCAATCCTGGGCACAATTCTGGGCCTTAAGGGTTGACTTTTACACCGATTGAGGGAAAGAGCTCTTCCTGGCTCAAGTCCCACCTTGTGGGGGCTGAAAGCCAGGCTCACTTTCTCCCAGGCCGAGGTGGGGAGGAGGATTTCTGAGTGCAGACTGCTGCTCCCAGGCTCTCTTCCGGTCTGCAGACTGACCTGCAGTGGACAGTGGGGTGGTCACGTGTTCCTGCCGCATCTAGGACTCAGCCACTCAGCCTGAGAGACCAAGTGCAGAAACGTGTGGCCCACTGTCAGCTCTCCACGCTCAGCTGGCAAAGCTGCAGAAAGAGCTGCAACTGTCGAAGTGACGAAAACGTGAGCCTAATTCCCCCCACACCTCTGTTCCTGCCCCTATAAAAACTAAGAAACAACCTTCTCACACTGTCCTGCTCATTGGTTTGGTTGCGACTCTACCTAAATATACCAGGCTCCCAGTTTACCGGGAAAACGGAATAAATGGTGATTCTTGTCTTACGTTAGACATTGCCTTATGAAGAGTCTGTCGTTAAAATAGGTACAGATAGGTCATTGGGTTTGCAGGGGATACTATCAAATTTCTTTCTAAAGCGGGTGTACCAATTTACACTCTAGCTGGCAGTGCATAAGCATGTCCACTTATCTAAATTCTCACCTGTACACAGCTGGATATGAAATAGGATGTTTTTAGTAGTGGTCATTAGTGAAGGGGAATATGTTTTCAAATGTATATCAGCATTCAAGTTTCCTTTTTTGTGCTTTGCTTATTTGTATTCTTTGCTTACTGTTTTTTGGACTGAGTCATTTGCACCTTCTCCTTGTGGATTGAGAATTCTTTCTAATAGCAGAAGAAGCGTTGAGAAAATACAAAACATATCAAGAAGAGAATGAGTAAATAAACTGTGGTATATTCATATAGTGGAACACACAGAAAAAGGGAATACATCATACGCTTCCAAACGGGAAAATCCTGGAAACATAACATTGGAATAAAGAAAATGCACTGCAAATGCGAGTTAGAGTATGATATAGCTTATTTAAATTTTAGCTACACAGAGAGCAATTCTAAATATTATAATACATTCACTTATATGTATTAAAGTATGACAAACGCCAAGCAAGACTACTACACGACTTCAGGAAAGCTATCATCTCTGGGGTAGGAAAGAGAGAATTGGAAAGAAGGCAGAGGTTGGGGGGAAGAAGCAAGAAGGTGCTTTAGTTATATCTACAATGCTTTATTTCTTAAATTTGACTTACTTCATAATTACAAAATGATTAAAGGGTCAAAAGCTCCAATTGGTTCTGTGTGAGATCAAAGGGAGAGATGTTTATTTGGTACAAAATTTACATTTTGGGTAGTGCATTTCCTAAATTAACTTGTATGGTCAGTTTAGATGAACACCATAAGTACATGGAATTTTGTTGGTTTGTCCAGGTTAGTGTAATGTCGCGATATATCCCAGAGTAATTTGGGCAGTGAATAAAGGAGTATTTGCAAAGTTCCACTGGGGGACTGGGGAGAAAGGAGTAAATATTCAACTTCCCCATTTGGAGAATTTCTGATATCCTCACAAGCAGTGGGGACAACCAAGTCAATAGGCCAAGCCCCTGTAAAACTTGTTTCTGCAAAGGATAAGCTAGCCTACTTAAAATTAAGTCTAAGAGTCACTCCTAGGGAGCTTCTTTTCTTGCTCAGATGTGGACTTTCTCTCTCTCTCAGCTGACAAGACAAGCAAACTCACTGCCTTCCCCCCACTACGTGGGTCCTGACTCTCAGGGGTGTAAATCTCCCTGGCAACATGGAACAGAATTCCTGGGATGAGCCCGGCTCCAGCATCAAGGAATTGAGAAAGCCTTCTTGACCAAAAGGGGGAAGAGAGAAATGAGACAAAATAAAGTGTCAGTGGCTGAGAGATTTCAAACAAAGTCAAGAGGTTATCCTGGAGGTTATTCTTATGCATTATATAGGTATCTCTTTTTAGTTTATGGTGTATTGGAGTGGCTGGAGGGAAATACCTGAAACTGTTGAGCTATGTTCCAGTAGCCTTGATTCTTGAAGATGATTGTATGAGGATATGACTTTCACAATGTGACTGTGTGACTGTGAAAACCTTGTGTCTGATGCTTCTTTTAGTCAGGGTATGGCTAGAGGAGTAAAAAAATAAGGGGCAGGTAATGGTGGGTTAGTGGCAAAGTTCTCACCTGCCGTGCCAGAGACCCGGGTTCAATTCCAGGTGCCTGCCCATGCAAAAAAAAAAAAAATAAAGAAATAATAGTGGGGACAAAGGGTAAAATAAATTGGGTAGATGGAAATAGTAGTGGTCAATGAGAGGGAGGGGCAAGGGGTATGGTATGTATGAATTTTTTGTTTTTTTATTTTTATTTCTTTTTATGGAGTGATACAAATTTCTAAAAAATGATCATGGTGATGAATACACAACTATGCGATGATATTGTGAGTCATTGATTGTACACCATGTATGGAATACACGTGTGTGAAGATTTATCATTAAAAATTTCTTCTAGCCTCCAGTGTTTTGGAGCTGCCAGAAGGAAAAATCTGAAATAGTGAATTGGTAACCCATAAAAACTCTGAAATCTGCTCTGTAACTGCTTGTTGAAAGCAGCTTTATACTTTGAAAATCACTGCTCTTTCTTTTCATTGTATATATGTCATATTTAACAATAAAAAAACAATTAAAAAAAAAAAAAGCTCCAGGTGGTGACATGAGGCATTCTATTTACAGGAGTCAACATGGATTGGAGCCAGGTCCACCGAGAGACAGTCAAAATCGTCAGCTACAGACTCTGAACTTTTGATGGTTGTGCTAATTACTACAAGGATAGGAGGTAAAGAAGGTGGCAACACACAACTGAATTATTTCTGCTTTAAGGATCGTTTGAATGGGCTAAATTGGCACCCTGACCACATTCTAGGAAGGAGTAATGTGTTCCTACCACACATTGAGCCTGCAATAGCAGCTGAGCCACCAAATTCTTCAGTTTCATCAATTTTGACATAATAATAGAGAGGCCCCTGGGTACCAAGGGAGATCTCTTAATCCCTCTCATATAATTTGCTCAAGCTTATTTCTCACTGGGACCCAAAAAAGGAAAATTTTTAGGGAGAACATTCATTTGTATACTGTGAAGAGGTAGTTCAGTTTCCCTGCAGGAAACTGACCTACAGGGACATAATTTCTGCAACTGAGAACTTCCCATTGGAGAAATTTCCAAGACTTTCCATGATCTTTCATTGTACCCGACTCCAGCCACATACAGGACTAAAGGTGACCTGTACCTGATTTTAAGGTAGGTCTCTGACAGCTCGCAGAACAAAGGGAAGCCACGGTAGCCAAGCCACAGGAGGCTTAGCTGCCCAACTGCCCAAGATTACCCCAAAGGATGAAGACATTGCTAATCCTCAGGGAGCTTATATTCCTTCCTAACAAAAATACTGAACTGAGCATATAGTAAGGTGACCACAGGCTACGGCTCTCTTTTGCTCATGCCTTTCTCACTTGCGGCCTCTTAAAGCCCTGTGACCCCATTATCAATGACATAATTCCCACCATTAATTTCACATTGGATTTCTGTTAGCATTGCCCTTACCCCATAGAAGGTCCAGGGTGACACCACATATTTTCTTTCATTCCCCCCACCCCCGCCCCAAGTAGATTCCCTACAAAGAAAGGTATTTTCAGACGAGCAGGTGACAAAAATCCATGTTCTGCAACATGCAAGTGACTACATGACAGAGGCAGTGCCTGACCCACTCCTGATAAGTGAATATTTTTTGGTTCTAGGCTTTCAAACAAGCATCTCTTTAAACACACTGATGTCAATAAAAATCTGGGATTCATCAAGTATATTATAGCCCTTTCCCAAAAAGGGTTACGTACTCCATCATGAAGCTAAATCTCAATTTATTTGAGCATTCCCCAGTTGACAGACATTTAGGTTGATTCTAATTATTTGGTATTATATACAAACAGTGCTGTGAAGAACATTCCCGCATCTTTATCATGTCCTCAGGCTTGACAAAGTTATGACCATTCAGTTCTTATGAAGAACTGAATGGAGATCTGGTAGGGAGAGAAAATCAGTGCCCCTGCCCAAAGAAACTTATCCTGCATCCTGGGGCTGGTTCTTGTTGGGCACAGAGTTTGAGGAGTGCCTGATGGGCTCGGACAAGCAGCCAGAGAGGTCTATGCCCCGGTCTGGGACTGTGCTGGGATACCATGGGACTGGGCCACTGTGGAGGACCACTGGAGGTCCAACTGAAACTCTGAACGTAAACCCAGAGGCCACATGAGGGCCCTCCATGGGACACTCTGCCCCTAATTGTGCCCAATCCCCTCCCATGGCTGTGAGGTCACTGCGGTATTAATGAATCATCTCTGGGACATAGCACCATTGCAATGCCGGAGGCCCTGCTAACTCTGGAAAGAGTGTGGGTCAGGAATGTGGTTACAAATCTCATCTCATGCACGTTCGTACATGTTAGGGCCTTTTATCCAAAATCAGGCAAACCTTATTGACCCTATCCTTCTTAGGACTGGGGTCTGAGAAGAAAGGCTGGGAGAGTACCTTCCCTTCTTCAGTCAACCAAGCTTGACTGAAATAACATATGTTGACCACTCATAAAAACCCATTAATGGTTGTCATCTCTCCAGAATTTGACTTGACTGCCTCTTTCTTCTCCAGTTTCAACTTAACATCTTTATTTCCCATCTTAGACTCCTTTTACCTTCACATCTAGCTCTCAAACCTCTTTCTCTCAGGCCCTTGTTGCTCTGATTATTCATTTTGGACTTAGTTCTCTAAGATAATGCTAACATCTCTCTGGCATGAGTTTTCAAGATTATGTGAATAGGTTTGGAGTCAGAAGCCATGGATTCCTTTATCAGCACTGTCACTTACCAGGGTAAGTTACCTCACATACTCATTTACTGAGTACTGCATGCTGCTATGTGCCATGCACAGCACTGCCTCACAGAGAAAGAGAGATGATGAACAATTAAAATTTGCTTAGCCTCTCCAGCCTCAGTTTCATCATCTATAATCCAAGGATAAAATGGTTTTATCTACCACAGGGAACTATTCCTCTTAGCATGGTGTCTGAGTGAGAGCTCATTAAACGTTCACTTGCTATCATCATTTATACCCTTCAGAAGTCAGTATGGTAACGAGAAACCCCTGCTGCCCAACCTGGCCACTTTCTAGGCTGCTTCCCCATCACCAACATCCAATCGTTGGACAAGAATGAAAGCATGAACATCAGAAGGTTATGCAAAAAAGATTTATTACTGAAATGAGTAGAAAACAGCAAGAAATGGGAAATGCCTTCATCTGAGATTATGTGTGTATGTGTGTGTCTGTGTGTGCATATACTGTGAAAATATATTTATTGTGAGGGAAGAAAATGCCACATCTAAACAGTTGAAAAAGAAATGTCAACTTACTGATTATTGGATTTGCTTTTAGAAATATAAGACAGCATGTTACTGCAAACCCAAGAATAAGATGAATCATTATACAAAGGGGAGCACTTAAAGTTAGACTAAGAGTGGCCTTTTTAAAAAATGGAAAGTGTGTATTGTGGTCGGCAAGGCTAATGATCATTCTGTGACTATATAAGAAAATAGAGTAAAATAAAAGTAGTTTTGCATTCTTACTTCTTCAGTACTCCTCTTACCAAGAGGCTCCAATTTCTTATGAGTTAGTTCATCCACTCCTAAATTTTAAGGTTTGATTAGTTATGTTATTATTAATGATGATATTTCATATATTCTTTATGTTCATTAAATTATTTTCATATACTTTATCTTCTACAATCAATGTTTTTCCTAAAATTTCCAATAGATCCTGAGTATATAAGATATCCAAAGAGTAAATTGTATACTTAAAAGAAGTAACCAAACATTTAATAAAAGTTCAAGGATTTTTCCCTATGCTTTATCTTTTATCTGCCCTCTTATTCGAAAAAGATTTCTTAGTTTAAACATAAAGCAGCAGAAACTTTCAATGTTTTGAGGAAAGTATCTTGAACTATAGAGGAAAAAAAAGAGTGATCGCCTTTAAAATAAAAAATAGTTAGGAGTACCGTTTATAATGTCAGGATGAAATAATGAATTCCACTGAAATGAAATATTTTCTTTATGAAAACACCACAGTCGAAGTTTTGTTCCTCATAAGGGATGAATTTAAATGAGCAAACATTCCTCCACCACTCTGATTTAAGACCAGTGCAAGCGTTTTCTGGTGTCTAAATCAAATCAGGAGGAGAGAGAGTGCTGCTAATTAATATGAAAGGCTTGTTTTATTTTTCATTTTAGGTGACACTTGGAAGTCGGGTTGAGGCTGGGACACGAGGTCATGGGTGTCCATTGCTATGAATCTCAGAGAAAATAGCGGAATACATAGTAGGCATTTTATTGATAAGGGAGACTTTCAGTTTAGATCTTTTTTTTCCTCTCAGTTTTTCAAAGAAAATACATGGGTGATACCCACACAATGACATTTGGAGTGACTTGAGGCTCTTACAGGATGAAAATAAAGCTGCAATCTTTTATTGCTTTTAAACACAGTTTTTTAAATGATTTTATTCTTTTCCAAGGTGAAGACTGAAATGATGTTACTTTTTATGGTTCATCCTATATTCAAAAGGAACGTTCTGTGAATGGGAAAGTTGGCGTGTACTTGGCTTTTAGTGTCTCTCACGTAATAAAAAAAATAATAACCTGGAAGATATGCAAATAACTTAATTCTAAACATTAATATACAGTCCAAGTATACCCTGTGGCATAAGAAAATTAAGAAGTAAATAAATAATTCATCATTTTTGGATATTAAAATAAAAGAAACTGTGCCTACCCATGTTAAAAATAAATAAATAAATAAATAAAAAATAAATAAAAAATAAAAGCAGCTCATGAAATAAAAAAGTCTATCTAGAATACCTTACTTGTAAATAGCCAAGTGGTAAAAAGGCCCAAACATCAAGGAACTAGTCCAGAAATATCTACTAGCTACAGTCTCATTCATTTGTTCATTCATTCATTCATTCATCAAACATTTATCGAGTGTTATTACAAGCCAGGAACTATGCTTATTTACCACGGACACAGAGATAAATAAAACACAGTCTGCACCTACGAAGACCTTACACACAGTGGATGAAGACAGATACACAGGACAATAGTGCAACTTCAGAAATCAAACGAGAAGGCAAAGGAGAGTGTTATCTGTCTGTTACAAAGTGCCATACATGTGGTGGTTTAGAACAGTAGAAACTTACTGTCTCACAGTCTGGAGGTACCAAGTCCAAATTCAGGTTTTGGCAGGTTTGTGCTCCCTCTGATGTCTCTAGGAAAGAATCTGTTCCATGCCTTTCTCTCTCAGCTTCTGGTGGTTTGCCCATAATCCTTGGCCTCAATCGCTGTGTCAGCTGTCACACGGACATCTTCTGTGTCTCTCTAAGTCCACATATCCCCTTCTTGTGAGGATACCAGTCACATTCGATTATGGGCTAATGACCCTACATCCAGATAAGGTCACGTCCTGAGGTACTGGAAAGTAGAACTTCAACATGTCTTTTTGGGGACACAATTCAATCCATAACAAAGGTAAATATAAAACCCAGCACTTCAAGACAATCTTCTCCACAAAGAAGATCTAAACTTCACAGACTATTTCTTAGATAGAGAAATGCTGAGGTCCTCATGGAGAATTATGAATAACAGCAGTGAGCTCATGGCCACGGACAACTGTGTGGTTTTTCCCATGGTAAAGCACAGTACAGCTCTTTCTGTTGAAGAATCTGGAAAGCCTGATTGGGTATTTTGTGTCATTGATTCCTTCCATATTTTGTGTCTAGACAGATGCAGTCCCTAATTACAATAAGAGTAACTGGAAAGTAGAAACATTAGGGGGTTGTTTTGGAAGCATACAGAAGAAACTAACCAAGAGTTAGTTTATTACACTGACTTAAATGAAGAGTTTGTTTTATTGAAAAATCTTCTAACAAGTGTTGTGTTACTTTTTATAAAATAAACCCACGTGGAAAGCATTAGGCTTAGCTATTAGAACTGTGGCGAGTTTAGAGACATTTGCTCACTGCACAATTTGTGGCACAACTATAAAGTAATGACATAAAGCTTCTTACTTCTAGGAAAGATGCTTCAAAATCTAGGCCTCTTGCTAGATAAGGCAAGGACATTTCCTTAGACTGACCTTTCTGCTAATGTCTAAATCATGCACTTGGTCAGTCACATGCTATCTTTTCTCATTTCACTATTTAGTTCAGATAATATTCCCTGTAGATAAACTGGAATCATAATCTAGCCAACATTTTGATTAATGTAGGTCCATTAATTTGCTAAGTTCTATCAATACTTCATCTCAGTATTATTCTTCGCTATTAAAATTTTTATTCTTATAAAAACAGACTTATATCTTACATCTGAATTTTTTAGGAGAAACAAGTTTATTCCTATTATAGTTTTTCCATTTTATGGGAAAAAAATATTCCAAGAAACATGTACATCTATCGGCATATTTCAAGGACATAGTCTCCTGTTTATTAAACCTTTTCAAAAGCTGCAGCATAGTAACACCAACAACAAGGGAGGCAAAAAGCTTTCTTGCCGAGCCAGATAATGTTCAATGGTATTACATCAGGATGGTTCTTAGCATCTGTCCCATAAATTTTTTTTTGGTATGCTGTATGGTGGGGAGGTCACATTTCATTTTTTTCCCCCATGTGACTATTCCGTTATGGCTGCAGCATTTGTTGAAGTTTTTTTTTTTACTTTGGAAGTGCCCGGGCCAGGAATCGAACCTGGGCCTCACACATGGGAGGTTAGAATTCTACCACTGAGCTACCCTTAATACCCACCCCACAGTCCTTTAAAAATTTATATCCTACTATTTCAATGCCGTGTAAACTATTCACACCCAAAAGAGCAAATAAATGGGCCCCCATTTGCCCAGGCCTTAGGGCCCTCATGCTCTCTGCTGTCTCTGCCTGGGAACAGAATAGCTTCTGCAGATATTCCCATGTCCAGCTTCATTTCTCTGAGCACTCAGCTCAGATGTTACCTCTGATAGGCCTCCTCTTACCAGTCTCTGTAAAACCGAGCCCTCCTGCTCAACACCCACTCCTGTCTCCACCTCATTTCTTTCTCATTACTCGGTTTCTTTTCCTACATGGCACCTTTTACTGTCTTGCAGTCTCCTGATGATTTATGTACTTGTTATTCTCTGCCTCTCCCTTTCGAACATATTCTCATGAGAGCAGGTATCCGGTTGCCACATGGGCCTGCCAGGATATCTTGGGACAGAGGAGGCAATCAGAAAGAAATATTTGTGGAAGGAATCAATAAGCAGTAAAGATTACACATTAGAGAACATCCCAAGCTCGCTCTGAGATCCAGCTGCTCTCAGAAGCCCAGAAGAGAAAGGAAATATTTAGAAGATAATTTTAGGAACAAGCTCTCTGTATACTTCCTTTCATTGTCTTAATATATCCTCAGAGTGAATTAGAATTTTGGAACATGCTCCAATACACATGGACTACAGCTCAATATCATCTCAAATAACTATGTGCACTGAATTACCTTTTATTATTATGGCTTCAATCTTTAAGTCAGTTTCTATGAGAAACAGCCATATAAATTGTATTTCCATATTGGCTGTGAAACTACTGTGAACAATATTTTTATTTTACCTCCTAAAGATAACTTAAATAACAAAACATGTCAGAATCTGGAACAAGGGAAAATTTTGCCTCTCTGAAAAATTGGTATGTTCCCTCTTCAAAGGAGACATACATTTTAATCACATTTCCTTGTTTTTTTTTTTTGGCACCAGACAAAATAGTGACAGGGTTCATGATGAATTATCACAACTATATTAACTTTAATGGTTAAAATACGTGTTTATGCCCTCTTAATTTCATTTAGATTCTTAAATATTAATTTCACTGTATTTTTCTTTCTAGGGAGGCTTTAATTTTTACTTAGAAAGTAGCAAGGAATACTGAATTTAAATTATAATACTCAACACTAAATTTAATAGTAATACTAAATTTACAGGTATCACTGAGATTATAGGGAGATAACATTAGGCATACTGGAGATGAATAAATTAATTTGAGTTTGGTCTCAAAGACACATTAAATTATGAAAAGGAGGCCAAAGGAATAAAAATAAATTGTAAATAAAGGGGAATAGAGCATGATTTCATTCTACCTAACCACATGGCTTAAAAGGCCTTTCTCTATCTAACAATGTGACAAGATTGGAAATTTATAGAGAAAAGTCCGCATGCGTTTTTTTCTCACTCAGATCTAATCTACCAGATACAGAATTTTGACAAGTCCCTAATATTCTCTCCACATCAGTTTCCTTATTCATAGAATTTAATAAAAAGACTTAGCCTGTAGGGTTATGGTGGGGACTGGACGAGATAATAACAGTAAGGCATCTAGTAGAAGGCTCGTCCTGAATTAATGGCTGGGATTTCAGGAGAAAGCCTCTTAACTGATGCAATTAGGTCTGGTAGTCGGTCAGTTGAGAAGAAACATTAATATCTGAAAATTAAAATTATATCACACACACACCTGAAACGTTTTCTAAATAAACCTTTTATTTTAGAAAAGTTTAAAGTTTACAGAGTGCAGAGCTCCTATATACCTTGCACATCATTTCCCCTATTATTGACATTTTACATAAAATTAGTATGGTATATGTTACAATTAATAAGCTAATCTCGACACATCATTAACTGAACTCCATATTTTTAACTCAGATTGCGAACTTTTCCCTAATGTCCTTTTTCCGTTCCAGGATCCCATATTATAGTTAGTTGTCATGTCTTCTTTTGTGACCCTTGTTCGTGACTTTCATTGTTTGTGATGACCTGGGCAGTTTTGAGGTGGACTGGTCAGATACAGCATAGGATGTCGATGAGGTAAAGCGCCACTTTCATCACATCTCGTCAAGGACACACCCTGTCAACATGACTCATCACTGTTGGTGTCGGCTTTGACCCATCCTTGACCCAGGTAGTATTGGGCAGATTTCTCCACGCTACCTTTTTATTTTCTCTCCCCTTTCCACAGTATACACGTTGAATTGAAATCACCATGTGGAACCCAAGCTTAAGCCTGGAGAGCCATGTGTCCTCACCTTGAAGACCCACTATCTACATAAATTAGTTAGAAGTCTTCTGCCGGGGAAATTTGTCTATTCTCTCCCATTTACTCATTCAAAATTTATTTATATCAGTATAGACTTATGAATATTTATTTTATACTTCATGTTATAATCCAGTTCAACAATTTGTTACCCAATTGTTTCAGATTTGGTCCCTGGGAGCTCTTTCAACATACCTATTTTCAGGTTTTGTTCTTTCTTTTTTTTTTTTTAAGCACTTCCTTCCTTTATGGCACTATAGGATGACCAAGTTCATTTTGTATTTTTCCTACCCCAGTCCTAGAATCAGCCCTAATTCCTTTTATGGGAAAACAGTATCAAAAACCTAGATCTGGTTGCTAGATGTGTTCACTGCCACTGGGGAGTTGTTGCTTCTGGGCTCCCTCAGCTGGCAGAGCGAGGGAATATGTTTGTATACCACTCGTGTTTATATACATATCTTAAATGTGTAACTGTGTGAAACAGTTTATATTTTGTATATTAAGCTAAATACAGGTTCATGCTGATGTCACCAACTCTAATCCATATCACATAGATTATTCTAGCTTTTTCCCTTTAGCTTACCTGCAAACTTTCACTCCAAAGGGAGAAATCTGGTTCCCAACATCCACCAAACATTTACTGCATTGACCGATTCCAGTATACATACATAGCAATAACACAATTTTTAGCCCATGCCCCATGGGGAACTAGTTTATCAACTAGAATATAGTATTTATGTACAGTTTCTTGCCATGCCATTTTGCATTCCTCCAAAAAATGAATGAGAATCCCTGCTAACCTGCATCTCAGAAGCAATTAATGTCAGTTTTTTAAAAATAAATTTATTTTGGCCATTCTAACAAATGCATAGTGGGGTCTCACCGTTTTTTTTACTTAGCAATTCCCTACCAACAAATGATATTGAGAATCTTCACATTTGCTTATTTGACATTTATCTGTTTTCTATGGTGAAGTGTCTGTTGAGAATTTTTGCTCATTTTTAAATTGGGTTGTTTGATGTTCTTTTTTTTTACATGGGCAGGCACCAGGAATAGAACCCAGGTCCTCTGGGTTGTTTGATTTTCAATATTAGAATCTTTGTATATTTTGGTTACAAGTCCTTTATCAGATATATATTCTGCAGATATTTTCTCCTTGTCTGTGGCTGTCTTTTCCTTCTTTTAATAGTGTCTCTTGCAAAGAGAACTTCTAAATTTTAATACAGTACAGTTACAATTTTTTTCCTTTCATGGATTGTGTTTTTGGTTTTGTATCTAAAAACTCATTACCAAATGCAAGGTCATGGTTTTGTATCTAAAAACTCATTACCAAATGCAAGGTCACATAGACTTCTCTCCTATGTTTTCTTCTACAGGTTTTATAATTTTTCATTTTTCATTTAGGTCTATGAGCCATTTTTTTTTTTTTTTAACATGGGCAGGCACCAGGAATCGAACCCGGGTCCTCGGGCACGGTAGGCAAGCATTCTTGTCTGCTGAGCCACCGTGGCCCGCCCTCTATGAGTTGTTTTAAGTTACTTTTTGTGAAAAGTGTAAGGTCTTTATTAGGTTCATCTTTTTGCATATGAATGTGCAATTCTTCTAGTATCATTTGTTGAAAAGTCCTTTCTCCATCTTATTGACTTTGTTCCTCTCTCAAAACTAACTGATTCCATTTGTATGGATCTATTTCTTGGCTCCCTATTCTATAAAAAAGGGATTTACCTGTCTCTTCTTTCACCAATACCATGACATCTAATAGTAAGTCTTAAAATTAGGTAGTGTGAGTCCCAACTGTTGCCTTTTTCAGTATTGTGTTGGCTATTCTAGGTTTGTTGCCTTTCCATCTAATCTTTAGAATCTGTTTGTCAATATATACAAAATAGCTTGTTGGGATTTTAATTGGTACTGCATTGAATGTACAGATCGAGTTAGGAAGAAGTGACATCGTAATAATAAGTCTTTAAATTCTGAACGTATCTCTCCACTTAGATTTTGTTTTTGGTTGTAGGTTTGTAGTTTCCTACATATAGGTCCTGTACATATTTTGTTAGATTTATAATTAAATACTTCTTTTTTTGGTGCTATTATAAATGGCATTTTTTTCAACTTTTAATTCCTATTGTTCATTGTTGGTATAGGAAAGCAAATGACTTTGTATATTAACTCTGTATCCTGTAAGTTTACTAAATAAATCACTTATTAGTCCAGATTTTTGTTATTTATGTTATTGTAGATTCTTTGGCATTTTATACTTAGACAATCATATAATCTGTAAATAGAGTTTATTTCTTCCATTCCCAACTGTACACCATTTTTTCCTTTTCTTATCTTATTGCACTAGTTAGGATTCCAGCACAAACGTTTTTATTGTGAACAAAAACAAACAAACATGCTAATCTTTAATTGCCAGACCAAGACCTTTTCTCTGACAGAAGACCCACTGATGAGAGTTATGTATCACATTTTTTGTAAAAACAATACTTTTCTTAAGATTTTCAGTGCCAGTTCTTTGAAGTAACTCCCTAAAAACACACATGCTCATAAAGTTATCTAGCTGCAGAATCAGCCTAGAATTTTAGGAGAGTTTTTAAATTTTTTTTTCAGTGCCCATACCTAATTTTCCAGCAAATTTTAAAAATTAATTAGCATTATTAAATCTTTCAAATACATTAAATTGAATTTTTACAAATGAAAATCTCTTTCTCTTCAGAATCAATTTTTTATCAATTCACATAATTAAATTACAGATCACAACAACAAGTAAAAGTGGCATTAAAAACTTGGGTACCAAAGAAAACCGACTTGGTAACAGCAATTCTATTGGTGGGTGCACAAGTGCTCAGAGCATTAACTACTTAATGGTCTCAAACCCTCTGTTCTGTAGGATTAGTCAGTATGGTTGACAGAGAGAATTGAAAACACTAGGTATGTCTGGCAAACCTATTAAGTGTATTAAGAGGTAATTTATTGCATTAAGTTAGGACCTTAACTTTAGACTAATGAGCACATAAAGCAATACTAAGCAGGTACACCATTCATTCATTTTAAAAAATAAACTCTCACACTAAGCAAAGTAATAAAACAGTCTTCTTTTTTTTTAATTCGTGGAAGTGTGGCCTTCTATACAACCTAAAATTGTATAACTTTAAATAGAAAGGAACTGAATATGGAGTTAAGTTACCACAATGCAGGGCTCCCTGGAAAAGAGAACTAGCACTTTAGGAGAAATATGCTTGGCACTTTACATAGAAATTTCCATCAACTTAAGCAAAGGTGTAAAATTCTATGGGGCAAGAAATAAGCATTATATTTCCTTATATTCCCCACTGTGACAGCTCTGTAATGGGTTCATTTGGCTAGGCTGAGCTATATGTCTCAGAATGTTGTTTCTTATGTGTTAGGTTAGGTAGGCCACAAAAGAGATGCTTACTGACGGAAGGAAAAAGCTATTTTGTACCTCATTCATGTTTTTGCTGATGGGCTGAGCTGACATGAAGCAGCAGCTGGGCCTGCAGTTGCTCTATCTCCCCTGATCCTCCTTCACCTTCTCTGACTCCTGGTCCAGGCGGGTATGTTCAGCTCCATGATATAGGCCCTGGCTCCTACAAGATACCCTCCAAAGCAAGGTCAGACTTCATGAGATCTGACAAGTTACAATGCATCCTGGTGAGTTCTAGACCATGCTCGCCACTTCTAGCCTGCTTGTGATCACCCCATCCTGACTACCTGTTGTGGACTTCCAAGCTCGACATTAGATACAGAGAGAACAGCCTTACAGAGACTGCTTAACTAGGCCCCAAACTGGGTAAGACCAAATTCTTGTAAACTGAATATATGTGTGTATACACACACACACACACACACACACACACGTAAAGCTCCCTGTCTACCTACCTACCTATCTCTCCATTCCTACTGATTCTGCTTGTCTGGTTAAACGCTGATTGAAACACACATTGAGGAACTTTCTCCCAGTGCCATGTTGTTGAGTGACAGGAATTCGCTATCATTTCCTAAATCTGCACAGACTAAATCACATAAAAGAAAAACCAAAACCCTTTTAAGACAACTGCAGAAAAAGGGACATGGATTTCAAATATTATTGTCTGGTTTCTACTGCTTCCAAGGAGACCTCTGCTGGAAATTGCTCTTACCTAAAGGACCCTATTCCTATATCTTTGGGAAATTATTGCAGAATCATAGAATTTTAAGTCTGAGCTTTAAAGTCCACAAAGTATCACCTCATTTACATGTAAGAAAATTGAGGTTCAGTGATACTGTAACTTGTTTAGGTTCACACAGTGAACCAACAGGAAGAGCCAGAACTAAAAGCTTACTTTCCTGTCCCGTATCCAGAGTTCCCTACACAACATTGTTTTTGTGCCTGACTCATGTTTCCACATGACTGAGCCCTGAAAGCTCCAGATACAATGCTTAACAATCAAACCGCCTAAGTTTGTTAAGTTATATGCCTAAATTTGCACATTTGCAGTTCTAATAATTAAAAGACACATAATTAGAGACCTTAGCCTTTTAGACCTACTCTGCTGACTGGTTTACCACGTCTGGAGAATTCTGAAGTCGTCAGACTTTGCTTTGACAAACTGTACTTCACAACAAACAGCAGCAAAAAGTTCATCCAAAGGTTGGGGCCCTACCAGCTTCCAAAAGATTCACAATCCTGCCAGGTAAAGTTGTATCCTAAGGGGATTTTCAGAGTGCTGGCTCCATCTCTATCCAAAGCTTGGAGATCCATAAAGGTCCCAGTTGCCTGAACTACTGTCTCATGCATCCTAATCCTCACCTCCTTTTGAGCATACCCAGTCTGCTATTCCCTGCCAGTGCCCTGCATAACCTCAATGAATTCTTTAGCCAATGCATTTTCCAAAATATATCTTGCTACCCATGGCTAACCATATGCCAATGTTTTCTCTGATCTGTATTACCTGATCTCATCTATCCTCTATGCTGTCAACTGGGCTCTAGAAATGGGGCAAACTTGATGCCCCATTCCCCGGCCAGATAAGAGTTATGGCCAAGGCTCACTCGCAGTCACATTTAAGCATTAGGGCTTTCCAATGTTATTTGGCTCAGTACTTTATGGTGTTGAATTTTTATGATTTACTAATACATCTGCTGTGCCTACTGTTGGTTTTATGCAAGAAGCAGAAGCATGTTCTGTGGCACAGAAATGAGTGCTATTCTGTGAGAATGTGTTGGAAATCTGAAGGGGGTTTCCTGTGCCATTTGAAGCTGAGAGAAAGGAAGATCCTGCCCTTTTTACCCAGGTACCTCTTGCTGCACCCCCAAAGTTCACTAAAATAATGCTGGGAAATTGGTTTGCCAGCCACTTGCAGATATAAGAACATTTAACTTCCGAAGATTCTGATTGAAGCACATATCTAAAGCAAAATACATTTCAAATGTATGCATTAACCAGATAAAAGAGAAGGTTGGCAGATTCTGCTAAAGAGAAACCAAGCAGCTCTGAGATTTAGAGAATTTAAATTCTCTAAATTTAAAGTCAGGAGGTCCAAAGATAACCATTTAAGTCTGGTAGTATACAGAGAGGGCATTGTCGTGGTAGCAGTAAACACACAAAAACATCATGGTATTCCAGGCGGTACAGAAGGACGAAGATGGAGAGTCTAGATTACACTTGTTAAAACTCAGAGTAGGATAACAATCAGGTACAACTGAAATTGACAGTTTCTTTTCTGGATTAGAGAATTGTGTGGGTTGTAAAGGATTATGTACCCCAGAAAAGCCATGTTTTAATCCTGATTCATCTTGTGGAGGCAGTCATTTCTTTTAATCCCTATTTAGGACTGTAGGTTGGAAACATGATTAGGTTATGTTCACAGAGATGTGGTTCGCCCAATTGTGGGCATTAACCTTTGATTAGAGGGAGATGTGACTCCACCCATTCCAGGTAGGTCTTGATTAGTTTGCTGGAATCCTCTGAAAGAGGGAACCATTTTGGAAAGAGCTTCAGAGTCACGAGAACTGTAAGTGCCCATGCAGCCAGAGACCTTTGGAAATGAAGAAGGAAAATGCCCCTGAGGGAGCTTCATGAAACAAGAAGCCTGTAGAGAAAGCTAGCAGACATTGCCATGTGTGCCATGTGCCTTTCCAGTTGAGCAAGAAACCCTGAACCTCATTGGCCTTTCTTGAGTGAAGGTAACCTCTTGTTGGTGCCTTAATTTGGACATTTTTATAGACTTTGCTTTAATTTGGACATTTTTACAAGCTTAGAACTGTAAACTTGTAATTTAATAAATTCCCACTTTTTAAAAGCCATTCCATTTTCCAGCAGCTAGCAAACTAGAACAGGTGTGTACAGAACTCAAGTAGCCAAAACAACATGAGGCCATAGAGAATGTGCTTAGCAGGAATTTCTGTTGGAAAAAATATTGAACACTCTGAACTAAGTATATGTGTCGGGGAGAGGAAAGCAAATATGAGGATAAAAATCATGGCTTTTGCTTATTTTACAAAATGCCCTCCAGACTATCCCCTGGTGAATTCAGCATGGAGAGCCCTGAACTACAATCTCGTATAATACCACCAAGGATCAACTTGAGATCATTGAATTTCAAAAACTATTATGTCATTATATCACCAAAGGAGTTGATTTCACACAAATACTGGTAGGTCTCTCACCATGTGTTAAAGTTTGCTTTACACATGGTAAAATGTGTAAATACTAGAAACTGGAATGCAAAATACTAGAAACAGAATGGCTTTTAAAAAGGGGAATTTAATGAGTTGCTAGTTTATAGTTCTAAGGCCAAGAAAATGTCCCAATTAAAACAAGTCTATAGAAATATCCAATCAAGGGTATCCAGGGAAAGATACCTTGGTTTAAGAAGGCCAATGAAGTTCAGGATTTCTCTCTCAAGTGGAAGAGTGAACACAGTCAGAGTTTCTCTCTCACGTGGAAAGGCACATGGTGAACACAGTCAGGGTTCCTCTCTCATCTGGAAGGGCACAAGGTGAGCACGGTGTCATCTGCTAGCTTTCTCTCCTGGCTTCTTGTTTCATGAAGCTCCCTGGGAGGCATTTTCTTTTTTCATCTCCAAAGGTCACTGGCTGGTGGACTCTGCTTCTTGCGGCTATGTCGTTCTGCTCTGCTCTCTCCGAATCTCCCATTCTCCAAATGTTTCCTCTTTTATAGGACTTTAGAAACTAATCAAGACCCGCCCAAATGGGTGGAGACATGTTGTCACTTAAACCAGTTTAACAGCCTCTCTTGATTACATCACATCTCTAGGGAGATGATCTAGTTACAGTTTCAAACATACAGTACTGCATAGGGATTAGAAGAAACGGCTGCCTTTACAAAATGGGATTAAGATTAAAACATAGCTTTTCTAGGGTCCACACATCCTTTCAATATACATAAGCACAACACACTTTACATATTACCCAGAAGTCTATAGCAACCTAAAATTCTTAATAAAAATCTTCAGATCTCTTATTAATATTCAATCACAGCCTTTGCCCACAGCAGAAAATAATAAAATACTGTCTTTCCATTTTGCAGGTGTTACATTTACTAACACCTTGAATACAACTGCTTTGGTTCCACATTTCTCGACACAAATCTAAATCCGAATAAACAAATCAAAAGCAAATAATACGGAAGGAGCATGCTTAATTACCTGACTGTGTGCCTTTACATTATATCTACTTACATATAAATTGGGCGGGGAATTGGAGAGAAAGCTGCTATGCTTATTAGTAGGTAAAAGTGATGCCTTTTAAAACCATATTTGGTCTGAAAAGAGACTAGTCTTCAGAATATATAAAGAACTCTTAAAACCCAACAGCAAAAAGACACATGATCTATTTGAAAATGAGCAAAGGATTTGAATAGATATCTCTCCAAATACAAAAGGCTCACAAGGACATGAAAAGATGCTCAACATCATTAGTCACTGGAGAAATGTAAATCAGACCCATCCCACAAGGATGGCTATAATAAAAAATATGAAAAATAAAAAGAGTTTTGATGTTGTACATTGCTGGTGGGAATGTAACATGGTTCAGCCACTGTGAAAAACAGTTTGGCAGTTCCTCAAAAAGTTAAACATAGGATCACTGTATGACTGGCAATTCCTCTCTTATGTATATACCTCAAAGAATAGAAAACAAGTTACCCAAACAAACACACACGCTCGCGCGTGCGCGCGCACACACACACACACACACACACACACACACACACACACACATACACTGATACCAGCACTACTCACAATAGCCAAAAGGTGGAAACAACCCAAATGTCAATAAACTGATGAACGGATAAATAAACTGTGGTATGTCCATACAATGGCATATTATTCAGCCATAAACAGCAATACATGCTACAACATGGATGAACTTCAAAAACATTATGCTATGTGAAAAAAATCAGACACAAAAGGCCACATATTTCATGACTCCATTTATATGAAATATCCAGAATAGGTAAATCCAAAGAAACAGAAAGCAAATTTGTGATTTCTAGGGACTGGGGTTGGGAGAAAGAGGAGTGACTGCTTAATGGATACGGAGTATTCTTTTGGAGTAATGGAAATATTCTTGAACCAGACAAAGATGGTGATTGCACAACATAGTGAATATATTAAGTACCACTGTATTGTTTACATTATAGTGATTAATTATATCATAAGTGAATTTCACCTCAATATAAAAAACATAACAGGCCTCTGAAATTAAAAACAAAAAACGTAAATCTCTATCATGAAATAAGCACCTTAACTAACACTGAACAGAAATCTGATACATATGATTATAATTTGAAAAGACAGTAAATTAAGGTTATACTAAGAAAGTGCTTTCAATATATAAATATCAGCAAATTAGACCCATTACCTCTACCAAAAACTAAATTAATTAAATAAAGAAATTAATAATCAAAAAACACTAAAATATTAATATTTAAAACCAGATCAGAAATCTCTACCACAAATTTAAAATTTGGGGATGTCCAAATCCTTTTTCCACATTATTTTTCTATCAATAATTGAAACTAAAACTTCAGAAATAACATTTTCCTATATTAATTATTTCTCTGACTATATAAGTGGCAATATATTAACAAGGATAACAGCATAGCATACTGTACTAGAAATGCATCGTTAACAAGAACCATAAGAAAAGTTTACAAAGCATTACAGAGCATATGCTGGTAAATGAACATTAAATTTTATTTTGTGGCTCTCTTTATTTACTTCCAAAATTATAAACAATGGAAGGAACCAGTTCTACTGCTAGTGAGAGTACCCTTTATTTGTTCTGGTAGAACAAAACAGACTCAGGTATGAGCAAAGCAGACAGAGTAAATCGTCTATTTTAGCTTTAACCCCGGTAGAGAAGTTCTGACTCAAAGAATCCTTATGTCAAGCTGTTAAAATAGTAAGAAAAGTTAAGAGCTATTTCCTATATAAACCCAGAGCTTCCCAAAATAGGGCTTTTCAGACACACTTCAAAGTAGGTCAGTGACATTTATCCACAGACTGTTAGGATTTAGATATGATACACCTGTAACCTGTCCACAACGACCAGCAGTTTTCCATTGTCCCTGGGTTTCTGTGAGTTCTCTCAACAATTCATTCACTCATTGATTCACTCAACCAGGAATCTATTGAATGCCTCTTATGTGGCTGGCCATGCTGGCATAGAGATTGACAACCACAGTCTCTGTGTCTCAAAGTTCTTTGGAGTTAAGCAGAATACACAAAGATGTGCACCTGCAGTCACAATGCCGTGACAGAAATACTACAATAGAGCCGGAGCCAGACTGCTACAGGAGTCCAGAGAGAAGCACTTTGGGGAGGGAGGTCTGCAAAAGCTGGGAAACTTCCTTGTGACCTGAGACCTTTTCCCTCCAGAGTCATTTGGAGTGTAATCAGTATATCTGCAGCTCTTTCCCTAAGCCAGTTGCATTCCACCCACCACTGACCAGGGTTCCAAAGGCTGCAGAAGGCCAGAGGCCCATAAATTCACAAAGCCAAAGGATATCGATGAGGCCATCTGGTGCAGTGAATCCCAAACCCGGCTTGGCCCGGCATCAGCCGGTGCCTTGGACCCCCAGCCAGGAGATGTTGATGTGATGTGTCTGAAGGTTCTGAACATGCTTCTACTTCTGGCAGTTTTACAGTTCCCACGGACCATCCTTGGGGAATCACCGAATCCAACCACCTCAGTTTTCTGAAGAAAAACGTCAGAGGAAATTCATACCCATAGAATTGAAGTGACTTCACCAAATTAGTGTTACAGGCATATTTGGACAGCAATTGGGAAACACCTGGCAAAGAAATTTTTGGCCCAAATACTTTCAAAAAGCGTTTCTGAAGCATATAATATAAGCAATATATAATAGCATCATTTTTTAAAGAATGAAAGATCAAGAACCACATAATAGAGAGGAAAAAACTGGGGTTTAGTAAATATAGTCGTTGCACTCAAGCTATATTAGCCCTGAGCCTCTGGAAGGGATCTTAAAAAACAAAACTGAGTTGAAACTCTCATTCTTTAAATTAGGATAATTGATTTATCAGGAAAGAAGACTTTTGTTCCCTATCAATACATTTCTGAGGGTCATTTGAAAAACATGGTGCCAGGCCTACAGAAGACTACTGAATAAATGAATGAATGAATGAATGAATGAATGAAAATCTGAACATAAAGCGTTACCAAAAAGTATGTTTCTAACATATGTTTCTAACATAGGCATTACCTATGTTAACCTTTAATGGAAGCTAAAGGTATAACATTGAACAATGGCTTTGTTTGGGTATTTGTACAGAGAGCGAAGTAATAAATATAGGTCTATACCTTTCAAGGTAAAGAAACAAGTCTTCCTTCTGCAAATGAAAAGATACAGGTTTTTATGTGGTGGAAAAAGCTCAATAGGACTGTTATTTGAATGTATGTGTGGACATATGAAGACAAAGTAGGAATGCATTGGACAGCCCACATGTCCCTGCTATGCTCAGTCGAAGGCTTTAGGATAGAACTATAGTGCAGACACAGTCCATGTGGCACTAAGACTTAATCTCAACAAGTTAGTTCACTATTAAAGTGTACTTATAATTTCATGAAAACATTATATTTCAAGTTTTAACACCCGTAGGGATTGTTTGCTCTTTTATTATTATGTTTAATCTCTGGGAATCAGTTGCAACTTTTAAAATACACACTCATACAAACATATTATTTTAAATAAGAATTGCCTTTAAAGGAAAAACTTAAGTAAAAGTGCATTCTAATATAGAAGAATACCATTTATAAAATACCTTTCATAAAAATAATGGTAACTTACAGTTTGCATTCAATAAACTTTAAAATCCCCAATTCCTAAAGCAGTCTAGTTCTAAGAGTTTAACCTAAAAATTTTAAGCTGCAATTAAGATCTCGAATACACTGGACCAAATTTTGCCCTGTTTCTCTGCAGTCTTCAGATCTGTAATATAATTTTCAAAGAATGTAATCCAATATATCTTAATTGTTACAAATACGCTTGCCAAGTATGATTTTTATTAACCAACTAATATTTATGATGATCATTTTCAGTTTTAATTGGTGTCTTCTACAAACGCATCTTTTTCTCATTACTGCATTTTAAAATATGGAAATTAGAGTGCTTTTACTAAAACTTTCTGAGCAAGCCCTAACAACTGTTAAGATCTGTACCTAAGGCAAAATGAAATGTGAGAATTTCTATGAGGGAGGGGGATCTTGCCCAAGTGAGGAATCAACTAAGGAGGACCACTCATTAATTTCCCTTACGAGGCAAAATCTGTCAGACGGAGACGTGTGCACGCAGCACAGTGCCTGACAGAGGCGAACTTGAAACATATTGGAGGAAATGAACTGAACTGAGGAAAAGGAAAAGTGATAAGAAAGAAACCAGGTCTATGAAAAATGCTGCCCCCTTACCTAGCCCCCCTACCCCCCCCCCCAAACTCCTCCCAGCAGCTCAAAGACTCACAGGGCACTTAGCTAGGAGAGATTAGCCTCTCACAGTGAGTGAGGCATCCCCTACACCAGTGGTTCTTAACTAAGGAACATTTAGCAATGTCTGGAGACGTGCTTAGTTGTCACAACTGGGAGGGGGTGCTACTGGTATCTGGTGGCTAGAGGTCAGGGATGCTGAGTATCTCACAATGCACAGCATGGTCCCCCACAACCAGGAATTCTTCCGTCCCAAATGTCAACAGTCCTCAGGCTGAGAATCCCCACCCTACAGAAGTCCTCTGCTTACACACTTCTAGTGAACACAAACTCATCGCCTCCTGAATGTGTCTTTGCCGCTGCTGACCGCTCTTCTCAGTACAGATACCTTTTTCGAATTCCATACAAAAACAAACATTTGTGAAAAGCACTTCATAAAAACAAGTCCACAAATACAAAATCACGTTCTAAGGTCCAAAAGGTCCACCCTTTTCCAGCTGTTAATTTTAAACTTATTTTTTTAATCTACCTAAATCATAGAAGTAATGTAAGCAGGTGATAAGAAATTAAACTTACATACTGAATTTTTGTTGGTTGTTTCATTTTTAATTCTTCTAGCATTTGATAGTTAAAATGACTTTTTTGTTTTGTTTTGTTTTGTTTATTTTGCATGGGCAGGCACTAGGGAGCAAACCCAGGTCTTGGCATGGCAGGCAAGAACTCTGTCTGCTGAGCCACCATGGCCTGCCCTTTAATGACTTTAAGTAACACAAAAAAATCTATTTCTTAATGTATTAACCTTAGACAGCTTCTATTAACTTCTTACTAGAAGGTAAGGAATGCACATGCTTACCTGCCTTCACCTCTTATAGTCCCTGTACCTCCAAATTTTTATTTTTTGTATTGTATTTTAGTTCATCAATATTAATTAGAATTGCATTATGTTCTCAGACTATATTTAAACCATTCATGGTGCACCTACAAATCCATTTCAAACACTGAAAACCAATAAATGGCATCTATCAAATTGAGATCTTTTAAATAAAATTCCCTGGAATACCAGATACGATCAGACCACAGAGAAGGAGATGGGACCCCATACCTTCCCAGGCTAACAGGTTAACAGGTCCTTCTTTAGCTTCCTTCACTTCTTCCCAGTCATACTTCAGTGCCACTGAAACCGTATTTCACACTATCTTCTTGTTCTATATCCTTTCCTTACTTTGCTGAAGTACTTCTTCCAAGTTTTTCCCATGTGAAGTGAGTGGTAACTTTCTCAAGATCCTTGCATGCCTCAAATGTCATTCTGCCCTTCTCCAATTGTCTCCCCATACTGCTCTTTGTTCCTTCACATTTGATTATCATCTGTATAGAAGACTAGGCTCAATATCCTATTCCCCTCAGTAACTGAAGGCACTCTGCCATTGCTTTTCTGGTTTTATCTGGGGGGTCGGGAGGTGGGGGAGTGCACAGGCCAGGAATCAAACCTGGGTCTCCTGCATGGCAGGTGAGAATTCTACCACTGAACTACCCTTGCATCCCCCTTTATCTTAAAAGACTGGGTTTCATTTTTTTTTTTCCTTTGAGTTCATGGTCCTGGAATCGATTTGCCATTGCTTTTAACATCCAGTGTGGTTAATGAGACATGAATGTGTTTTGTTAGCAATTCACCTTGTTTCTTTGAAAGCTAAGATTTTGCTTTTTCTGAGTTCAGAAATTTCAATGAGATGTTTATTTAAGTTAGTCTACTCAATACTTAGGTGGATTATTTCCATGCAAAGAGTTGTGTTTTTCTTCAGCTCAGGGAGTTAATTATTCTTATACAGTTTCTCTACAACCTTCCCTTCGTTGTCTCTGTTACTTGTCTTTGGAGCGCCTTCAAATGGGACACTGGATTTTCTGGATTTATCCTCCATGTTTCTTAACTGTTCTCTCATATTTCCCATTTTGACCCTTTTGCTTTATGACTTGGGCAATTTTCTTGATTTTACCTTACAGTACACCAGGATGACGTTTAGTCCTGTCTTTTCAGTCTTCTGCCTTTTTATTTTGTTAATTACATATTTAATTTTCAAGAGTTCTTTCTTGCTCCTCAGAGGATCTTTCTTCATAACTCCTTGCTCTTACTTTCAGGATGCAAGATTGTCTTGACTCTCTGAGGACATTAATTAGAAAGCTTTCAAATTGTAATCTGCTACCTGTATTTCAGTATCTTTGGGATAGGTTGTTCTGCTAGTTTATTCTAGTTCTATTTTTTGCCACGGATTTCCTTTAAGTTGTCTATAAGTCACCTTATAGGTGAAAGATTGTGCTAATTAATTTACAAAGTTGGGATGTGTTTTTACTGCAGTTGTTTAGGTCTCTTTCTCTAACAGATTCTTCCTTTCATGTGAGTGTTGCTCACAAGTTTTCTCAAGGGAACACATCTTGTCGATTCCCTAGGATATGTGGATGGTGAGCAGGTAACCAGGTTGAGAATGAGCACAGCTGAAAAAACCAAAGAGGGTTTATCTCTGGGTATGGGAGGGTGGGATAGTTTCGAGCACTGGAAGGGTCTGCTTTTTCTCTTCTGCCCTTCCCTGTGCCTTTCCTGCCTGTGGTGGAGGAAATGGAGTCAGCTTAGAGTCTATTCTACTCTTTTCTCAGGTGCCCCCTAGGTTTCACTTCAAGCAGACCTCTCTCTCTCTCTCTCCATCTCTCTTTCCTTACAGGGCAGTACTTGGCCTTGGGCTTGGGCTTTGTGGTAGCCAGGCTCCAAGAGGGCCCCCAGTGATCCTGCCTACCTACCTTGGGTAGTCCCTCCCTCAATGAATTAAACCTGCTTTGTGTGACTGAGAGAGTGTGGGCGGGAGAAGATAGTACGTGGCTTCCAAGGCCAGGTCACAGAAGCCTTTGTGCTTCTGCCTTATTCTCTTGGACAGTTTGCTCTGGAGGCAGACAGCTGCCGTGTTCTGCTGTCACTCGAGCCGTACTGTGGGAGGGTTCACATAGTTACTAGGAACTGAGGCCTCCCACCAACAGCCAGCACAATCCGTCAACTTTGTAGGTGAAGCACATTCTTCCACCCTGCTAAACCCCACCAGATAAATGCAGTCCTAAATGACCTCATGACTGTAACTTCATGAGAAACTTCAAACTAGAATTTCTGACCCACAGAAAATGTAAGAAATTAAAAAAAAGAGAGAAAAAGAAAGTTCATTCTTGTTTGAAATCACCTTTTTTTTTTTTTTTCGCATGGGCAGGCACCGGGAATTGAACCCAGGTCTCTGGTATGGCAGGCAAGAACTCTGCCACTGAGCCACTGTGGCCTGCCCTTGAAGTCACTATGTTTTAGGGCACTTTGTTATGCAGCAATAGACAGGTAACACAGGCTCAAATGCAAAAGACCCAGTTGAGACTGAGTTGAGGAGGGTCATCTCTAATTTTCATCCTTTAATGAATCTGCCTGATGCCTGACCTTGGGCCCTCCTGCTGTTCGTATTTATTGTTTTCAAGTTGTGTCTATTTTTGAGTTTTCCTTGGCAAGAAGGGTAACCCCATAGATATTCTGGGCCAATTTCTCTTGCTCTGATTTCTCCACCAAAACGTCCTTGTCTTCTTTTTTCTTGCAATTTCTATAAATTTCTAATCTGCTGATAGAATTCCTTCTTGACATCAATATTTCAATCCTTTAAAAAATAATTTCCAATATTTTAGTGGGTTTCTGGGAAAAAAACTGGATGTAAAAAGATATATGATGTAACAGCTCAAGCCAGGAACTCATCTATCTTAATTGTTATCAAGAAATTAGTGCAAGCTTTGAATCCACAATGTCAATTGACTGAGGATGCTATGTTACTATAATTGGTGTTTTGTTCTATTTTTATTTAAACAGAAACATCTTCTAAAAGGCCTTGGCATACAGAGGGCTAAAAAGTTCAACATGTCTCATGCTCTTTCATGACCCATGACAGAGGTTATTAAGATGTTGGGCATGTTTCTTATTATTGCAAGAATGGGTTATATATGTAGCTCTATGTCACTCACTGTAATGTACATAAAAGTACAGTACATAATCACTGGCTTTCAAGAACTCTGAAGTATAGCTAGAGAGACAAGACTAACATGTATAATAAAAGACACAATACTATACACACACACACATGAGAAAACTGTAATACATGTCTGTAAGCTTCTCAGGAAGGAAATCAGTGAGATATAAAGTAGTTAGAGGAAATCTATGGAATATATAGACTCCAGCTGAAAGCTGAAATATGAAGTCTTGGTAGAACTATTAATCAAGGTGTCCCAAACTCCCCAAGTTAAAGCATATGACCCAAGCCCACAGGTTTTCTCAACCAGAACATGGCATCTTAAATGATGTGGCACAATTTGAGAAAAAAAAGACTGACATTTAGTTATCATCTTGACTAACTGATGATTTCCTGATACCCAAACCCATGGATTCAATTCTTGACAAACTCGGTTTTCTGGCATTTCCTGTGAGTTTCCTCATTTTAATGAATTCCTTTTCTGCTTACATTAGTCAGACACAGTTTCTGTTGCTTGCACAGAAAGAGCCTAAACTATCATAGGCAGAAAGAAAGCATTTGTTAAGCTCATATTATGTGCTAAATATTTTAAACCCATGAGATAGCTCCTGAGATACAGTGGATTGATTAGCTTGTCCAAGGTGATAGAGAAAGCCTTCGAATCCAATTGGACACCAAAACCTATCATTTTCTCTCTACTCCACAGTATTCACAGAACATTAAGGACACACACCTGACTGCAGTTAGAAGTACGTGATGAATATTGGATGGGAGATTAAAGGCTGGGAAAGCTAAGAAGACAGATTTAGATTCAACATATTAAGAAAAAAGATCATCACAATCCATTATCAATGGAAGAGCAGTGTAGTAAATAAAACAAAATTTAAGGAAGATGATTCTGTGACCTGTGGAATAAATCTAGAAAGGCTGATGTTGGAATAAGGTAGGTTAGCAAGGAGGCTGCTTTAGTGATGCAATGGCAGGGGATGAAGTGGGAGGGAGAGTTTACAGAAGGCTTTACACAGAAATTTCATAGGATTTTGTGACTGAATGGATACTAAAGGGATAAAGAAAGAGGAACTAAAAATGACTAAAATATTTCCAGTTGCAATGAGGAATGCTGAGTGAATGATTTACTTACCCCCCTCCCCAGATCCCAATGAAACGAACTAGGAATGCAGAAGCAAGGATAAATGCTTACTGGTGCTAAAAACAGGAAAGAATGCCTAGACTTCACAAAATTTGAGAATCTCTAGAAACATAAAGAAAACTGAATTAAAATGCTAAGCATGCTGAGCAGACCAAACAAAGGAAAAGCAGAATAGCGCCTGAGCAGTAAGGTGGGTTTATCCCCCACAGAGCATTTGGAGCAGCAGGAGTTGGGAGTGCAGGAAGACATCGAGGGTGGGGGGGACTTCTAGGAGATCACAACGTGTTTCATTGACCTGAAAGGACAGTGGTTTCCGGATATCCACCACTTGACCCCACAGTCATTCAGCTTGGACAATGTAGTGGGGTTGAACAATGACCCCCCAAATTCACATCCATTCAGAACCTCAGAATTGGACCTTATTTGGAAACAGGGTCTTGGTAGATATAATTAGTTAAGGATCTCAAGATGAAATCATCGTGGATTTAAAGTGGGACCCAAAGCTGATAAAAAGAGGAAAGGAATCAGAAACACAGAAGAAAATCCTACATGAATATGGAAGCAGGAAAGACTGGAATTATGCTGCCATAAGGCAAGGAATTCCTGGGGCAGCCAGAAGTTGAAAAAGACAAGGAAGGATTCTTCTCTAGAGCCCTCAGAGAGAGCAGGCTGCTCACACCTGATGTTCGACTTCTAACCCCCTGAAGCGTAAGAAAATGAATCTCTATCCTTCCACAACCAAGTTTGTGGAAATGTATTCATGCCCTAGGAAACTAATACAGACTGTTAGTAAATTAAGTCTAGAATATGCTAGAGAAAGCTTCTATTTACCATCACAGACCTAGAGAGAGAATGAAGACAGTTCCCTAGCTACTACTATTCCAAAACAATTAACACAAACCTGGGGGGAAATAAGGCATAAAGTCCTAGCTATGGAGCGGATTTTCTATAATTATGATGATAATATATTTTTATGCTAAATAAAAAAGACATATAAAATGCATAATTTTCTTTAAAATTTAATGAGAGAGATTCAATAAGGATTGACTAAAAACCCTGAGTGGGTCAACAGCCACAAAGGAAATGAAAAGCATCTAAAAAGATTTTCCCTCAAAACAAGAAGGCTCAAGTGAATTATATGAGTCTCAACAAACTTCCAAGGAATAACAATTCTCAATCATTTTAAACTCTCCTCAGAACTGGGGGGTGGGGAGAATAAAAATCGTTCTAACTGATAATGATGATGTAAAAACCTGTAATGTCACTATTTACTTTTTAATATAGAGTGAATATTCCTAAATAAAATATTAATTTACACACATTAATGAACTAAAATATAGACAATTTCAAAATTTTAAAAATGGCTTAATAATAGGAAACCTATTCATAAATAAGAAATACAAATGGGTTAACATTGAAAAATTTAATGATCATTTTGAGAGATGCTCAAAATGTATCCAAGTTCGCTCTCTATTTATGATTAAAACTCATTTTAATAGAGACTAAAAAGTATATTCTTGAGAGATCATCAGAAACTACAAACAGCATGTTTGTTAAAGTTAGAAAAATGAAAAAAATGTCCTCTTTCACACTGTTATTCAACAATAAGTTTCTAACTGAAACAGTCTGTTTCTATCCAATGCACTAAAAAGATAAAATATAATTTAAGAGACAACAGAAAGAGTAAATTTTAAGATTAATTGTAGATAATATGATTATCTACATATAAAATCCCGGAGAATCAAATTAAAATGTATTAGAACTAACAAACCAGTTCACAAGTATAAATGATACAAACATTAATACAAAAATCAGTGGCATGCCTTATATTCCACCAAAAACCCATTTAAAAATGTCATATATAAAAAAATAGATGCACGACAACTTCAAAATGTATAAAATATATATTCAGGAATAAGAAACTTGACAATAATGGTGCAGAAACAATATGAAAAAAGAAACCATAAAAATTTAAAGGCTTAAAAAAACAGAACTCAATTGAAAACGGGGAAATTATTTTAAAAGGCAAATCAATAAGAAATATAAATAATAACTAAACACAAAAAGATGTTTTACCTTCTTAATAAGCACATTTTAAAAACAATGGGGTTCATTTTTCTCTAACAGACTGGCAATGATCAAAAGAAAAAACAAAAAAAAACTGACATCCAGGTATGGATATGGACATCTGCGTACACAATAAGTGGTACAATTTACAGTACTAAAACACCCAATCTTTTAGGGGACGTTTTACAATATTTATCAAAATTAAAATTGCACAGTCTTCAAAACAGCATTTCCAATTCTAGAAATTAATTTTATAGATGTATTTTAAAACATATACAAAACTACATTTACTGAGAAGTCTGTTTCAGTGATGTTCTCGATTGCAAAAAATTAAAAATAATCAAAATATTAATAAGGGATTGGTTAAATAGGTTATGGCACATCAATATCATAAAATATCATGAATCTTTAAAAATAGCAAGTAGCTCTATTATCCTATAAAAATGGCCACATTTGCACTTAAAGTACATTACTGAATATTGTTGTGTATGATATCCTTATGATGAAAGTACACAAACAAACACATAATATCTGGAGAGAAATTCATTACACTGGTAACAATGATTATCCCTGAGTGTGAGATTGGAGAAAGCAGGGAAGAGCTATACTTTCACTACTTAAAAATTTCTGAACATTAAAACTTTTAAAACAAACCTGGGCTGGGTTCTCCAGAAGCAGATGTGAGATAAGTAATTGAGCGCAAATGAATAATAGTGGAAGCAATTTCAGGGAAGTCTGGTAAGGAAGCAAGACGAGCAAGCAGGTCAGAGAAAAGGAGAATGCCACACAGACGCGTACTCAGGAAGAGTCTTTCGGAGGGAAGCTTTAGCCTGCTTCCGCAGGGAAACTTGAGAGTACATTACACTTTAGAGTTGTCCAGACACCAGGCAAGAAAGCTGAGCGTTTCACTTTGATCCCTGTCAGTCATTAGTCATGAGCTGCACTTGTTAAGCGAATGGCACCTCTGTCTCTGAATGTCTTCTGGCTAGTTGCATGCAGTAGCCTGAAGGCAGGCCTCTAAATGAGAGCTACAGGTGCTGAGCATTAAAATGGAAAGCAAAAACGAGTCTGGGCTGGAGTGGGGGATAGGGCACATGTGAAAAATGGTAAAACTGGTTTCAAAAGGATCTGGGTGGAGAACCAATAATGTTCACTACAATATATTAGCTATACCACAAAATACATATTTCCATCAAAAAATAAGAAAGAGAGCAAGATTAAATATGTTCCTGGTAAGGCAAAATTATGTACTATTGCTCTTGAATTGTGCAAATGAGCCTCCCAAACACAACCCCACTCATATTCCCATTAGTCTGCTACAAAATCAGAATTAAATGGCCCCTGAACCTTAAATGGCCTGTCTTCCTTGCTCATTTTTTTCAAATTGGAAGTTCTATAAAGTCAGAAGAACTTGCAGATCCTCTGCTGATTCTAACTAGAGCCACAGTCTTTGGCCATCAACTTATTCCCAAGGCTATAAAAGCTTGAGCACTTGGCAACTAGACTCTGTACAGCTAAATTTTCAATAGAACTCTAGATTAAGGGACATACTCCAAGAATCCACGTCTTATTTAACTTGTTTGACTTTATGGTAAAGCTTATTAAAGATATTCTCAAAATGAATGCATTGAGGTTTCTACTTCATTGCAGTTGTGGGTCAAACAAAAGGCTTCCGAGAAGTGTCCCTCAGGTCCATCATTCCATATGCCAATGACAGGTATCTAGGAAGATGGCACTCACCATGGGCACCATAACCTTCTGTTATAATTGGATGCTGCCATGGATTATGCTGGTCTGAGTAGACCATTCAAGTTTTACCGTTCAAGTAGTCTACAGCCCATTTCTGAAACCTCTGGTGCCTCTGGTTCTGCATCTGTAAAATGGATGCAGAAAGTACCGCTCTACTTACCTCCCAGAGCCAATGTGAAGATGAATCATGAGAGCACATGTGAAAACATTTTATAAGTTATATAGTGCTTAATACACTAAAACAATGGTTTTAACATAAAGCTTCCAGATATTAAAAAGGGTGGAAGGAGGAAGAGAAATGTGACAAAATAAAGTTTCAGTGGCTGAGAAATTTCAAACAAAGTTGAGGTTACCCTAGAGGTTATTCTTATGCATTATATAGATATCCCTTTTTAGTTTATGGTGTATTGGGGTGGCTGGAGGGAAGTACCTGAAACTGTTGAGCTATGTTCCAGTAGCCTTGATTCTTGAAGACGACTGAATAACAATATAGCTTTTACAACGTGACCGTGTGATTGTGAAAACCTTGTGTCTGTTGCTTCTTTTATCCAGAGTATGGAAAGATGAGTAAAAAAAAGAAGGATAAAAATATAAATAAATAATGGGAAAGTGGGGGATAAAGGGTAAAAAAAAATTGGGTAGATGGAAATACTAGTGGTCAATAAGAGGGAGGGGTAAGGGTATGGGATGCATGAGGTTTTTTTCTTTGTATTTATTTTTCTGGAAGGATGCAAATGTTCTAAAAATGATCATGGTGATGAATACACAACTACGTGATGATATTGTGAGCCACTGACGGTATACCATGTGTAATACTGTGAATTACTGACTGTACACTTCAGATGATTATATGGTACATGAACATTTAATAAAAATATTTTTAAAAGGGTGGGAGGGACTTCAAAATTCAAATCCGGGTGGGCCACGGTGGCTCGGCAGGCAGAGTCCTTGCCTGCCATACCAGAGACCCAGGTTTGATTCCTGGTGCCTGCTTATGTCAAAAAAAAAAAAAAATTGAATCCAAGAACGCTGGAAGGAGGGCACTTGTTCAGGAAAGATGTGTTTGGTTTTGGACGTGTTGAATATACGTCGACAGTAAATCATTCAAATGAAAATGAACAGTGAGCTATGGAGATATGGGTTTAGAGCCTGAGGAACAGCACAGAAACTGAGGTACATATTTGGGAGACATCAACAATAGAGCAACACACGAAGTCACAACTGTGGAAGCTATGCCTTTGAAAACTTCACTTCCCTCTCACTTCTGTGGCCGAATTACAAAATATAGCTCCCAATCATCTTCTGTATGGACTATTCAAATACAGAACTTTACATATTAATAAAAATGACTGTTAGCATTACCACAAAATTTTAAATGGCTCTTTAGAGTCCTTATTCAATTATTGTATCCATTTTCCATTCAAAATGTCATAAAGATTCTCATGTTCACCAACTACTTCCATGGATTAAGTCTACCCAGACAGAGAAGGAGGACTAGAAGTCTGGAACTGAAATCCTCCGCATTTTTAACAGCCATATAAGTTACACATGCAGTCTTTCCCTTTGAGTAATCTAGACTATTTCTTCAATTTCTGACTGTTTTGTATAAATGCATAAACCTCCTATGTTGCTTAAATTGGCAATATTGATGAGATTTTTTTAATGGTAAGAAAATACCAGAAAATTATAACCTTGTATTAAAATATCACACAAGTGTTAGTATGCAGCATGTTTGAATCATGTTATGAAAACAAAATAAAACAGAACAATCATATCCCCCAATGTTAAGGTTTAGTTTTAGGACAGTGATGGTGTTTTCAGTTGGACTGAACTCCAGGACTAGTCAGTCTTCCTGTGTCATATGTCTCCTAATATTAGGACCGGTAAATTTTTTCTCCATCTTTGATGGATCTCTCTTGCCAGTCTTTGGTTGGTTTTGTTTTAAAGATGTTGTACTATTTACATCTGAACTCTTGAAGCCTTTGGAGTTAGTTAAAAGTATTCCTGATTTAACAGGCTGTATTCTATTGAGGCATATGAAATTTTCTTGCCAGTTTTCTGGGTGAAGTCCAGCACTAAGCTGTAATGTTGTTTATCTTAATAATAGAATTTAACTGAGAGCCAATTTACCTTTTATTTAAATTGAAGTAATGGCTAGATTTTAGTAGCTTAAATTTAAAAATGGTATAGAGAGGAAAAAGCCCTGAATGCATCATTTTAATTTAAATTTTATTGATTTTGTTGATTATATGTGTCAAATAAGTGCTCATCAATTCTCTTTGCCTAGTTTCACCAAATTTCCCTTTTCCATAAGCAGGGATAACATCAATCAGTATTGAGTGTTTTATAGCTACTTTAAAATACATGTGCCATTTATGATATAGTTTACAGCACAAATCCCATGTAAAATTTATATTTAAAAACAAATAACATTTGTGTTAAGGCCTATTTAAAATTGAGCCTGGACCACGTATCATGGGATTGAAAAGGACTTCTTGACCAAAAAGGGAAAATAAATGAAACAAAATAAAGTTTCAGCGGCTGAAAGATTTCAAACAGTCGAGAGAGAATTCTAGAGGTAGTTCTTATGCATTATATAGATATTCCTTTTTAGTTTTTAGTGGATTAGAATAGCTAGAAGGAAATACCTGAAATTGTTGAACTGTATTCCAGTAGCCCTGGTTCTTGAAAATGATCATATAACTATACAGCTTTTAGACAGTAACCGAGTGATTATGAAAACCTTGCAGCTGATCTTTCCTTTATCAAGTATGTGGACAGATGAGTAAAAAATAAGGACAAAAAATAATTAAATAATAAGGGGGATAAGGGGTATGGGGTGTTTCGGGTGTTCTTTTACATTTTTATTTTTATTCTTGTGTGTGTTTATTTTTGAAGTAATGAAAATGTTCAAAAATTGATTGTGGTGATGTCACAATGACAATCAGATCACAATGACAATCACATCACAATAAAGCACAGCTATATGACGACACTGGGAACCAGTGACTGTACACTTGGATTACTACATGGTATGTGAACATATAGCTCAATAAAATTGCATTAAAAAAAGAACACATTTGTGCATAAGACATTTAAATGGTACAACTAAAAATATAATTCATAAAAAGAAAAATCCAGAAGCACCATTAATATACATTATATATATATATGTATATATACAAGAAAAGGATGTTAGAGATTATTTTTTCATCCACTTTATTATTAATGACTTCATTTTACAGATGACGGGTCTGAGGCTGTTCAAGGATCTGCCCAAGATGCGTGCATGCACACACACACACATACAACACACTACTTTGTTAACTGCTAGGTCCTCACTGCCTGCTAGAGTCTCTGCGTAATGCCTGGGTCAAAAGATATTCAGCAAGTAATTGTTGAATAATCTATTTATTTAGAAATGTGTTTCATTTTGGTGTCAATTCTTTTGACACCAAATTCACTGCTCTTTCCAGTACATGAACAGAAACTTATATATGGCGTTCTCTATCTTTCAGTCTCATGGAAGACTAGTATGTGGTAAACCATGTGAAAGAAACTTGAAAATGGGGAAGAATATGATAATCTAAGCTACCTTTAATTATTATTGTAATTTAAGTTTTAAAAACATCCCACTTACCTTACTCCGGATACCTAAATCTGAGAAAGGTGAAATACACAAGAATGGCAATTTTAAGACAATTATTACAAATCTTTACTAGAAAAAAGAAAATATTTCCTACAGCATTTAGGTTTGCATAACAGAACTTACATTTTTAGTAGTAGTTCTATGAAGAAACAGACTTCCTTATTCTACAGTGATCTTACTACATAATGATCCGAAGTTCTTTGAGAGTTCTCATCTAGATTTTTATAAATTAAAAAAAAAACTAAAGTGGAAGTTCTAAATCAATAATATCTTAGAACTCTTTCTGTAACATTAAAATCTATAGTGCAAATTGCTTTAGATACTTTTTATTGAGTAGGATTTGAAATAAAGAATTAAGTTGTCATCAATGCTATGGTTGTGTCACAAGTAATAAAAAATTTTAAATAGCTTGTTAGTTAACTACTTTACAAAAACACTCACTAGTGCACCTCAATTTGGCACAATTAAAAATACTCGGGCTGAGATACTGTTACAAAATCATATGGTAGTACAATAAATATGTTAAATGGGAGAAAACTATTTAAAATAATTTAAACCTATTAAAATTTAAACTATAAACATTGTGCAAGTCAAACTACAGCATTTCCTCTGTTCCTTCAGTTACCAAGTCAATAATATAAACATTAGTTTGTTAAATCATTATCCTGCATACCATATGGATATTAGAAAGTATCCTTACATGGCTGAATGCTCAAAATCATTTGGGCCAATTTTCTTTAAAGCAGCTTTAAAATAATTGACTCCCAAATCAAGATATTAAATGGTAACTTCTAACCGGCAATAATGCTCATGGCTAAGATAGAAATGAGATTCTTTACAGAAATGCTGACACAGCCTTAACTGTAGGCACTTGAGTGTGTGGCTATAATTCTTTTTTCAAATCCTGCCCAGCAGAGCTTCAGGTAAAGAAGCACACAGAATATGTAAACTGAGAAAGTCCAGGAGCTTTTACAAAATTACAAACCTGTGACATATTTCTATTCATCTTTGATTGCTACTATTAAATGACTAAATCATTCAAAATGTATTGATTAGCTCTTTATTTGATAATAGGTGGGCGATGTATTGTAAAAATCAACATCTCTTAATTCACTCGATTTGCAAGAGCTACCCGTTTCAAGCTGACAATGTACAACCTCTGCCATATTTAGCATTTTGACCACTAATCAGATGCAAAAAAAAAAAAGAAATAAAGATTAAGAAGGCTTTTTTTATTTTCCATTAAGCAATCTATTAAACTATAAAACACATTCCCAAGAGGAGTCAGTTTTCTATATCGAGGGCATTTAAAACTGGACCAGGTAACACAATCCCAGAATAGGCCAAGGGAACACACTTTTTATTGGGAGGTGGGTGGCTGAAAACTAGATCTTAATTGTGTAATCGTAATTCTTACTTTTAAAATGTCTACCATGAAGCATTTATAGTACAACCAGAACAGACCAGGGCAAGTTGGTTTTAAAGCCCAGAAAACTCTCAGTCATAGCCATGATACAATGTTGGGTTTTTTTCTTCCTTATTGTCACCTAGCCAACAGACAATTATTGATCCTTCACTGAGAAATAATGTTTTGATTTTTATTGATCAAAAGTATATGAGGGAAATTGTGCTTTTTGAATGGAAGACAGTCATCGGTTATCACTTCTTGCACATACAAACAGGGAATAACATATGTTAAGAATATTACACTAAACAAATACTAAAATTATGAAATTGTTAGGGTAAACACAAATATCCTCAACAGATTTGCGTGGGGCGAAGCTATAAAGTAAGAATGAACCAAAAATTGTATCACTTTGCATCAAAGGTATTCTGATTTTAAAAGATGCTAAAAATTTGTTAACCTACATTATTTTTAATTTATATTTTATTTTATAAATGTATCATTATATCAGAAGAAAACTGAGTTGAGATTCATAACAAACTTATTTATTTTAAAAATCATTATTAAATTTTATCTTAAACTCAAATTAATCACCTCATTGAAATTCAAATAGAATCTTTTGCATTTTTCTTAAAGGCAAAAATCACACTTATTATGAGTTACAAATTATCATGCAAATCTGTAAGAACTTGTCTTCTGGGGAAGTCTCTATTTTGTATCATGTCATGAAACAGCACTCATTTTGTTGTAATATTAATTTCAAATGCTAATTTTCTTTTCATGAGGTAGTAGGAAAGAAGTAATAAGCTTTTATAATTCTTATAAAGAATATGCTGCTGAATAAGAATCTCAGAATAGAATACACTGAGGATGGATATTTTAATTTTGCACATACCTAGTTATTCTAATAATAAGGCTTAGTGACCTGTCTCTTAAAACACTGGACAAGGACCAAGAAAATTTGATAAGTCCAGGTAACATACATACATTCTCCTTAGGCTACCTATAATACGTGTCAATTCAAGCTATGGTTTTCTTAAATATTTTAAATATCACAAAATTAAGTAAAAACATTCTAGTTATTGTTACAGAGTTATGTGCTTATTGACTTATTTGGGCCAAATTTCCTGTGATCGCTTTCAGATGGAACAGGCAATTTTCATACAGTGAAAATTTTAACATGCCCAGATGTACACACTACTCATTTGAAATATTTAGCATTTTTTATAAGTATACTCTTCCGGTTGGCAGGGCAGACTGAAAAGTAAAAACACAATTCCAACAACAATTCTAACCTTGCCTACTCCTCTCCCATCAGCAAAATTTTCTAAAATATTTCTTTTTCCTCTTTATCAGCAGAGGGCAGATCGTCTATGTACATATTGTTCCTAGAAAATTAAAAGACCCATTTTCAAAACTAAAAATAAACCCATTTATCCACTTGCTGTTAGGATTCAACCAATTAGTTCAGTAACAGCTGAAAAAGGTAGAACAAAGCTAGGAGCTGCCCAAAAGGTCAAACTATGGGCCGTCCTTTTTGATACCTGCTTTCCAGGGTATGATGGGGTTGGGGGATGTTTTAATTTTGGTCTATTCTGCTCTGCTCAGCCACTCAGTTTTCCTTTCACATCCTAACCCCCTGCCTTATGCGGCTGGAGATGGCTCTAACAATGTGGAGAATGTAAACAGCCTTTTATTGTCCAAAAGGAGAGCAGTGTAAGGAATGTGGCTTATCACACAGCTGCAGCTCCCCACCTCACTTACCATGATAAAGTGCTCAAGGAAAAAAAACATTACAACCCAAGCACAATCCAAAAATGGATTAGAATTTGACATTAACTTCCTTAAAAACTAATCAATCAACCCATGTTGTAATATTAGACTCTAGCCTTTAAAGAGGCTGTATAATCCCTTTTAAATGTATTTCCTATGCCTTATTGACTAGGGTGGTGTGAGAAAAAACAAACATTTCCAATACAGCAGGTAATAGAACTTTTTCCCAACATAAGCTCAAATATATATCTCTTCATCTTTAAGAGCCTAACACTGTTAATGATCATGGAACGAAAATTAAATTAATGAACTAAGAGACTGATAAAGATACTCTGAAGACCCACCCAAGTACCCGACTTCTAAATGCTTTGAGTTTTACTTCCACACACCACACAAACGCTACTTTATTAGATCACCTATTATTGGAAACCAGTTAAAACATTTTAAAGAGCAAGTAATACTAAAGCGAGATTCATGTGGCATATATTTTGCATACATAATGTCCCAGACGCAAAATTTATTCAACATGCACTATTTTATCTAGCCAGTATGTGCTGGCTCATTCAAGGACATTTTGGAAATTCACTGATTTTTTTTCTCCAAACCACTTCAGAATTTCTTAGTTTACGCTGTATGCTGTGTACGTCAAGCTAGTCTCTGTTGTAACAAGAAAAATGGACTGGCCTTTTTGATGGTCTGTCCCCCTCAAAAGACCTTTTAGAGTCACTTCCACTCTCAAAACTTGCAGTGTCTCTGGCTCTGCAGGATCATAAATACCATAGAGAAACTTTCATAAGCTTCTTGATTTTCCCTCCAAAAGGCAATAATGAGGGACAAAGAAAATATCGTCATCCTTAAAGTACATGGGTTCTTTAACCTAATTTTAACAGCCCGGAGTTACATGGGGATATTCTTACATATGAAGACCTCCCCCAAAAAGTAACAATAACAGAAAGCCTTCTTAACAGCACGTATTCAGACTAGTGCCATGACACCAGGCGAAGTCCATCACAGAAGCGGACAGAGACATAATTTTACTTTAGAAGTAGTCTTCTTGCAGGTCTTCATTTAGATGCCCTTTAAACATAATTAACTAGCAATACATATTATATATATAATATATATTATCTATCTATCTATCTATCTATCTATCTATCTATCTATCTATCTATCTATCATCTATCTATTTCTGAGAGCGTTGCCCCACGCAGGAAGCGCGATGAGAGAGAGAAGGGGGACACAAAGCAGTCACCTAGCGTCCAGCAGGCGATCCCTGAACCACTTGTGAAAACCCTTCGATTCCCTGAGCCGTCCGGGGCAAGCGGGGAAGGTCCGAAAGACTGCTGAGAGGTGCCCGAGAGGGGATCCTCCGTGAAATTGGGCGTGAAAGTTGCATCCTGGGTCCCCAGCCCCACAAAACTCTATGCCGGTCCCTAATGCCAGACAGCAAACGGAGAGAAATCCAATCTGCCCTCAGAATCAGTCTTTTTCCTAAGTTTTCCCCCAGCACGTAGTTTCCCCTGCGAACTACGGCGCACGGTGCTCTCCTCGGAAACAGCGTCAGCGGGCATCCGAGCAGATTGCCACGTGAAAAACAGAAACCACCAAGCCCCTCAAATTCTGAGCTGGAGAAAGGTCTTTTGGCCCATCCTCAGCGTATTCAACTCCTTTGCCCTCCTCGACCGCTTCTCAATAAGCCTCTTCGGCCGCACCTTCTTCCCGGCCACTTTCTGCCTACTTTACCCCAGCCCAACCCTTATTAAGCAGCTCATCCGCCTCCAGGTCCGCTCTATCCACTCCCCGCTACTCTTCCTTCACCCTCCAAACCCACCAAGAAATCCTTCCTTTCCGGGCGCCCCTGGACCCACTCCCCAAGCAGCCCCAAGCTCGGCTTCCGAGTCGGCCACCGACGCGGTTTTCCCGCCGAAACTCGCCTCCAGCACTTAGGGACCGGGCACTCACCAGCTGCAGCAAGCCGGGGACCACGACCAGGGGCAGCGGCCGCAGGCGCATGGTGCCGGCTGGCGCGGCGTCTCACGAGCTGCGCGCCCTCGCCTGCCTCTCGCGCATCTCCACTTCGGGGGGCTGGACTGAGGACGCCAGGGACACACCGCGGTGCTTCCCTCCCGGAATCCGAGCGCGGCGCCGCGCTACGCGGGCCGGGTGGGCGGACGGGCGGGGCAAGGGGAGGGCGGGCGCGCGGGAGGTGCCTCTCGGGTCCCCGCGCGCCCCTCTGCGGAGGGGACCGGACAGGAGTGTGCGGAGGCACTCGAGCTCCCGCACGCTGTGCTGAGTTCCCAGCGGGGACCCGGTCGCGGCGAGCGCGGGGGACGCCCACGGACCAGAGGCAACGACACGGAGCTTTGGTGCCGGTTCCCGCGCGAGGCTGCTCTCCGGGGTCCGTCCGGGGGCTGTGCTGTGCCTGGTGACCTGACCACTGGCAGGCTCCCGCTTTGGGGGTGGGTGGAGACAGGAAGGAGTGCGCAAGGAGAAAACCCAGGGAATTTGGAGGGAAGGCGACGGCGGGGGGTTCGAGCCAGAAAGGCTTGGGGCGAGGAGGTGGGGTTGGAGCCGGGGGCGCGCTGGAGAACGCTCTCCTCGGTGGCAGCGCCTGGCTCGCAGATCCGCGGCAAGGGGTGTGAGGTGTGGCTGTTAGAATGTCTGTGTTTGAGAAGTAGTGGGACCTGAGGGACCCCGGGGAGGGGTTGCGGCAGGGCTGTGAGAAGCCGAGCGAGGGGTAGTGGCCTCGGTTTATTCGGATGGTGTAGACGGCTCGGTATGCTCAAAAGACCGTCAGGACCGCGCTGCGGGGACCTTCTGCCCAGGCACGGAAGAAGAATAAAAGAGAACAGCCTCCCACCCGGGAAATCTCGGAGAGCGAGTATCTTTGAGATTGGCGGAGGCTGCAAACCAGCTGCAGTTTGGCAGATCCTTAACCTTTATCTTTCTGCTTGACATGGAGTGGAAAAGTCAAAGGGCACTGCGAACTGCAGACTCCCGGAATATTTAGGGTGGATATGAATTTAGGCATCATCCATCAATCCCTGAGAAACCTAAAGTCCAGAGAGGTAAAGTTGCTTCACAACATAGTGCACAAGGCAAGACTAGTTCTTAGATCCAAACAGGCAAAGCGCATAAAGGGAAAAACATGTTGATTGCAATTTGTAGGTTTAAAAAAATAAAATAATAAAAAGTGAAGAGTTTTTTGGGGGAAAAAAATGGTTTCTTCTCTTTCTGTCATTGCTCCCCCACTCACCCAACCCCAGCCCCAAATAGAAATGAAGGCAGAGTTTGTTAAGTCTTTGGTCCAGAACCAAGTTTGAAGTAGAACAGCTTTGGTCCAGAATGGCAAGGGAGGTCCATCCTTCCTTTCACTTGGTGTGCTGAGAGTGTGCAGATGGAAGGGAAGTTATTCCAGAGTGTTTGGGAATCCTAGTGTGACTTTGATAGCATGTTGAATCTGAGGCACAGGTAGGGTGTTTCTCCAACAGACTCAAATCCGTGTGTGGGGAGACAGAGGCAAGCAAGGGCCTTGTGACCTTTCTAACTCTTTGCGAAGCCTGACTGGGCAGTTCTTGGCCCTGCCAAGAAGGATGCACCAGCTGTATCCTGCAGCTTGTCCTCAGACCCTTCCTTTTCCATGGAACAGACTATTAAAAGCAAACGAAATCACAATTTACATAGCTAAGTCTATAACTCACTCATTCTGCTCTGCACCTCCACAAAAAGTCTCTCTCTGCCCAGAATTATAGCTGGCTTGTACTTCTTCTAGAAAGGCATTCTGTCCTGGAAGTATAAATAAGAGAATTCCAAAAACTGGAAGGGATCTTTATGTGGCGATCTTCTTGCCACATTGGATCCCTGGTAGGGCTCCGTTTTATTTACAGACAGGCCTTTGGAAATGAGGACTTAATGGAAAGGATTTGGCCAAAACAGAGGAACCCCTTTTGGGAGTTGTATTGATAGAAGTGAAGGAGGGCAAACAACTTTACAAGACTCAGCAGCTCATTTAGCCTGCCTGAGCCTTGGCTGACTTGTCTATAAAAGCAGAAGGTGAGGTCCCCCCTCGATTTAGTAGTTTGAAGTTATTATTATTAAATTCTAAATGAGCAGTGCATGGCTTAACAAATGATTGAAACAAATAATTATGTAGTCTAATTACTGAAATACTTCAATGTTTTCTTTCCATTTGCTCATATTTCTTAGATGATTTCTGACTTTGGGGAAACTTGTACATAAAACTTGAAAGAAGAACCTAAACTTGGGCATGTATCCTGGTAGCAGTAAGCAGTCTCACTGAGGAACATGCTGAGGGGAATGTGAATCCCAAGCTAAAAGTTAAAGGAATGAGAGAACTTGAGTCTCCCAGTGATCAGGCTGTGTAAAAGGAAGGACCAAGGATCTCACTGAATTAAATCTGCTATCACTGTATTTATTTATAAGGTAACTAGTGATAATTTACTATATTTTGAAAGTTCTGCCTTACATAGTATAGAAAAGTCAAAGGAAAAGAGATAGATAGATAGATAGATAGATAGATAGATAGATAGATAGATAGATAGATAGATAGAAAGATAGATAGATAGATAGATAGATAGATAGATAGATAGATAGATAGATAGATGATAGATAGATAGATAGATAGATAGATAGATAGATAGATAGATAGATAGATAGATAGATAGATACTTGTAATGCATTAACTCTGTCCTCCAGAAGCATATAGTCTAACCAGGAAACATACAACAAAACACAGTAGATGACTGAGGAAAGTATAAGTTTAAGTGAAGAAAGGAAAGATCATTGTAGACCAGTATGCATACTTCAGAGAAGAGATGAAATGTGGTTGGCTCAGCTTACAAGAATTGCCAAGATTAGTCAACAGGGGAGGAGATGGGAAGGACAATTCATATGGGAGGAATCACATGAGCAAAAGCAATGTGGAGGGACCATAACATAGGGCAAGTGTGGGGAAGGACAGTGTCTTTTGTTTGCCAGGCTGCTGTGACAAATACCACACAGTGCGTTGGCTTAATAAGGGATATTAACTGTCTCATGGTATCAAGGGTGCTCTGGCAGCCCAGCAATCCTTGGGATTCCTTGGCTTTTCTACCTCATGATGATGTCTATGGCAATATTCTCGCCTTTTTCTTCTGGATTGCTGCTGATTACTGGCTTCAGGGCCCTCCCTGGGTTTTTTGGTTTTTTGCCAAAATCTCTTCTGCTTTTCAAGGACTCAAGTAATCTGAATTAAGAGCTCAACCTTATTCTGTTGGGCCACATCTTAATTAAAATAACATCTTTAAGAGAGTCTGTTTACAATGGGTTCACAATCACAGGAATGCAGATTAAGATTAAGAATATGCCTAAATGGTTACATAATTCAATCCACCACAGTCAGTAAATGGTCCAGACTAGCTGGAGGAAATGTATTGAGGAAAAATTCTGGACTAGACTGCAGAGATATGGGAATGTCAAGCTGGGCAGTATAGACTTAATCTGCAGAGAATGAGGCATCCTAAAACTTTTTTTGGAAGAAAGCAGTCATATATTAAATAGGACTCTACAATACAATGAACCCTATTGTAATGGACTATAGTTAATAGTACAATTATAAAAGCATTTCTTCATGAACTACAGCAAATCTACTGTATTAATATAAGGTGTAAATAATAGGGTAGTATATGGGAACTCTGTATTTTAAATCTTTTATACATGATGTTTCTGTAAACCCACAACTTCTCTAACAAAAACAATTATTAGTTTGAAAAAAAAGACTGGAAGGTAATACACAAAAATGATAATTTTATGGTAGTGGTATTACTGTATTTGGTTTTTTTCCCTACTTTTAATCATTTGTAATGTTTTTAATACTTACAATTTTTTACAAAGTAAATAAAAATAATTTTAAAATGTCAAAAAAAAAGTGAATCATGCTGCTGCTATGAACCACGGTCCGAAATATATTATGCAAGTTATACTGATTAGTAAAATAATAGAATTGGATTTGGAAACCTGAAAAAAAAGCTGTGAATCAACAGGCATAAAACTATACCTGTTGCAGCATACAGGATAGTCTTGAGTAGGAGGCAGCATGAGGAGATGGTTTTGGTATTTAAAAAAAAGGGTCAGAGATGTGGGTTCAAGGGCTATTGCAAAGGAACAGTGAGTTGAACTAGGGGTTTGAACATTTTAAAACTTTTCTGGCATAGTAAAGGATTTATTTTTTGATGTCACTAGCTTCTCTCAGAGTCAGTTTAACAACTAAAGAATCAGATCATTTACTTCTCATTTTGCAAGAGTGGTTTTCACAGTGTGAGGGGAGTGAGAACGATCTTTTCATGTAGACAAGTAGCAGGATGTAGAACTTACTAAATTTTACTGCCACATGATTCAACTATACAGTCTTTAAAAAAGTAGCAACTTGTAGGACTTCTCCATGCTCTGACAGCCAATTTGTTAACTTGAGGCTCAACAGAACCACTAGTTTTACTTGTACTTCTCATTTCTACTTGCATTCTCATCCGTTACTGTTCATTAGCATCATTATGAAAGAGTGGATAGGAAAATAATCTGCAGTACAATATTTCAGAGTTGCAGTGGATATTAGAAGTTATCTATCCGACTTTCCCAGTTTGCATCTAAGGAAACAAAGTTTCAAAAGATTGTCTGACTTGCCTAAGATCACCTAGAGAAGGGGGTAAATCTGAAACTTGCTTCAAGGTCCTCAGATTCTCAGTTCCCTGTTCTTTCCAATTCATTGTTCTGCCCTGGATATTTCCACATTGGCTAGCAGTTATAAAAGTTTTGATGTAGCGAGCTAATGAACCTCAAGCTAATGAGAGATGTAGGAATGATCTACAGATGCCAAAAACCATGGAGTCTCTTTTATTATCAAAATAGAGATTTGATTCGTCTGAGCCTGAAGCTCCGTTCTGGCAATAATTGTAGTAGGGTAAGAGAATGGCCAGCACAGGCTACTGTAAACCCCTTTAGAGAAGTGGAATTCAGGACGTAGAAACATGGCAGCACTTACCCCAAGGAGAGAAGGAATTCTCAGGGACCCTCAAGAAGCTGGTGGCTTTTTGGTAGAAATTCTTAACAACTAAAATCCTTTTTGAGTTGCCACTGCTCTTTTGTAATTGAATATTCTTGAGTCACTATTTATAAGAGAATGGTGTTGTATTGCAATGACTCTAAACCCTGATTGCACAATCAAGGACTTTAAATAATTCTCTTGGGATGGGCTTGGGTGTTGATATTTTTCACCCAGAAAATATCAACATGGGGTCATGATTGAGAAATATTGCTGTTCCAGAAATTTGTTTTTTTCTCCTCATTTCTTCCCCCTACCTCCACATCCTTTCCTTCCTTCCTCCCTATTTCTATAGAATTGTGGCCTCAACAATTGGGAAGTATAACATTTTAACAGAATATTATTAGGATGTATTTATACTCCTACTTCTGTGGGACCTTTTTGGGAGATGATTGGATATTTTCTTTGTAGTTATTTTGGGGGCGATTTGGGGATTTAGAAAGTTTCATCATAGATATATCAGTTGCTCCAGATTTAAATGCAAATAAAAATAATTCTCTGTAGTAAAATTTTCCCCGGCCCCCACATCTGGTAGCTACAACAATGCCCTTCACTATCTTTCAGTAAAAGTGCTGGGCCGGTGAGGAACAACCAGAAGGGAAAAGTGGGGGCCGGGGTTCCCAGCCTGCTCTGTGATGAGAGGGCAACTGGGTTAAGAGACCATCACTGAACCAGGCAGCAGAGAGCCTCCTGAGTCTTCATATTTTATCTCTACATAATCGGACTGATATTTGTAAACCTGTCATCATATGTATATGATTATTTAGCTGAGTAATCATCTTTTCTACTAATACTCAAATAAGATGGATGGAAGCCAATTGTTTAACCTGCCTTGGGTGTTGCCTCCTATATGAAGAGGAGATAGGAGACCAGAGCCGTGGAAGGTTAAATGGGAGCATCTTTCTCAACCCCTTCAGTTTATAGAAACAGATATTCCCAAGGTCACACAGCCTGGTGCTGGCAGATCAATACTAGACGCCAGGTCAGCTGCTCTTTTGACTCCTCTTACTGTATAACTGTGGGCTAGAACAGAACGGCACAGTTTCTACTGCCCCATCGCAGCGATTAAGAAAAAGGCAATGAATGGGAAACATTTCAGAAACACTATCTTAGCTAATCAAATGGAAATCTCCCAATTTGAGGACATTTCAGATTCCTAAAAGAGGGAACACAGAAACCTGGAGTGGAAAGAGTTTGGAGTGAATCTCCTATATTTATCAAGGTGCATTCAGTTGCAAGTGCCAGAACACAACTCAAGTAAGACAAATTACTACAACAGAAAGGGATTTAATGATTCACATGAAAAGGAAGTTCAAAGGCTAAAGGTAATTTCAGGTAATATTGAGTCTAAATTAAGAAATTCTTGAGCAGGAAACTGGGTCAGACATCACGAGTAGATTCATAAGTCCATTAAAGTGGGCTGAGACAGCAGCTACAGAAAGCTCGAAGTTGAAACCTGAGAGCAAGAAATGAAAACCTATCTCCTAGGAGCTGACACTTATAAGACTTTTCCTGATTTCACCTCATCCCCACTTTTTTTTTCAAGTTTTCCTGATATTTGTATTTCCAAACTACAAACATAAATCTGGTGTAATTTTACATGCATTGTTTTTCTGGTGTTTTTTTTTTAATTAAAAAAATTTTTTGAACATAACAATGTACAAAAATGAACATTTTTACCATATAATCATTCCATTCTTGGTATATAATCAATAACTCACAGTATCATCACATAGTTGTATATTCATCACCATGATCATTCTTTAGAATATTTGCATCAATTCAGAAAAGGAAATAAAAAGAAAAATAACTCATACACACCATACCCCTATCCCTCCCTCTCATTGATTGCTAGTATTTCCATATGCCCAATATATTTTAGCCCTTATTTCCCCTATTTTTTTCTATATCCCTTAACACTACTTTTAATTGATCACTAGCATTTCAATCTACTAAATTTATTTTAGCATTTGTTCCCCCTATTATCTATTTTTAAACCCTATGTTTTACTCATCTGTCTATACCATAGATAAAAGAAGCATCACCACCCCTACTTTTCACAGAGTAGCATTTCAAGTTGTTTCTTTGGTTCTTTCACCGATTCATTTGCAGATGACTTCTGACTTTGGCATGGTCTTTTCTTACTTGGGTACCTCTGATCTCTTCTCCTAACTTCTCACATCCCAGTTTTCTATATCTGCTAGGACAACCCCTTAACATCACCTTTTCCCTTTTTTTTTGTATCTGACTAGCTGCAGTTGAGAACTGTGGAATGATTCAAAATTACTGGAGCAGCTCTGTCACTTCCTACCTCTGATGGAACGTGGAGTTGCTCCTTATGCACTCTGGAAGCCATCATTTGTTAGAACATAGCAGCAGCCGCATGTACTAATACATTTAACTATGCAAAGCCACTATCTACCAGCTACGGGTAATTATGATCCATTATTTTTTGTTTGCAGTCATGTTCTTAAGTTACTTAAACAGTGTATTCTGAGATACGTGTGACTTTTGAACCACGTCCTTTAGCAGGATCGATGAATCCTATAAGGTGTTGCATTTTGAGTCTTTACTCTTTTTTGCGAAATGTGACTGGCTTGTTCAACCTGGTGGTCTCTCTGGACCTCAGCATTGCCGTGAAGTGCTGCTGTGATACTTTCTTTCAATCAGTGTCAAATAGCGGTATCTTCTCATCTTCAAATAGGAATTGTTTTAGTAAACAAGTGGGCTAATTTTTATACCCTGAAAACGTACAGATGTACATTGAGACGTCTGGTGTTTCATACCAAAAAAGAAAAAAATCCCATCTCCTAAGCATTTGGAGACATCTCTTTTCCCTCTCCGCTGATCTAAAATAAACTTGTCTGAAGTTCCCCTGCCAGAGTCATCACACCAAATTGCCTTCTCTCCATTTATTGAAATATCTTGAGTGCTCTCTACTGGCCATGTGTGGCACTGCCTGTGTAAGGTGTGCGCTTCAGGCACAAGTATTTCAATGTCTCTGACTGGCTACATGAGTATTTCGGGGTGTGCCTATATTTAAGCACATACTGACTCAGGACCTGCACTCTTAGACAATATCTTTGCTAAAGATCCCTTATTGCCTTCTATATCAGGGGACCTCTTGATTAGGAATCACTCAAGTTTTAGTATAAGTGAAGTATAATGGCAAGTGCCGATTGTCTTCCCTGAAATGGGCGCCTATGAATAGCTTCAACCTGATTTAGACCTTGCTGAGTAAAATGAATGGCTAAAAAATAAGCCATTAATTCAAAATGAGCTAAGCTATATAATCAATCAATAATTCTGTCTTCATGTGTACATAAAGGAAGAACAGAAAGATTTTTAAAAGTTTTTTCCAGTTAATTTACACTTAATACTGGGTAAAAAAACAAACATGCCAATACTAATAGTATCAGTCAGATTACTTGGAATGTAATAGATAACCAATATTTACTCTGAGTTATAATTCATCCAGTTTATCCTAACCAAATTCTATTCTCCCCCGAAGAGTTTTCCCTTTTAAGTGTCTTGTAAATTAGCTAAAGCACATCATGCTTTAATCAGATTTACAGAAAAAAACATCGGGAGTGAGTGCAAAGCAGTGAGCAATTGAGAGCCAGTGCCAAGTGATTTGGGGGACGCAGACCAGCAGAATCTTACTTAGTGTAGCAAAATGAATGACTGTTCCATTTAGGACAAAGAGCTATAAAGGAAGAGCCGAGGGCAGGAGATCACTATTGATTACTGGGAAGTAATGAAGAGTAAGGCCTAATATGTTGACATTAATTTAGGCACAAATCCAGCTTGTGAAACTGTAGTTAACAGGAATGTCATGAAGATTAACGATATACCAGAAAAATAAAGTGTCTTATCATAAAGTTGTTATTTATTATAACACAACTTATGCCTTTAACACAAGCATTTAAAATTATTTGTTCAGTCTTTGGAGTGTTATGTCATCAGTCCACACCTTTGTAATCTACTTTAGATTATTATTTAAAAAAATCAAAAAAATCCTAGATTCTGGGACTATATGTTATATTTAACATATTCAATTATTTGTATGTTATTAAATAATGATAAATAAAAACATTTTTATCGACAATGGAGGAGAGAGATAACAAACTAGAAATATGTAACTATAATTTTTTTTTTTTTTTTTGAAAGACAGAGAAGGAAGGAAGGATGAAAGGAAGGAAGGGAGGAAGAAAGGGAAACATCTTTAAACATTTTCTTATTTTATTATATTTTGTTTGTTTGTTTGTTTTTTACATGGGCTGGGGCCGGGAATCGAACCGGGGTCCTCCGGCATGGCAGGCAAGCACTCTTGCCCGCTGAGCCACCGCGGCCCGCCCTGTAACTATAATTTAAACCCATCCTGTTTTGGTAATATAATGTATTCTAAAATTATATTTGTAAGCATGAGCAGGAATTTCACTAACATTTATTTTCAATTACTCCTGAATTTACCTTTCTACTTTTTTTAAACACAGGTGATGTACATATATTATTACATTAAATAATTACAACAATACTGTAAAGAAGGCATTATCTGAAATTTGCAATAACAAAGTTGAGGTATAGTAGAAAAGAGGTTTTTTTTTCCTTTGAGGTTTTGTCAATGTTTTGTTTGGAATATAAACAATGCCTATAGGCTACAAGTATCATCAAAAGTTTGACCACACAATAGGGCTTACTGACATGGAAAGAACCAACAAGTATATTCTATAAAAATTTTAAGAGCAATTAATCCTAGTGTGAATTACATTCTTATCATTCTTGGCTATTCATTCATTCCATAAAGAAACAATAACACACTGTGGTTATGAAAAGGACTTTTGTGTAGGATTGCAGACAAAATACAGAATATAGTGACAATATTTGGGACATACTTACACTAAGAAGAAATTATTCTTCATTTACATGAAATTCAAATGAACTATTTCCCTGTATTTTTGGGGGGGGGGGGGGATGTGGTGCATGGTCCAGGAATGGAACTGGGTTTCCTGCATGGAAGGCAAGTATTCTACCACTGAACCCCATGTGCAGTCTTTCCCTGGTTTTTTTTTTTTTTTTATTAATTAACGGAAAAAAAGAAATTAACCCAACATTTAGAAAGCATACCATTCTACATATGCAATCAGTAATTCTTAACATCATCACATAGATGCATGATCATCGTTTCTTAGTACATTTGCATCGGTTTAGAAGAACTAGCAACACAACAGAAAAAGATTTAGAATGTTAATATAGAGAAAAGAAATAAAAGTAATAATAATAGTAAAAAATAAAAAAAAAAACAAACCTATAGCTCAGATGCAGCTTCATTCAGTGTTTTAACATGATTACTTTACAATTAGGTATTATTGTGCTGTCCATTTTTGAGTTTTTGTATCTAGTCCTGTTGCACAGTCTGTATCCCATCAGCTCCAATTACCCATTATCTTACCCTGTTTCTAACTCCTGCTGGACTCTGTTACCAATGACATATTCCAAGTTTATTCTCGAATGTCAGTTCACATCAGTGGGACCATACAGTATTTGTCCTTTAGTTTTTCGCTGGACTCACTCAGCATAATGTTCTCTAGGTCCATCCATGTTATTACATGCTTCATAAGTTTATCCTGTCTTAAAGCTGCATAATATTCCATCGTATGTATATACCACAGTTTGTTTAGCCATTCTTCTGTTGATGGATATTTTGGCTGTTTCCATCTCTTTGCAATTGTAAATAACGCTGCTATAAACATTGGTGTGCAAATGTCCGTTTGTGTCTTTGCCCTTAAGTCCTTTGAGTAGATACCCAGCAATGGTATTGCTGGGTCGTATGGCAATTCTATATTCAGCTTTTTGAGGAACCGCCAAACTGCCTTCCACAGTGGTTGCACCATTTGACATTCCCACCAACAGTGGATAAGTGTGCCTCTTTCTCCGCATCCTCTCCAGCACTTGTCATTTTCTGTTTTGTTGATAATGGCCATTCTGGTGGGTGTGAGATGATGTCTCATTGTGGTTTTGATTTGCATTTCTCTAATGGCCAGGGACATTGAGCATCTCTTCATGTGCCTCTTGGCCATCCGTATTTCCTCTTCTGGTAGGTGTCTGTTCAAGTCTTTTTCCCATTTTGTAATTGGGTTGGCTGTCTTTTTGTTGTTGAGTTGAACAATCTCTTTATAAATTCTGGATACTAGACCTTTATCTGATATGTCATTTCCAAATATTGTCTCCCATTGTGTAGGCTGTCTTTCTACTTTCTTGATGAATTTCTTTGATGCACAAAAATGTTTAATTTTGAGGAGCTCCCATTTATTTATTTCTTTCTTCAGTGCTCTTGCTTTAGGTTTAAGGTCCATAAAACCGCCTCCAATTGTAAGTTTCATAAGATATCTCCCTACATTTTCCTCTAACTGTTTTATGGTCTTAGACCTAATGTTTAGATCTTTGATCCATTTTGAGTTAACTTTTGTATAAGGTATGAGATATGGGTCTTCTTTCATTCTTTTGCATATGGATATCCAGTTCTCTAGGCACCAATTATTGAAGAGACTGTTCTGTCCCAGGTGAGTTGGCTTGATTGCCTTATCAAAGATCAAATGTCCATAGATGAGAGGGTCTATATCTGAGCACTCTATTCGATTCCATTGGTCAATATATCTATCTTTATGCCAATACCATGCTGTTTTGACCACTGTGGCTTCATAATATGCCTTAAAGTCCGGCATTGCGAGACCTCCAGCTTCGTTTTCTTTCCTCAAGATGTTTTAGCAATTTGGGGCACCCTGCCCTTCCAGATAAATTTGCTTATTGGTTTTTCTATTTCTGAAAAATAAGTTGTTGGGATTTTGATTGGTATTGCATTGAATCTGTAAATCAATTTAGGTAGGATTGACATCTTAACTATATTTAGTCTTCCAATCCATGAACACGGTATGCCCTTCCATCTATTTAGGTCTTCTGTGATTTCTTTTAGCAGTTTTTTGTAGTTTTCTTTATATAGGTTTTTTGTCTCTTTAGTTAAATTTATTCCTAGGTATTTTATTCTTTTAGTTGCAATTGTAAATGGGATTCGTTTCCTGATTTCCCCCTCAGCTTGTTCATTACTAGTGTATAGAAATGCTACAGATTTTTGAATGTTGATCTTGTAACCTGCTACTTTGCTGTACTCATTTATTAGCTCTAGTAGTTTTGTTGTGGATTTTTCCGGGTTTTTGACGTATAGTATCATATCGTCTGCAAACAGTGATAGTTTTACTTCTTCCTTTCCAATTTTGATGCCTTGTATTTCTTTTTCTTGTCTAATTGCTCTGGCTAGAACCTCCAACACAATGTTGAATAATAGTGGTGATAGTGGACATCCTTGTCTTGTTCCTGATCTTAGGGGGAAAGTTTTCAATTTTTCCCCGTTGAGGATGATATTAGCTGTGGGTTTTTCATATATTCCCTCTATCATTTTAAGGAAGTTCCCTTGTATTCTTAACCTTTGAAGTGTTTTCAACAGGAAAGGATGTTGAATCTTGTCAAATGCCTTCTCTGCAACAATCGAGATGATCATGTGATTTTTCTGCTTTGATTTGTTGATATGGTGTATTACATTAATGGATTTTCTTATGTTGAACCATCCTTGCATACCTGGGATGAATCCTACTTGGTCATGATGTATAATTCTTTTAATGTGTTGTTGGATACGATTTGTTAGAATTTTATTGAGGATTTTTGCATCTATATTCATTAGAGAGATTGGCCTGTAGTTTTCTTTTTTTGTAATATCTTTGCCTGGTTTTGGTATGAGGGTGATGTTGGCTTCATAGAATGAATTAGGTAGTTTTCCCTCCGCTTCGATTTTTTTGAAGAGTTTGAGGAGAGTTGGTACTAATTCTTTCTGGAATGTTTGATAGAATTCACATGTGAAGCCGTCTGGTCCTGGACTTTTCTTTTTAGGAAGCTTTTGAATGACTAATTCAATTTCTTTACTTGTGATTGGTTTGTTGAGGTCATCTATTTCTTCTTGAGTCAAAGTTGGTTGTTCATGTCTTTCCAGGAACCCATCCATTTCATCTAAATTGTTGTATTTATTAGCTTAAAGTTGTTCATAATATCCTGTTATTACCTCCTTTATTTCTGTGAGGTCAGTAGTTATGTCTCCTCTTCCATTTCTGATCTTATTTATTTGCATCCTCTCTCTTCTTCTTTTTGTCAATCTTGCTAAGGGCCCATCAATCTTATTGATTTTCTCATAGAACCAACTTCTGGTCTTATTGATTTTCTCTATTGTTTTCATGTTTTCAATTTCATTTATTTCTGCTCTAATCTTTGTTATTTCTTTCGTTTTGCTTGTTTTGGGATTAGTTTGCTATTCTTTCTCCAGTTCTTCCAAGTGGACAGTTAATTCCTGCATTTTTGCCTTTTCTTCTTTTCTGATATAGGCATTTAGGGCAATAAATTTCCCTCTTAGCACTGCCTTTGCTGCGTCCCATAGGTTTTGATATGTTGTGTTTTCATTTTCATTCGCCTCGAGGTATTTACTAATTTCTCTTGCAATTTCTTCTTTGACCCACTTGTTGTTTAAGAGTGTGTTGTTGAGCCTCCACATATTTGTGAATTTTCTGGCACTCCGCTTATTATTGATTTCCAACTTCATTCCTTTATGATCCGAGAAAGTGTTGTGTAAGATTTCAATATTTTTAAATTTGTTAAGACTTGCTTTGTGACCCAGCATATGGTCTATCTTTGAGAATGATCCATGAGCACTTGAGAAAAAGGTGTGTCCTGCTGTTGTTGGATGTAATGTCCTATAAATGTCTGTTAAGTCTAGCTCATTTATAGTAATATTCAGATTCTCTATTTCTGTATTGATCCTCTGTCTAGATGTTCTGTCCATTGATGAGAGTGGGGAATTGAAGTCTCCAACTATTATGGTATATGTGTCTATTTCCCTTTTCAGTGTTTGCAGTGTATTCCTCATGTATTTTGGGACATTCTGGTTCGGTGCGTAAATATTTATGATTGTTATGTCTTCTTGTTTAATTGTTCCTTTTATTAGTAGATAGTGTCCTTCTTTGTCTCTTTGAACTGTTTTACATTTGAAGTCTAATTTGTTAGATATTAGTATAGCCCCTCCTGCTCTTTTCTGGTTGTTATTTGCATGAAATATCCTTTCCCAACCCTTCACTTTCAACCTATGTTTATCTTTGGGTCTAAGATGTGTTTCCTGTAGACAGCATATAGAAGGATCCTGTTTTTTAATCCATTCTGCCAGTCTATGTCTTTTGATTGGGAAATTCAGTCCATTAACATTTAGTGTTATTACTGTTTGGATAATATTTTCCTCTACCATTTTGCCTTTTGCATTATATATATCATATCTGACTTTCCTTCTTTCTACACTCTTCTCCATACCTCTCTCTTCTGTCTTTTCCTATCTGACTCTAGTGCTCCCTTTAGTGTTTCTTGCAGAGCTGGTCTCTTGGTCACAAATTCTCTCAGTGACTTTCTGTCTGAGAATGTTTTAATTTCTCCCTCTTTTTTGAAGGACAATTTTGCTGGATATAGGAGTCTTGGTTGGCAGTTTTTCTCTTTTAGTAATTTAAATATATCATCCCACTGTCTTCTAGCTTCCATGGTTTCTGCTGAGAAATCTACACATAGTCTTATTGGGTTTCCCTTGTATGTGATGGATTGCTTTTCTCGTGCTGCTTTCAAGATCCTCTCTTTCTCTTTGACCTCTGACATTCTAAGTAGGAAGTGTCTTGGAGAATGCCTATTTGGGTCTAATCTCTTTGGGGTGCGCTGCACTTCTTAGATCTGTAATTTTAGGTCTTTCATAAGAGTTGGGAAATTTTCAGTGATAATTTCTTCCATTAGTTTTTCTCCTCCTTTTCCCTTCTCTTCTCCTTCTGGAACACCCACAACACGTATATTTGTGCGGTTCATATTGTCCTTGAGTTCCCTGATACCCTGTTCAAATTTTTCCGTTCTTTTCCCAATATTTTCTGTTTCTTTTTGGAATTCAGATGTTCCATCCTCCAAATCACTAATTCTATCTTCTGTCTCTTTAAATCTATCATTGTAGGTATCCATTGTTTTTCCATCTTTTCTACTTTATCCTTCACTTCCATAAGCTCTGTGATTTGTTTTTTCAGATTTTCTATTTCTTCTTTTTGTTCAGCCCATGTCTTCTTTATGTCCTCCTTCAATTTATTGATTTGGTTTTTGAAGAGGTTTTCCATTTCTGTTCGTATATTCAGCATTAGTTATCTCAGCTCCTGTATCTCATTTGAACTATTGGTTTGTTCCTTTGACTGGGCCATATCTTTAATTTTATGAGCGTGATCCGTTATCTTCTGCTGGTGTCTGGGCATTTTGTCAGATTTCCCTGGGTGTTGGACCCAACAGGTTGAAAGATTTTTCTGTGAAATCTCTGGGTTCTGTTTTTCTTATCCTGCCCAGTAGGTGGCGCTCGTGGCACACGTTTGTCTGCAAGTCCCACCAGTAAAAGGTGCTGTGGGTCCTTTAACCTTGGAAAACTCTTGCCATGGGGGAGGTTCGCCAGCCGAAGCGGCTTGGAAGAGTGCCAGCCGGACCGGGGGTCCAAACACGGGGAGGGTCCCTGGCCGCCACAGCCCAGGAGAGCGCCCGACCGAATTTCCTAGTCGGCCCGGGGCGCCAAGCGTGGCGGGAGGGCGCCAGCCGCCTCAGCCCAGGAGAGTGCACCGTTCCCAGCCGGACTGGGGAGTCACATGTTTGGAAGGGACCCCCCTGGTCACCATTCTCCGCGGTCTGGGGATTTCCGATCCAATTCTCTCAGTTGGTCCGGAGGGCCTCGCGTGGTGTGGGCACCAGCCGCCGTGGCTTGAGGGGACCGCCTGCCCAATTCTGCCAGTTGGCCCGGGAAGGAGGAAGGGAGGGACTCCGGCCGCTTGCCGTCCTGCCCGGGAAAGCCCGTGCCCCTCGGCGATCTCACTGGAGCTGTTTCTCCCAGACAGTCAGCCGTTCCAGGATGGGGTACGCTGTCTTTTTGATCTCTGTCATGGCTCTGGGAGCTGTTCTGTATCATTTCTACTCCCCTAGTAGCTGTTCTGGAGGAGGAAAGGTGAGGGTGGCAAGGCTGTCGAGGATGGTGGCGGAGGAGCCGGTGAAGGTGGAAGAGGGCATGGTGGTGGTTGGAGAGCCACTGGAGTAGGAGGAGAAAGGGAAGGATAAGATGGTGGATGGAGCGCCGCTGGAGCAGAAGGGAAAAGAGAAGGGAAAGATGGCGGTGGGAGCGCAGGCAGAGAAGGGGGAAGAGGAGGGCTAGATGGCGGCGGGAGCGCCGGCGGAGAAAGGGGAAGAGGAGGGCTAGATGGCGGCAGGAGCGCCGGCGGAGAAAGGGGAAGAGGAGGGCTAGATGGCGGCGGGTGCACCGGTGGAGAAAGAGGGAGAGGAGCTCCCTGTATTTTTAATTGCTGACTGTGACGACCCTATTTCTTGAGACAGAATGCTCGGTTTTAATCTTAGCTCTACAATGGAGAGCTTTCATGATTTCAGTATGCTACTTTAAATGAGCCTCAGAATTTTCATTTGTAAACTGTGGCAGATATTTTGGCCAAGATCACTTAGATTTCAGGTGACAGGCCCCAGGATTTGGACCCAGAATCTCTAGAACTTTCCCAACTACCTATTTTATTGGTATCTACACCTTCTTAGTAAAGGTCCAGACCTGCTCTGACAAACTCCTTTTCACTTTTCTCTCATTGTGACCAGCAGAACTAGGAGTAAGCAGCATGCAATGAGATGCTACTAAAGAAGCTATGTCTATGAATGTGTGTGCATGAAATTATCTGGTACAGTGCCTGACACTGAGTGGAAATCTTCCCCAAATCTTGTTAAATGGAATCGTGTGAATGATGCTTCCAACCAGAAAGGTATGTTTTGTTTTGGCGTTTCACTAATAAGCCCTGTGATGCATAATTCTGCATAACTGCGTTAAGATGGAGCCACGTTTCCCAGCATTGCCTTCCCCATAGAGTTCTGTGTTAGTAGCCGAAGAAGAACTCACATGTGATATGGAAGGCAGAAGCACCATAACAGCCACTCCTCTCTAAACGTCTTCTCAGTCAGTTATGGAAACAGACAGGCACAGATGGGGCCAGGTGGTTCCAGCTTGTCGTCCCTTTCCCTTGAGCTGCACCCCGTTCAGCCTCCCTCCAGCTGCTGCATCTGCTGGTCCACGCTGGCTCCAGGCTCACCACTAGCGCTTGGTTGTGGATTTACGGAGGCTGTAGATGCACAAGCACCGCATACACAGCTCCACAACTTCCCACCCATGCTCCGTGAGTCCCCTTGATGGCCCTGCTTGCCTCTTTCATTATCCTGACAGCCCCAGCTCTTCGCCTGCACCAGTGCTTCGGCAAGACGCGTTGGTGACTCCTTCTCTGACCCTTTAATGCTTCCTTCTGAATCTTCGCTTCCTCAGCCGCCCCCACAATGTGTAAAGTCTAATCTCTACCACACACACAAAAAAACCCTTGATCCATCAAAATGGCCCTCTTTCCCTGATTGAATCCTAACAGAACCTACAAATTTCATCTTATAGCATGAGCTTGACCACAGGGGACACAACTGGTCACTAAGCACTGAGCCTCTGAGCTCCCCTTAATGTCAATTGCTTGATCATTTGCTGCCAAATTCCTTCTTTTAGTGTGTGATAGAATAAGTATTCCATATTCATACATTTATGTGAGTATTCCTGGATATTCCCTTCCTCTGAATGCTGAAAAGGATCCTGCCTGGATTTTGATTGTTTCCCTCTCTAAGGAAACCTTATCAGGCCTCTTTTTGGACTTCAGCAGTGACTATTGAAGAAAAGTAGGTAGGGGAGCGGGACTCAAAGAGGCATGTAGTAAATGAGAGTTGGAGAAGCTTTTGGGGAGTGGTTAAGACAAGAGAGATGAAGTAATTTCAGTACATAAAAGCAGGAGAAGTGAAATAATGGGGTTCTAAAGAATCTTGCAGGGCTCTACAGGCCTTTTATGGTATTACAAAATTAAGGACGTGAGCGTTTGTGTTTTTTTGTTTTTTTTTTTTTAATTAGTTTTGGTTACATGCTTTGGGTTCTTGAAATTTTGATCCTTTTAGAGTGGAATTGAATCTTGTGGGTTGTGGCTTCTTAAGGGTTACATGGGCATAAGTAACTTCACGAACAGCACATGGTCTCTAAATAAGCAAAGAAATGAATCCATCCAAACCTCTTAAATTCTCAAGTCTTCAAAACTTTCTCTTCACCCAGTTGAATCATTTAAGTATCATCCAAGATGCAAAAGTGTACACCAACATCTCTAAGTGTTTCTCAAAGCACCACATCCATAGAAAGTTAATAGATGTTTACATAAAGGAAAAATTCTGAATTCAATTAATTTAAAAAAATACTAGACTAAACAAAATTAAACAGATTAATTTTTTCAAGGATTATTAAGAGCCCTTATTATTATTTTCTTATAACTTTTCTAGAGTCTCTTCTGTGACTAATGTGATGTAAAACATACTTTGAGGGACACAAAGAAAATCACATAGGAGCCAGGTCTTCCTATACAGGGATACAGTGGTTCAGTGGGATCATTTGTTAAGTCAAATGCATTTTAGTTTTTATCTCTGCCTCAATCACAGGGGCAGAAAACAGTAGAGCAATGATTGTAGGTGGGATTTGTGTATTTGGCCTGGTAAGAGATAGGCTGGCTTTTACAATATTCCATTTTACCCTTGATTATAGTCAGTATATTTGTGATTCAATACAATTAAAATCAATGTGGAACAGAAGGTGTTTTGGGGGGAGGGGTATTACAGAAAATTCTCTTTTTGTGGGTTTTGGCAAATCATACAGAAGAGTTTTAATTTTCCTTAATTCTCCTGTTTGGTCTCTTTATAATCAACCTATCCCCACACTCCAAACCCTGATCTGTTTCTATCCCAATAGTTCCCTCTTGCAGTATATAAAAAATAAGAAGGCTTTGGGATCTGGCTTCTTCTATTTAGCAAAAAGTCTATAAGTTTAATCCATGTTGAGCAAATCAATAGATCATTCCTTCTCATTGTTGGATACTATACTATTATACAGATGTACTGGAATTTGTTTAACCATTTTTCTGTTGAAGCATATCTGGGTTGTTTCTGGTATTTGGCAATTATGAATAAAGCTGTATGAACATAGTGTTTTCTAGTTCACTTGAGTAAAAACTTAGGAGTGGGATTGTTGGGTCATATGATAAGTGTATATTTAACTTTAGAAGAAACTAACAAACTATTTTCTAAAGCATCTGTACTATTTTGAATTCCAACCAACAGTGTATGAGAGATACTCTACATCCTTGTCAACATTTAATTTTTTTTTTCTTAGAGAAGTTGTAGGTCTACAGAAAAAAAATCATGCAGAGTTCCCATGCACCCACACCTTATTATTAACACCATGCATTAGTGTGGCACATTTGTCACAATTGATGAAAGAATATTATTATAATTGAGCTATTAATTATAAGCCCTGGTTTACATTACCAATCATTGTTTGCATTGTATAGTCCTCATTAGCATTTGATATTGACAGGTATAAAATTTTTAAGCCATTCTATATGTCGTGCTATCTCTTCGTGTTTTCAATTTGCATTTCCTTAAAGGCTAATGGTAGTAAGAAGCTTTTCATGTGCTTATTTGCCAGCCATATATCTTCATTGGTGAAGCATCTGTCCAAACGACTTGCCTATTTCTTTTTATATTTTATAAATTAATTTTAAAAATTTTTTAAACATAGCAACAAACATTCTTACCATATGATCGTTCCATTCTACATATATAATCAGTAATTCACAATATCATCACATAGTTGTATATTCATCAGCATGATCATTTTTTTAGAACATTTGTATCAATTTAAAAAAAGAAATAAAAAGAAAATAGAAAAAAATTCATACATACCACACTCCCTACCCCTCCCTTTCACTGATCACTAGCATTTCAATCTACTAAATATATTCTACCATTTGTTTCCCCTATTATTTATTTTTAATCCGTATGTTTTACTCATCTGTCAGAGAGGTAGATAAAAGGAGCATCAGACACGAGGTTTACACAATCGCACAGTCACATTGTGAAAGCTATATCATTGTACAATTATCTTCAAAAACATGGTCTTGCCTATTTTTAATTGTGGTGTTTATTATTTTTAAATTGAGTTTTGGGAGTGTTTATACCTTCTTGGTACAAGTCTTGTATCACATGTGTGATTACAAACACATTCTCCCATTGTGAGAGTTGTCTTTTTAGTCTCTTAACAATGTCTTTCCCTGAGTAAAAGTTTAAAATTTTGATAAAGTCCAGTTAATCAATACATTTTTTCTTATGGACTGTACTTTCTTGTTGTATCTAAAAACTCTTTGATAGATCAAATTGTTCTAGTATGCAAACTGTCAGAATGTAATATACCAGAAGCAGAATGGCTTTTCAAAGGGGGAATTTATTAAATTGTAAGTTTACAGTTCTAAGGCCATGAAAATGTCCAAATTAAGGCACCACCTTCACTCAAGAAAGGCCATTGAAGTTTAGGATTTCTCTCGCAGCTGGAAGAGCACATGGCGAAGTCTGCTAGCTTTCTCTCCTAGCTTCTTATTTCATGAAGCACCCCCCCTCCCGGGCAGGGGGCGTTTTTCTTTTTCATCTCCAAAGGTCTCTGGCTGTGTGGGCTCTGCAACTTTTACCAATGGTTCCCTCTTAAAGGGCCCCAGTAAGCAACCCCGCCTTGAATGGGTGGAGACACATCTCTATGGAAACCATCTAATCAAAGTTACCACCACAGTTGGGTGGGTCACATCTCCATGGGAACAATCAAAAAGCTCCCACCCAGCAATATTGAGAGAGGATTAAAGGACATGGCTTTTCTGGGGTCCACCACAGCTTCAAACTGGCATGCAAATGTAACGCAAATTTCTCATAGGAGAGTTTTTATTTTTACATGTCACACTTACTTTTATGATCATTTTGAGTTATCCTCATTTTGTATACGGTGCAAGATATGAATCAAAGTTCACTCTTTCTTTTTGGACAAATGAATGTAAAATTATTTTAGCACCATTTGTTGAGAAGACTTTCTCTGTTACATTGGCCACAAATCAGTTGACTATATTTGTGTGGATCTATTTCTGGCTCAACATTTTGTTTTATTGATCTATGTGTATATCCTTTCGACTATACAACATTGACTTGATTACCGTAGCATTACAGTAAGTTTTGAAATTGGGTAATGTGGAGGCTTTGACTTTGTCTTTTTCCAAAATTTTATAATTGACTGCTCAGTTCCTTTGCCTTTCCATTAACTTTAGAATTAGCTTGTCAATATTCACAAAGAAAACCTGCTTGTCTTTTTATTGGGATTGAATTTTGAATCTATAGACAAAATTAAGAAAAAGTGATGAGCAATAGAGTTTTGATCATTATTTCTTGACTAAAACAACAAACAAAACCAAAACCTTAGTGGCTCCCTTCTATTAGAAGAGAAAGTTCAAAAAAATCCTGAGCCTGACCTTCAAATTTCTCTATTATTCAGCCACCTATCTTCCTGACCTTATCTTTTATGATTTTTTTTTACCTTAGAGTCTCTTCTGCAGTCAAAGCAGACAGATCACCATCCGGTGGCAGACCTTGGGATTCTCATACCCATGAATTCCCTCCTTTGCCTCCTCCAAAGTCTTGTCTCCCCCTTAATTTCTATTCAAATCTATTTTTTTGCAAGGCATGATGGATTGAATTACATATCCCCATTTAGACATGTTCTTAATCTTAATTGACATTCCTGTGTGAACTCATTATAAGTAGAATCTCCTGAAGATGTTGTTTTAAGTTAGGGTCTGACCACCTGAACGCGGGTGGGCCTTCATGCTGGTTACTGGAATCCTTTACAAACAGGAAATTCAAGCAGACAAACCCCAGAAGGCAAAAGTCAATGGAACTGGAAGAAAAGGGAGAGGACACCACCCTGTGACTCGAGGTAGGGATACAAGCCAAGGAATTTCAGAGATCACAGGCAGTCAGCACCATAATGTAACAGAGTTTGGGAGAAAGCATCACCTTACTGATGCTTCAGATCTGGACTCCTCCTTGCCTCAAACCATAAGCTAATAAATCCCTGTATTTAAGCTAACCCATTCTGTGGTATTTGCCATAGCAAATTAAGATGCAAGGCTTAACTCAAGTGGAATAATTCCTGGTTTATACAACCTGATATCCTGCTGTCTGAGTTCCTTCCATAGACACTGTGAGGACTTCTTAAGATACTTCTCAAGCTTTGTGGTGTTTGGTCTGTGTCATTTTTGTCTGAGAATGCCTTATCAGTATTGCCACAAGGTAAATTCCTTAAAGGTGGAGACTAAAGTATTTATGTTATTTAATATCTCTATAGGACATAAGATTATGCAGTGTTCCTAAGTGATATCCCCCAAGTATTAATTAATTAGAATTAACTAACTTTCAAAGTTTGATACACTAAAAGAATAGAAAGACTTTTGATATGATTATAAATTTAAATATTTGGTCAGGGAAATCTTTGGATTTGTATGGGGTCATATATTCATATTTACAGTCCTCAATTGTCTTTTTCATTTTCCCTTATTCTTTTTGATCAGTCTACCCTCTGGGTATCCGGGTGGATTCTCATGAATTCACCTGATATTTGGGGGATCCCTCTGTTAGAACATCTACATAGAGCCAAATTTCCTGGGGCTTTTGCTTAATTCATCTTCCAATCAAACATTTTCTTTTAGGTGTATCATTTCCTCAAAGGTCTCTTCCTTTCTAAGTGATGAGTGGAGATCAGAAAGAGAGAAGGGGCTTTGATCTGATGGGTTAATTCTTGATGATAAACTAATAGAATTCAGGTTATGGTTTTTTAGTAAAAAAAAAAGTGCATAGTCTTTGAAATCAAATAGGCCTATATTCAAATCAAAACTCTATCAATTATCAGCTTTGTGACACTAGATGAATTGTAAAAATTAAATAAGAGCATATAGAGTAGATCTAGAACATAAGGGGAGCACAACACACATTAGTTCCTTTGCATGTTTTTCTATTACTCCTTCCCCCAGAGCACAATAACTTTTATATATTGTATGTCAGACACTGCGCTTAGTGATTTACACACATCTTCTCATAATCCTTAAAGCAATCTAACTTTTTGATATGACTAGATACATTTTTCATAAGGACAAAAGACCTCTGAGGTTAAAGAACATTTTGTAAGGTCATAAAATCAGAAAGTAGTAAGGCTGGCATTTGTATTCCAGTCTAAAACCTGCTTCTAAGATGTGTCCTCTGAGTTACTCTACCATGTCTCACTAGTTATATGCACTGTGTCTCCCCTTAGAAAGGATTTCAAGAATGGGGGATCTTCAACATTCAGCAGACTTGTGGGAGAAATATTTTAAGTCACGTGGATTTTTTAATCTGTCCTTCAGACCATAGCACAAGCAGCAGCCACCTATCACATCTGTGTATTCTACTAAATATATTTTAACTGGGCAAAATGTGTGTATATATTCATAGCACTCAAACTTTTACTACCCTGATTCCTTCTAGCCAATTTTTCAAGTACTGTGAAGTCTTTCATTGCATTGTTGCTGTATTATTATCAACAGTGACACTTTAAACAAAGTACAGCTTGATTAGCAAGAAGTCCACCTTTTCCTCGGATCCTAAGTCACTTCCCATGGGATTCTCCGGTTGTGGTGGAGTTGCAGGTTAGGAGGGAAGGACTTGGCTTTTCATAATCAGAGCTGCTGCCTGTGCCTCTGCAGTCGGTCTTGTCTGAGTTCTGTTCCTTTTGGTGATTCCTGCTGCTGTGTTTCCCATGGGGAAGTTTTCCTTCCAGATGCTGAACTGCCAGTTTTCTCTCAAGGGTAGACCTTTGGGGGCCTGCCTCTTTCTCTGTATAACAAAGAAATGCTTTTTCCTTCGTGCCATCAACTTTCAGCAGAGATTTTCATAGATGTGTTGTGGGGACCATAATGACATGGTTTTCTCTTTCCTTTTTCTCTTTCTTTTCCTCCTTCTACTTCTTTTTAAATTAAGTTTCATTCCCTCAAAGATGCATAAAGTTGAAAAATTTTATTGTTCTATAATATTTATTTTCAGGTACGGCAGTCCCATGCCTACTGCTGCCCTGCCACCGACCCAGATCCCCAGTCCGCTACTTTAATCTCTTTTATCCAATTCCTTTGGCATTTATTTTTATTTTCTAAATAACATGATTATATCGCCATCCCTCAATTTTTCAGTAGTAGGCATTTTCTATTGATTTCCTTTCTGGAAGATAAGGATCTAACTTCCTTTTGATACTTCCCATCCTCTTATTTTTGTAATATAGTAACATAAAAGCTTTGGTTAAGTATCCAATTTTTATGCTACTATAAATGCTTTATATGGATAAAACATGCAGCCGATTACTACTTTTTTTTCTTTGCAGTTTTCCCCCTCAAACTAAAAATAATTATATTTTTCTTGACTTAATTTTCTATATATTTATCACTGTACTAATCTAACCACAAACTTTCCCCCAATTGTTTAAATCTTTTCTTTGCACAGAGGCACTTAGCATTCAATTTCATCTCCTTGGAGGTATCTTACCTTGAGTCTCCTGATCTGCTCCAGTCTGCTCTGGTTCTCCAATTTTCTCATCTTTTCAATTCTATATTCCATCTACTTGTCTTTTTCTTAACTCCTCAAAAGATTGTTTTTCAATTTACTCTTGCAATCTTCTGTTGAATTTTTAGCCTCTGTTATATTGTTGAATTATAAAGGCTTTCATCGTTCTAGTTTATGGATGCAACACCTTCTCTTATCTTTCTGAGGACATTGTTTTATTTTAGGAATTTTCTTCTCCCTGCACCATCTGTTTGTTTTATTTTTCTCCCCCAATTGCTTTGTTTTCATAGGTTTGGGTCACAGTCTTTCATATTAAGGCTCTCCTAATGACAGAGCGGTTCTTGATTACCTGCTCTTATTGAAGAATGGGTCACTGAAAAGCTGATAGGAAACACTGTCTGTATGGGGGGGAGCATGTCAACACCGAGTTTCACAGAGAGTTGGTTTGCCTAGATCACTTCCTTGGAGAACCCAGATGTCAATATCTTTAGCATTTTTTCTCTGAACCTGATCAGTATGCTCAGAAACGAATCTTCCATTCTCCTTCATGGAAGGGCTGAGCCATGATTCCATGGTGCTAGCAGCTGTGTGATTGATAAAAACATAATTGGAGGAATGTCAAAAAACTCAGTTGGTGAACTTTCACTTAATCCTCTGATCCATAGCTCATTTTTCAGACAATTGTATCTTTGTAATTGCAGCACATTACCATGTTTAATGCTGTTTTAGACATAGGTACCCAATCATTTACATAAGACAGCATTTTTATTTTTAATGTTTATTTTTTTCTAATAGAAAATTGATGTATATTCATTGTGAAGCATGAAGTTAAATGAGATTAAGTGATTTGCCAAAGGTGATCCATTTAAGTAGTATCAAAATCCAGTATTCTCACTCACATCCAGGCTGTTTTCTGCTGTTATGATGTATTTTACCAATCTAAACTGTTGTTTTTATTCTTTTTCTTGTAATAAAAGAGCTGTATAAATGGTGCTTACATATAAATTATTGTAAAAATCAATCTAAATTATTTTCTTCGTTTGGGCTTACTGATATTCAAGTTTCAGGTTTGTTATAGTATCAGCAAATAGTTTCTTATAAGTAGTTATTAACTCGCTTAGGAATCAATACACAGATATCATGAGCATCTACTATGTGCCAAGCTCATGAAAATTTTAGGGGAAAAATTCTTGATTTTCTTATTGTTGGCTTCTATAAATTTGTTCATCTTTACTTTTTTTTTTTTTTTTGCTTGGGATAGGAATTCTTAAATGTGCAGAGCCCAGGTCTTACTGTTTGAGTTCCTTTGACTATGAACCTGGGAGGCAATTAGTTTTTCAGTCTCTCTAGTCTGGCAAGCTCTTGACAGGCTTTCTACCAGCAGGCACTGTCATAAATGACTGGGTAGGTCTGGCTTCGGGAATCAAACAGATTATCTTAAATCAACAAGTTTTTGGCTGATTCCCAGCTGTAACAGGACTTCTTCCAAACCATCCTGTGTATTTAACAATGAAAAATCAATGAGGAGCTCACCAGGATATGCAATGGGGGAAAAAAAGGCATAAATTGAAAGGAAAACAATGATTTAAAAAGGTCCAGTATTTAGTATGACAGAAAACCAACCACTTGCAATATTATCCACTATTATATTCCTAAGTTTATGTAATCGTCTTAACATTTAGTTTATACCTTTCCTTTAAAAACTAAAATAACAAGGTACTTTTGAGTCGGGTAAATTTTGGACTGAGATCATGAGGAAACAGAATGATTTTCCCTGTTGCGGCTACTGTTTTACCGCCCAAGTGCATGGGCTCCTCTAGTGGTAAACATGCTCTTCCATTGTTTGTGAAGAGGGAACACAGACATGGCCAAATGGCTTTTATATTTCCTACTCAACAACTGTCTCATAGTTATATTTCACTCAAACATCAACATTTGGGGAACTTGGCCTTTGTAACTCTGGCTGCATTTCAGAATATTCTATGAAGCTTTTGAAACTTCAGGTGCTTGGATTTCTGAGAAACTCCATGTGAGTGATTCTGGAAGGCAGTAGGGAGAAAGAAGCCCCAGGCTGTTTGTGACCCTATTTAGATGAGGCCAGGTTGGGTTTCCAGAGGATCCTGCAAGTTCAGTGAAGGCTGAACTAGGTGCGATGTCCAGGTTAATGGGGCCAAAATGGGCAGTCCAGCTCAGTTCATGGCGGGAATGGAGAGAGTACACAAGCGTCTTTAGCAAATGGCTCAAAGTGTTAATTTATTATGTCTTAAAACAAAGGGACTAGGCCAACACTGTCCAATAGAAACATAAAGCAAGCCACATATGTAATTTAAAATTTTTCTAGTAGCTAATTAGAAAAAGTGAGAAGAAACAGGTTGAATTAACTTTAATAATATATTTTCCTTAATCCAATATATAAAAAAAATTTTCGCTCCAAAAATTAATCAATATGAAAAGCTATTAATGAGATCGTTTACATTCTTTTTTGGTGCTAAGTCACTGAAATCCAATGTGCATTTTATACTTTCAGCTCATGTCAAGGTGTAATCACCCCCATCTCCAGGACCCAAGAGCTGAATGTTGCACTGGCTTTTGTATGGGACAGTGCACGTCTGGGTGGACAATTGCCCTAAATCCATTGACCAGCAGCAGCAGGGCTCCAGTTGAGAAGATTATCAGGGTTAGGAACTAAACTTTGCCAGGGAAGTTTTCAGTGATCTGGGCCCTAGTGGGAGAGGTTTTGGAGAAAAAAATTCCTCATCTTCAAGCTCTACTTCCTGGCTCTCAAACCATTCACGCTTCCCACTTTGATTTATTTCTGGTGAGCTTGTGTACTGTGCCCTAGGACTGGACTTGGTACTGAAAACTTAGTAGTTATTGATGACTTTTCCGGCTCCAAACTCTCCAAGAAACAAATAGCAACAAACCCAACCTCTCCCCTCAAAACAAAACTGGTATCTTCACTTTAGATCGTAAAGAGCAATTGCTTTTTGTTTTCCTTCTGAATTTGTCATGCCTTAAATACAACATAGTTCCCATCCGAGCAAACTACAGCACAGAGGGAAAGACAGAGATCGTGCTTTGAGATAAGATTTGGGAAAGTGAAAATAGAATATTAATTCAGTACAGGTGCGCGTTCTTAGATAGACAAACTCCAATTTAAAGATAAAACAATAGGATCCCTTTACACACTTTTATGCTATCAGATGAAAGGCTTAACGTGGCCAGCTCCTCTAAACACATTTTTTGTGGATCAAAGAACTCTTTCAAAATACACAACCTGTTCCTGAGTTATGCATGCAATCAGTGAATTCTGACAAATCATCCTGGAAAAATGCACTGAGAAGAGAGGAGTGTTTATTTGCATGTCAAAGAGTGGTGAATTTCGTGACATGGGGAGGATTGTAAGCTTCTAAAAGCATTGGGGGTGGGGAGAGAATCAAGATTTGTCTCTGGTTGTGTGTTGTTTGTGCTAACGGTTATTTTTAAAGATTTTAAACCAATGTCTTTAAAAATTTCCATCGTAGTGATGGTATAGTTATGAGTTGCCAGAATGCTATTACTGATGGTTTTCAATCTCTCTCAATCTATCATTCATTCATTCAATAAGCACTTAACATCTGCATGTTCTTGGGCTGGCACCACAGACAACAAGAGGCCATGGGCTAGGCATTGGTTCTGTTGGACCTCAAATCTCATGTGAAAAGGAAGTGATTAATGCAGATTGGCTCGACTGACATATTAGAATTAATTTTTGTAAGTGGAACATTTCACAATACCTGGAATTCAGCAAGCAGCATGGTCAATGACAGCTTGTTTTATTTATTTATTTATTTATTTTTAATAAAGACTTCAAATTTAGTCAGAGAGAGTAATCACGTGTGCAAAAAATAAAAATACAATCTATACTAAGTGAAAAATAAGAGGTGTAGCTAAGATTTCAGGCTGGAGGGAAAGCAACGATTTGATTTGGTTGATTGTATATGTCCCACGTGAGTCTGTAAGCTCCTTGCTGGTGGTATCCTGATGTTTTTGCTCACCCTTGCATCCCCAGCATATGACACAGCACTGGCTCTGGGTAGGTGCTCAGTAAATGTATTTAGACAATAATACAAAGTGATATTCTCAAAGTGCCAGTCGTATGTTAGTTCCTCTCAGTGTCTGGGGGATGTAGGCAGGGTAGAGAGGTTAAAGAAACCCAGGGAGGCTTCATGGAAGAAGCCCCTTGAAGAATGAGTGGAATTTAAAGAGCCAGAGCAGGAGGCAGGAGGGTATTTCATGTATGAATAAGGATGCAAACGTTAAATTAGTATCACGTGTGGAGGAAATAATGAATAAACACTTTGGCAGTAAGAAATTTATGTTAGCATTTATGAGGAAATTAGACTGGCGGCAAATTTCAGAGAACCTTCAGTACCCAGCTCTTTATTTTTTTCTAGCTAAATACAGTGGGTTACAAAAACTACCCTTTGAAACTGCTCTCCTCAACAGTACTCCCCCTCTCACTTCAAACTCTAGAAGCCACTTAGCATCTGGGAGAAAACCCCACAAGCTTCCTCTGTCCTCACTGACACTGGAGAACTACTGTTGGAGGTCTATAAGCAGGGCTGTAGAGATGCTGCTTGCTTAGCATGGCCGGAGGCCAGGAAATCTTCCTGACCAGCTGGGGGGCCCTCCTCAGAACAGATAGCTGTTAAATGCAGTCAGCTGTGTTCCAGAACAGAGAAACGTGCCAAATAGGACGAGTAGTGGTGAGTAGTTGGCTGTGAGAGGATTTGGCTCAATACTTCTCCACATATTGCTTGGGAGTGCTTTACTGGTTGGTTGTTGGGTGCATTTTAAAAGCAGAACTGGGCCCCATCCTACAAATATGGCCAATAGCTCTTCCACGTATGCCATGTTAGTCCCCAGCTGCAGCGAGGGAGGTGCAGATTCACACAATCATTTGGTATCGTTTGGATTGGATAGAATTAGGTGCAATCCAATTTCTGTGATATTAGTAGGAAATAACTCAGTTATCCTTTCACCTTTTCTAATCCACTTTTTCAATTTCCCTTGTATTTCTCTGCCGCAATTTGATGCCCTGAGTTTTCTCCTAGATACCGCATGGTTCCAGATTCTCTTCATTTTTTTAATCCTTTTTCTTTCATTTATATTTTAAAATCATAACTTCGTTCACATGCATATGTGCTCTTATGAGTCGCTTTTTATGTGAGAGTTGCACAACCTGATTCTCAAGTAGAACATTTTGCCTTCCTATTATATCTAGACCTTGGTTTTCTTTAAAACTAAAGATAAAAAAACACCTTATATTTGCAATATCTTCAAAAGACAAGATGCTACAGTCCCAGTGACACATTTTGGAGTGTGTCTTGAAGAATGGGACTTTTTTTTATTGAAAAAAAAATTTACTCTGAGAACAAGTGATTCAGGTTAGATGGATTCATAAAGCTGGCGTCTACCTTTCCTCACAGCTGGAAGGCTCTGGCAGGCGTACTCTTGGATCATTAAAAGTATTTAAATATACAATGATGCCAGCTACTGGCTGTGCCTCTTCTCTTCCCCCATGCTAATAAATTGATATTTTGGACAGCTGCTATTCTTTTGATGGTAGATTAGAAAATTTGCATTTTAAGGGCAGAGAGAAAGAGAAAAGATATATAATAAAGAAGTAAGAACACAGAATCAAATGTCAAAGACTGTAAAAGGGAGGGAATAAATCTCAACACAATATTTAGGTTTATTTTAACATAAGCATGAACTCCATTGTTTGTTTCTTTTCTTACATTTGTGATTGCTTTTAACAGAGATTCTTGTTCTCTTCTACATGTATTTTTTCTAGGTATTTTTGCATTCTCTACAATAAACATGTTTTATAATAAATCAGAAACATACAGTCTTAAGTAAGTCATTAAATCTGTAAAATTTCTTTTAACCTTGGCAAAGTTACATTAGCCCCATTCCTTACCAATAATGTAGGGAAGGTTGGGAAACTAAACTCGGATATCAACCATGGTTAGAGATCTGCAGCAACTCAGTTAATTTTTTTGAACCAGAGTTTCATCATCTAAAATCATCTGGAGTTGCACTGCCCAGTCTGGTGGCCACTAGCCACATGCGACTATTGAGTCCTTGAAATGTGGCTGGTCTGGACTGAGTAGTGTCGTCAGTGTAAAATACACATTGATTTTGAAGATTTTAAAAAGAAAGATAAAATATTTTATTGATAATTGTTTTTCCATTGATTGCATGTTGAAATGATAATATTTTGGAATATTTGGGTAAATAAATATTAAAAAAATTTCTCTGGTTTCTTAAAAAATTGTTAATGCGGCTACCAGAATATTTAAAATTTTATATGTGACTTGCATTCTGTTTCCATTGGATGGTGATATGTAGAGGATGCTGCTGATTTCTAAATCTTTTAGGTCAAATGTTCTGGAAATCTAGAAGAACCTTCAAACTATGTGTCGAAATATAAGACAGGATGAGGATGGGACATATCTTGGGACTAGTCTGAAAACAATCCATAAATAAGTTTTGGGAATATTAATAATGCAACTTTGCACAGGTGTTTGTAATTAATTATCTGAAGAAAAGGTCTGAAAAAAATGTAAGAAAAATGATGGAGAAAAAGGTAGGAAAAAGTCAACAGGGACAACTCGTATATAATATATTAGCTACTACCTTACCTGACTTCTACTTAACCAATTCACTTGATTAACTGATGCTGTTCATTTATTTTACAAAACTTATTGGCTGAAGCTCAAGCACCCTATTTATTTCTCTTGTGGTTAATCAGTTGCACAATATATAAGGGCAGCCTTGCTGTTACCTCCTCCCTGGTGTAGTTAAGAAATGAGTCCTGGAATCAGTCTTTCTGAGTTCATATCTTCATCTGCTATTTGCTAAAGACGATACCTCGTTGGTAAGCTATTGAAATTATCTGACTCAATTTTCCTTGTGAATAAAATGGGGTTGCTAAAGACAGTACTTACTTCAGAGGATTGTTGTGAGGATTAGGTTAATACATAGAAAGGGTTCAGTAAGTGCTCCCAAAATGTTAGCTACCATTTACCAGAAATTGAATATGGAAAACAGATTTTGAACCGATCAGAGAAGAGGGTGTAGGGAAAAAGCTGTTTATGCTCCTCCAGCACGGTGGTGAAACGAAGAAGAAAACTTTCCTCCCTCCAATTTTCTCATGTGCTTGCTAACCGTAGGAGAACCCCGCTCAGGTCAAATGTACCTCAGTCAAGGGCAGTGCTGGGACGTGGAAACATCTGCAGACTTGGATCGAGGCGGTATCTCGCCTGGGTCCTTGGCCTGGATGATCTTCAGACACCGTGTGAGCTCCGATAAGCTGCGAGCACCAAGCAGCCTTATGATTTTACTTCGGCTTGTCCAGGACACCTTAAACTACTCTTTGCTCTTGGCTGAGGCTTAACCACCATGGATCAGTTCAATCAGGACTTTTGATCTTCTGTTTAGGTCATCATTGAGTTATCAGACAGTCGGTGCTCACGCATGTTAGTGAACTTCTCATTTCCTCTCTCAGCCTGGGTGATCCCTCCTCTCCATCTGCCAGGTGCTGCCTCCTTCCTACAGCTTACCACCAGCCTGCTCCGAGCGCTAAACTCCCCACCACTTGTCCCTTCTCCCCAACTGCATTAAAACTGTGTGTCATGTCTCCCCAGGCCCCGGTCCCCACTGGGTGTCAGTAAAGAATCATTCAGCTAAAATAAAAGATTTCCTTTAGATTTGTCATGTCTTCTAGACAAGATGACCTTTTTTCCCTGAAGGCTGACTTGAATTTGGAAAGGTCTGGCAGACTTGTGGGGTTGATTCTGGGAGAAGGGTGATTGCTCATACTCTTAGACCACTCAGGCAGGCTGTGGATTGCCCTGGACTTGAAACTCATGACCTTTACTTGAAACCCTAGTAAAGCCTTTGCTGGAATTGTGTCTGCAAATGGTGGCTGGGCCTGCAGTGTCTTCCAGCCAGGAAGCATTTGCAGCAGGCGCTCCAGACCCCAGGGCTCAGTCCTGGCTAGTTCTCCAGGCTTGTTGCTTTTGCTGTTGCCTCTGGCCTCCGTCTCCTGGTGGATATCTAATGCATGACTATGTCGTCATTTCTTTGAGCTGCATTTATAGACCTCAGAAACAACTCTTTGGTAAACTCAGTGCCTTATTCTGGCTACTGCCACAAAAATATCTGCCAGCCGAGTACCTCAAGTTTCTCCAGTTTCCTTCTACTTGGTAAAGATTCTTCTCATTGACCTGGTGCCTTTTTACATATGATACATATTTGAATCGAATGTGGTTCAAATCTAACTTTTTATTTTAGAGATGAGGAAACTGAACCTTAGGCTGAATTATTTCCCGAATCTAGACAGGTAGTTAATGGCAAGGCCAGGGCAAATTCATCTTCCTAAATAGTAATAGCTAAAATGTATTTCACAGGAAAAACAGACTAAGAAGATTCCAGTCTTATAAGCTAGTTCATATTATCAAATCCATATTACAGAGTAGGAAATAGAGGCTTAGGAAGCCTGAGTAAATTGTACAAGGCCGAATAGCTAGTAGGTACAGAGCTGGGATTCAAGCCCTTGCAGTGGCTGAAGGGCCCACCACCCTACTGCTGTTACTGGCAGCTCTGCTGCCTCAGTCTACCTCCTGATACCTGGTGCAGTGCTCTTAGCTCCCTCTGATCCCCATCACAGGTCTCTAAAGGGAAAAGAGGAGGGTCATTATTCCCATTTTACAGGTGAGGAAATTGAGGGTCAAGTAGGAGCTGGGTTTAGAGCCTAGGTTTCCCGATACCATTCCCCAGGGCTCTTGTTATTCCAAGGAAGAGGGATGAAAGTCAGCCCTCAAGCCTAGTGACAGGGTGAGGGTCTGTGATCTGTGCTGGCTCTGGTGGCTGGGTGCCTGATGCCCCCAGCAACAAAATATTTTAAATATCACTCCGGATAACAAAGTAATCAGTGGGAAACACTGCTTAGTTTCTTTAACTGACCAGTAAAGAGCATGCAAACTCACAAGTGTTCTTTTCACTGCTTTCCAATGTATGCTGGTGCACCCACCAGTCTGTAAGAAGTGTATTTGTTTTCCTTTTATTTGTTCTTTGTAATATTAGAGTTGTCTCACTGAACACCCATTGGCTGAAGCCCAGGGACACTTGGAGATGTTGTATTTGTCAGCTGGCCTTGGCTTACACACCCCGCTCAGACTATTATCTGGGACTCACCGTTGGTTATTCGTCTCAACTCTGCTCAGCAGAACTGCAGGTGGATTCTGCGTAAATAATAGCTCTATGCTGCCATCTACTGGCTTTCTAGAGAAGTTGCTTTACCTGTGTAATAGAAAATGCTATGAAATGGAATTATTAAATACAGATGAAGAAAACCAGAAAAAACTTAATAGATGTTTGTTCCCAGAAGAAGGAAGCCAGAGAATATTATTTCAAGACCAGAATGACTGTAAATAAAAGTAATGAAGTTAGGCTATACTTTCATTTTCTTTTCAACGTTTGCTCTACTTGCTGATATAAATTTTGCACTGAAATCAAATGCCTGCTATAGTATTAAATCCGACTGAAAGTTGAACATTATCTTGTGGCGATGTGCAATTTTCTTCTTGGATGATACTCCTGGCTAAAACCAATTTAGAAATAAGAAAGGTAATAAGGAAAAATGCTCTCAAGATTCAGCAGACAAAGATCACAGTAAAAGGGAATTCCTGAGTTAAAATGGCCTTTGTTATTCCTAAGAATGGCTCAAAAATCAATGTACTGGCTATGAGTCGTGATTCTACTTGAGGTTTTCATCTCTTGTACTGACACTTATGAACAAGGGACTTTAATCTTTGCCAGGTCCAAGACATCAAGGACGCCATGCAATTTGAGGTGCTGGTGTTTTCAGGCTCAAACCTCTGATAACTGAAAACCAAGGCAATCAGAATTTTAACCGTTTTTAGGTGGAAGGAAGTCATACAAACGTTAAAAAAAAGTGACAGAAATTTTGCTTTAAGGTAATTGTAAATGCTGATTCCTCAGCTTGGTTTTATGTTAAATGTCAACTCTCCAAATAAGCCTCCCCCATCTGCTGGCAGAGGATGGGCCTCTTGTGCTTTGCTAGGCGCTTGCTGTTTTTCTTTTATAATATTTAACATAGCTGTCTGTGATTAAATATTTATTTGTGTAATATTTGGTTAATTCCTCTCTCCCCTGTGTTTTCTCCATGCCTGGTACAGAATAGGTACTTGATATTTATTTGTTGAATGAATGAATGGCCTTTTGATACATATCCTATGGTCAATATTACTTAGCTCCAATCCTTCCTCTACATCCATATCTGTTGGTAGTTCACATTTCTGAGCCAAATCCTTGCCGCGAATTCACTCATGTTCAGTATACTTCTAAAGTATGGTCTAAGATGGGAAATCAACTCCAATTAAGTTCCAGGAAATTCAATGACCAGGGTTGACATATGAAGGGCTTCCAGATAACCAAAAAATCCAATTAACCAAAGCGCCCCATTCCCAGGTAGTTTGGTTTTCAAGGTAGCTAAACAGATACTATCCCCATGCTCAATAAAATAACATCTCAGCCTCAGTTGATAAATCAGTTTCAGGATGTAGGCAGCTTCCAGTTAGAAGTATTTGTTTCTTCAGGTGTGGGCGGTGCCGTTTTTCCCTGGGGGCCCATTCACCTGTCAGGAAGAATCTTTAGCTTTTCAGGAAAAGTTGTCATTTGAATCAGCATGCAGAATGCTGAAATCCACAATGCACTGAGAAGGCACAACCCCATGGGTTAAAACAAGGGCAATCAGCACTGACCTATCAGAGTCAGTGTCTAAATCCACCCAAAGCTTGATAGTTTCAAAAGACTTGCAGCTGGTTAAGGCAGCAGGGCCCTCTGCTGGGGACATGTCCAGGGCTCTCCTTTAAGGTTACTGATCTGGGTATGCCTTCCTGCTGCTTCTCATTCAGCCTCTGCACCGTCATTGGAGACCCGTTGGCGCATTGTCACGAGCGGGATTTGCTTCTATTTCGGCGTATGTGATGTGGATAGTGAGACCTATATACAAGGTCAGAGGTAAACTGAAGCCTTTACAAAATTGTGTTAAAGTTTATTTGGGCAAGAATTGATTTAGGAATCAAGTAGTGCCGACAGAAACTGGTAAGCACCTGCACGGAGGCACTGGAAAGGGGGAAATTACTAAGGGCAAACACGGAAGCAAGCGAGAAAGTGTTCTGATTGGCTGACGTTAAGTTTCCATTTTACTTGGGAGCGTCTTACGAATGGGGAGCAGATGTACATTGATTAGTGTGGAATATGTGCTCATTTTGATAGACTGTCCCTACTGCTTTGCTTTGCTTATCTGCAATTCTGTAGGGTGTTTTGCATTGTTCCATTTTCTCAAAAAAAGCGCCTGCAGATCAATTGCTTTTGTCTTCTGAAATATTCTTTCTCAGAAGGAGATACCTCCTGGCTATGCCCAACTGCAGGTGGCCATTTTACTTCACTTAACAACAATAAAGCTGAAACCTTGTGGCTTTATTTAAAAGCTCACTCTGATAGTTATACCTTATTGCATTAGATTTTTAATGCATATTTTGCTGTGAGTTAATTTGGTTGTTTTCTGCCTCTCTGGCAGAAAAAATAAAATGGAGTTTCTTCCTAAATAAACTTTGCTACTTGGACAACCATCTCATTTTGACCCCTAAAGTGCTCTGCCGGTAACAAACTTGATCGTACTGATGTGTGGTTCCAGAGTTTACACCAGGACTAGGAAGACCTTGAAGTTCAAAGTCAAGAGAAAGTTAGGCTATCATTTTTATGAGTTTGTGTGAAAAACATTGTCTAAAAGAAGGAAGAAACAAAAATAGTGCAGTTAGAATAGCATGATATTTCTTAGTGGTTTTGTTGGTTTGCTCATTTTATTTTGTTTTCTTTATTGAGGAAGGAAGTAATCCCATTTGTTGTAAGGTGGTTGTCTCAAAAAAATTATTAGAACAGTTGTACGTTTGCAGAAACATCATGCAGAAAGTACAAAATTCCCATCTACCCCTTGCACACCTACAATTTTCCCTATTAATAAATTTTTGCATTAGTGGGTCCTTTGCTACAGTTCATGAAACTATTACTTTAATAATACTGTTTACATTCTACTATACAATTCTATGGTGTTCTGTTTGTGTGTGGTCACTTATATGCAACCAAAAATTTCCGTTTTACCCCCTTTATAATATACAATCCAGGGGGGGTTAATTACATATGCATAGTTGTGTGTCCATCCCCTTCGTCCATTGTGAAAGCTTTTCCATCACCAGAAACAGAAACCCCATGCCAATTGAACATTAATTCCCCTTTCCCTTTCCCCTCTTGACCCCTGGTAATCTGTATTCTAGTTTCTGATTCCATGAATATGCTTATTTTGCTTATTTCACAAAAATGGAATCATATAGCATTTTCTTTTTGTGGCTGATTTATTTCATTAAACATGTCTTCAGGGTTCATCAAAGTTGTCACATGCATTAGAACATTATTCCTTTTTATGACCAACCAATACTCCATTGTATGTATGTACTACATTTTATTTATCCATTCATCTGTTGATAGATGCTTGGCTTACTTCCATCTTTTGGCAACTGTGAATAATGCAGCTATGAACATCTGGGTACAGATGTCTGTTCAAGTCCCTGTTTTCAATTCTTTTGAAATTGTGGATTCCCAGGTCATATGCTAATTTTGTACTTAACTTTCTGAGAAATCATCATGCTGTTTCCACAGTGGCTGCACCATTTTACACTCCTACCAACAATGTTGAAGTGATCCTATTTCTCCACCTCCTCTCCAGCACTTACTGTTTTCCATTTTTTAAAAAAGAGCTATTCTAGTGTGTATAAGATGGTATCTTGTAGTTTTGATTTGCATTTCCTTGATGGCTAATGACTTTGAGCATCTTTTCATGTGCTTATTGGTCATTTCTTTATCTTCTTTGGTTGAAATGTCTATTCAAGTCCTTTTCCTGTCTTTAAGTGGAATCTTATGCCTTTTTGTTTTTGAATTGTAGAAATTCTTTATAAATTCTAGATATTAAACCTTTGTCAGAATATGGTTTCCAAATATTTTCTCCCATTCTATAGGTTGTCTATTTTCTCAATAAAGCCATTTGAAACACAAAAGCTTTCAATTTTGATGTAGTCCCATTTATCTATTTTTTTCTTTCTTTTGCTCATGCTGTTGGTGTGAAGTCTAAGAAACCACTGGCTAACACAAGGTCCAGAAAAGGTTTCCTTATGTTTTCTTCTAGGAGTTTTATAGTTTAGGTCGTTATATTTAGGTCCTTTAGCTCTATATCCATATTTAGTTTATTTCTATACATATTTTTCCCTTTCCTCTTTGAATCAATTGAGGAAATTTGTTTGAACTTCTTTGGTTAGTTGTTCCAGTGTCTGTGTTTCCTCTGAAGTTTTAATTTATTCCTTTGAATGAGCCATATGTTCTCGTTTCTTTGAATGGTTTGTGATTTTTTGCTGTATCTGGTCATTAGATTATTTTGATGTGCTAACTCTGGAAGTCAATTTCTTGCTCATGCCTAGGGATTTATTGCAGATTGGCTACATATTGAGGCTCTTCTTCAATACTTGGTCCAGCTTACACTGAACCTGTAGGGCAGCCCATGTCTCAGGTCTTCAGCCCCTGCCTCTTGCTCTGGGCATGCACTTCAGTTTTTAAACTTACCCTATTATGTACAACTCTTTGACCTCCAAAGATGATTTTCTTTCCTCTGTTCCTTCTTTGGGAATCATGGGCTGTTCTGTTTGTTTTTGTGCTAAAGGTAAGCAATTCCTTTATCAAGACCTCTACTTTTATTTATTTACTCATTTTTGAGCTACCTCCAGCCCTTGTCAAATATTTGTTGGTCAGTGAAGAACCTAAGACAGATGTCAAAGTGCAACCTGATCATTTACCATTATAATTGGCAATGGGATACTTGTAAGCTTTGTTTGTATAACACTACTTAGCACATAGTAAGCAGTCAATCTGTATTTGCCTATTTTTAAATGTATGCCAAACATCGCTTTGATATATAATCTGGTCTTTTTGCCATGAACAAGGATTTGCCATGAATGGCGCCTTCTCTGTATAGCCAGTTTCCGTTTTTAATGAAAAGATGAACATTCTTTTTTTTTTTTTTTTTTTTTTTTTTTAAAGAGAGAGGGAGGAAGGGAAGGAAAGACAGAGAGAAGGAAGGAAGGATGGAAGGGAAACATCTTTAAACATTTTCTTGTTTTATTGTATTTTGTTTGTTTGTTTGTTTTTTACATGGGCTGGGGCCGGGAATCGAACCGAGGTCCTCCGGCATGGCAGGCAAGCACTTTGCCCGCTGAGCCACCGCGGCCCGCCCAACATTCTTATATTTAAATCAGTCATTTGTTAGTTTGGACAGTGCAAAGCAATTAGCTTTAGAAAATCCTGTAAAGATGAGGATCAGACCATAAACTCGGGTGATTTCCTGAAGGTGAGCTGATAGTATTGTCATTAACAATGATACCGATAGGTGATAGTAATAATAAAAGTTATTATAGTAACTGAAAGTGATTGAGGGCGTTTATGTGCCAGACCTTGTACTATGTCTTTTAAATGTGTTGTCTCCTGTCATCTTCAGCACAACAGCACAATGTGATTGTTATTCTGCCCATTTTAAGAGTGAGAGAAGTTGAGATCAGGTTAATGATCTGCTTGTCCCATAACACACAACCATTAAGGATTAGATGTGGAATTCAAATTTGGTTATTATTTTTTAACTCTAATGACTATTTACTTTCCGTTAGTTTATGCATAATTTTACCTAGAATGCATCAAACTTTCAGTCTGTATCCATGGTTTTCATTCAACATACTTGGGTAAATACACCAGTTTTCCACTTTTATAGTCAGTACAGATCTAAAGATTGATTCTAGACCCATTACTTTACTTTGTTTCTTAATTATATCCAGTGTTTTACAAGAATAAATTTACTTGAACTTGGAGTTCCAGTATGATGATGGCACTCTTCTCTCCTTACAAATCCTGGTAGAGGACAGGCTGATTATTTTCGAGGACACTGTAGCATCTATTAATGAGGCAGGTGATGTCCCAGTGGAAAATAAAAACAGAAAGGAAGTGGCAAGCTGGGTATCAGTGCCCCCAATTGAAAAAATAAAGTTGGTTGGGCCAGATTGTCACCACCTCATCTAAGTATAAATAGAATTATTTAAAAGGAACATCTCTATCTCTCTCCCCTCCCTCCCCTCCCTCCCCTTTCCCCTCCTTTTTGTTCCTTCCTTATTTCCCTAAATTAGTCATATTAAAATATATCACTTAGCTTTAATCATGCTGAATGAGCCATCTGCTTCTGAATTTCATCAAAAAGCATAATTTGATCATGGCTGCAATAGAGGAATATTTGCATTATTTATATTATAAGCAAATGAGTCTGACATTTATACCATTGTGGCCTAAATTCTCCTAAATCTTGTCTTATATGTGAAATGTGTATGATGTGTGGAGTCTCAGAAAGCTCTTAAAAAGGTTTTCACAGTTGAAAAGCCCCTTTGAAGTTTTCAAGACTTGAAAGCTGAGATATAGAATACATGAATATTTCCTAAGTTCTCAAAATGATTCACAGGTAATCCAGATTTAGTCTCGGGATTTTTGTATGATCAATGAGTGAGAAGTATATCAAGCAGGTGTCACTTAACCACGAGTGCAATACACTAAATCTACTACATTAATCCTACAAATATTTAGCTACAGTACAGCATTAGAGAAACTCTCCTTGTAGTGTCTATTTTGGAAAATATAATAAATACAAATCTATGTTTGGATATTTAGTGTCATTTGCAAAAAACAATTGCTTCTTTTTAGTGTAGCCATTTTAATACATTTGAATAATTTAATGGTAGGTATAATTCTATTTGTTTTATTTAATATCCCTCATTTGGAGAATGGAAATTTATTGAGCATGTTTCTGAGCAGAATCTTCCCGAGATACAACATCTATCTTGGCAATTGAACTATGAAGCAGGTGGAAAAGAAGGGAGGATATTGCCAAAAGAAAAATAATTTGTCAACCCTGTTGTCCACGTATTTACAAGAGACGAAGAGTCAAAACATATGGTATACAAATGGCTGAGGAATTTGACAGAGAAACATATAAATATGTACAAACTAAACAAAAATATTTTGCAGATGTAAATTAATTCACTCTCATGTGTAATTTGAATTTTCAAAAGATAAAGGAAGAAAGACAAGAGAAAAGAGGGACAATGGGAGGGAGGGAGAGAAGAAGGAAGTAAGGAAGAAAAGAAATAGGCAAGCAGGCAGGGAGGCAGGAAGGAAGGAGAGAAACATCAGTCACACCAGAGTCTTGTAGTCTGGAGTTTAAGGTACTCCCCAGGGAAGCATTTCAGAATTGCCTTAATGCTACCCAGAGAGTGGATGTGGACAGTGACCAGTGCCTGCCTTTTGATGTCTCTTCCTCTTTCTTTTTCTCTTTCTTTATCCTTAGAGTATATTTGGTATTTATGCTGAGATTTATAAATCCATTAATTTCAAACATCTCTGGATTTTATGTAAGAAAGACTAAATGCATTCTTGATGTGCTGAAAAATACTGGAAACAAGTTTTTTGAAGAATTGAACAGATTCTTACGAATATGTTGAATAAAGGAATGCATTGGTGATTTAACTTGTGGCTTAGTTTTCTACAGGAATCCACGCCATGGCAAACATGGAATTGTGACTGTACTTCGGCAGATTGCTGCTTTTGTTCTTTAGGTTAGTGAGAGAAGAAGGGCTACTCACACCTGGTGTGAGTGTGTGTGGGAGTGTGTGTGCACCTCCTTGGACAATCAGGAAAGTGAACAGGCCTGGAATATTGGTCTGAGGGCAGAAGACAGGGCAATCCAGAATTGGGGGACAAGTCCGAGTTAGTGGGCTCACGTTTGAAAGCCCACTCATGCCTTCCACTATATATATTTTGTAGCCACTTTCATATATATTCCTTTGTAGCCACTTTCATAGATATTTTTTTGCTTTCAATTTTTGTGATTCCTTTCCACTCTAGTAACAGCATTTTTAACACACTAGCAAATTAGGACAAGTGAGTGAAAGCTGGTAGGAAAAGGGAATCTGAACAGTAATTTTCTAGATTAGACATACTTCTGATAAGAGCAAGAGGAAGAAACTAGCATTTGTAGGATATTTTTCTACCCTTGCTGGTTCTTCCATTTAAATGAATTGAACTTTAAGCTTTATCTTTCAGACATCGGGAACCCCAGCCAAGTTCCTTAGATCCTGTCCTATCAAACATTTCCACTGACCTTCTTCACAGCATTGGTGTCTGATGTAAAGTCTGAGTCCCAGGGGCTGGAATCAGAAGAAACAGCAGTGGAGTCTGCTAAGGCTTTTTAATTTTTTTTGTAATAATCTCTACTAAGAATCAGTTGCACAGTAGACGGTACCTCCAGCTCCTGCCCATGCTGGGTCGAAAGCCTGAGAAAGTGCTGAGGGCAGCAGTTGGCATTTAAGTTACATACAGGGGAGGGCAGGAAGATAGGGAGAGTATCTTCAGTTTTCCTCTTTGTAATTCCTGCTCTCTTCTTGAGAGGCAAAAGAAAGAATCATGTGTAGAGTTGGTGTAAGCCCAGCAGCCACACCAGTCATTCTCTCTATTTATTTCCAGAGTTTTATGAAATAGTGTTATCTTTGAAGGCAATCAGGCAGTTGATTAAAAGAAATTAAACATCTATTTACTTTCTATTTCTGCCTTTTCATTTCTGCCTGTGGAGAAACTCTGAAGATATATTTCTACAACTGAATAAAAAGACAGGAAGTGTAGTTAAATTAAATAAATGCTTAAATAATTCTTAGTGTCGTCAAAAGTACCCAAAAAGTTTGTTTTCTTGATAGACTGATTGATTTGCTTTTCATTTTTTATCTAGATGATTCATTTTTGTTTACATGCCTCATTTCTTCTAGCAGGAAGATGCCAATGCATTCTAATTTATAGGCGTTTTGGATGGGCTGCCCATAAGAAGAGAAAATGCCAATGAGAAAATATGGTTATGCCGTGGTTTGGGGGCTAAGTTTTGATGTTTATATTCCAGTGTGGTTAATTATTATTGACTTTAATCACCTTATTTTACATACAATAAAACGCACTCATTTTAAGTGTATGGTTCAACAAAGTTTGATTAATGCATACATCCATGGAATCACCACTAAAGTCATGTAGGAATGTTTTGACACCTTGAAAGATTCCCTTATGTGCATGTGCCTCATGTGTCAATTCCCTTCAAGCCTCAGGTCCTGGGCAACCATGGATTGGTCTTCTATCATTGCAGATTAGATCTGTCTTTTCTAGAGTTTCAAATAAATTTAATCATACAGTATATACCTCTGCCAATTTGAAACTGTTGTTTATCTCAGAAAAGCTAAATTCTTTAATCCTCATTCAGTATTGCTGGGTGGGATCTTTTTTATTGTTTCCATGGAGATGGGACCCACCCAATTGTGGGTGGTAACTTTTGATTAGATGGGGAGAAGTGTCTCTACCCATTCAAGGTGGGGCTGCTTACTGGAGCCCTTTAAGAAGGAACCATTTTGAAAAAAGCCAACAGAGCCCATGTAGCCAGAAATCTTTGGAAATGCAGAAGGAAAATGCCCCTGGAGAAGCCATGGAAGAAGCCTGAAGACAAAGATAGCAGACGTTGCTGTGTGCCTTCCCAGATGAGAGAGAAACTCTGCACTTCATTGGCCTTCTTGAACTATGTTATCTTTCCTTGGATGTCTTAGTTTGGACATTTTCATGGCCTTAGAACTGTAAACTTGCAACTTAATAATTCTCCCTTTTAAAAGCCATTCTGGGGTGCGCAGGTGGTTCAGTGGTAGAATGCTCACCTTCCATGCAGGTCCTGAACCATGCATCCAAAACAAAAAGCCATTCTGTTTCTGTTATATTGCATTCTGGCAGCTTATAAGCTAAAACATATTTGGTGCCAGAGAAGTGGGGTATTGCTGTGTTTGCAAATACCAAATATCTTAGAATGGCTTTTTAAATGGATAAGAGTAAGATTCTGGAAGAGTTGTGAGTAGCTTGGTAGAGAAGGTCTAGAATGCTTTGAAGAGACTATTGATAGAAATGTGGATTCTAAAGGTACTTCTGCTAAGGCCAGACAGAAATGATGAATGTGGTATTGCAAACTGGAAGGAAGGCAATCCTTGTTTTAAGGTGGCAAAGCATCTTGTAAAATTGACTACTGATTTTGGATGGAAGACAGAGTTTAAAAGCCATGAACTTGGCTATTTAGTGGAAGAGATTTCCAAATTAAGTGTAGAAAATGCATCCTGGTGTTTCCTTGCAGCTTATAGTGAAATGTGACAGGAAGGAGATAAGCTGAGAACTAAACTCTTGAGTACAAAGAAACCAAAAGCAGATCATTTGGAAAATTCTGAGCTTTTGGAAAGGGAGACCCCAGAGAATAGTGCCCTACATGAGGATTTAATCAAATATGGAACCAGTCAGCCATTTCAGAAAAAGGCAGTATTGGAGATTGAGTTATCCAGGAAGGATTTGTGGAAAATCCTCTTGTCTGGTGGTTATGATGCCTCCCTGCTGCATAGAAAATCAACAAGAGTATTGTGGGATCTGTATAAACAGAACCACTGCCAGTCTGGAATAAAAGGGGCAGAAAGGGGACAAATTGAAGGAAAAATTTTGAATGTGGAAAGAACATGTCTTTTGGGGATCCTAAGGGTAGAATGTGCTCACTTGAAACTGTCATGTACTCCAGAAAAGCCTTGGTCCTTAATCCTTATTTGGTATTTTTGGGTGGCAAATTGTGCCAATTGTGGGTGGTAACTTTTGATCAGATGGTTTCCATGGAGGTGTGTCTCCACCCAGCCAAGGTGGGGTTACTTACTGGAGCCCTGTAAGAGGGAACCATTTTGGAAAGAGCCACAGAGTTCACACAGCCAGAGACCTTTGGAGATACAGGAGGAAAAGGCTCCCAGGTAAGTCTTATGAAATGGGGAGAGAAAACTAGAAGATTTTGCTGTGTGCCTTCCCAGCTGGGAGAGAAACGGTGAATGTCATTGGCCTTCTTCAGCCAGGTTATCTTTTTCTGGATGCCTTAGTCTGGACATTTTCATGGCCTTAGAACTGTAAACTTGCAACTTAATAAATTCCCTTTTTTAAAAGAAACATTCTGTTTCTGGTATATTGCATTCTGGGATCTTACAAACTAAAACAATACCCTTTGGGTCTGTTTTCTTTCACTATACATGTCAATTTGAAAGTTTTTTTCATGTTGTGTGTATTTATAGTTTATTGCATTTTATTGCTGAGTAGAATGCCTTTGTATACAACATTATGTATACCGCAAATTATATACCAAAATTTATTTATACACTTACTCACTGATGAACATTTGAGTTGTACTCAATTTAGGGTTATTATAAATAAAGCTGCTATAAATATTTGTGTATAAGTCTCTGCATGAACATATGATTTTATTTCTCCTGGGTAAATACCTAGAAGTCAGAAGACTGAATCAAATGGCAGATGTACATTTAACTTTTTTTTATTAATTAAAAAAATTAACGAACAGAACATTTAGATATCATTCCATTCTACATATACAATCAGTAATTCTTAATATCATCACAGAGTTGCATAGTCATCACTTCTTAGTGCATTTGCATCAATTTAGAAAAAGAAATAAAATGATAATAGAGAAAAAAAAAAGACTATACATACCATACCCCTTACCCCTCACTTTCATTTACCACTAGCATTTCAAACTGAATTTATTTTAACATTTGTTCCCCCTATTATTTATTTTTATTCCATATGTTCTACTCTTCTGTTGATATAGTAGCTAAAAGGAGCATCAGACATGAGGTTTTCACATTCACAGAGTCTCATTGTGAAAACTATATCATTATTCAATCATCATCAAGAAACATGGCTACTGGAACACAGCACTACATTTTCAGGCAATTCCCTCCAGCCTCTCCACTACATCTTGAACAACAAGGTGATATCTACTTAATGCGTAAGAATAACCTCCAGGATAACCTCTCGACTCTGTTTGGAATCTCTCAGCCATTGACACTTTGTCTCATTTTACTCGTCCCCCTTTTGGTCGAGAAGTTTCTCTCAATCCCTTGATGTACATTTAACTTGAAAGAAACTTTTTTCAGAGTGGCTGCAGCATTTTGCATTTCCATCAGCAGAGTATAAAGGTTCTGATTCTCCCACATCCATGAACACTTATTACAGTCAATATTTTAAATTTTAGCCATTCTTCTAGGTATATAGTGGGATCTTATAATTAATGCATTCGTTCTAATTATAACGAAGTCTTTAAGAAGGATTGAGTGTCTTCCTGGGCACTTTTCTCTGGTCCACCCTTTCTTAGTCTCAGGGCTACTTCATGAAGACTGCCGTTTTACCACTTTCCAATCCAGATCTGCCTCCAAGACATCTTGACCTTTCACAATCATGAAGGGAAAGGTTCCTTCTCTATGGATTCTCCCTTTCAAACCAGGTTCAGGCTGAAGCATTCATCTCTTTCTCAGGGAGCTGAAATACTGAATGAACTTTCCCTCTGGTGAGAACTCCAGAACAGATTCTCAAGATGAGACTCAACATTGGTAGGCTCAAAATATTTGGGCCTATCCCAAAACTGGCTAACCCAATAGATATAGCTTCCAAATAAATCATAAACACCACAAATAGCAGTTAGTTCACTTTCAGTGTGTCACGAACAACTCTAGAATGGTGTCTGCTTTCAAAATCCTTTCTTTTTTTACACAGGAAAGTTAAAATTTCTTTATTCATTTGCTGGCAGGTAGAAGATATGATCTGGATAACAACCACAAATTAAGAGATTAACTTTTTCCTCCTTAGTGAAGAATGGAGCTAGGGAACAGAAAACTTCCTGGGAATCAGAAAAAAACAGACAAAATAAATACAGTCTGTTACCTCTCGCTGGAGCTTTGTTCTTGCAGGAGCCAGGCTTTAGGAGGACCTTGATAACTCAGTTCTTTCAGATATGGTTAAAGAAAACTAAGCCCACCTTATACCATTTTTATTTCTATTAATGCATTAATGTGTAATTCACTTTCAAATAGACACCCTGAGTTTAAGTTTGGGGAGAATAAGAAAAATTTAATATCAACTTAATATATTTATATATATATCCATGATAAACATTTTCTGTATCTGTGAAAAGTTCAGTAGAGAAGCTATGAAGCAACGAATCAGACTATCTTCAAAAAATCAATATATAGGACATTCCCAGCCAGAGCTGGCTTCTATTTGGTCAGAAGTTTGTTTGTTTATTCATTCATTCATTCAGTTTTATTGTGGTTATATATATATATATATTAAACACTCAATTTCCCAATTTAACCACTTTCAAGTGCACAACTTAATGATATTAATTACATTCGTAATATTTTGCTACCTTCACCACCATCCATTCCAAAAACTTTTTGATCACTTTTCAAGGAATTTACTTATCTGGCTTATCTGAAGTGAAGGGCAGCAGTTCTCAGGGTTTGAATTACCCCCAGTGTTTCTCCACTTGGAGGCAGGACTGCAGCTATCCACAGATGGAGCACGTTCTGTAAAGAGCACAGAATCGTTTACAAGGGTGATTTTTTTAAAAAAGGAATGCTTAACAAGTCTTTCTGTTCATTTCACAGTAATTTCGTGCAGAGCTCCTGTCTCTTTAGCTTATGTCTACCCAAAGCTTTTGCTCAAAGACTCTTGATTTACATGAACTTGCTCTGAATATTAATGATTCTAATAGTGAATAATATTATTGAGCATTTCCTAAACACAAAGCTGTTGGAATGACTTATTTTATTTAATCCTTAGACAATCCTGTGAAGTAGGTGTTTCTTATTATTCTTACTTCTCAAAACAGGATACCTTGGCTTAGAGAGGAAAAGTATCTACCATGAGTCACCCAGCAAGTGGTGGACCTGGGATCCAACCCGCTGTGTGACAACAGAGCCTGTGCTCTGAACCGCGACACCAGAGAATGTGTTCTGAACACATAGGTCCTCAGTTCAATCAGAATCAAATAATCATAACTGAGTGGGAAAAATTAGTAGTATTGAAATGTTAAAACATTACCATAGAACTAGACATGTAATAAAGACGTGCAGGTGGCCCTGCCCTGTCTCTCCTGGACTTGTCCCTGTGTCATGATTTTCTTTTTTCCTTTCATATCTAGGTACTTCTAAGCAGATGTGGAAATCAGGCGTAGCCCTCTGTAAACATGAGAATAGGAAGTAATATATAATACCTCTCTCTAATATATAAAATGTCCAGAATTAAGACTTTTTGAGCTATGCTTGAGCATGGGCAGAAGGTCTTTGTGGGAGTCTTGGTACAGAAAGAGCTGGTACCCCTTAGTCGTCCTTATACCCCTCCACCACTCTTATGGCCAGCAATGGGGACAACCGTCCTATCTGAGCAGATTCTAAAAGTAATATATTTTCAGACTACAAGACATAGGGAGGTTGGGCAAAGGGTAACTTTTTTAACTGCTTGCTTCCTCTACTGATAAAACAATGTTTTTAGGCAGTGATGCTTATGAAGAATTTAGTGATGTTCCCTCTTGGAATCAGGCTTGATCAAAGACTGGATTCCCTTGAGATAGACATTATGTGTCCAATGAATCCACCTGTTTTGGTTTGTCAAAGCTGCTGGAATGCAATAAACAAGAAATGGAATAGCTTTTATAAAAAGAATTTATTAGATTACAAGTTTACAGTCTAAGGCTATAAAAACATCCAAACTAAGGCATCCAGAGAAAGGCACCTTGATACAAGACAGGCTCATGTCTGTCGCATGGGAAAGCATGCAGCTGGTGTTTGTTGTTCTTGTTCCCAGTTCCATTGCTTCCAGCTTCTGGTGCCATGGTTTCCTCTCTGAGCATCTGTGGGTCTTCACTTAGCTCCTCCAGGACACAACTCTGGGTCCTGGCTTGCTTAGCATCTCATGGGAAGGCACCTGGTGACATCTGCTAGGCTCCTGGTTTCTGCTCTTAGTACTCCAAGCATCTCCAAATGTCTGCATTTCTCTCGGCTCTGAAGCAACTGTTCTTCACACTTCTGCATCTAAAATTTTTCCAAAATGTTTCCCCTTTTAGGGGACTCTAGTGAACAAGACCCAACTTGAATGGGTGGAGTCACATTGCCATCTAATGTAAAGGCCACACCTATAATTCAGTGTGTCAATCTCAATGGAAACAATCTAATCAAAGGTTTCCACCTTACAATATGGAATCAGGATTAAAGGACATGGATTTTCTGGGGTAAATAACAGCTTTAAACTGGCATATCACCTAATATTCTGTCTACCAGTAGGCACTTTTTTTTGGGGGGGGGGGTGTGCATGGTCTGGAAATTGAGCCTGGGTCTCCCACATGAAAGGCAAGTGTTCTACTACTGAATCACTCATGCACCCTCAGTAGGCACTTTTAATATTAACATTATGGTAGAACTTAGGACCCTTGGCTAGAAGGAAATGTAGAAATAGGGCCTGGAAATTACTTAAAATATTAGGTGTGGCTGTTTTCATGTCCCAGGGAGGGGCCTGCTGTATTCTTTTTGCACATGTGCCTTCTCCCCCATCCTCTGTGATCATACTTTTTAAGACAGCAGTAGGTACTTGTCATCTGATAGTACCTAGAACATCAGGCTAAATGCACAGCAGCTACAAAATATGTATTGATGCATTTTCTCAAAAGGATACCCTCTGCCAGTGCTCCCTGTCCTCTTCCATCTGGGGTCATATGTTGTGTTTCTTCTGACTTCCCTGCCCTGTGCAGAATGACCAATCGGATTACAGTTGACTGCTCTGCTCAGGGCACTGGCTGAAATGCCTTTTAACAACACTAATCCCCTCCTTTGAGTTGTGTACCTGTGAGGCCCTAAAGCAGAGCTTACGTTCAAAGTCTCCTGATCAAGGCAGGGAAACAAAATGGATAGATGGACTACTGATAGTGCAGAAGGATTTACTGATACTCAACAAATAGTTTCCCAGAGCCAAAGTTCCTTATCATGAGGAGTTAAACTATAGGAAGTTTGCAGTTAGCTTCTTGGAGCCCCTGCCATTATCACAACTTCCCCTCCTGCCCAACTCAGCTAACATGAAGTGTGCTGGAGGGATGGTGATACAATCTAGGCACAATTCCAAGTAGAAACATCTTTTTCTTATATGTTACGGTTTCCAATATTATATCCCTATATTTTACTTCATCTGGCTTTCTAGCTAATCCTTTTTATGTGACCATGGCTTTCTAGGGTCCTGCCCTGGTTGTGTGGTACCTTAGGCTCCACATAGTGGCCTTACTAGGTCTTCACTAACTTATGATTGTTGTGTGTGTCCTTTGGGGTTCTGCCCGGAGATGCACCACTAATAATTGATTAAAATGAGAAGAAGGTGGTCATGGTGGCTCAGCAGGCAAAGTTCTCGCCTGCCATGCCAGAGACCTGGGTTCAATTCCTGGTGCCTGCCCATGCAATAAAAAAAGAGGTGTTAGAAGCATCTAACAGCCTTGCTGCCTTTTTAGACAATATGCACATATCAATAACTGTCTTCAGTGTGGCTTTGACTATCTGCATCATGGGCTTTGCCTTTTCTATTTTTGATTTTGGATAAAGTCTCTGCCAGTTTTTCTTTCATTCATTGTAATTTAACGTGGATCTTTTGAGTGCTGAAAGCATTTCCTCTACCACCATACTGAGTTCTCTCTGGGACTCTGAAGGTAAGAACAAAAATCCATGCCATCAAGAAGCTTTCAGTCAAAAGGGAATGGCAGATAAGTATGTATAAATCTATAATTCAAGGAAAAGTTTAGTGCCATGGTAGAGTTACACATTGCTTTGGGAGCATAGAGAAAGGAGTAATTAATTCCAGCTGGGATGAAAGCTCCAGTTTTACTTGTTAAATTTACTAGTGCTTAAAGTCTGGGAAAACATCTGTCAAATAAAGATATGCCTATTCCAGAGCTGCTTCCTTTTCATATACTTAATGTGCAATTGCACGGCCCAGCAGCATAGAGGAGGAGACCACCTGCAGTCCTCAGTGGCTGAAAATGGTCCCCAGCACATCTTGGTGATTTAAACTAAGCTATTCCTGTTTAAACAATGACAACAAAATGCCAGGTAAAGCTATTACCACCACCACCATCACCAAAAAGCAAAACCCATTTCTTTAAAAACACTGATGAGCCGATAAGATAATGGATAGCTGCTGGAGACATGTAAACAGAATATCCAAGTACCAAAGCTGTTTGTCCCAGGGGCGTTTGTCCATGCTGCTCTCTTGGATTTTATTTGCAGCCTTGTGGGGCAAGAGGGACAGATGTGAAGTCTTGGGACTGCCTAGTGGGTGACCCTGAGAGGACTCACTTCCCCATGTTAAGCTGAGATCATTAAGGGTTATGCTATTATGATATATATGGATAAGCACTAAACCTGATACTAGGGTTGCCAGGTAAAAATACAGGATGTTTTAAAAAAAACAATTTTTTTAAATAAGTATGTTCCTTGTAACACTTAGGACATACTTATACTAAAAAAAAAATGTTGTTAATCTGAAATTTACATTTAACTGGGCATCTTTTATTTTATTTGCTAAATTTGCAAACACATCCATTACCCAACCTGAAACTTCAAACTGCAAAGAAGGCTACTCTGCCTTAAGTAGGGCAGAAGAAATAAGAAAGGAAAAAACAAAAACCAGTCCGAGGAGTTTGTGACCATGGATAAAATAACTGATAAAATAACTTCTTTACTCATGAACGTGGATGAAGAAGTAAAGTTCCAGTGGTGGCCCCTGCTTCTGTAGGAGCAGCACAATACCTCACTGGGTTTTAGAATCAACATTGGCCCCAGGGAACCCAACAAAAACTTGTTTGAGAGGGATACTCAGCTAGCTGTCAAAAATAACTGGGCACAAAAGAAACAGGAGCAAGAGCCACCAACATTAGAAAATTAGAAACTGAAGCAGCATTCAAATGTTGGAATTATCATAGGCAGAGTTTAAGCCCCAGTGATCCCTGTATTTAAAGAACCAAATTGATGAGCTTTAATATATTTCAAAATTGTATAGCAGATTTGAGGGAAAAAACCCAGAACTTCTATAAATGAAAAAGTGCATTAACTAAAATCAAAAGATGTCAGACATTAGACTGGATTTAGTAGAAAAGATAATTAGTAAATTTTGGAATCGTATTAGAAGAATTACCCAAATTTAGCACAATCCTTATGTGTGCCCTCAATTTTCATCAAAGAATGAGCCAAATTGGAAATTGGCCCCTGAAAGATTGTTGTCCCCTGAAAGAATAACAAATTTTAATAACTTATTGTGCTGGTTTGAAATTGCTGTGTACCCCAGCAAAGCCATGTTCTTTTAATCCAGTTCTGTGGGGGCAGACCTGTTGTGGGTGGGGCTTTTTGAATAGGTTATTTTCATAGAGGTGTGATCCACCCAATTCAAGGTGGGTCTTAATCCTTTCCTGGAGCCCTTTGTGGGAGAGAAGCTAAGAAAGAAAATGCCCCAGGGAGAAGCAAGAAGGACCCCAGGAACTGAGAGAGCTTTTTGAAACCAGAAGCTGGGAGAGAAGGAAAGCAGATGTCACCATGTGCTGTCCCCTGTGACAGAGGAACCCCTGGATGCCAGCTGCCTTTCCTCTGAGAAGTTATCCTTTTGTTGGTGCCTTAATTTCAACTTTTTTCATAGCCTTAGAACTGTGAATTTGTAACTTAACACATTCCCTTTGAAAAAGCCAACCTATTTCTGGCATATTGCATCCTGGAAGCTTTAGCAAACCAACACAGATTTTGGTACCATAGAAGTGGGGTGCTGCGATTTGCAAATTCCAAAAGTTCTGGAATGGCTATATAAGTGGATAAGGGGGAAGATTCTGGAAGAATTGTAAGGAACTTAATAGGAAAGGCCTAGAATGCTTTGTAGAGATTGTTGGTAGAAATATGGACTCTAAAGATACTTCCGCTGCACCTTAGACAGAAGTGTTACTGCAGAAGTATGTTACTGCAAACTGGAGGAAAGGTGACCTTTGTTTTAAAATGGCTGAAAATTTGGCAAAATTGAGTACTGTTGTTGAATGGAAGACAGAATTTGCAAGCACTGACCTGGGATATCTAGCTGAGGAAATGTTCAAACTAAATATGGAAAATGCAACCTGACTTCTCCTTGCAGTTTATAATAAAATGTGAGAGGAAAGGGATAAGCTGAGAGCTGAACTCTTGGTACAAAGAAACCAGAAAATGATAGTTTGGAAAATTCTGAACTTTTGGAAAGTGAGATGCCAGAGAATAGTGCCCCATGAGAGGATTTAACCAAACATGAAACCAGTCAGCCATTTCAGAAAAGGCCAGGATTGGAAATACAGTTATCCAGGAAGGATTTGTGGAAGTCCTGTTGTCTGATGCATGCCAAGCCAACAATTTGTTTTTGCAAGATCTGTATGAATGGAACCACAGGCAGTCTGGACCAAAAATGACAAATTGAAGGAAAAATTACTTCAAAGGCAGAACCCTGGAACATAAGGTCTGGAGCCAAGAAATTCCAGGCCAGGAGGTGGGCCCACCCATGCATGTGAAGATGGTGAATTTATCCCAGAGTCAGAAGGCAGGCCTTCCACCTCAATGTTCAGGAAGAATTTTGGTGCCCAGGCCTCAGAGAGGGGGAGCACCTTCCCCAGGGATTGGGGAGAGCCTAGCCACCACCCCATTGTTCTGAAGGGGTTGAGTGTGTCATTATGGCAGAGTGTCTGGCTGCCGCCCCAGTGCTTAGGATGGAGCTGAGGACAAGGTGGTCTCTCCAATGCTTGGATATGTTAAAACCCTCACTCCAGTATTTGCAGAGATCAGGGCCACTGTATAAACCCTTGGAGAGGATGGAATTGCTGCTTTCTCAAGCTTCAAGGATAAAACATCATTCTATAAAAGACTCTCAGAAAAAATCTAATGAAGTAGGCTCTGCAGGTTTTTGAAACTGGATCTGGTGATGCTTATTATCCTTTCAATTTCTCCCTACGGCAATGAGAATGTTTATCCTATAACTGTCCCTCAAGATAACTTGTTCTGACTTTCACAGGTCCATAGGCAAAAGAGAATTTTTCCTTACATCAGACCATGCCTGTAACTGATTTGATGAGACTTTGTACTGTTTTCGAACTTGTATTGTATTTGTTTGTATTGTTAATGAAATAGTTTAAGCTTTCTGTGATATTGCGATGGAATGAATGTATTTTCTATATGGAAGGAACATATCTTTATGGGGTCCAGAGGCTGGAATGTGCCGGTTTGAAACTGTTGTGTACCCTAGAAAATCCATGTCCTTTTAATCCAATCTTGTGGGAATAGAGCTAATGTGGGCGGGGCCTTTTGATTAGGTTGTAACCTAATGGAAATATAACCCACCTAATTCAAGGTGGGTCTTAATCCTTTCATGGTGTTCTTTGTGAAAGAGAAGCTAAGAAAGAAAATGCCTCAGAGAGAAGCAAGTAGGACCCACAGGAGCTGAGAGAGAAGTTTGAAACTAGAAGCCAGGAGAGAAGGACAGTAGATGTCACCATGTACCTTCCCATATGACAAAGAGACCCCAGCTGCCAGCTGCCTTTCCTCTGAGAAGTCATTCTCTTGTTAGTGGCTTTATTTGAACTTTTTCACAGCCTTAGAACTGTAAATTTGTATCCTAATAAATTTCCTTTGAAAAAGCCAACCCATTTCTAGTATATTGCATTCTGGCAGGTTTAGCAAGCTAAAACACTTATTAAACAGTAAATTTTAATAAAACTTGTTCCCAGTTGAGTGATTACAACAATAAAAAGAAAAATGCATAGAACAAAATTTTTTAGAAGGTCAGGGGCAAAATTATCATTATTTTCAAATAATGTGAGTCTTGACTCAGACAAGCCAGGAGAATCTACTGAAACCCATTATAAATAGTATAAGATTCCAGTAAAGTGATTAGTTAAAAGTAAACTATACTAAAGTGAAACTTTCTTGTACACTCAAAGTAATCAACATAAAACGTTCTATAACATGCATATTAATAAAGTTAGTGTGGTATTTGAAAGAACTATATATGAAAACTACTTAGCATTACAAATATCATGTTTTTGGATGGTGTTCCAGTTTTAATCTGTGGTGGACCCCAGAAAAGACATGTCCACTAATCCTCATTCTGTATTGCTGACTGAAAGCTTTTTGATGGTTCCCATGGAGATGTGACCCACTCAACTGTGGGTGGTAACTTTTGATTAGATGATTTTCATGGAGGTGTGTCTCTACCCATTCAAGGTGGGTTGCCTACTGGAGCCCTTTAAGAGGGAACCATTTTGGAGAGAGTGATGAGAAAGCCACGAGAGCAACGAGAACCATGAGAGCCCATGCAGCCAGAGACCTTTGGAGATGAAGAAGGAAAATACCCCAGAAGGAGCTTCATTAAACAAGAAGTCTGGAGAGAAAGCTAGCAGACGTCACCATGTTTGCCATATGCCTTTCCAGTTGAGAGAGAAACCCTGAAATTCATTGGCCTTTCTTGAGTGAAGGTAACCTCTTATTGATGCCTTAATTTGGACATTTTTATAGACTTGCTTTAATTGGGACTTTTCACGGCCATAGAACTAACTTATTAAATTCCCTTTTTAAAAGCCATTTCATTTCTGGTGTATTGCATTCTGGCAGCTAGCAAAATAGAACAGATGCGAAGAATAAATACTATGAATATGAATTTTCTATAAATTAATCTATATCCTCATATATCTTAATCAAAATTCCAACTTTAATTCAGGAAAATAAGACTATCATGGTCACATGCTATATGTGAGCTGGAAATACTATTAAGTTACAGTAACTAAGATTCATATAGAGAAAAATGGAACAAACTTTCAGGAACACTTGGATTTAGAACATGATCAAAGAGGCTGTGACTAATTGAAACTGTTATATATCCCAGAAAAGCCATGTTCTTTAATCCTGATTCAATATTGTAGGGTGGATCTTTTGATTAAGTTATTTCCATGGAGATGTGACCCAATTATGGGTGGGAGTTTTTGGTTAGGTGGTTTCCATGGAGATGTGTCTCCACCCATTCAAGGTGGGTCACTTACTGGTGTCCATTAAGAGGGAACCATTTTGGGAAAAATCTCAGAGACAACACGAAGAAAATTTGGAGATGTAGAAAGAAAACACCCCCAGGAAGCTATTTGAAATCAGAAGCCAAAGGACCAGCAGACACCAGTCACTTACCTTTCCAGATTGGCCCTTCTTGAATCAAGGTATCTTCCTCTAGATGTCTTAATTTGGACATTTTTATGGCCTTAGAACTGTAAACTTGTAACTTAATACATTCCCATTTTAAAAGCCATTCCATTTCTGGTATATCGTATTTCCAGTAGCATTAATGAACTAAAACAGAGGCGTTTCAAATCAGTGGAGAAAGATGGGGTTTGCCATTTATGGGTGTTGGCACAACTGACAAGTCATTTGGGAAAGAAAATGCTTCTCTAGCTCATGTTTTTAAATAAATTAATCAAGGCGGTTTAAAATTTTTAAAACAGAAAAGTCATGAGTTTTTATTATTTTTGTCATGCACTATATAAAATAATATTTTTATACCCTTGGGATTGGGAAAACTTTTTAAGCATGACACAAATATTAGAGAAAACAAAAGAGAATATTTGTAGAAGTTACAATATAATAATTTTAAGTCAGAAACAAATTAAACAATGAAAAACAAAGTTTGCTACACATATAACAGATGAAGGGTTACTATCAATAATTTGCAGCATGTTTTTCTAATTAGTGAGATAAAGTTATGTTTCAAGAGAAAAGTTCTTTAAAGAAGAAATAGAAATACTTCTATAGGCATACAAATGATATTCAAATTCACTAGTAATCAAAGCAAAACCATTTATAGACTAACAAAGTAGAAAAAGCTGGGTTGGTAAGAATGTCGGGAAACAGTCATTTTCATTCACTTGGGTAGCAGAACCTGCCTGGGAGTCACTTTGATGATGCATATTAAAGTTATAAATATGTACATACTTTGCTTCAGAGGTCCTACTTCTAGGAGGCTGAATTCTGTAGGAATACCTGAATAGATGTGCAAAAACTCATGTGCACATATATCCATAGCAAAAGTTAAATGTGAAAACCTGAAAAGTTATTTACAATCTGTACAGTTGATTAAATAAGATAGGGTAACCTTTAAAAATCTTTCAATGTCCATCGTATAATGTTCAATATTAAGGTTACCAAATGGCATAATATTTAATAATATTTTTCAATTTTTAATACTGTGTGCATGTAAAAACTTCTGAGATTATATATGCAAAGTGCTATTAACATGTAGGCAATGGAAATTTTCTGTATTTTTCTTTTATGATTTTAATATGGTTTAATATTTTCCCATACTGACCATGTCTTGTTTTTATATTTAACACAAAGTGTTTTTTAAATTAAATAATAAAACTGAAGATTAGAATCAGAGCTTTAGGAGGTAAGCTATAGTTCTCCAGAAAATTCATGTACTGGAACTTTGGTTTATGGAATAATTAGATTAATAAGGCATTACTGTATCTTGAATTTATAGGACCAGTTACTAAAATGAAAAATAATGTGTTTACAAGGAGTATTTTCAAGTAAATATCGGGTTGATATCTCCCAAAATATTTCTTGCTGTTTCTTTGAAGAGAATCATTTCAATTAAGACCTCCCAGAGCTCTTTGCATATTCTTCTTCTCAAATTCCTGTAACCGTTTGGTTTAGTTCTTATCAGAGTTCATTGTGTTTGTGCCTTTCTGTCCCATTAGGTAGACAGGCAATTTCTCTGTATCTTCCACTGCAGTTAACATTTTGCACATTGTAGGCATATAATAAATGCCTTTAGAATTAAAGTAATGCCCAAGACCTAAAAACATCTTTCAATTATTGTGCATCAGATCTAATCTTCCATTTGTGAAATAATAGGCACACTGTGACTGCAAACTCGTATTTCTAAAGTGCAAAAATGGTTGGGCCCTATCCCATCCCACTGAATCCAAGTCTCTAGGGTGGGCAGCTCCAGAGCCCCCCTTCAGCTCTTTAGATGATCCAATTTCCAGGCAGGAAGCAGCAACACTGTTCATTGTATCCATTGTCACATTAGTTCTCTTCTAGACGGTTGGGAAACTGACTGCATGTTTTTGAACCAATCAGTGTTAACCTGGGGAGCCTGAGAGTGCTGTACTCTACCCTGAAATTATACTGTGCATTGTATAACACTGTGCTTGATAAAGTGTACTTGATCCAGAGGAGTTGGTCATGGTCTGTATGTAAAATAGAAATTAAATATATAGTGGAAATTAATATATAAAATAGAAATTATTTTCTATTTATTTTTCTATTTATATACATGGTCTGTATATAAAATAGAAATTAAATATATAGTGGAATGATATTTTAAACCATCACCCCCTCACCCACTAATTGAATAAATAGGTCAATATATAATTTCCCCATTGTGGTCTTTCCACGTTAAGGCATCTGCCTAAAGACTGATATGTCTTGTCCAAGGAAGGAGAAGCTGGACTCCATCCAGAACAAAGCAGTCTCTTTAGGCTCTGACTTTCAAAGTAGAATTGGAAAAGTTTTATAGTCCATGGGTAGATAATAGTTTAAAGTCAATGCTTTTGATTTGCAGCAGCTGGGATTTGTTGAAATCTGAGGTTTATATATTAAGAACCAAGCTGGAAGAAATGGGTATTAGAGATTTTCTAGACATCATAGTGCAGGTAGAGCAACATAAGGTATCATTTTTTTTTTTTTCCTCATTGCTTAGGTGGAAAAATGTCATTTCTGGGATTGAGGAGGAGAGGGAAAATAATCCGATCCCAATGTCTCTGTTCCCTTCCTCCTTTAAGTTTTAAGTACTTGCTGTGAGCTTTCCTCCTCTTCCGTGAATGGGCTACAGGCCATTGTGGTGACTGATGAAAGTCTGCAATGTTTATGGTAGCCCCTACCCTCTCCTGGATCTTTGGTCTCTGATTGTGAACAACCTCATCTATTTATTCAGTGTACCTTAGAAATAGGATTATTTTCTACTAGCAAAAAGATTGGGGAAAGCTGTCTTATAGAAATTCACATGTGAATCAGAAAAATGAAATGGTTTAATTTTTTAAGAGGTTAACCTTTTAGACCAGTGCCAAGCTAGCTTAATATCTGTGCAATGAATTTTATACAGATGATTTTCAAGTTGTTTGGTATATTTCCTCTAGATTTTGCTTGACTCAAAGTAGATTTGTTATTTTGATCGAACTGTGCAAACAATGGTACCATGTGTAGCATTTTGAAACATTATTTTCTAAAACGACTGTCTTGCTTTTAGCTATTAATGGGGCATTGTGAGGAACTGTGCAAAGACATTTTGTTACAAACCTGTGGGCCTGTTGCAATACTTTAAATATAAAAAATTTTATTCCATTTTTGCTTGTTTTGTATAGACATTTCTATTGCTTCTAAATATGCTTAAAATATTTTCCTTATGTACTGTACAGTTAATCTTATCTGCCATCATCTTGATCACAAAATGTGTATTTAGAGTATTTGTATAACTGTATAAAATGAAAAAGGAAATTATGTGGTCAGTGCATTGTTTTCTAAACTGGAAATCATTTTGTTTTAAAAGTTAATAATAGAAACCATATTAAAATTGAATAAAATATGGAAAAAAATATCTGACTCATGTGGGGGCTTGTAAAAAATGTACAGACTCTTGTACCCATCTCAAGGATTAAAAGACTGAGGTGGACTGAGAATTCCTTAGTTTTAAAAACTCCTTGAGGAATTGGATGCACTATTAAGCTGAGCTCTCTTGACCTCAACTACATAGAAAGGAATTTCCACCTGACCTAAACCAAGAACGTGCCATTCCCATTTTTTTTTTAAGTTCGGAGTATTCATTTTACTTAAACTGTCAGAAGTTTTCTGAAGTGTACTTATGCAAATCACTCTTTTAAACTTTTTTTATTGTATAGTTTAACATATACACAAAGCAAAGAAACAAAAAAGCAATAGTTTTCAGACCGCTCTTCAAAAAGTGGTTACAGGATAGATCCCAGAGTTTGTCATGGGCTACTGTACTATCCTCTCAGATTTTTCCTTCTAGCTGCTCCAGAATATAGGAGGATAGAGGGCTTAAATACTTTTTTATCATCATAATCGACATTTTTTCCTTCTGTTTTGTGAAAAATAACATATATACAAAAAAGCTATAAATTTCCAAGCACAGCAACACGCATAGTTGTAGAACATATTTCAGACTTTGACATGGGTTCCAATTTCACAATTTTAGATTTTTACTTCTAGCTGCTCTAAAAACTGGAGAGTAAAAGAGATATCAATTTAATGACTCAACATTCATATTCATTTGTTAAATTCTATCTTCTATATATAATCCCACCATCACCTTTGATCTTTCCATACTTCTCTTTGGTGTTGTTTGGGCTATGGCAATTCTAAATTTTTGATATTGGAAGAGTCTGTCATTAATATGAGTGAGATAGGGAGATGGAACTATTTGATGTTCTGGAGAGGCTGGGCTAGGTTTCAGGACCTCTCTGGACCAGAGACCCATCTGGAGGTTATAGGTTTCTGGAAAGTTACTCTAGTGCCTGGAACCCTTGTGGAATCTTATATATTGCCCTAGGTGTTCTTTAGGACTGGCTGGAAAGGTCCTGGTTGGGGATTGGCAGGTTATGATAGGTAGCAAGCTCTACCTGAAGCTTGCATAAGAGCAATCTCCAGAGTAGCCTCTCTACTCTATTTGAACTCTCTCTGCCACTGGTACTTTATTAATTACACTTTTTCCCCCTTTTGTTCAGGATGTAATTGTTGATCCCACAGTGCCAGGTCTGGATTCATCCCTGGGAGTCCTCTCCCATGTCGCCAGAGAGATTTTCACGCCTGATTGTCATGTCTCATGTAGGGCGGAAGGCAATGATTTCACTTGCAGAGTTGGGCTTAGAGAGACTGAGGCCACATCTGAGCAACAACAGAGGTCCTCTGGAAGTAACTCTTAGTCATGCCTATAGGTAGTCTAAGCTTCTCTGCTACCTACAAAAGCTTCACAAGAGTAAGCCTCATGATTGAGGGCATGGCCTGTTGATTTGGGTATCCCTAAGGTTTGACACAGTATCAGAGGATTCCCTGATGGTAAGGTTTAATAGTTCCATAGTCTTTCTCCCCTCCCTCAGGGGACTTTGCCAATACTTTTAGCTTACCTAAAATAATATACTCTAGGATGTTTCCAGGCATTACAATAATCTATACAGGATTAAAGGACCTCTTTTTTATTATGGTCTTCCTGTGTTTCAGATGTTCAAATGAGCTATACAGATAGATTGAATTAGATTATACACTACAGAAAATTTCAGTTCCTGATCAAATAAACCTTTATTCCACTGGTCTCAAAGAGTATATGTGGTTCTAAAATATAGACACTGTCTTCCTTACCCCTATGTTCTGAATTACTTTAGCCCCAACCTGTTTAGCTTCATTCTTATCTCTAAATATCAGGTTATATATATAAGACAGCCTCTCAAAATCCAGAAATAATAATCACTATTCCGGACTTATGGTGTCTGCTCTAAAAGCTTACAATCTAAGCCCTTGTTTTCTTATAAGCATTTTCAAAGGTGACCATTCCATTGTTGTTTCTTTGTTTCTGGCTTATTTTGTCTCATCATATGACCCACATGTTCATTCACATCACTGCATGCCTGACGACATTCTTCCTTTTGTAGCAGCACAACCTTCGTTCATAAGTATACACCATCGTTCGCCAATCTCCATCTCCATCAGCGCATCTTTCGGCCACCTCCATTCGAAATCAGGCATCATGTAGAGGGCCTAAAGTCCACAACCCATCATCATTCTCAATTTTAGATAATTTCCTTGTTCCCAAAGACAGAAAACCCAATAAACACACCCTCACCAAGTAGGAAATCTAAACCTCCTCTTAACTCTTGTCCCTCACCCCATTATTTACCTCTGCTGTTACTGTGGTAGTGCTGATGGTTTCCTTTTGAACATAACTCATAGCATTCAATAGCAATTTCCCCCATACCCTGGACTTAAAAGCTCTTTATACAAGAATCATATCTTTGAAGTAATTCTTACGAGAACTCATTCATATTTCTAGTGTGAGTCAGTGGGAACGTAAGTCTATACAAATCCTTTCAATCTTGTTCATCTTCAATATGGTAACATTACTTCTAGACCCACTAGAGAATCTCCTTCACTCCTATCTATTCCCTTACATTGGAGTTCAGCCTCATTAGCTAACGGTTCACCCGTCTCTACCTTCTATGTATCTCTAAGTCCCCTATATTCTGTATTATAAGCTCCTGATTATACCTTTATGCTGGTCATAAAAGTAGAATCATACAGTATCTGTCCTTTTGTGTGTGGCTAATTTCATTCAGCATTATGTCCTCAAGGCACATCCATCATGTCATGTGCTTCAGGGCATCATTTTGTCTTATAGCTGCATAATATTTCATCATATGTATATACATTTTGTTGATCCACTCGTCTGTTGATGGGCTTTTGGTTTGTTTCCATCTTTTGGTGATTGTGAATAATGCTGCTATGAATATCAATGCTCAAATATCTGTTTGTATCATTGCCTTCAGTTATTCTGAGTATACACCAAGTACTGCTATTGCTGGGTCATGGGGCAACTTGATATTTAGTTTCTTAAGGAACCGCCAAACAGTCTTTCATAGTGGCTGCAATATTTTACAGTCCCACCAGCAGTGCATAAGTGTCCCAGTTTCTCCACATGCTCTCCGACATTTATAGTTTCCTTTTGTTTATAGGTGTGAGGTGGTATCTCATTGTAGTCTTGATCTGCATTTCCCTTATAGCCAGTGAAAATGAACATCTCTTCATGTGCTTTTGAGCCATCTGTATTTGCTCTTCAGAAAAATGCCTATTCATTTCTTTAGACAATTTTATAATTAGATTGTTTGTTCTTTTGTTGTTGAGTTGTATGATTTCGTTTTATATACAAGAAATCAAACCTTTGACTGATACGTGATTTCCAAATATTTTCTCCCATTGAATTGGCTGTCTCTTCACCTTTATGACAAAGCCTTTTGAGGTGCAGAAGCATTTGATTTTGAGGAGTTCCCATTTATGTATTTTTTCTTTTGTTGCTGGTGCTTTGGGTGTAAAGTTTAAGAAGCTACGTCCTATTACTAGGTCCTGAAGATGTTTCCCTACATTTTCTTCTAGAAGCTTTATGGTGCTAGTTCTTATATTTAAGTGTTTGATTACTTTGTGTTAATTTTTGTGTAGGGTGTATGATAGGGGTCCTCTTTCATTCTCTTGGCTATTGATATCCAGTTCTTCCATGCCCAATTATGGAAAAGACTATTTTGTCCCAGTTCAGAGGATTTGGGGGCTTTGTCAAAAATTGACCACAGATTTGGTGGTCTGTTTCTGCACTCTCTATTTGATTCCATTAGTCAGTGCCTCTGTCTTTGTGCCAGTACCATGCTGTTTTGGCCACTGTGGCTTTATAATAGGTTTTAAAGTCGGGGAGTGTTAATCCTCCCACTTTGTTCTTCTTTTTTAGGATGCTTTTAGCTATTCAGGGTCTCTTTCCCTTCCAGATGAATTTGGTAGCCTTTCCAAATCTTCAAAGTAGATTGTTGGAAATTTAATTGGTGCTGTGTTGAATCTGTAGATCAATTTGGGGAGAATTGACATCTTAACTATATTTAGCCTTCCTATCCATGAGCAGGGAATGTCTTTCCACCTATTTAGATCTCCTTTGGTTTGTTTTAGCAATGTTATGTAGTTTTCTATGTACAAATCCTTTACATCTCTAGTTAAGTTCAATCATAAGTACTTGATTCTTTTAGTTGCTATTTTGAGTGGAATTTTTTCCTTAACTGACTCCTCAGCTAGGTGAGGAGTCAGTTAAGGAAAACACACTCTTTTGGAGGGTGTTTTTTTTTATCAGAAAAGGATGCTGAATTTTGTGAAATGCTTTTTCAGCATCAATCGAGGTGATCATGTGATTTTTCCCTTTTCATTTGTTAATGTGCTATATTACATTAATTGTTTTTCTTGTGTTGAACCATCCTTGCATTCCTGGTATAAACCCCACTTGGTCATGGTGTGTAATTCTTTTAATGTGCTGTGGGATCCCATTTGCTAATATTTTATTGAGAATTTTGCATCTCTGTTCATTAGGGAGATTGGCCTGTACTTTTCCTTTCTTATAAAATCTTTGCCCAGTTTTGATATGAAAATGATATTAGCCTCATAAAATGAGTTAGGTAGATTTCCTTTTTCCTCAATTTTTTGGAAAAGTTTGAGCAGGATTGGTATTAGTTCTTTTTGGAATGTTTGATAAAATTTCCCTCTGAAGCCATCTGGCCCTGGGCCCTTCTTATAGGAAGATTTTTGAATACCGAGTAAATCTCTTTACTTGTGATTGGCTTAGTTGAGATCTTCTATTTCTTCCTGAGTCAGTGTAGCTTCTTTGTGTGTCTCCAGGAATTTGTCCATTTCATCTAAGTTGTCTAGTTTGTTGGTGTATAATTGTTCTTCAGGGTCTGTGGTAATGCACCCCTTCTCATTTCTGATTTTGTTTATTTGCATCGTCTGTCTTTTTTTTTTTTTTTTTGTCATTCTTGCTAGGGACCCTTAAATTTTATTGATTTTCTCAAAAAAACAATTTTTGGTTTTATTAATTCTTTCTATTTTTCTTTTGTTCTTCTACTCATTTATCTCTGCTTTAATTCTTGTTATTTCTATTCTCCTATTTGCTTTGGGGTTAGTTTGCTGTTCTTTCTCAAATTCCTCCAGGTTTGCTGTTAAGTCCTCAGTTTTTGTTTTCTTTTTTTTTAATATAGGCATTTAAGGCAATACATTTCCCTGTCAGCACAGCCTTTGCTTTTCATTCATCTCCAGGTAGCTACTGATATCTCTAGCAATTTCTTCTTTGACCCACTGGTTGTTTAAGAGTGTGTTATTTAATCTCTACATATTTCCGAATGTTCTGTTCTTGGGGGTTATTGAGATTCAGCTTCATCCCATTGTAATGAGAGAAAGTGCTTTGAATAATTTCAGTATTTTCAAATTTATAAAGACCTGTTTTATGCCCCAGCATATGATCTATCCTGGAGAATGTTCCATGAGCCCTAGAGAAGAATGTATAGCCTTGTGCTTTGGGGTGCAATGACCTATATATGTCTGTTAGGTCTAATTCATTTATTCGGTTATTTAACTTCTCTATTTCCATGTTGATCTTCTGTCTGGTTGTTCTATCTATAGAGGAGAGTGGTGTGTTGAAGTCTCCTATCATTATTGTTGAAATATCTACCACTCCCTTCAGTTTTGCCAATATCTGTCTCATGTACTTTGGAGCTCCTTGATTGAGAGCATAAAATTTTATGATTGTTATATCTTCTTGGTGAATTGACCCTTAATTAGTATATAATGCTGTTTGTCTCTCATGATGTCTTTACATTTAAAGTCTATTTGCCTGATGTTAGTATAGCTACTGCTGTTTTCTTTTGGTTACAACTTGCATGGTAAATCTTTTTCCATCCTTTCACTTCAATCTATTTGTATCCTTATGTCTAAGATGAATCTCTTATAAGCAGCATATAGCTGGAGTATGTTTCTTTTTTTTTTTAATTTATTTTTTATTTTTTATTTTTGGAGTATGTTTCTTAATCCATTCTGCCAATCTGTATCTTTTAATTGGTAAGTTTAGTCCATTAACATTCAAAGTTATTACTGAAAAGGCATTTCTTTATTCCACCATCTTATCTTTTTTATTTTATTGTCAGAGCTATATATTCTTTTCCCTCTTTCTCTTTGTATTCTTTAAATTACCCTTAGTGGTACTCTTCAATTCTGTGTCCTCTTCCAGACTTCCCTCTCCTGTGTTTTTTTTTTTACAGCTGTGAGAACTCCTTTTAGTATTTCTTGTAGGGCTCGTCTCTTGTTGACAAATTCTTTCAGAACTTCTTTGCCTGTGCAAACTTTAATCTCTCTTTCAATTTTGAAGGACAATTTGGCTGGGTACAGAATTTTGGCTAAAACTCTCTTTCAGAATATTGAATCTATTATACCACTGTCTACTCACCTCCAAGATGCTAGTTGAGTAGGCTGTACTCAGTGTTATTTGATTTCCCTTGTATGCAGTAGATTGTTTTTCTCTTGGTGCTTTCAGGATTTTCTGCTTTTCTTCAACATTTGACAAGACTGATTAGTATGTGCCTTGGAGAAGACCTATTTGGATTTATTCTGTTTGGAGTTCTTCAGGCTTCTTTGACTTGTATATTTATGTCCTTTATGAGAGTTAGGAAGTTTTCCCCCATTATGTTCTCAACTACTCTTACTAGCCCTTTACTTCTCTCTTCTCCTTCTGGGACACCAGTGGTTCTTATATTTGTGCACTTTGTTTTGTCTATCATTTCCCTGAGTTCCCATTCAGTTTTTTCCATCTTTTTTGCCATTTGCTGTTTTGAGTCTTCGAAGTCAATTATCTTGTCCTCTATATCACTTATTATTTCTTCTGCCTCTTCAAATCTGGTGTTTTGTGCCTCTAGAATGTTTTTTATTTGCTCAACAGAGTCTTTAATCTGTGATTTCAACTATTTTTCTATTTATTCTTTCAAATTCTTCTTTGTGCTCTTCTACCATCTTCTTGATCTCCTTTATGCCATTTGCTATCCCACTTATTTTATTCAGTAGAGTTGTATGAACATCTTTAATTAGTTGTTCCAGCATCTGTGTCTCCTCTGGTATTTTAATTTGGTCATTAGGCTGAGCTGTATCAGTCTGCATTGTGATATGCTTATTGAATTTCTGCTGTCATCACTGCACATAAATATCTTGATTGATTTACTTTGGGAGTTGATTCCTTTCAGTAGTCTAAGGCCTTGTGTTTGTGGGATGGTTGTACAGCAGGGAGCAGGGCATGGGGTGGAGCACTCAATATAGTGGTTTATTTCAGGGCAGATATGGGTGCAAGTTGGGGATGTTACACTGATGCTTGTGAACGTGGGTGCCCAGCGGCCAGGGAAGATGTAGGTGTGTGGGAGTTCACCGGTAACCCTGGTATGCACTGGTCTAAGGCATGGGGCCCTTTGGGTGCATGCGTAGAGCTGTGGCAGCAGGTTGGCATTACACCTTCATGGACTGGGGGCAGATGTGTCCTGGCTGTGCAGGTCAGCACTTTCTTAGAACTGGGAACTGAGGCTGAGGTCTGTGCACATGCAGAGTTCTAGGACTGCTGTAAAGTGCAGTTCCCATAGCTGAATGACGTGATTGGGAGCCCGTGTACATGTGTGGGCCTGGGAGTGCTGTAAACAGATGTGCTGAGCTCAGGGAGGGTGGTGTGAGGCTGTGTGACACTATGGGTGGGGAGCAGGAGTAGCCTAGGTGTGGAGGTTTGTGCTCACAATCTTTATGCACTGGTAACAACCTGCAGGGAACAGGGAGGGTGAGGTAGTACTCCGGAGGTATGCAGGAGAGGTGGGTTGGGCTGCACTCGGGGTGGGGGTGTGGGGCAGGAACATGGCACTGGGGGCTGGTGGAGTTGGGGTGCCTAGAGCATGGGGAATGGGAGCAGGTGATGGGGTTCAGGTGCTTTGGGTATGGGGTGAGTCGCCGGTCACAGGGCTGCACTGGTGAGGGAAGTGTACCCAAGGAACGTGGCATGGCTTACTTCCTAGTCCCACGCTTCCATCTGTGCACTCCTGTGGGCTCTGTGGCTCTGCACTTCCGCGCCCAGCTCCAGCTTTCTGCCTCTCAGTTCCTCAGTCTCTGAAACCAGGGCTGCCGCATGTGGTGCACAAGGCTCTCCCAGGTTAGCCACACTCTCGAAGGGACAGTCACCTTCCTGTCCCTTCTGTAACTTTTCCGTGTAGCAGGGCTAATCTCAAGCTACTCTAGTTGGCTATCTTCCCTGAAGTCCATTCCCATTTTTAATTGAACAGACAGAGAAATTCAGAAGGGTATTTTTCCAGAACACTCAGGTGAGCATTTCACTTGAGTCATTAAATCAATTCCTCTGCTTTGCGATAGCGTTGTTCATGAGAGGGTTAAAAGCCATGCTCTTTCTTTTTAAATTCCTGCATAAAACCCCTGGCTTAGGTGTCTCAATCAGCAGGGCTGCAGACTCACCAGTGGCAATGCAGATATTCACAGCTGCAAGCAGGGCATCAGAGGAAGTGTAATCGCTACTATGCTTCCCCTGCATATGTTCATTCCCCTGCAAATGTGTAATTCTGGAGAACATAAAAAGCTCTTTTGAAATTTGGTTTACTGCCACTTTATGAGTTTACTGAGTTCCTTTATGGTGCAGGAGAGTATGCACCTGTGGATTTCTAATAGCAAGATTAAAAAGTTACTTACTTTTGTAGACATGGCAGAATATAGTGATCAATATTGGAGATATGATGTACTAGTTTCTCCTTATTCTAGGCTGGACAGAGTCAAGTGCAGGTCTGGGCAGACCCATATACATATCTTGAATATGATTTTTGTGTATTTATGATAGGTACGCTATGGAGAGCAGTAAAGTGCTCTGTGGATGGGGCACGGTTTTCTAATTTACACCAAGGAGAATATAGGCTAGTAGTGGAGTGTCTTATTTGACATTTTATAGCCTTATTTGACCATTTGTAGCATTTATAATGTAGACAAAACTTGATAATATAAGCCATTGTTTATTTTAAATCTCTACATTTCTATGTTTCTCTTTCCAGTGAAAAGAAAATGTAAGCTTCTTGTATTGGGTGCTTTATATTACATATCCTTTTTTTTCTTCCAACACAAATAAAAAGTTGTGATATAGTGGATTCTTCAATATAAGACTGTTAAACTGAGTCATTGGCACATAGGATTTTAATGGTAGAAGGGATATTTGTAATACCCAGGCATGTTGTTGAGGTCCTTCTGAGAACAAAGTAAAGTGAGAAATTGGGAGGATAACAGTTTTGCATTACTTTCTTTGAATTATTCTTAGAAGAAAATGTGGATTTAAATTTTAATTTTACCTGGAAATTTAATAATGAGGTCATATTCACATTTTGGGTGTTTTATATACTGATCTATCAGTTGATATATATATAAAACAGAAATCCAACCAAGGTAACAATAAACTATGGATACATCTTTCTCATATCTTAAAGAATGGGAATAAGTTGGCTGGCCAGTTGGTTAAATAATTAACTCTTTTTTTTGAGTCCTGCTTTATTGTCTTTTGCTTGTGGTTTTTGTTCACATGGTTGCAATATGGTAATTGCAGTGTAGTTATCATGGATGCAATCCATGCAGGAAAAGGAGAAGGGAAAGCACAAAATCAGCTGGTCATTTTTGAAAGAATGCTCCTGGAATTCCCTCTCAGAATCTTCTCCTTCAATCTCATTGACCAGCAGTAGTATATCATATGACCAATCCATCTGAAATTGGGAAAGTGCATATTTAAAAAAAAATTTTATTGTAGAAACATATATGTAATTCAAAATTCCCATGTTAGCCACTTACAAGTATACAATTCAGTGATATTAATTACATTCAAAATGTGGTACCATTACCAATATCCATTACCCCAATTTTTTCATCACCTTAAAGAGAAACTCTCCACCCATGAAGTACTAACTTTCCCACCCCTCCCTTCCCTCTTGCTCCTGGTAACCTGTAATCTACTATCTAGTTATTTCATATAAGCAAAATCACACACTGTTTACCTTTTTGTGTCTGGCTTATTTCACTCAACATGATATTTTCAAGGTTCATCTATGTTGTAACATGAATCAGAACTTCATTCCTTTTTAATGGCTGAATAATGTTATACTGTGCATATATACCACATTTTGTTTATCTTGTCAGTCAATGGATACTTGTGTTGCTTCCATCTTTTAATTATTGTGAATAATGTTATAAACATTAGTGAACATCTCTTCAAGTCCCTGTTTTCAATTCTTTTTGTTGTATATTGAGAAGTGGGATTGCTGGGTCATGTGATAATTCTATGTTCAACTTTCTTAGGAACTTTCATATTGATTGCCACAGTGGCGAATGTGAGAATTTTTAATTAGATATATTGAAGTTCTGATAGGAGGGAAGAAAGTAACGTGCGTATTGGGGAGGCACTGTCTACCATATATGTAGTTTTAATTTTCAAAATATTTTATGGAGTCATTTGGGTTTATCTTTCCAATTACATTTAAATGTTGGTTAGGCTAGAGAACTGTTCACAGGAAACGTAAATGGCTGGGCAGTGCAGAGCTGGAGCAAGAGGAAAAATGAGTCTAATCATGAAATGAGTTTGGGAATAGAAATTTAGGCAGTGGAGCCCCTTGGCAGGCCAGTTCAAAGAAGTCTCAGGAAATAGTGCATACTTATCAACACACCTTTAACTTCTTACTTCATTGATGGGAAGTCAGGTCTGTGGGCAGCTTTCCATGTCCCACTTGTTTTCAACTTGAACCAATGAGACTGTGGGAATTAAATTGTTTCATAGCTGGCCAGTGGAATAAGGAATGAGACTTTTTTTTCCCCTGCTTATGAAACACGTAAGAAATTCTAATTCATACCAATTTCAACCACTTTATTTTTACATGGATAGTTATGTAAATAATATGTTTTATTTAACTTCAACTTTTTGTGATGCAAAATTTCAAATAAAAACAAACGTAGGTAGCCAGTATAATAGCCCCCCCACATATGCATCACTTGGTGTCATCAACAGTCAAGAGTTAACTCAAGGCCAATCTTGTTTCATGTGTGCCACACATTCCTTTACCAAGATTTTTGAAGTAAATTTATGAAATCTCTTTGCATTCATAATATTTGAGCATATATCTCTAAAATATAAGCATATTTATCCAGTCCATATTTAGATCTCCTCATGGTCTAAATTTTGACCTTTTTTTTTTTTTTTTTAATGAAGAGCCAAATAAGAAATGTACATTTGAATTCATTGTTATGTCTCTTTAAGTCTCTTTTAATCCATGGTATCCCCTCCCTCTCTGTTTTTTTTTTTAAAGTAAATTTGTTGAAAGACCAGTTTCAACAGAGTCTCCTACAGTCTGCATTTTGTTGCCTGCATCTCCATGGTGCCATTGAACTTGTCTCTCTGTGTCTTGTATGACCTGCAAACTGATGGTTAGGACTTGATCAGGGGTAAGTTCAAATTTAAGGACTTCTGTTTTTTAGAAAATGAAATAGTTCTACATGAAGGGTTAATAATAAACTTAACTTTTATTTTTCTTACATAAACAGTTCTTTTCAGATAACACCTACTTAGCTCAAAAATATTTTGAAGGAAAGAGTAGCTATCCCAAGTCTCATATGGTTTGAAATGTATTGTCATTTCAACTTTGTCCCTGGGTTTAATTTTATTCTGTGTCATGCTCAACAGATATTTTGTAAACATCAACAACAAAAAACACATTATTATGGTCAAGTATTATTTCCACCCTTTAATTTAAGTTTTCTTGATGCATTATGTCCACTAATACTCAAAGATCTGATTTTTCTGTATCGCTTTATTATAGTTAGCTATATCTTTTTTCTATTATGTCATTTAGCCCATCTTTGAATGTTGTTAATCCAGATTAAATTAAAAGAAGGTAAATTTTAAAAATCAATTTTAATTAAAAATTAAATTAATTAAAAGTTTTTAAGTAAATTAAAAAATCTTAAGTTTGATGTTATTGGCACAGAATTTAATTTTATATAATACTACCAACTATGCAAATATGAACCCATACTAACAATAAGTGACGGCTCATGGCACTTGTTCTAATCAGAATCACTTGAGCTTTGTATACAAAATTTGGTTTAAATTCGGTATTCTTTTACACCTTTGCCATTGAATACTTGGTTCTTTTCTTTGCTGTTCTGTTTCGTCCAACACATTCTATTTTCTCCTGAGGTCAATGTTATCATGATTTAGGTTTAAATCCCCATAAATGATCAGTTTATGAGGACTCAATCTAGTTTACCTATATTTAAATCCCTGAAAATGACATATATTTGTCATTTTTCCAGTGATAATTCTGGTTGCTTTATGGTAGTTGTATTAGCTAAGGTTCTCTAGAGAATCAGAATCAGCAGGAACTATCCATAGATATAAAATTTATAAAAGTGCCTCACATAACCGTGGGAACATAGAGTCCAAAATTCATAGGGCAGGCTGTGAAGCTGATGACTCAGATGAAGGGTCCGGATGAAATCCACAGGAGAGGCTTACTGGCTGAAGCAGGAAGAGTGAGTCTCTTCTGAATCCTCCTTAAAAGCCTTCTAGTGATTAGATTAAGTGTCACTCATTGCAGAAGACCCCTTGGCTGATTACAAATGCAATCAGCTGTGGATGCAGCTGACATGATTTAATTCTATGAAATATTCTCATAACAACAGACACGCCAGGACTTGCCCAACCAGACAAACAGGCACTACCACCTGGCCAAGTTAACAGATGAACCTGACCATGACAGTATTAGTTTAAAATTCTATGAGCTCTTTCCTTTTAAAGCAGTTTCATTGAGATATATTCATATATCATACAATTCATCCAAAGTGTGTAATCAGTGGCTTTTACTTTAATCACAGAATTTTGCATTTATCACCACAATCAATTTTAGAACATTTCATTACTCCTAAAAGAAAAATCCCATACCCCTTAGCAGTCACCTCTCAATCCCTCTATCCTTCCCTAGCCCTAATAACTACTAGTCTAATACTGTCTCTATAAATGTGTGAGTATTTGCATTTTATATGAATGGAATCATACAATATGTAGTACTTTTGTTAGTTTCACTTAGCATAATGTTATTTAAAATTACTGTAATTTTTTTAAATTACAGAAGTTGTAGGATTACAGAAAAGTGACATAAAACATATAATGTTCCCATATACCTCCCTACTGTTGACACTTTGCATTAATGTGGTATTTTTATTACAATTGATGAAGGAATATTAAAATATTACTGTTAAATATAATCCATAGTTTACATTTGGTATATTTTTCCCACATTCCACCCTCATTAACATCTTGTAGTAGTATCATACATTTCTTATAATTCATGGAAGAACAGTTCTTCTATTTGTACTATTAACCACTGTCCTTTGTCCACAAAAGGGTTCACTGGGCTCTAAAATCCTATGTTCTGTTTCTAACTTTCTAGTAATCTACATGACACACAACTTTCCCTTTCAATCACATTCACACACACAATTCAGCACTGTTAATTACACTTATAATAATGTGCTACCATCACCACTATTTATTTCTAAACATTTGCTGTCAACATAAAAAGAAATTCTGCACAAAGTAAGCATCTGCGTCCTATTCTCTATTCCCATTGTTTCCCCTGGTAACCTATATTCTAGATTCTAACTCTGAGTTTGTTTTTTATACTTAGTTCATAGTGAGACCATACAGTTTTTTTCGTTTTGTTTCTGGCTTATTTCAGTCAACATAGTGTCTTCAAGGTTTGCCTGTGTTGTCACATGCATGTGAAGGGCTTCATTCCTTCTTATAGCTAAATAATATTACATAGCATATATATGCCACATTTTGTTCGTCCATTCATTGGTTGATGGACACTTGTGTTGCTTCCATCTTTTGGCAACCGTGAATAATGCCACTGTGAACATTGATGTGCAAATGTCTGTTTGAGTACTTGGTTTCAGTTCTTCTGGGAATATACCTAGTAGTGGGATCACCAGATCATGTGGCAGCTCTATTCTTAGCTTCCTGAAGAAACAACAAACTATCTTCCACAGTGGCTGTACCACTTCATAGTCTCACCAGCAGTGTATCAATTTCTCTATTTTTTTTTGTTGATGGGGGGCACTGCATGGTTCAGGAATCAAACCAGGGTGTCTTGCATAGAAGGTGAACATTCTAGTTTCCCTATGTTTTCACATCCTCTCCAACATTTTCTAGCTTTTTGTTTGTTTAATAGTGGCCATCATAGTAAATGTGAAATGATACCTCATTTTGGTTTTGATTTTCATTTCCCTGTCGATGTTGAGCTTCTTCATGTGCCTTTTAGCCATTTGTGTTTCATCTTTGGAGAATGTCTATTCAAGTGTTTTGCCCATTTTTAAATTAGGCTGTTTGTGTTTTTATTGTTGAGTTGTAGGATTTCTTTGATATTAAACATTTCTGGGTATGTGATTTCCAAATATTCTCTACCATTAAATAAGTTGCCTTTTTTTACTTTCTTGACAAAGTCCTTTGAAGCATAAACATTTTTAATTTAGAAGAGGTCCATTTATCTATTTTGCTGTCATTGCTTTAACTTTGGATGTAAAAATCTAAAAAACCATTGCTTTCCACAAATTCTTGAAGATCTTCCCTACATTTTCATTTAGAAGTTTTATGTTACTGGTTCTTATGCTTATGTCTTTGATCCATTTTGAGTTAATTTTTGTATAAGGTCTGAGATAAGGGTCCTCTTTCATTCTTTTGCATATGAATATCTAGTTCTCCCAGCACCATTTGTTGAAAGAGCCTATATTGTCCTTGTTGAGTGGATTTGGTAACCTTTTAAAATATTAATTGGCCATAGATATGAGGGTCTATTTTTGAACTCAATTCAATTCCATCGGTCAATATATCTATCTTTGTGTAGTACCATGTTTTGTTTGCCATAGCTTTGCAATGTTCTTTAAAGTCAGGAAGTGTGAATCCTCCAACTTTGTTTTTTTCAAGTTGTTTTTGGCTATTTGGGGCCATTACCCTTCCAAATAAATTTGATAATAGACTTTTCTATTTCTGCAAAGAAAGTGGTCAGAATTTTGATTGGGAGTGTGCTGAATTTGTAAAGGAATTTGAGTAAAATTTACATCTCAATGATATTTAATCTTCCAATCCATGAACAGAGAATGTCCTTCCAATTGTTTAGGTCTTCTTTGATTTCTTTTGACAATGCTTGGTAGTTTTCTAGGTACAAGTTTCTTAAAATTAATTCCTAGATATTTGATTATTTTAGTTGCAATTATAAATGGAATTTTTTTCTTTATTTCCTTCTTGAATTATATTATTGGCATATAGAAATGCTACTGAATTTGTGTATTGATCTTACATCCCATCACTTTGCTGAACTCATTAGCTGTAGTAGCTTTATTGTAGATTTTTCAGTACTTTATATAAGGCAATGTCATCTGCAAATAATGAAAGTTTTACTTCTTCTTTTCCAATTTGGATATCTTTTATTTCTTTTTCTTGCATAACTGCTCTAGATTGAACTTCTAACACAATGTTGAAAAACAGTGGTGACAATGGGCATCTTTGTCTTATTCTGGATCTTAGAGGGAAAGTTTTGAGTCTCTTATCATTGAGTTCAATGTTAGTTGTGGTTTTTTCAGATATACCTTTTATCATGCTAAGGAAGTTTCCTTCTATCCTATCTTTTAAAGTGTTTTTATCAAGAAAGAAAGCTGGATTTTGTTAAATGCATTATCTATGTCAACCTAGGTGATCATGTGGTTTTTCCCTTTCAGTTTGTTAATATGGCATATTATATTAATTGATTTGCTTGTGCAGAACCACCCTTGCATACCTGGGATAAAACCAACTTGATCATCATGTATAATTCTTTTAATATGCTGTTGGATTCAATTGACAAGTATTTTTGTGAAGACTTCGCATCTATATTCATTAGAGAAATTAGTCTGAAGTTTTCGTTTCTTGAATTATCTTTATCTGGCTTTGGTATTAGGGTGATTTGGCCTCATAGAATGATTTAGGTAGTAGTCCCTCTGTCATGGTTAGGGACACGTGTCAACTTGGCCAAGTTATGGTAGCTGTTTATCTGATTGGGCAAGTACTGGCCTGTCTGTTGCAATGAGGACATTTCATAGGATTAGGTCATGATCACGTCAGCTGCATCCACAGCTGACTCCATTTATAATCAGCGAAAGGGGAGTGTCTTCTACAATTAGTGATGCTAAATCTAATCACGGGAAGCCTTTTAAAGAGGACTCAGAGGAGACGGGCCCCATTCCTGCTTCGACTGGTGAGCCTCTCCTGCAGAGTTCATCCAGACCCCCCATAGGAGTCATTGGCTTCACAGCTTGCCCTGTGGATTTTGGACTCTGCGTTCCTGTGGTCATGTGAGATACTTTTATAAATTTTATATTTGCAAGTGTTCCCTGTTGATTCTGTTTCTCTAGCAAACCCTAACTAATACATCTGGTACCAGGAGTATTTCTTAAGAAACAGAATCTTAAAAATGGGTTTTTATGAATGATTTTCTATACTGACTGGACTCAGAGACACTAAGGACTCTGATTCCTGTCATCAGAATGACACTCCCAATCCATGGAATGAGTTGGCAAAGGAGATAGTCAAAATATCATCATTTGATTCTCTTAATGCTTCGCTTGTACGAAGCCAGACTCTGGGGGATAATGTTTTTGACACCTTTACAGAGCTTTGTAGAAATAAGAGTTGTAGAGATGTTGGTTGGTTGTTGTTAGATGCACTGGCTACATTAAGGGGTGAAAGGGATGAGCTTAAGGCTTTAAATGAGAAGCTTAAGTGCCGTGTGAAAGATGTAGATGTTTCTATGAGTGTCCTGAAGGAAAATCTTATTTCCTGTAGCCGTAGACTTGAGATCTCTGAAAATCAGACTCAGAATCTTATTGTTAGAGTAGTAACTTTACAGCGTAAACTGAAATCTCAGTCTTGCGTGGTATCTGCTGTTAAAGTGAGGGCATTGATTGGAAAGGAGTGGGACGCTGAAAAATGGGATGGTGACATATGGATTGATAATGATGTTGGGGGCGAGGCTGAAACCCTAGGCCATGCTGAGTCTTCTGTAGATAACCCTGTAATAGTCTGCCCTGAGGACATAACTGCCCCACCTCCAGCCTGCCTTGAGGAATTGGCCACCCAGCTGCCTCCTGAGGGGATTAGGCCTAGAGTGATTAATCCTGTTTCACCAGATGAAACTGCAAATGAAGGCCCTGAAGCAAATGGCTTGGAAGATATTTCTAATTCTTTTCATGACCCACCCCCACCACCCCTCGTTTCTTCCAGACCTATAACTAAAGTCCCAACAGGCCCCTAAAGGTGAGGTACAAAGTATCACACATGAAGAGGTACATTATACTCCAAAAGAACTGTGTGAGTTTTCCAATTTATGTAGACAGAAATCAGGGGAATATGTGTGGCAATGGATTTTAAGAGTGTGGGATAATGGTGGGAGGAATATAAGGCTGGATCAGGCTGAATTTATTGATATGGGCCCACTAAGCAGAGATTCTGCATTCAATGTTATAGCTCGAGCGGTTAGAAAAGGTGTTAACAGCTTGTTTGGGTGGTTGGTTGAAACATGGATCAAAAGGTGGCCGACATTACCTGAGGTTGAAATGCCAGAACTGCCCTGGTATAATGTAGATGAGGGGATCCAGAGGCTTAGAGAGATTGGAATGTTAGAGTGGATTTATCATGCAAAGCCTGCTCTTACACCCCAGGAATGTCCAGAGGATGCACCTTTTACCAGAACAGTGAGAAATAAATTTGTGAGACTAGCACCATCATCCCTCAAGAGCTCTGTGGTTGCACTTCTCTGTAGGTCAGATATTACTGTAGGAACTGCTGTCACTGAGTGGGTATCCTTAAACACAATGGGGATGACAGGATCCCGAGTTGGCAGAAGCCAGGTGGCAGCACTTAATCACCAAAGACAGGGTAGACGTGGGTATTATAATAGACAACAAACTCAAAGGAGGCATCAAAATTATATGACACGCAGAGATTTGTGGCATTGGCTAGTAAATCATGGGGTACCTAGAAATAAAATAGAAGGGCAGTCTACTAAATTCTTGTTGGAGCTGTATAAACAAAAGAGTTCTAGGTCAAATGAACAGAAGTCTAACCTGAATTACAAAAACACAGAGTCACGGCCCCTTAATCAGTTTCCAGAGTTGAAACAGTTTACAGACCCAGAGCCCCCTGAATGAAGGGGAGGCCAGGTCCCTTTGGGGGAGAAACCTGTTATACTGCCACAAATTTATACTGTTAATCTTCCTCCAAGTCTTCCCCAAAGAGACCGACGGCCTTTTACCAGGGTAACTGTGCATTGGAGAAAAAGGAAATGATCAGATATTTCAGGGATTATTAGACACTGGTTCAGAAGTGACATTAATTCCAGGGGACCCAACACGTCACTCTGGACCACCAGTCAGAGTGGGGGCTTATGGAGGCCAGGTGATCAATGGAGTTTTAGCTCAGGTCCGTCTCACAGTGGGTCCAGCGGGCCCCTGGACCTATCCTGTAGTTATTTCCCCAGTTCCAGAATGTATAATTGGCATAGACATACTGAGCAACTGGCAGAATCCCCACGTTGGCTCTCTAACTCATGCGGTGAGGGCTCTTATGGTGGGAAAGGCCAAGTGGAAGCCACTAGAACTGCCCCTACCAAGCAAAATAGTAAACCAGAAGCAATACTGTATTCCTGGAGGGATTGCAGAGATTACTGCCACTCTTAAGGACTTGAAAGATGCAGGGGTGGTGATTCCAACCACATCCCCATCCAACTCTCCTATTTGGCCTGTGCAGAAAACAGATGGGTCTTGGAGAATGACAGTGGATTATCGTAAACTCAACCAGGTGGTAACTCCAATTGCAGCTGCTGTTCCAGATGTAGTATCATTGCTTGAGCAAATCAGTACATCCCCTGGTACTTGGTATGCAGCTATCGATCTGGCAAATGCTTTTTTCTTAATAGCTATTAGTAAGGACCACCAGAAACAGTTTGCTTTCAGCTGGCAAGGTCAGCAATATACTTTCACTGTCCTACCTCAGGGGTATATCAACTCTACAGCCCTATGTCATAATCTTGTTCGCAGAGACCTTGGTCGTTTCTGTCTCCCACAAGACATCACACTGATCCATTATATTGATGATATCATGTTGATTGGACCTAGTGAGCAAGAAGTAGCAACTACTCTAGATTTACTGGTAAGGCATTTGTGTGTCAGAGGATGGGAGATAAATCCAATAAAAATACAGGGGCCTTCCACCTCAGTAAAATTTCTAGGTTTCCAGTGGTGTGGGGCATGTTGAGATATCCCTTCTAAGGTGAAGGATAAGTTGCTGCATCTGGCCCCTCCCACAACCAAAAAAGAGGCATAACACCTAGTTGGTCTTTTTGGATTTTGGCAACAACATATTCCTCATTTGGGTGTGCTACTCTGGCCCATTTATCGAGTGACCAGAAAAGCTGCTAATTTTGAGTGGGGACCTGAATAAGAGGAGGCTCTGTGACAGGTCCAGGCTGCTGTACAAGCCGCTCTGCCACTTGGACCATATGATTCAGCAGATCTAATGGTGCTGGAAGTGTCAGTGGCAAATAGAGATGCTGTCTGGAGACTTTGGCAGGCCTCTATAGGAGAATCATAACACAGACCTTTAGGATTTTGGAGCAAAGCCTTACCATCTGCTGCAGATAACTACTCTCCTTTTAGAAACAGCTTTTGGCCTGCTACTGGGCCTTAGTAGAGACTGAACACTTAACCATAGGCTACCAAGTTACTATGAGACCTGAGTTGCCTATCATGACCTGGGTGTTGTCTGACCCACAAAGCCATAAAGTTGGGTGTGCACAGCAGCACTCTATTGTAAAATGAAAATGGTGTATACAAGGTAGAGCCAGAGCAGGTCCTGAAGGCACAAGTAAGTTACATGAAGAAGTGGCACAAATGCCCATGGTTTCCACTCCTGCTGCCACATTACCTTCTCTTTCCCAGACCAGAGCTATGGCCTCTTGGGGTGTTCCTTACAGTGAATTGACTGAGGAAGAGAAAACTCGGACCTGGTTTACAGATGGTTCAGCACAATATGCAGGTACCACCCGAAAGTGGACAGCTGCAGCATTGCAACCCCTTTCTGGGGTGTCCTTGAAGGACAGTGGTGAGGGGAAATCCTCCCAGTGGGCAGACTTTGAGCAGTGCATCTGGTTGTTCATTTAGCTTGGAAGGAAAACTGGCCAGAGGTGCATTTGTATACTGACTCATGGGCTGTTGCTAATGGTTTGACTGGATGGTCAGGGACTTGGAAAGATCATAATTGGAAAATTGGTGACAAAGAGGTCTGGGGAAGAAGTATGTGGATAGACCTTTCTGAGTGGGCTAAAAACATGAAGATATTTGTGTCCCATGTGAATGCACACCAGAGGGTGACTTCAGCAGATGAAGATTTTAATAATCAAGTGGATAAGATGACCTGTTCTGTGGATACCAGTCAGACTTTTCCCCCAGAAACTCCTATCATTGCCCAGTGGGCTCATGAACAAAGTGGTCATGGTGGTAGGGATGGAGGTTATGCATGGGCTCAGCAACATGGGCTTCCACTCACCAAGGCTGACCTGGCTACAGCCACTGCTGAGTGCTCAATCTTCCAGCAGCAGAGACCCACACTCAGCCCTCCATATGGCACCATTCCCCAAGGTGACCAGCCAGCTACATGGTGGCAGGTTGATTACATTGGACCACTCCCTTCATGGAAGGGGCAGCGATTTGTTCTAACTGGAATAGACACATACTCTGGATATGGGTTTCTTTCCCTGCACGCAATGCTTCTGCCAAAACTACCATCCGTGGGCTTACAGAATGCCTTATCCATCATCATGGTATTCTGCATAGCATTGCTTCTTATCAAGGAACACACTTCACAGCAAATGAAGTGTGGGAATGGGCACATGCTAATGGAATTCTTTGGTCTTACCATGTTCCCCATCATCCAGAAGCAGCTGGATTGATAGAATGGCGGAATGACCTTTTGAAAATTCAATTATGGTACCAACTAGGTGGCAAAAACTTGAAAGGCTGGGGTAATGTTCTCCAAGAAGCTGTGTGTGCTCTGAATCAGCATCTCCTATATGATGCTGTTTCTCCCATAGCCAGGATCCATGGGTCCAAGAACCAAGGGGTAGAAATGGGAGTGATACCACTCACTATTACCCCTAGTGATACACTAGGAAAATTTTTGCTTCCTGTCCCTGCTAACCTGAGTTCTGCTGGTCTACAGGTTTTAGTTCCAAAATGGGGTGTGCTTCCTCCAGGAGAAACAACAATGATACCACTGAACTGGAAGTTAAGATTGCCACCTGGCCACTTTAGGCTACTTATGCCTCTGGAACAACAAGCCAAGAAGGGGATTACATTATTGTCTGGGGTAATTGACCCTGACTATCAGAAAGAAATAGGGGTACAACTACATAATGGAGGTAAAGAAGAGTTTTCTTGGAATATAAGAGATCCTTTAGGGCGTCTATTAGTACTACCATGTCCTGTGATTAAAATCAATGGGAAACTGCAACAACATAATCCAGGCAGGACTACTAATGGCTCTGAAACTTCAGGAATGAAGGTTTGTGTCACTCCACCAGGCAAAGAACCAAGGCCAGCTGAAGTGCTTGCTGAGGGTAAAGGGAACATGGAATGGGTAGTGGAAGAAGGTAGTGATAAATATGAGCTTCGACCACGTGATCAGTTACAGAAATGAGGACTGTAATGCTGTTTTGTTCATGTTATACTGTTTAAGTTGTAAGATATCAAGCTTAAGAATGAATGTTGCCTAAGGATTTGCACCCTATTCTGGAGAGATTTAATGTGTTTCCAGTTATATGCAGAACAGTTGAGTATTGTCAGGTAGAAGAAAAAAAATGTGTGCTTATTTGTTTTCATTTGGAAATTAAGTATGGTTTAAGGTGATATATATATAGGTGCCAAGTTGACAAGGGGTGGACTGTCATGGTTAGGGACACGTGTCCACTTGGCCAAGTTGTGGTAGCTGTTTATCTGATTGGGCAAGTACTGGCCTGTCTGTTGCAATGAGGACATTTCATAGGATTAGGTCATGATCACGTCAGCTGCATCCACAGCTGACTCCATTTATAATCAGCAAAAGGATAGTGTCTTCTACAATTAGTGATGCTAAATCTAATCATGGGAAGCCTTTTAAAGAGGACTCAGAGGAGACAGGCCCCATTCCTGCTTCGACTGGTGAGCCTCTCCTGCAGAGTTCATCCAGACCCTCCATAGGAGTCATTGGCTTCACAGCTTGCTCTGTGGATTTTGGATTCTGCGTTCCTGCGGTTACGTGAGACACTTTTATAAATTTTATATTTGCAAGTGTTCCCTGTTGATTCTGGTTCTCTAGAGAATCCTAACTAATACACCCTCCTCTCAAATTTTTTGGAAGAGTTTGAACAGGATGGGTATTAATTCTTCTTGAAATGTTTGTTAGAACTCACCTATGAAGCCATCTGGTCCTGCAATTTTCTTTATGAGGTAGGTTTTTTTTTTTATGTCTGATTCAATAATTTTATTTGTAAATGGTCTGTTAAGGTCTTCTATTTCTTCTAGAGTCAATGTAGGTTTTCATATGTTTCTAGAAATTTGTCTGTTTCATCTGCTTGTCAAAATTTTTGCCATATTATTGGTCATTGTATGCTTATATGATCCTTTTTATTTCTGTGGGGTCAGTAGTAATGTCTCCTCTCTCATTTCTGATTTTATTTATGTGCATCTTCTCTCTTTTTTTCTTTGTCAGTCTAGCTAAGAATTTGTGAATTTTATTGATCTTCTCAAAAACCCACTTTTGTTTTGTTAATTATCTCTATTTTTTAAATTCTCAATTTCAGTTATTTCTGCTCTAATCTTTGTTATTTCTTTCCTTCTGCTTGCTTTGGGATTAATTTACTGTTGTTTATCTTATTATTCCACATTTGCAGCTAGAGCCTTGATTTTAGCTCTTTCTTCCATTTTAATGTAGGCATTTAAGGCTATAAATTTCCCTCTTAGCACAGCCTGTCCTGCATTCCCTGAGTTTTCTCTTCCAAGTTTTTCTTTGGCCCACTGATTATTTAGGAGTATGTTGTTTAATTTCCCATATATTTGTGAATTACCCAGCTCTCCACTTGTTAATGATTTCCTGGTTCATTCCATCAAGATCAGAGAAAGTGCTGTGCATAATTTTAATTGATTTAAATTTAAAGAGATTTATTTTTGTGACCCAATGTGTGGTCTATGCTGGAAAATAATCTATGGACATTTGAAAAGAATTTATATCCTGCTGTTTTGGTATGCAATGCTCTGAATATACCTGGTAGGTCTAACTCATTTTAGTGTATTATTCAAGTTCTCTGTTTTTTTATTGTTCTGTGTCTAGATGTTCTATCTAATGATAAGAGTGTTGTTTTGAAGTCCCCAACTATTATTGTAGAGATGCCCATTTCTCCCTTCAGTTTTGTCAGTGTTTGCCTCGTATATTTTGGGCACCATGGTTAGATACATAAATATTCATGATTGTTATTTCTTCTTGGTGGATTGCCCCTTTTATTAATATGTAGTGTCCTTTTTTGTCTCTTATAACAGTTTTGCACTTAAGGTCTATTTTTTTCAAAATAAGTATAGCCAGCTTGGCTTTTATATGGTTACTATTTGTGTTCAATATCTTTTTTCCACTGCTTCACTTTCAACCAATTTGTGTGTTTGGGCCTAAAGTGAGTCTCTTGTAGACAGCATATAGTTGGATCATATATATTTTTATCCATTCTGCATATCTGTGTTTTTTGACTGGGGAGTTTAATATAACAGTATTCAATGTTATTACTATAAAGGAAGTACTTCAGCCATTTTATCCTTTGGCTCTTATATGTCATGTTTTATTTTTGTCTCTCTGCTTACCCTTTTAGTTGCCCTTACTGATAATCTTCATTCTATACTCTGCTCCAAACCTAGCTCTCCTGTCTTTTCCTTTTAGCCTGTAGAACTCCCTTTAGTAATTCTTGTGTGGCAGGTCTCCTTTTAACAAACTCTTTGGCTTCTGTTTATCTGTGACTATTTTAAACTCTCCCTCCCTCATTTTTGAAGAAAAGTTTTTCCAGATAAAGAATTCCAGACTCACAGTTTTTCTCTTTCAGTAATATATATATAAACCTCAATGGTTTCTTATGAGAAATTAGGACTTGTCTATTGCAGTTTCCTTGTATGTGATAAATTGCTTTTCTCTTTCTGCTTTCAAGATTCTCTATCCTTGGCATTTGACATTCTGATTAGTATTTGTCTTAGAGTAAGTCTTTAGGATTTATTCTGTTTGGAGTATGCTGCAATTCTTGGGCATGTGTATTTATGTCTTTCAAAACAGTAGGGAAATTTCTGGCCATTATTTCCTTGTATATTCTCTCTACCCCCTTTCCCTTCTCTTTTTCTTTTGGGACATCCATAATACATGTTTGTATGTCTCATACTGTCATTCAAATCTCTGAGACCCTGCCCAGTTTTTTCTCTATATGTTCTTCTGCTGGTAATATTTTAATTGCTCTCTCTTTGAATTTGCTAAATCTTTCTTCTGCCTGTTCAAATCTTCTGTTGTATGCCACTAGTGCATTTTTAATATCTTCTTCTGTGCTGTTCATTCCTGTAATTTCTGTTACATTTCTTTTCATACTTTTAAATTCTTCTTTACACTCATCCAGTGTCTTCCTAATAACCCTTATCTTTTTTACCATATTTTCCTTCCTCTCCTTGAATTGATTTAGGAGATTTGTTTGAACATCTTTTTTCAGTTGTTCCAAATTCTGTGTCTCCTCTAAAGTTTTAAATTTAATCCTTTGACAGGGCCATATCTTCCTCTTTCTTAGTATGACTTGTAATTTTTTGCTGATGAATAAGCATCTGAATATCATGATGAGTTTACTGTAAAGGTCAGTTTCTTTCTCTTGCCTAGGGTTTTATTGTTGATTGGCTTTGTGTTAAGGCTCTTCTTTGATACTTGCTCAACCTTTTCTAGCATTTAGAGTTACCTGTGCTTAACTGATCTTATTTTTCCAGCCTTTCTTTGATTCTTGCTCTGGATATGTGGTGCAATTTTTACGATTACACTATTTGTGCAATTGTTTCACCCCAAGGAGAAAGCTTCCTTTCCTCTGTTCCTTCTCTGACAATCTTGATCTGTACTGTTTGTTTTTGTTTTGCTTCTATAGATTTTTTTTTTAACACTCCTTTCACAACCTCTAGCTGTTTTTGCCTGGAGGGAAGATTCTGGGATGAAGATCACTCTGGAGAGGACTTTCTCAAGTCATTAGTTCCCAGGCAAAACAGGGCCAGGGACCCACTAAGGGGGCACAGAGCAGTTCCAATGAACCCTGGGGAGAGGGTTAAGAAAGACACAAGTAGCCTTTTTGATGTTTCACAGGAGCTGTGCTTTCCTGGTCTGCCCAGCAGATAGTGCTCTTTAACAAACTGCTCCTTGCAGCCTTAGGGAGATATAAACCGTCAAAGCAGCTCAGAGCTGGGGCCTAGCAATCAGAATTCATTTATCAGAAGCCATCATCAGTGCTTGACCATGCCCTCTATATCCTTCCCCATCTGTAGCAGCCAATCAGGGACCAGATTCTGAGGTGGCTTGCCTCGAAAGTGGAGGATAGCACCAGCAGCCATCATGGAGTGAGCTACTCACAGTTCTTTAATGCAGTTTCTCAGTTTGGTTGCTGTACAGTGCTCTGCTGGACTTCAGAATCCCAGAACAGTTGTTTTAGATAGTTCCTTCTTGTAGCTATTTTGGGGTAGGGGTGAGTCTTGGAGTTCCCTACTCTACCATCTTCCCTGGAAATTCCAGCTGTGACCTTGATCAAGTTAGGAAGCTGTCCTCACTTTCCACTGCCCAGGTATCAGATGACAGTGAGAGTCCTTTTCGTGCCTATTCTGACTGTAATTGACTTGAATCAGATGGCTGTCTTGTAAGGGTTGACACAAATTCAGTCCCAGCTCTGAGTTCTCATCACACCTCTAAACTATGGGATCTTTTACTTTTATTTAGGGTAAATATTTTGTAAAAGATCTCTGTGCTGGCTTGAAACTGCTATATACCCCCCCCAAAACCCTGTTCTTTTAATCCTAAACCAGTCTTGGGTGGATCAGCCATGTTCTTTTAATCCTAAACTAATATTGTAGGGTGGAGCCTCTTGATTAGGCTGTTTCCATGAAATATGACACACACAATTGTGGGTGTGACCTTTTGATTAGATGGAGATGTGACTCCATCCATCCAAGGTGGGAATTAGTTTACTGGAGTCCTTTAAAAGGGGAAACGTTTTGGAGAAAACTCAGGTACAGATGTTTGGAGATGCTTGGAGACAGAAGCTCAGAAAGGACCTGAAAGCCACAACACCCAGTAGTAAAGGGCCAGCAGACATCATTGTGTGTCTTCCCACGTGACAGAAAAACTCCAGATGGAAACTGGCCTTTCTTGAGTGAAGGTAACCTTTTGTTGAGGTCTTAATTTGGACATTCTCATGGCCTTAGAACTGTAAATTTGTAGCCTAATTAATCCCCTTTGTAAAAGCTAGTTCACTTCTGGTATATTGCATTCAGGCAGCATTAGCAACCTGAAATAGCCTCTCTGTGAAAAGTAAAGGTAAATCAGGTCTACTTGAAGTAGGGGGTGGGGGGTTGGAGCCTTGCCCCCTTATGCTCCTCTTGTTGCTCTCTAAGCACTCTAATCATCTCACATAATCCCTAAGGCTCCCTGGAGCACCATTTGAAAAAATTGCATTAATAAAATAGAAATGCTAGTAGACTCCATACTATTTTTTTATTATTTATGAAGGGACCTCTGTGCTGAATATGAGAATGAATGAATAGTGCAATTGGAGGTGCTGCTGAAAGGATAAGGCAGTGAGAAGTAAAGTCCTTCAGGATTTGGGCCCTAGGTTCATCCCAGTCTTGCTTTTCTGTCTAAGTATTCCCTTCACAGAAATAAGAAAGCCTCATAATAACATCCAGTTTTTAATCTCAGCTCCCGAGTTAATTATGAAATGTAAATTTGAGCTTGTAAATCATATGTACATATTTTATGTACATTTTAAAATTAGTTGTGATTCAAAAATTCTTATTTAATGAAATTTTTGAATGCTGCTTAATGAATTAATCCTGTAATCTCTAGAGAAAAATACCTGTAACCTGGTTGTCACTGTGCATTGTGAATTTAAATACCCATCATGTGCCTTTTGGTCAGGAAGTCCAAATTAAATTAAGCAGCCTTTCTAATTAATACAGAAATATACAGCACTTCATATAATCAATGGATTGTAACTGAAAAAGGATAATTAAGTTTGGAGTTCATCATCTAAAATTGAAATGGTAAACTTAGATTTCCCACAATTTACATTTAACTCTTTTGTGTTCAGACCTTCTTTATTTCAACAGCTACTTACCTCCCTCTGTTTTATCACTATCTGTCTCTCATAGTTCCCCCTCTGATTTACCCAGGATATCCATTTCTAATACATATCTTTCCTTAGTGTATACTGTCTTCTACATAGGACCCTTTTCAACTCCCTATCGGCAATCAGATCAAATTTATACACCCCAGCCCAATGTGAAGGTGGTGTCAAATGATCCTACAAACAGATCTTAGCTTCTTCAACATGGTCCTACTCCTCCACTAGGCTGATACCATTTGAGGTCCTTATTCATAGAAGTGAACTTTGAAGTGTTTAACCATTAATATAGCAGGGGAACCAACCAGTCAGAACATACACTAGTAGTGGGGCTAGTCGTTCCTGGAGGCCGCAAGTTGCTGAAGTGGCCTAAGCAGCAGGTCAGTGGCTGGTGATACCAACCAGAGCAGGAGCTCTTCAAGATTTTAACACAACTGGTGTGGTGGACGCAACTGTTAGCCTCTTCAGGGCTTGACTCAGCTGAAAAGTAGGACTTCCTGGGATGGCCTACTTCAATGATTGACGGATGCTGGCATTTAAATGTCTGGTCCTTTTGCTCTTTCTTGGGACTACTTAGAAGGGCCTTTCTAGTTCCAGAACCCCCACGGGGTGGATGAAGAATGTTATTTGGCTTGAATTGCAGTTTGGTTTATTCTCTGCTCCATCCTGCCTCATTCCCCTCTATTGCATAGGTGTGATCCCAATGGCCTGGAAATGGCCTGCCTGCAAAACTTCATCTCTGACTATGCCTCCCAGAGAATCCAACCTGAGACAACTAGAATGACAAAACCATGTTTACACACTGTTTGAGTAGTGTGTACACCTGTGTGTGTTTCTTAAAATCATTTAACAAACGATGTAGCGTTTGTCCTTTTAAAGGACTCCAGTAAACTAATTCCCACCTTGGATGGATGGAGTCACATCTCCATCTAATCAAAAGGTCACACCCACAATTGTGTGTGTCATATTTCATGGAAACAGCCTAATCAAGAGGCTCCACCCTACAATATTAGTTTAGGATTAAAAGAACATGGCTGATCCACCCAAGACTGGTTTAGGATTAAAAGAACAGGGTTTTGGGGGGGTATATAGCAGTTTCAAGCCAGCACAGAGATCTTTTACAAAATATTTACCCTAAATAAAAGTAAAAGATCCCATAGTTTAGAGGTGTGATGAGAACTCAGAGCTGGGACTGAATTTGTGTCAACCCTTACAAGACAGCCATCTGATTCAAGTCAATTACAGTCAGAATAGGCACGAAAAGGACTCTCACAGTCATCTGATACCTGGGCAGTGGAAAGTGAGGACAGCTTCCTAACTTGATCAAGGTCACAGCTGGAATTTCCAGGGAAGATGGTAGAGTAGGGAACTCCTTTATAATATTAAGTTATGCAATGCTCATGCAATCTTATGAAGTAGGTAATCTTATTATGCCTTCACTAATTATGCCCATGTTCACACAGCTAGGAAATATCAAAGCCAAAGTTACAACCCAGGTGATCTAGCTACAGAGCCTGCACAGGAATATTAGCACTACTTAGTGTGATTTTTGTAAGGACAAAAGGAGCAATAATCCCCAGGAGGCCCTTAGAATAGTGCTTGGTTAGGGGTCAATAATGTAAGTGATATTATTTTTAACATTTATTCTAGAAGACACTTATATATGATATACTTGCATCAATTTTGACTGCAGTTATAGTCCTGTTGATAATTTTTAGTACTATTCTGTCATCTATATTTTAATCTGATGCATTGAGAAGGATTATCCTATCAGAGCAGAGTGTGCACTGTGCTCCATTAGTTACAGTGACTATCTTGTTGACTAAACTGAGCTTCTTACACATCTTCATGCCTAGTGTAGCCACTTGAATAATTGTCGAAGAGGTATTTCATTTCTCTTTGAATAAAGCCACTTTGCTTGTCTAATGACAATTAAATCCCTTATTGTTTATAACAGAGAACCATTTAAGGTGAAATATCCCAGTGACTTGGTTGGTTGTGGCCCTGTATGGCTATAGACAGGAATAGCTATGTGGTGCAATCAAACCCTTTAATCCAGAGGATACTCTCAGTTGAACTTTGGGAAAACTGACAAGTCTGTTAGTATTTGTATGTCTGTTGTGTCATCTTGAGTAAATGCATATATTCAGGTAGACATATTCATTGGCATTAACAAACTTTTTTCCTAATGTTAAAAAGTGACATAAAACCAGGCCAATTTTTTTTTTTTAACATTCTTATTGTATAGTATAACATATATAAAAAGCAAAGAAATAAAAAAGCAATAGTTTTAAAAACACTCTTCAACAAGTAGTTACAGGACAGATCCTAGAGTTTGTCATGGTCTACCGTATGATCTTCTCAGATTTTTCCTTCTAGCTATTCCAGAATATAGGAGGATAGAAGCCTTAAATATTTTTTTATCATCACAATCAACTTTTTTTCCTTCTTTTTTTTTTGTGAAAAATAATATATACATGAAAAAGCAATAAATTTCAAAGCACAGTACCACAATTAGTTGTCAAACATATTTCAGAGTTTGACATGGATTACAATTTCACAATTTTAAGTTTTTAGTTCTAGCTGCTCTAAGATACTGAAGACTAAAAGAAATATCAATTTAATGATTCAGCATTCATATTCATTTGTTAAATCCTATCTTCACTGTATAGCTCTACCATCACCTTTGGTTTTTACATCCCTCTCTTTAGGGGTGATTGTGCTATGGCCATTCTAACGTTTTCATATTGGAAGAGTCTGTCACTAATATGGGGTAGGGAGATGGAACTATCTGATGTTCTGGAGAGGCTGGGCCCTCTAGGTTTCAGCACTTATCTGGACCAGAGATCCATCTGGAGGTTGTAGGTTTCTGGAAAGTTACTCTACTGCATGGGATCCTTGTGGAATCTTATATATTGTCCTAGGTGTTCTTTAGAATTGGCTGGAATGGTCCTGGTTTGGGATTGGCAGTTAGCAAGGTCTAACTGAAGCTTACTTAAGAGCAACTTCCAGAGTAGCCTCTCGACTCTATTTGAACTCTCTCTGTCACTGATACTTTATTAATTACACTTCTTTTCCCTCTTTTGGTCAGGATGGAATTGTTGATCCCACAGTGCCAGGGCTGGATTCATCCCTGGGAGTCATCTCCCACTTCACCAGGGAGACTTTCACCCCTGGATGTCATGTCCCACCTAGGGAGGAGGGCAATGATTTCACTTGCAGAGTTGGGCTTAGAGAGAGTAAGCTGTCCTAGTTTTTAAGATATAATTTTATTGAGATATATTCACACAACATACAATCCATTCCAAGTATATCATCAATGGTTCACAGTATCATCACGTAGTTGTTCATTCATCACCATGATCATTTTTAGAACATTTGCATTACTCCAGAAAAAGAAAAAAAAAAGAGAAACCCAAACATCCATACCTGTTATTCTTCCCTCTTTTTGTCTATTATTATTTTACTCTACCCAATTTTAAGAGTTGCAAAAGAAGTAGGTTAACTAAGCCTATAGTATTGTTTTATATATATATATAAACATATATATATATAAACATATATATATATATATATCAGTGGACTAGAACAAAGGATCCAGATATAGATACATACAAACATTAAAAAAGTGACTTTTTTTTTGCAATATAGTTATGCAATCACTATCAAATATCAGGGCTACTGGATTATAGCTCAACAACTTCAAGTATTTCCTTCTTGCTCTTCTAAAATACTAGACCCTAAAAAGAAATATCTATATAATGAATCAGTAATCACAGTCATTTGTTAAATCCTAATTTCTCAGTTATACCTCCTCCCTCTCATTTAATCTTTCTCTCAATCTTCAGGGATATCTGGGAAATGATCATTTTAACTTCTTTGTGCTGGAAAGGGGTGTCGACCTTTATAAGGTAGAGGAATAAGACTGGTTGATGTTCTTAGAGAGACTGGTACCTCTGAGTTTCAGGGCTGATCTGGGATAGGATCAATCTGGAGCAAACCAAGTTTTGAAGAAGAGAGACAATATTGTTTAAATATTTATCTCTTTTGGAGAGTCTGTCCTGTGTGGGATATCAGGATGGAAACTTCTGAGCAGTCCTGTAAGAGCAGAGAATAACCACCTCCTGGGAATCTTGGGCAAGAGTGCGAGAGGGCTGTGATGGTTAATTTCATGTGTCCACTTGGCTAGGTTATGGTGTCCAATTATTTGGTCATGCAAGCACTGGCCTGAGTAGTCCATTTACTGCTGATTGTCTGCAGCAATAAGGGGAGTCTCCTCATCCAATAAATTGGCGATTTTAAAGCCAGAACTGGGGATTTCAGAAGCCAGAAAGAATTTCTGCCTCTTTTTCAGCTAGCCACTTCTGGGGAACCCTAACTAGTATAAAAGGAAAGAAGAGAGCTGGAAATAGATGGTCAGAAACAGGAATTATTTATAAATTTACTGAAGATCAGATTAAGGTGTGGTTATAGATTAAGAGGCTTAATAAAAGATTCAAAGAGGAAGTAAAATGAAATCTGTGTAGACTGAATTATGTGCCTTAGAAAAAAAACATGTTCTTAACCTTAATTCTATTCTTGTAAATAAAACCTTTTGAAGATGTATATTTAGTTAAGGTATGGTTCAATTGAATTAGGATGGGTCTTAATCCTATCAGTGGAAATTTAATAAAGAAAAAAGTTGGTGGAGGAGCAGGAAGCCAGAAATTGGCTGGAATCTGGAAGACAAAGGAGAGGCCACCGCCAAGTGATGGGAAATTCTAAGAGCTCAGAGGATTGCCAGCCACCCTGGTGCTACCAACGCTGGGAGGAAATAAGGCTTCCAGCTTCTGAAATCATGAGCCAATAAATTCCTATTGTTTAAGCTAATCTACCATGTGGTGTGTATAATAGTAGCCTGGAAACTAAGACACTTTTGGTACTTGAAAGAGGCATGCTTCTATTAAAAATACCTAAAAATATGGAACTGGCTTTGGAATTGTGTAATAGGTTTAAGGCTCAAAAAATTGTAAGTTCTTGGTAGAAAAAGGCTAGATTGTTTTGGAGAGACTCTTGGTAGAGATATGGATGTTAAAGTTACTTCTGTTATGGCTTTAGGAGGAAATTATAAACATTTCATTGGAAACTGGAAGAAAGGTGACCTTTGTTATAAGGAGTAGAGAACTTAGTTAGATTGTGTCCTAGTATTGTAATGAAAGTGGAACTTGTAAACAATGAACTTGGATATTTAGCTGAGATGGTTTCTAAGCTAAGTGTGGAAAGTGCAGCCTAGTTTCTCCCAGTAGTTTATAGTAAGATATGAGAGAAAAGGGATAAGCTATGAATTACATCACTAGGCATAAAGGAACTAGAAACTGATGATTTGTAAAATTCGCAGCTTATCCAGGTAGTGTTCTCTGAGTTTAGGGCCAGAAGCAGATCAGTCAGGTTCCTCCCTGAGGCCCTGTCAGGGCCTTCCCTCATTTCCGAGGAAGTGATTCTCCAGGGAACAGGACTTTACGTGAAGTTTTTAACTAAACAACCCTCTGCTAAAGAGGGTGTGGCTGAAGATAGAGTTGTAATTTCAGAGTAAATCAGAATTGGTAATACAGTTACTGAGGAAAGATCTGGGACTTTCTTGAACTGCATGCAAATTGGACAAGATTTTCACAAAATTTGTATGAACAGAACCGCTAGCAGCCTGGAGTGAAAGTGACAGAGAAGGGACAAATTAAAGGAAGAATGACTTCAAGGACAGGCACAAGGAAGCTGATGTCTGGCCAGAAGGGATCTCCTTCGGTCAAAAGTCATGTGTGTGGAAATGGTGGGTCCACCCATGGCCCCAGAGTAGGTAGGGCTTCTGTCCAGGCCCTTGGAGTGGGTTGTGAAAGTTTGGGGAGTTTTGCTGTCACCCCAATGTTTGAAGAGGGTGGTGTCTATGCCCAGTTGTTTAGGGAGAGTTTGGCCATCACTCCAGTGCTTGGAGAGGGTGGAACTGCTATTCCAGTAGGCCTGGCAGAAAAAACATAGACCCACAGATGATACTCAGATCTTGAAATCTACTAGAGTTGGCCTTGCTGGGTTTGGGGCTTCCTTGGGATCCATGACCCCTGCTTTCCTTCCAGTTTCTCCCTTGTGAAATGGAAATGTCTATCCTGTGTCTGTCCCACCATTGTATTTTGGAAGCAGATAATAGTTTTCTAGGTTTCACAGGTCCACAGACTTAGAGGAATTTGGCCCCAAGACAGACCATACCCATGACTGACCTTGATGAGACTTTAGATTTAGAATTGTTCTAAAATGGCTTAAGGCTTTGGGATGTTGTGATAGAATGAATGCATTTTGCAAATGGGAAGAACCTATCTTCTTGGGTTAGGTTCTGTGGTAGGTTGGATTATGTACACCAGGAAAAAAGCATGTACAAGCACATATTTCATCTTTATCCCATTCCTGTGGGTGTGAACATAGTGTAAAGAGGACCTTTTGAAGATGCTATTTTTAGTTAAAGTGTGACCAGCTGAATCAGAAAGCAGTCTCATCCTATTCTTGGAGGTCGTATGAATTAAAAAAAAAGCCACAGGGAGGAGTGGGAAACCAGAAGTCATTTGAAAACCAGAAAAGAAATGAGAGGACATAAAGTCAAGGAATCCCAAGGATTGTCAGCTCACCAGATCACAAGCCTTCCAGCCTCAGAAATTGTAAATTAATAAATTCCTGTTATTTAAGCCAACTCATTGCATGGTATTTGTCATAGCTGCCTGGAAAGTAGGATGGAATCCAAACCTGGAAGTACAGACATAGTCAAGGCTTCACAGGTGTGTGACCCACGCAGTCACACAGGACCCCAACTTACAAGAGCTCCACTTTAGAGGAGTGTAAAGCTTGGTTTAATGCTCTGCTGTCACCATATTGAAATTCTTAATACCTTTTAAGCAAGGAGCCCTACATTTTCATTTTGTACTGCATCCTGCAAACCTTATAGGTGGTCCCGGATATAATATCTATAGCATCAGCACCATCTGTGAGAAGGGGTATTGGGGAACTATGCAGAGATCTGTCCCTTTTGAACAACAACCACCAGAGCCACGGCATCCCCAACACATGTTCAAATGTTTATAGGTGCAGAATTAAATGCCGACTGTAAGACCTGTACTGTCTCTTGCTGACAGACTACATATAATGATTTATCCCATAATTTTTCATCAGAAACCTGAGATGACAAATTGTGGGAAGCCTAAGATTTCTTCCTTTTAAGGTGCCAAAGAAAACAAATAAAGCTTTAATCCTTGTCAAAACACGTGAATAAATCTCTGGTTCTCTCCTTTAAGCAAAAATAGCACTTTCTTTTAGGCTACAGCTAAATGCCATTGATTTTGACAACTAGAGGCACAATGTTTAAACTTGCACTATTTCAAGCCCCCTTTGTCAGATTCTGAAAACACCCTGCTGTTTTCCCTGCTCTTTGCACTGGGGTGTGCAGTTTCTGGTGACATTGTACCATCCAGGGACACTGGTCACACCTGCCCTGCTGTGATTTCTTGTGCAGAGCCATATCCATACTGTGGGTTCATAGTGGCCTCTCACCTCACTCTGAGTTTAGAAAATGTTTTCACACTATCTAAGAAATGCTTTTTGAACTGGATTGGAACATATTCGTAAACATTTTAGAGTCTGAACTTTCAGGAGAAACTCATCTAAGTTCTTCAAATTGCCACCAAAGTCTGTAAAGCAGCAAAATCTTCAGACTCCAAAATCATTTATGATAAACTATCACCCTATGAAATAGTGTTTGGATGATTTAAAGCCTATCTATCTACCATTCCTCAGGGCCTTTGAATTTTTAACAAATGTCTGGAATTGCTTTCAATGACGTCATACTTTAGTATTAAAAATGTCACTTTTTAGTGTCGGCTAAATTGGACGGAGAGCCTCTACTTCCCATGCCGTTCATTGCCGAAATGCCTTCATTGGCATATTTAATTCTTCCTGGTGAAGTGGTTGCAGAAAATGACCCCTCCCACTTATAGAGGCTGCTTGATAATATGATCATCTCTGGCCTCAGGTAAGATGAGAAAGACTGCGATTATTTTTCATTAAATGATTTCATTAATGATTTTTGACATTGTAGGAATTTGGAAATAAAGAAAAATATGAAAAAGAAAAATTCTTGCCTATAGTTTGATCATCTAGCTATCTAAGTATGGTGTTTGTTGTTCCCTTGGTATAGCTTTTCATTGCATTGCATGCTTGTGATTACGCTCTGTATGTGATTTTGTGTCCTATTTTATTCACTTGCCATTAAATCATAATCATTTTCAAATGATAAATTATTTATAAATATATTTTTAAATGATTATTTTTAAAAAACCATAAAATCCATTAGTGGTTGTACCAAGGTTATTATTCATATCTCCATTGTTGATACTTAACTCGTCTCCCTAATTTTCCATTAAAAATAATTCTGCAATGATAAAGTTTTTTACAAAATTTTTTTTTTCTCCACGTCCATTTAAAGTAACTAGCTAAGGATAGATTGCCCAAAATGGAAGTTATTGTGGCAAAGAGGATTGGCATTTTGATTAATTAATATTAGTTATTCTCATTGTCACATTGCTGTATTACCGTTATATTTCAACTATAAAATATGAAAGTATCTCCTTAGTTCACACTCATATATTTTGAATATAAGCTTTATCTTTTGCTGACTTGGTAGGTGGAAAATTAGTAGTCAAACCAAAAGAATCCCTCACGACTGCATTGCTTTTTAATTAGCAATAAGTTCAGCATCTTACTAAATTATGCAACTCAGTCTTTTTGGTCTTGGAACTTTCCCTATAGAGTGAGAGAATGTGAAAGAAAACACTGAAAAATGGGCAATACGTGAATTCTCAGTTGTCTTTGGTGCAACTGAGGTGGGCAGAAATAACCTTCTTCTTGTTGCTTCCAGAAAGTCTGCTGGCACATGGTGGTTGTGGTAGCTGATCTGCAGAATGGCTGCCACCAGTTTCTTCCATCCCTGTACAGGCATATCCTTTGCCCTCTGAAGGGTGGATGCTATTCCTCCATCACCTTGAAAATGGCTGATCTGTGACTATTTTGACCAATATAATATAGCAAAAGTGATGCTGTCTTGGTTCCAGGGCTGGCAGCTTCTGCCCTGTTCTCTTGGAATGGAAGAGAGGAAGCCAGCTGCTATGTAAAATGTCTCACTAACCTGCCATCCTGTGAAGAAGCCTCTTTGATAGATGGAAAGGCTACCTGGAGAGAGAAATGACCTAAAGCCAGCCCTTTTCTCACTCTTCCAGGCCAGGCACCAAACTTGTGAATGAAGAAGCTTTCAAACGACTCCAGCCAGAGCTACCATCTGAATGCTTCCAGGACAGAGACCCCAAGTGAGAATCAGTGGGCAAATCTCTTTCAATCCTCATAACCATAGGGGTTAATAATAAAATGATTGTTGTTTTAAGTACCTAAGTTTGTTACAGTTTGCAATGCAGTCATAGCTAAGCAGAATAGAAATCAAGGCAAAATAAGATTTTAAAGTAAGTGTCATTACCCCTGGTGATTTCATGTAGTACATTCTTGTGGTTTGTAATTTGTCCATAAAAACATATTCATTGTTCCTCCTTCAACCCATCAAATTTGCTTTCAGAACTGTCATTGGAACAGAAGGTTTGCATAACTAATAGCTTAATCTGGTTCCTTTCCCAGGATATTTATATTTTTATGAGTTCAACCTTAAATTTTATTTAACCTTAAACAAAAAAAGGTTTAGTTCTAATGACAGACACTGATCAGTGGAGGGGGTGGGATAGTATTTGAACTAACTTTAAGGTCTGTTTCTTTATATAGAAACACTCAACTCCTATTCCGTGTGATTTCAGTGGGACTGTCAATTTTAGTAGACCACAGGAATGGGTGTATGATCCAGACTAGGTTATTGAAACTTGTCTCTCAGGAAAGGGTGGTTGGTCCAAGTGGTTGGTATATAACCCAAGCAGATCAATCAGGGTCCTTTCTTTAAATTAGCATAGATCCACAAGAAGAAAAAAAGCTCTTCTTTCTCCTTCTGGAGGTATTAAAGTGATATAAGGTAAGTCTGAATAATCTGACCGCCATCAACTAAACTACACAAAAGAAACATATAGGAAGGAAAAAGACAACACTTGGAATTGGCACTAAAATATAAAGAGTCCTGATGACATAATTTGCACTTCTGGATTCAGCTATGCTGAAACCTTGGCCCTCTGATATCCAAACTTCTAAATTATTACTCTTTTCCCTTTTTAAGCTATTTTCAGTTTCTGTCATTGTGACCAGCAAAAGTCTAGATTTCTACATTGCAGCACCTAATCACATCAGGGAGGCTCAACATTTTTTTCTTTTTAAATTTTTGATGAACTACATGCAGATGGATGATTTTTCACACACTACTTGAAGGTAGTGACACTGATTGGGTAACTTTCAGCTTAAGCCAGTTTTATGTCATTACTACTTCAATTCCATACACTCTGTGCCACCCAGGAAAATATATTTCAATAAAAGAATATGGGAATACTCTGAGATACAGGGAATGAGCTTGCATCTGCTCTAATTTAGGAAAAAACACCATTCATAAATTCATGTATTTTATTAACAAATTCTCTGAGATACACAGGCTAATAGATCTCTCCACACAAGAGTACTTGAGATCTCTGCTCATTGTAGGGTGACCCAGGTGGCCAGGACTGGCAGCAATTTCTGTTCTGGACTCAAGGCATGCAGTTCTATGGGAATCTGAGGCTTTGACCCAATCTTCTTTAAAGCTGGGAATTTAATTAAGATTGCCTTTAGTAGCTCTTTTTTTCATAAGCTCTCTTAAAAAACTGAATTTTTAAGTTTGGTTCAATTTCATCAAAGTTATACATGAATGAAATTTATTCTACAACACATTGTTTGATGGCAGTTCCCCAAACCACTTTCTGTACTCCCCATTTTTTAAACACTTTGTAAACATTCTTCTGTGTCTTTAATATGTAGATCTCAAAATAATCAACTTGTTTTTTCTTGTATAGGTAGCACTTATTGACTCCTCATTACTAAACAGGAGGATTTAGCACTCTTCCAAACACCTCTGACATAACCAAACACACACAAATACTGTGTCATACACATACATACATACATTCCTATCTTCCACTGTCCTCCGTATATTTATTATAGTTACACTTAGTGATGACTCTGTGAACACTATTTATAGCTGAGCTCTGTAATAGACTGTGATGTCTTTTCTTGAACACATTTATTTCTCTAGAATTATAGTTGTCTCATGTTATTCTTTCTTTGTTCAGTTTTTATTTACGTAGACTAATTTATCCCCAAGTTCTCTTCCATTTGTGTAAGAATGATGTGGTATATTGGGTTACAGTAAATATTCTATCAATTTCATTCCCTAAAGATTCACTTCCAGAGTCTTCTCACCAACTCTAGTCTGGTACATTTGCTCTCCTGCCATTTTCTAGTACTGCAGTCCACAGAAGTCCCTTCGCCAGCATCCTGGAATCTCCTTCTCTCTCCTTGTTGGAGTCCCTGTTTCTTGAATCCCATGTGTTCCTGTTTCTTGGATTTATCCTGCAGTGGTATCCTGAAAAAGGATGCTTGGCAGGTAAGTTTTGAGACATGGCATATCCAAAAAATCCTCTCTATCATCCTTGAATACAATGAATTGTTTTGCTGGGGTATAGAATTCTAGGTTGGAAATGAAGTTTTTTCCTTCAGAATTTCGAAGACATTGTTCCATTGCCCTTTAGTTTCCAGTGTGGCTCAAATCTTTGTATAAAACATGGGTGTTTCTCTTTGGAGACTTTTAGGATCTTTTTTTTGCCTCAGTGTTTGGAAATTTTATGATGATATGCAGTCTTGCTGTCTGCATCCTTTGGTGGGCTTTTCCTTTCTGTGAGCACATGTCCATCTGTTCCTGGAAATTGACCTAAATTATTTTTTGGATAACATTTATACATTCTGTTTTCACTCTTCTCCCTTTCTGGAATTTCTGTTTCCAGAAAGGCGTGGTAACCTGTATACTCTATTTTATTTCCTCTTCTCCACCCTCCACCCTACCTTTTTTTTTGGTTATACTTTCTGCAGACAATCCTCAGATTAATCTCCCAAATCTTATCTTCAGTTTTTCATTTCTTCTGTGCATTTTTAAGAAAGTTCTAGGAATTCTGCTTTATTCTCTGAATATTTACTTCTGTGGTATTCTCTTCTCTTATGATTGTAATATCTTATCTCTGAGGTTAATAGTTGTTTGTATGTGAAACTTTCTTCTGTTTCCACAGACTGTTTTCTCCAAGCTTTTCCCTCTCTATTTGGTTTAGACTTTGTGTTTAACATTTGAGTCCTCCTGAAATTCTGGAAAACTGTCTGATCACCATTAAGAGGAAGCTTGTAAAACAAGTATAGGCTTTGTGTCCATGTGTGGGGCATTTTGACTAGTCTTTGCTATTGATTGATTTAATGGGCATTTTCTATTGGAAAATCTCCAAATCAGAACCTCTAATTTATTTTCCTTGGGACTTGTTAGGCATCCTAAAGAAGATTAATCAATCTTTAGGACAACAAATGCTGGCTCCTACCATAATAGGAAAAGGCATCTAAATGTCTCAAATGCCATTTTAATAACATTACCTTAATCTCCTGGCCTCAATACAGAATCCTTGACCTTTATTATGTATTTCACCTGCTTCAGATAACAAACTTCTAGTCTTCTTCTAGGGGTACAAAGACCAGTTGCTTGAAAGATATTAATTTTTAGGTTCAAGATGGCAGAAGAGATGCCTCATTGTAATATGAATACTTACAAAATGAAGTTACACAGTAGGTACCAAGAAGTCAGGAAGAGTATATTTTTGGCCAAGTCTGGGATTAAAAGAGTAGAATATTATTTGAGCCCTGAAGAACAGGTAGGAAGAAAGGCAAACAAAGGGCATCTAAGATAGATGTGAAACAGGGAGAAAGAACACAGAAACAGTTAAATTCATGTGTTTTTGGTGCACTGTGAGTACAACATTTAAGATGAAGTAGAATAGTTAAGAATGTTATTCATTGCCCTAAAGTCTAGAAAGGTAGGTTGGAACCAGAGAGTAGTTGTCTTCAAATGCCAAGCTAAAGGACTTGTAAGATGCCACTAAACATTTTTCAGTAGAAAATTATATGATAAAAATGTCATTTAGGGAAATTTATCTGGTAGCAATAAGCAGTGTCTATGGAACCCTGGGGAGAGATAGGTAGATCAATATGTAGGCTGTTTCCCTACCCTGAATTAAAGTGACAAGGGTCTCAAGGAGGGTGATCATGGAAGAAAAGGAAAGTTGTGAATGGGAGAGTTATTGCAAGGGAAGAAGTGGCAGGATTGGGTGAATGATTTCTTATGGGAAGACATAATTCTTCCTGCCTCCTTGCAGAGGAAGGCATCATTCCAGTGAGATGCTACCTTGAGTTATTGTGTGCTGGAAGCTCGGTCAATTCTAGCTAGAGGTTAGTTTGTCCTCCATTGGTCTAAGGCAGATTAGTTCAAATTAAATTTCATGCCAACCCACTCTAAGCCAGGGACATGTCATTAAGCTTCAGGGTTATCTAGTTGATCACACTAAAAAATCTATCTCCACCATTCCCCTGCTGACAGTTGTGAAAATATTTTAATCGCAGCATGAAACCATTTTGCAATATTTCAACAAGGTAATTATGCATTCTCTGAAATGCAATCCTAAAAGAGGCACAGGAGACAAAGTCATTAGTATTTAGTTGGCAAATACTACAATTTATAGGTATGATCTTGCCAGGGTTACCATAAACCAGGTCAACTCTTTAAACAAGGTCTGCAACAGCGAAGTGAAGTGGAGAGTTAAATAAGCTTGGTGGAAATTTAAAACACTCGTACATATCATGCCTCCTATGCCTATTTAAATATTAAACTCACCATAAAATATTGAATTTACATCCTTCTGTTGGACTAGTAAGACTAGAGCCAATGTGAGTGCAAATCCTGAATTTAGTGAGACAGAAAGGATGGAGGCAAATGTGTGTGTGTGTTTACCAGGGGATAACTGAAGAATGCAATAAACAAGCAATAGCCTTGATTTTTAAGCTATTTAAGGGATTTAGAAGCTTACTGAGTATTTGTCCTGATGTCCAGAAGTCAGTATTGCAACTTTGTCTGAAACCGATTTGAAAGGATGTGATGTGAAAAAACATGCAAGTGTGATTTCTTCTAAAAGTTATACCTTGTGACGATAAACGCAAATGATTATCAACTCAAGGATTAAGATACCAAAGCCATCTGTCATGGTCAGCTTCATGTGTCAACTTAGCCAAGTAGTGGTATCTATTTGTCTGGTTGGGCAAGTGCTGGCCTGTCTGTTGCAATGAGGACATCTCACAGAATTAGATCATGATCACGTCAGCTGCATCCACAGTGATTCCATTTATAATCAGCTAAGGAGAGTGTCTTCTGCAATGAGTGGTGCCCAATCTGATCACTGGAAGCCTTTTAAGGAGGATTCAGAAGAGACAGGCTCTTTTCCTGTTCAGCCAGCAAGCCTCTCCTGTGGAGTTCATCCAGACCCTCCATCAGAATTGTCGGCTTCACAGCCTGCCCTGCAGATTTTGGACTCTGCATTCCCGTGGTCATGTGAGACATTTTTATAAATTTATATTTGCGAGTGTTCCCTGTTCATTCTGTTTGTCTAGAGAACCCTAACTCATACACTATCTATTAAAAAGGAAGAGAAAATAAGAACTGTCTGAAGAGGAAGGCACCTTGACCAGATGAAGCTTTCATATAGGTGTGTTTTTCTTTTAGCATAAGATAATGGGGGTGGTCTCCCAGGCATGCAGGCAAGTATTTGTGGACAAATTTATTTAGCTTCTAAATGAGTGTAAATAGTTTATTAGAGTCACTATATCTGGAATTCTTCATTTTTCTTCCCCCAAATAGCTCTTTCTTTGACTTTGTCATCTCTTCAAATGGAATTCTATTCATCTAGTTGCTCAGGCCAAAAATTGTGAGATTGCTCCTAATTTCTCCTTTTTACCCCTCACATCTCATATTCATTCCATCAACAAATCCTGTTGGTTTTCTTCTCAAATTCATGAAAAATATGATCCCTTCTTACCACCTCCAAAGCACCTTATCTGACCCATCAGACTAAATGATAGCCTTCTGGAGCTATAGCCTCCCAAGTAGTCTTCTCCTCTTGCTCCTGCAGTCGCACCTTATATAAAATAGCTGCCACCAACAGGATTTTACCTCTCTGTAGCTTCTTCTTAGCACTTAGCACTTGAAATAAATTGTGCATATGTATTTTATACATTTTTTTAGTCTAACTCTCCCTATTAGAATACAAACTCATGAGAGCAGGGACTTTGGTTTGTTCCCTAACATATTTCCAGTGTCTTGAACAATGTCTGGCACACTAAAAAAAATGGTGCTCAATGAATTTCACTTGAATAAATAAAGGGGCCGATGCATCTATCTGTGCACTTTGTTACTCTATGCAATACCTCTCCTCTTCTGTCTCAGTTGGTGCCTTTTGGCATAAAAGGACTGTTAGGAAGAAACCAAGAGCCTACTGTATTCCAGAGGCTTGTTTTTCTTATGAAAAACAAGATAGGAGGTTTGGTCTAATTGGGAGTAAAAAAAGATATAAAGCAATGAAAATAAATGTATAAGAATGCATAAATGTCAAAGAAGAAATATTAGTACTTGGCCTTCAGGGAAAGTCTATTATTGTAGGTTAAGGAAGACTTTCCAAAAGTGGAACCTGGATAGAAGAAGGAGCTCATATGGGTTAAGGATATTAAAGTTAATAAAAAATGCCATCCCTTATGTCCTTTCCTAGGCTACTAGAAAAGGGTTCCAGGTCATGGTTATATAGGGAGAATTCTCAGGTTCAAGACAGCTTTCCCCAAATGAAAAAGATAAATACTACCAAGTGTGTATCATTTATACAAATTTGGAAGCTGGTGGTAAGCATATTGTTTTCTGTGTCATACATTAGATTTTTATTTTGTGTGTGTGCTGTATGCCTGGGGTCACATTTCACTTTTTTTCCATGTGTGTATCCTGTTATTGCAGCACCATCTGTTGAATTTTTGCTTGTTTCTTTTTTTCTTTGCTTTTTTGTTTGTTTTTGGAAAGTACATGGGCTGGAAATCGAACCCGGGTCTTCTGCATGGCGGGCAAGAATTATTCCACTGAAATACCCTTGTACTCCCAAGATTTTATACTCCTGTTGGCCGATTTCTAAGTAAACCCCAGGAAAAGAATCTTCCTTCCCACATTCTATTTGAAGAAAAAAAATTCTGTGTAAATGCAGTAATGGAAATAAGCTTTCATTGCATCTAATTCAAAGTTTAAAAATCCTTAAAGTTTATAGAGTACATTCACTTTTATCTTACATAAACACAGAGAATTCAATGGACCTTGGTTTTCTCAGAAGAGAAACAGTACACACCACTAGCTTGGTATCCAGCCATCCTTTTCTTTAAACAAAGGCTTTAAAAATTAGCAGTACTTGAATCAGTACAACTGTACAGGAGTATAGGACTAAACATTTGAAATCACAATAAATTGTAAATATACCTGCATATAACTATAAATCTACATGGTAGCTTTCTATACAAAACTTGAAATTATTGGAGATATTTAATTGTATAGGACAAGAACCAATAGAATTTCTTATGCTTAGAGATTAAATTATATTATAGGTCGTATTTTGTCTTTTTTCAACTTTGAATTTCTACAGTTAGCACTGTTTTTGGCTTATGGGAGATTCTCAATAAATAATGGTGCAATTGAGTAAAAGTAGATGTGCTTCTTTAAGTCACAAAATAAAGAGGGATTTTTTTTTTTTTTGGCTTGTCTAGTCCATATTATTGAGAGGGCAACACTAATGCTTCTGATTTATGAATAAGAAGACAGCACATGCTGGATTGAAAGGATGTATGTACCCTAGAAAAGCCATGTTTTAATCAAAATCCCATTTTGTAGTGGCAGAATAATCCCTATTCAATACTGTATGTAATTAGATCATCTCCCTGGAGATGTAACCCAATCAAGAGTGGTTGTTAAACTGGATTAGGGGAGATGCGTCTCCACCCATTTGGGTGGGTCTTGATTGGTTTACTGGAGTCCTATAAAAGAGGAAACATTTTGGAGAATGAGAGATTCAGAGAGAGCTGAGCAGAACGACATAGCCACGAGAAGCAGAGTCCACCAGCCAGCAAACTTTGAAGATGAAGAAGGAAAATGTCTCCTGCGGACCTTCATGAAACAGGAAGCCAGGAAAAGAAGCTAGCAGATGACACCCTGTTTGCCATGTGCCCTTCCAGCTGAGAGAGGAACCTGACCATGTTCACCATGTGCCTTTCCAGCTGAGAGAGGAACCCTGACCGTGTTTGCCATGTGCCTTCTCATTTGAGAGAGAAACCCTGAACTTCATCGGCCTTTTGAACCAAGGTATCTTTCCCTGGATGCCTTAGATTGGACAGTTCTATAGATTTGTTTTAATTGGGATTTTCTTGGCCTTGGAACTATAAACTAGCAACTGATTAAATTCCCCTTTTTAAAAGCCATTCCATTTCTGGTATATTGCATTCCAGCAGCTAGCAAACTAGAACACAGCAGCATAATGAAAGAAATACCAGAATTCACATAGACCATCAACAAATCAACCACTGCATCAAATATGGGGAGCTTTTTATTCAGAATATCTAGTAATACTTGCCCTCCCTCATACTTAGATCCTGTGGGATAATAAATTTAGCCCCGTTTTACAGACCCAGAAAATGAGACCCTAAGTAATAATTACTTGCCTGAGGACAGAGTGGTAATTAATGGGGGTGAACAGCTGCAGCATTATTCTTCTGATATGAATTTCTGTCATTCCTCTGTTGGATCACATCTCAGCTTTAGAAAACTGACATTTCTCCTTTCATTCCCTCTTCTCTTTTTCATTCTTCTTACCAATTAGGATTCTGTATTCCCTGAGGATGTGGGCTGCACATTATTTCTTTCTTATTCCTATACATAAACTGAGCAAAAGTAAATATTATGGCTGCCCTCAAACTTTCCCCAAGTGAGGATCCATTAAAAAGTGGATGCCATTATAAAGATAACCTATTTCTATGTTTAGAACTCTACATTACACTGTCCAAAAGATGCATCTTTAAATACAGAAAAGTTACTTTTACAGTCAAACATAAGAATATGTCTAGCATAATGGAAAGAGAATATTACATAGATTTCATCTCATGTCATTTCAGCAACTGGTTTCAAGCCCTGTCTGCCATCCAATGGCCAGTGGGTGGAATTAAAATAGCCTTTTCTTCTGTGTGTGCTGCAGAAGGAAAGAGCTGCAGCTGCAGCTGAATGTTCATGGAGAAGAGTCCCTTATGTTTACTCCCTTAACTGGTTGATTCTTGTTTATTGTCTTCTCTTTATTTCTGAATCCCAATTCCAAGAGCCAAAATGCAACACCCACCCTGTTCCTCCTCCTTCCCAAATTGGGTTTTTGTCCAATGTAGCAGTCATTAACCCCCAGGCCACCCCCCTTCAATGAAGAGACTGAAAGAATTCTAATAAGGTAAAGTCAATAGAAACAAACAAGTGGGCTCCAACCAATCCTGTGCCTGTGATTTTTTTATTCAGGCAGAATTGAGTTGAAAGACTCTTCTTTCAATAGTCATTTTGTGAGAGGGTGAAAAAAAATAAATTGCTTTTGGTTTTAGAAATACAGTATAAAATAAAAGAATACTTCTAGCCTACTCTCTTGCCACCTGTTTTCTCCACACTCTTTTAAAAATGGATATTGGCTCATGTAATCTAATCTCTTCTGGTAGATGAGATCTAAATTGATTTACCCAGGCTCCAAGCCCCTTCTGACCTGTACTCTCCCTGCCTTCCCAGCCTACTTTCACACAGCATCCCCTGTGCTCCAGTGATGCTATTGGCAGCACAGCTCTCCAAAGGTGCCTCTTTTTCTATATATAGCTTCTTCTACTCTTCTTCTACTATAGCTTCTTCTTTGCCTTTGTAAATGCTGTTCCCTTAGAGTAGAATACTTCACCTTCTCTAACATTCAATTCCAATGCTTCCTCCTCTGAGAAGCCTACCTGTCCACTCCAAGAAGAAACAAATACCTTCTCAGGGATGGCACATCATCTTGCATATCTTCAGCATAGCACTTAAAACTTTGCTGGTATTTGATGATGTGTCTGTTTCCCTTGCTGGAAATTAGAGACTTGTCTACTTGTCTCATTAGATACCTTGGCCAGCACACTTCAGTTATGTCTTTTACTGAATGAACAAAAATGAATGAATTTCCTGTAGCCTAATTCTTTAAAAAGAGCAGGAAAAACTAACACTGGACATCTCATAGCCAAAAAATATGAAAGACGGTGGTGCAATGGTGGCTCAGTGGCAGAATTTTCACCTGCCGTGTCAGAGACCTGGGTTCGATTCCTGGAGCTTGCCCCTGTTAAAAAAAGAAAAGAAAATAAACAGGAAAAAATTACTTATTAGAAAATTAAATAAATAAATAGATAAATAATATAAAAGATGCTGATCAAAATCTTAATCATTTTAGTAAAACTTCTGGAGTGATGGCATCAGTGACACCATTGACAGATATTTCTGGAGGGTCTGTTATTTACCTGTTGGTTAATTTTGTACTTCAGAAATCTATAGACTCAGACTTTTAAGAATGTATAAGATTAAAATTAAAAAACTAGAATGTATAAGATTAAGATTGTAGCAGGAAGTCAGGTGAGTGCGTTACTGAAACAGTTTTCTGATTTCTGAGAGATGTACCTTTTACAATAGAAGCTTCAAGCAAAAATAATTTCCTTGCTCAGTTATATGGTTTCGGTGTCGAATTGGCTACTTGTGTTCCTGAGGCTATTGCTCAATTATACTAACCTACTCAGTAGGCTCAAATTGACTTGCACTTGCCTGAAACAAATTTCATTACCTTCTCAGACTCTGGTATCATTTCAGCAATTCGGGAAGCATTAGTAATAAGCACTGCCTGGTTTTGCCTTAGCCCAGACAAATTCCTTTTAGGGCAAAGTCTTTTGGATAATTTGCACTTTCTTTCATATAATATTAGAACTGGAAAGGGTTCATTGTGGTCATCTTTGCTCAATGTCCTCAGTTTAAAGATGGGGTTTCTGAGTCCAACGTGAGTCAAGTAACCTGCCGAGGGTCACGGAGGCAGCCAGTGGAGAAACAGGGTTTAGAGCTCTGGTTTGCTAGTTATTAGGGCAGCGTTGTGTTCACTGCCCCATGCTGCCTCTCACAAATGAGTTATGACTTTATCTATTCAATCTAGGGAAGTGCAAGTATATGCAGCCATGTGTACATTAAAGGTTTTCAAATTACATCTTCAAAATTGAAGTTAGTTTAAGCGCAGGCTTTGAATTTATTCACCATTTAGGAAAATAGATGTATGTGATATTCTCAACTCACTGAACCATAATCTTCCTACGAAATACTAATGAAATACACAGTGTGATCCAGCTTCTCATTTCTTTCCTCACCCCGTGAACCCTCAGCCATCTGCAGCTCTCCATTTGCAGGCAGTGATATGCATACAGCCCTTTCCAAATAACCTTCAATGGAGAATGTGCAAGACAAAGACCCCTGCTCCATGGGAGCATCAACAAAAGGACTGAAGAATAAGAATCCATTCCACCAAAGAGCTGAAACCAAATGAAAAAAAAAAACGTGGACGTTTAAAAATTATCTTCTAGAAAGAGAACTGAAAGACAAATGAAGTCAAGAATACCTATACTTTTAATTTACAGATAGAATGTATTGCCCAAAATGTCTCAATACAATGAAGAAGATGGTAGTCAAACTTCTTAAGACCTGGGATCACAGGGTTTTGGAGCAGTTTGGGTTTAATGAGATGGAGAGAATCACATCCCACACAAAAGGTATGTTCTGGTCCCAACTCCTGGTCCTGTGAGTGTGAACTCATTTGTCAGCAGGACTTCTGAATACGTTGTTTGTTAATGTGTACATAAATTGAATGAGGGTGGCCTTAATCCAATGTAGTTGATGTCTTTATGAGAAAAGGAAATTGGACACAAAAGGGGAAGCCACGAGGAACAGCAAAAGCTAGAAGTCAAGGGAACCAAGAAGGGAAAGGAGAAAATGATGCTTCCACATGTGTTGCCAGCTGAACCAAGGGTTGGGTTAGGCTTAAGTTCCCAATTCCTCTGAGGTTACCCTGCAAGACTCTGATAAGGGGTGGTGGCCTTCCACATATTAGGTCAAAGGGGAGAAACTTATATTCTTTGTTGGGGCAGATCTAATTCTAAGCAGAGCTATAGGGAGTGCCTGTACCCAGGTCAGCTTTGTTTCTTGGAAGATTTTCTTTAATTGTCCCTTTAGAGTTTAATTCATCTGTTCCACCTCTCTGCTGCTTTGATAGCTCCACTCTCCAGGCAGTGTAGAGCTTCTAAGCTATCTGCAAGGCTTTTGCTAGCTTTTGGAGGGTCTTGGCTACAAAAGTAGGGCCGTTGTCAGAGCCAATGGTAAGTAGCATTCCATACTGAGGAATGATGTCTTTTAGAAGGGCTTGAGCCACCTTCTAGGTTGTTTCTGAGTGGGTGGGGTACGCTTCCACCCAACCTGAGAAGGTACAGACGAATACCAGGAGACAGTGATATCCCTGGGCCTGTGGCAGCTCTGTTAAGTCTACCTGTAGGTCTTCAAATGGACTTAGACCTGCTGACTGGTTATTTAGTCTTCCCATCCTGGCACTGGGTTGTTTGGCATTGTTTCTTTGGCAGATAACACATCTTTTACATGCCAGCTTTACCCAGGAAGGGTGTTTGGGTATGTAGAAATGAGTGTTTAGGACTGGCAGTGAGGACTTTCACTCCAAAGTGAGTTTGGTGGTGGACACTTTTCACTAGGAGCCAACCCAGGTTCTTAGGGACAATGACGTGTCCATTGTATCAGACCCACCATCCATCATGGCATTTTTTCCTTTCCCTCGCTAGCTAGTCACCCTCTGACTTGGAACAGCTCGGCTTTTCTCTCCATCACTGTAATGTGTGGGGGATGAGGGGAGCAAAGAGCAGTTTGTGCTCTGGAGGGAACACCAGCTGCCCCAGTACCGCTTGTTTGGCAGCAAGTCCACCTTGCAGTTGCCTTTTGCAGTTAAGGAGTTTCCCTTCTCGTGGCCATGGCAATGGATGACAGCCATGGCAGAGGGGGCCCAGATTGCCTCGAGCAAGGCCAGGATTTCTGGCCCATGCTTGATGTGCTTTCTCTATGCTGTTATTAACCCTTGCTCTTTATATAATGCCTCATGCACACATAGGGTTGTAAACGCATACTTTGAGTCAGTGTAGATATTGACCTCTTGTCCTGCCGCCAACTGTACACCCTGGGTAAGCACTATGAGCTCGACCTCTTAGGCAGATGTTCCTGAGGGTAGGGTCTCCGCCTATAGTATGTCTACTAGAGTGACAACTGCATACCCAGCATAATGTATCCCATCTTTTACCATGCTGTTTCCATCAGTGAACAGTTCAATGCCAGGACATTTTAATGGTTGGTCTTACAGGTCTGGGCAACTGGAGTAGACTTTGTCCACAGTCTCTATGCAGTTGTGTTTTAGGGACTCTGACCCGACAGGCAGCAAGGTGGTGGGCTTCAGCGTTTGGCAGACACCGAGATGCAAGTTTAGGGTTTCACACAAGGTGGCTTGGTACTTGGTGAGTCTTGCATTTGACAACCAGAGGTGTCCCTTTTGCTCTATAAGACTGGTGACTGAATGGGGAACCAGCACAGTCAGTTCCTGCCCAAATGTGAGCTTTCCGGCCTCATGGACTAGGATGGCAGTGGCGGGGACAGTTCTTAGACAGGAAGGCCATCCTAGTGCTACACTGTCCAATTGCCTGGAGAGGTAGGCTCCAGGCCTTTTCCATGATCCAAGGGTCTGGGTTAAGACCCCACTGGCTGTCCCATCCTGTTCATGGCCAAACAGGTGAAGGGTTTCTCTAGTCCTGGAGGCCTAGACTTGGGGTCTGTGTGAATGCTGCCTTTAGACACTGGAAAGCGTGCTCTTCAGTCCCCTGCTGGAATGGGTCATTGTTGCCCCCCTTTATGACTTTGTAGTGGGGTCTCACTAGGAGAGCATAGTTCGGGTTCCAGACTCTGCAGAACCCAGTTGTCCCTAGAAACTCCCTGACCTGTTTTCTGGAAGTTGGTGTGGGGATGGCACAAACTACTTATTTGTGCTCTGGTTCCAGGATTCCGGTCCTTTGCTGTAGGTGAAACCCAGATATTTGACTTGCTGCTGGCATATTGGGGCCTTTTTGGGACATGCGGTAGCCTGCCTGGTGCAGGTGATGGAGAAGGTGCTCTGACCCTCACTCATAGTCACTGAGGGATTCAGCTGCAAGCACGAGGTCATCTACATATTGTAGGACAGTGCAATTGTAATCTTTGGCTAAGGACAATTGCAGGTCCTTCCCTAGTGCTTGCCCAAAAATAGTGGGGGAGTTTTTGAGCCCCTGAGGCAACCGAGTCCAGGTGTACTATCTGCTGGTTCCCACAGAGGGCCTGTCCCATTCAAAGGAAAATATTTCCTGGCTGACTGGGGCTACCTGGATGCAGAAGAAAGTGTCCTTCAAGTCCAAGCATGAGAACCATTTGGCTTTCCCTGGGACCAGGCTGAGGAGGGTATATGGGTTAGGAACCATGGGATGTATGGCTTCTGTGGCTGCGCTGATGGCTCGCAGGTCTTGAACCGGGCAAAATTCCCCCATTTGAGCTTTCTTCATGGGTAGTAGTGGGGTGTTCCATGGGGAGTTGCAGGGCTGGATAATCTGGTGGAATTCCAGCCATGCCAAATGGCCTTGGATTCCCTTGAGAGCCTTCTGAGGGATTGGGTACTGTCGCACTGCCACAGGGCGTGCCATGGGCTTCAGGGCAATCAACAATGGGGGACAGAGTTTGGCTAGGCCTGGCAGGTTGTGCTCAGCCCAGACACTTGGAATTTCTGGAAATGGCAGGCTACAGCAGACCTCCCCTCCTGCTTTAGACTCCTCATGCAGCCACCACTCTTTGCCTGCTGGTATGGTTAGAAGTAAGATTGTTTGTGGGCCATCAATTTTTAAAGAGGCTTCTCCCTCAGGGCCAAAAGTAATTTGGGCATGCAGTTTCCCGAGGAAGTCCTGTCCCAGTAGTGGCAGAGGCACTCGGGCAAGTACAGGAACTGATGTGACACAGAGTGGCCCCCAATGCTGCACTTTCTGGCTTTCAGGAATGGCTTCTTCTGCACTGTACTGCTGGCACCCACTATGTCTGTTGTCCAGCTGGAAAATGGGTGAGTATCCCCCAGAGGCCGGGTTACCACTGAGTGTTTGGCACCAATATCCATCATGAAGTCCATTGTTCAGCCCTCCAATTCTACTTTGACCATGGTTTCCTGTGGGCCCAAAAATATGGAACCCGGTCTGTCCTAGTCACAGAGCTCATCGACAGCCAAGGTGATGGTGTCAGGATCCAGATGAGGCCTGGGATTGGTGTCCCATCTTCCCCTGTCTGTGGACAGGATGGCCTTATTGGGATACTCATTCTTCCAATGCCCCTTCTCTATGCAGAAGGTACACTGGTTTCACCCCAAGGATTCTTGGACCCTCTGGGTTGCCTTTGGCTGGGGCCCTTGGTCCCACTTCTCAAAGGTTGCAGCAATTATCTGAACCTTTCCCTTGAGTTCTCATTTCTTTTCCTTGGCCTCCACTTGGTCCTGATTGACAACCACCCTTGTGGCCACTTCTATGAGCTGGCTCGTGTTCATGCCTGCAAATCCATCTAGTTTTTGGAACTTATGCCAAATGTTGGGGGCAGCTTGCCCCACGAAGGGAGCATTTACCAACATCTGGCTCTCTGGGGCCTCAGGATGAAATGGTGTACATTGGCAGAAGGTTTCCATCAATCACTCAGGGAACTCACTCAGGGGCTCATCTGATTTCTGCAAGACCTGTCTGACCTTGGTCATGTGGGTGGCTTTTCGACTGCTTTTTCTGAGGCCTTGGAGCAGGGCCTCATGGAACTGCTGGAGGCTCTGCAACCTGACGTCTGTGCTCGGTTCCCACTTTGGATCATCAGCTGGAAAACTGCGGATGGCACATTGGGCTGGGTCTAAGGTGCCATCAGGGACGCTCTCCTCCAGGAGCTTCGGTGCCTCCACCACCATATGCTGGTAATCTTCAGTGTTGAGGAGAGTAACAAGCAGCTGGTTGCTGTCAGGCCAGGTGGGCTAGTGAGTCTGGACAATGGACTGAACAGGTCAGTCATCGCCTGAGGTATCTCAGTGCAGGATGGAGTATGACTCTTTCAGTTCAGCAGGTCAGCAAAAGTGAATGGTATATACATGAAGATTCTTCTCCCTTCATGGAAGTCTCCCTGGACATTAACATAAGGTGACCCTTGGGTTTCCCTCAAGGGCATTACAGGTATGACTGCGGGTGGAGTGGTTGTACTAAGCCAGGGCCACAGTTGTTGTGGCTCGGGGAGCTCAGGGATGGCTGGACTCAGCAGGACTGGCTCAGGGAGTTCAGGGATGGCTGGGCTCAGCAGGACCTCAGGCAATGTCTCTGGACTTGCTTTGGAGGAGCTTGGTAGGGATGCAGGTGTTGGTGGCATGAAATAAGGTGGGGGTTCTTTTTCTCCTGGTGCACTGGGCAGAACTGGGACTTTGGCTTGTCTTTTGGTCTCTTGTGGGACTCGACTATCACTTGGGCAAGAAGCACCTGGAACTGTTCATTTAAACAAGTCTTTATCCACTTGGGCTTCTTCTTTGCAACTTCCAGCCAGGTGGCAATGTAGGGAAACTGATCTGGGTGTCCAGGCCTCCCTGACACTATGCTATAAACTGCCTTCACCTTTTCTAACCCAAAAGTTCCTTCAGATGGTCTGTCTACCCCAAAGGTGGTCATTCTAGTTCACACAGCTTCCTAAATTGCCCAGGGGTCAGCTTGATTCCCAAATCATCAGTAAAAGCCTTCTTAAAGTTGGACATCATGCACCGTAATGACTGACTTCCCCTCCCATATCAGCAGCACCAATGATTGGGGAGAGGACTTACAGACAAACAGCAAAGGGTTTTGAGCAAACTGTTGCTTCATTTGATCTGGCTTGGCCCTTAGCAGGGTCACAGGAACTGCAAGGTCTGAATCCAATCAGCCTGGTACATGGCTCCTATAGCCCAGGACTTCCTTCCACTCACACAGTCACACACACTCAACCAACACCACTCTTCCCAGAACCAGAGCTGAAGACTTCTGTTCCACTTGGTTGTCCGAGTGGAGACCAATGGTACTCAGGTAGCCTTGGGAGGTGATTAGGCTCCCCTTCCACTCAGGCTTCCCTAGACTTTTACGAGTGGGCTGATACCGAACGTACCAGGGTACTTACCAATCAGATGGGCAGTGCTCCCAGGAATCTGGTTCCAGAAACTGTCCCAGATCCAATGCCTCTCCGGCGGTGATGGGTGCCCCACCCACGGAGGTCAAGAGTCCAAAAGACAGGGAAAACCCCAGTGCCGGCAATGGATTCCATCGGATCTCCAGTCTGGGCAATACTGTCACCATGGGCAAGAGAGGTGAGGATATCACCCGCCTCTGGATCCCAGAAAAGCCCCCTGAAATGTAGCGTGAAACTAGGAGTGAGGCTGCAAACCTCTAGGAATGTTACACTGTAGCAAGCAAGCTCCTGGCAGCAAGCAGGTCCCTCCCCACCTGCAACCCCTCATCTGCCTCTGTAAACTCAGCTTTCCCAACCCTTCCTGGTTCTGGCCACCAGCAAGCAGCCAATCACCTCCCTCAAGTGTAGCCAGTTGCTATATTAGGAAGACAAATACCTTGTATCAGCCCCTGATCAGGGCTCAGACTTTCAGAGGCTGCTCAGCTGAGCCTTATGGCCATAGACGAATAAAACCTACTTCCTAAAACTTTGGAGCCTCGATCCTGGTTCATTCTGTTTCTGCATAACATTCTTGGAGGCTCTTGCAGAGCCTCATTCCTGGTTTCATGCTATATTTCTGGGGTCTCGTCTGGGATCGAGAGGCTTGTGATATTCTTACCTCCCTCATCCATGGTAGTGATGCTGCCCGGACTGGAGACTCGACAGAATCCAGTGCCAGCAATGGGGCTTTTTGCTGTCTTTCAGATTCCTGACTTCCCCAGCCGGGGCACTTGTCACCACCACAGGGGTGACAGATTTGGGACAGTTTCTGGAACAGATACCAGGGAGCACTGCACATCTGACTGGTAAGCACCTGGGTGTGTTCGGTATCAGCCCACTCGTAAAAGTCTAGGGGAGCCTCAGTGGAAGGGGAGCCTGAGCACCTCCCAAGAATATCTGAGTACTGGTCTCTATCCCGATGACCAGGGGGACTGGAAAGCTTCAGGTCCAGTCCTGGGAAGGGCAGTGTGTCAGACTGAATGTGTGTGACTGTGTGAGTGACAGGAAGTCCTGGGCCACAGGAGTCGTGTTCCAGGCCATGATTGATTTGGACCCTGTGATTCTTGCATCCCCATTGGGGGCCAGACTGAATGAAGCGACTGTTTGTCTGAAACCCTCTGTTGTACGATTAGTAACCCCCTCCCTATCTGTTGGTGCTGGTGATATGGGAGGGGAGGTCAGCAAGACACCGTTTTGGTGCATGATGCCCAACTTTAAGAAAGCTTTTTACTAATGACTTGGGAGTCAAGCTGACCCCAGCCAACTTGTGTGAATTAGAGTGGACCACCTTTGGGGTGGATTGGCCATCCGAGGGAACTTTTGAGTTAAAAATGGTGAAGGCAGTTTATATTGCGGTGGTAGGGGCACCTGGACACCCAGTTTCCCTACATCACACGTGGCTGGAAGTTGCAAAGAAGAAGCCAGGGTGGATAAAGGGTTCCTCGCCCAAGTGGCAGACGAGCCATGCAAGAAACCAGGGGGCAAGCCCGACGAGCCCAAGCACCCCTGGGACAGAACCAGTGTGCCTGCTGCAAGGGGAAAGGGTATTGGAAGAGGTGCACCAACAAATCTGCCCTTCCGGCACACAGGAGGAGGCAGGGCACCAGCTCCAGGCCTCACCCTGATCCTGCCACTATTGCTGTGGCTGGTGACCAGCTTTTCACCCAGGACAGACCAGGTTCCATTTCTCTAGTCCCCAGGAACCCATGGTCAAGGTAAAATTGGGAGGCCAAGCACTGGACTTTATGGTAGATACTGGTGCCAAATACTCGGTAGTCACCCAGCCCCTGGGGAGCTCAGCTGTATTTAGGCTGAACAGTAGACGTAGTCAGTGCTGCTGGCATGGTACAGAGAAAACATTCCTGAAGACCAGAGAATGCAGTATTGGGGGCCGTGCAGTGTCACACCAGTTCCTGTATGTGCTGGAACACCTGGTGCCACTACTACGGAGAGCTCTCCTCAGGACGCTGCATGCTCAGATTACTTTGAGGCCTGGAGGAAAAGCCTCCCTAAGGATTAATGGCCCCAGAAGATCTTGCTTCTAACCACACCAGCAGGCAAAGAATGGCAGCTGCATGAGGAGCCCAAGGCAGGAGCAGAGGTCTGCCCTAGCCTGCCATTTCTGCACATACCAAATGTCTGGGCTGAGCACAACCTGCCCAGCCCAGCCAAACACTGCCCCTAGTGGTGATCACCCTGAAGCGCACGGCACATCCTATGGCAGTGCAAAAGTACCTGATCCTGCAGAAGGCTCTCGAGGGAACCCAAGGCCATTTGGCGCAGCTGGAATCCCATCAGATTATCCAGCCCTGCAGCTCCTGTGGAACACCCCACTACTACCCATGAAGAAAGCCCAAACAGCAGAATTCTGCCTAGTGCAGAACTTGTGAGTAGTCAATGCAGCTGCAGAAACCATTCACCTAGAGGTTCCTAACCGTACACTCTCCTTAGTCTGGTCCTAGGGAAGGCTGAGTGATTCTCATGCTTGGACTTGAAGGATGCCTTCTTCTCCATCTGGGTAGCCCCAGTCAGCCAAGAAATATTCACCTTTGAATGAGAAAGGCCCTCTGTGGGAACCAGAAGACAGTATACTTGGACTCGGTTGCCTCAGGAGTTCAAAAACTCCCCCACTATTTTTGGGCAAGTACTAGGGAAGGACCTGCAATTATTCCCAGCCAAACAATGCAGCTGCACCGTCCTACAGTATGTAAATGACCTCCTGCTTGCCATGGAATCCCTTGGTGACTGCGAGCGAGGAATGGAGTGCCTTCTCCACCACTTGAACCAGGCAGGCTACCGCATGTCTCAGAAAAAGGCCCAAATCTGCCAGCAGCACGTCAAATATTTGGGCATCTACAGCAAGGGCCATGAAGCCTAGGGCCGGAGTGTAAGCAGGCAGTCTGTGCCATCTCCATACTAACTTCCAGAAAACAAGTCAGAGAGTTTTTAGGGGCAGCTGCGTTCTGCAAAATCTGGATCCTGGACTATGAGTTTTTAGCAAGACCCCTCTACGAAGTCACAAAGTGGGGTGACAGAGACCCATTCCAGTGGGGAACTGAGCAAGAGCATGCTTTCCAGTGTCCAAAGACGGCACTCACACAGGCCCCAAATCTAGGCCTCCCAGACTTGGAGAGGTCTGCAGCACTCCATAGAGGCTCTGGTAGAAAAGAAAACATCAGCCCAGGTCCTGGCGGTGTGGAAATACCAGTACCTATCACAACAGGAAGATGAGCTAGAAGTGATGCAATTGCTCACTAGCGTAAACAAGCATCAAAGGAGTGAATGTAGGAAGCAAGCTCCTGGCAGCAAGCAGGCCCCTCCCCACCTGCAACTGCTCATTTACTTCTGTAAACTCAGCTTTCTTAACCCTTCCTGGTTCTGGCCACCAGCGAGTGGCCAATCACCTCCCTCAACTGTAGCCAGTTACCATATTAGGAAAATGCTACCAGCAGCCAATCACCTCCCTCAAGTGTAACCAATTGCCATATTAGGAAGATGCTACCAGCCATTCTGTCTATAATACCTTATATCAGCCCTTTCAGAGGCTGCTCAGCTGAGCCCTATGGCCATAGACTAATAAAATCTACTTCCAGAAACTTCGGAGCATTGATCCCAGTTCATTTTGTTTCTATGTAGCGTTCCTGGAGGCGTGCAGCCTCGGTCCTGGTTATGCGCTCCAGTCCTGTTTCTGCTCAGTGTTCCTGAAGTTTCTCGCAGAGCCTTGTTCCTGGTTTTGGGCTACAACACAAATCAGCAGAAGAAACAGGATTGAGACTCTGGTGTTTCAGGAAGCAAACTTTATTAGTCTACACACACAGCTCAGCCGAGTCAACCATGAAAGTCTGGGCCCAGATTTTATAGACAGAATGGTTCATTTGGGATAGGGTTTTCCTAATATGGTAACTAGCAGTGCTCCAGGGAGATGATTGGCTGCATGTCAATGGCCAGACCAGGAAGGATTGCAAAACTGAGATTATAGAATCAGATGAGTGGTTACAGGGAAGGGGTCTTAAAGGAACTTCTCTTATCCTGCCTAGGTGAAGTTTCAACTGTCCTCAGGGTCTGGGACACCTTTCAAAAAGGAAACGGCCTGAGTAAACAGGGGCCTGCCTGTGGCAACAGGAAGGGGCTTGGACAAACGGGCTGCCTGCTAGACAATCAGGGGCTGCCTGCTACAATAATAGGTCCTCGGTAGTGAACAACCCAGCATGTTATTAAGGGCTACTGACATTTCACCTTAATGATTTAAAACTTGCATTGCTAGTGTTTACTAAGGCCTGGAATTCTGCTGAAAAGACTGCAAAACCTATGGGCACAGACGTGCAGAAAGCACGATGGTCTCTTAGATGTTAGTGACGCAGCATCAGTGTTTTCTATCTGCAGTGATGATTTTCAGCAGCTAATTTCGCTTTGCATTTATAAATCAGCATTATATCATAACAGTTTAGCTTCTGTGTAGTTAATCCTTCAGTGTATAGTGTACATATACTTTTCTAATAACTAAGGGTCAAAGTGTATTTGTATGTCTGTTCACCCAGATCCACATTTCTAAAGCAGACAAGCTCACAGTTCTCCTTTAGCTTGCTTCTACTATGGCAGCTCTTTGGCAAAGGGCTGGCTGTGAATTAATTTGCAATGTACTATTCAGTTAGTTTTTTAAGTGTCTAGCACATTGTTATTCCTATTAGATTAGTGTATCCTCTGCTACTCTTTTAAAGCAGGAACAGGTGAATTTTTGTCTGTAGTAGACTAGATAGTAAATATTTTAGGCTTTGCAAGCTCGGTCACAGCTACTCAACTACTCAGCTTTGCTATTGTCATGCAAAAGCAGCCACAGAAAAATACATGAAGGAATGGACATGGCTGTGTTCAAATAAAACTTTTGTTTACAAAAAACGGTTGGCCAGCCAGATTTGGCCTGGGGCTCTGTAGTCTGCTGATCCTTGTTTCAAAAAGTAAAGGGTACATTATTTCTAAATAGTCCCCTCCAATTCTTTCTCATGATGTTCTCTTGCCACTCTTTCTGAGAATTAGTTTGGTATCAGACCAGTTGGTTTTTGCTCCATTTAACTCAGCCAGATCAACATATTCGAGAACCACTAGTATACAAAAGTCAGCTCAAGCTATTGAGTATTCTGCAAATAGGCAATTTCTTCATCCTGAATGGGATGTGTAAAACCAACAAGAGCATTTCTTTATGTACTTTTCTAGATCAGACCCCCCAAATCTGGGTTCATCACTGGGCGTGGTTAATGTGAAACACACCATACCTAGGCTGAGGAAAGAAAAAAGTTTTATTTACAAAGAAGGGAGGACAGGGGAAACTTCCCAAATCTGCCTCCAGGTAGGATTTTGCAATTTGCTTTTATATATGTTAGAGACAAAGAAAGATAATCATCTTGGGTAACAGGTAACAGGGATCTGGGAACTTCATTAGTTCTTTATCTGTTATTTACTACTTCCTTTTAGGATTTACATCCTCTTTGATACCTGGGCATGGTGCCTCAAGTCTGGGGCAATAGATTCAGATCTGGGTGCAAGCTTTCCATGTACAGATTGCTCCTCTGTGAGGTCAAGAGCTCAACTTCACAGTTTGCTTACTGTTTTAGGGTTAAATTTCAAGGGCTACTACCGCACCTTTGTGCGGGAGCCACAAATGGAGAGAATGGAAAGGCAGCAAGCTAGGTTAAATAATAGTCATAAGCTTAAATATCTGTTTACCAGAATAGAGTAGAACACTAACAAAAGTGATAGACTTTCTTGAAGAAACTGCTTATTAAATAAAAATGAAACTACATCGATTCTGTAGGCAGGAGATTGGATTAAAAGCTAATGTGCATCTTTAAACTAAGAATGAAACAGAAATATTTTATTAATACAATATGATTTCAGTGGAGAGCACTTGCAGTTTGCAACCTATACTTAAATTCTAAGTATATAAAATTGTAGGTTTTCCACTATACACATGAAAATATAAATCATATGATATTCCTAGTCACTTTGTGTTGCTTTAAATAGAAATAAATGCTAGCTGTTATACAGTGTAATATTAGGTTCTATATTAAGCAAAGCACAGTATCTGATTTCTGTCAGCATAAAATTGTTTTAACCTTGAGCAACATTTATTATAATCGATATAATAAATTATAAAATGACTTTTTAAAAGTTCCAACAAAAAGTTAAAATGAAATAGTGGCAAGAGTCAAATTTGTGGTTAAAATCTATAAGAGAAAATTTGAATAAATGCATTTGGAAATTGTTTCATAAAAAACATTCTTTTTAGAGAATAAATTTATTAAAACAATCTATTTTTAAACACCTTCCCAGGGTCCTTATCAGCTTTGGCAGTCAGGTAATTTGCAAAACCAGGAACAAGGCTGCAAGCCTCCAGGAATTTTGCTTGGAAACAGAAAAAACTGGGGTCGAGGCTCTGAAGTTTCAGGAAGTAGGTTTTATTCATCTATGGCCGTAGGGCTCAGCTAAGTCACTTCTGAAAGTCTGAGCCCCCAATGGGGGTTGTCACAGGGTTTTAAGGGAAGTGCTTGGCTATGTCTGATGTACAGAAGAGGAGGTTCTCTACAGGAATTTTTCTTATCCTTCCTATGTGTAGTTTCAACCATTTCTGGGGCAAGGGAGACTTCTTAAAGGGGAAATGGCATGAGTAAACAGGGGCCTGCCTGATGTGAGAGGAAATGGCTTGGGCAAACAGGGGCTGCCTACTACAGTAAAAATCTAGTTAATGATAAAAATATAGCCTTTACGATTTTTCACAATTGCTCTCTTTAAAGCAAAATTAGTTTTTTAAGAAATATTTTTATTACTAAAACAAAATCAGCATGAACATTCTTAACATACAAACATTTCATACATGGTGTACAGTCAATGGCTCACAATATCATCATGTAGTTGTGTATTCATCACCATGGTCATTTTTTAACATTTGCATCACTCCAGAAAAAGAAATAAAAAAGAAAAAAACTCATACATACCATACCCTTCACCTCTCCCTCTCACTAGTATTTCCATTTATCTAATTTATTTTAACCTCTTATTCCCCCTATTATTTATTTTTTATCCATATTATTTACTCATCTGTCCATACCCAAGTTAAAAGGAGCATCAGACACAAGGTTTTCACAATCACACAGTATCAGTGTAAAAAAAAAAAGCAAAATTAGTTTTGCTAGGCTAGCAAATTACCTTTATAAGCCTTGCAGATTGTTTATATTACACTGGGATTTGCAGACTACCCATCACTAGAGAGCATACAGGCATAGAATATGCATAGGTGATAGTTTGGGTCCTCTGTTGTGGGTGAAGACTGAGTTCCGCAGCTTCAGACACCAGAGGGAAGTGACTACACCTAGGGGACAGCAATGACCAACTTGTACTTGAGCCCCTGACTGAGATGACATATGAAAAATGCCCACCACATTTTAACCAGTGTAATGAATTGTTGCCCAAAAGCCTTGCTTTATTTTCCAGTGCAACAAATATATACCAATTGCCCAACCTTTGCTTATGCCGAATAGTATAGATGATTTTTTAAAAGAATAATAAGTGATTACTTCACTGTGAAATTAAAAACATAGTTGATGTTGACATAATCATTACATTCTGCTCGAGGTTTTTTCATCTTTGCTTGTTTCTTTAAAGATTCCTTTATCTGGCATTAAGAAATGCTTTGAAGATTTTGTGTTCAGTAGAAAAGTCTAAAATCAAAGAGAATATATAAAAGGCATTTATTTAGTTCTCATCAACAATTATGTGGTTATGTTGTATGTGCGTGTGTGTGCATGTGTATAATCTCTCTCTTTTTCTCACTGTATAACAGTGACTGAAAAGAACTTTGGTCCGTGATAGCTTTGATATATCATAAGCAATTTGGGTTGGAAGAACGAAAGGCATTCTTTTTCACTGTAGTTTATCATTTTCTTATTTCCCTATTATAGTGCACATTTAATAGTTTGGCATATCTAGTAACCCTTACTCTGCTAACAGAGACCCCTTTTACATTTGGGGAAATATCCCTTCTACTTTCTCTAGATTAATTTTTCCTGCCTCTTAGTCTAGAGATGAACTCATGTCCGGCCAACCAGAATCCTAGTTATTGGTTCGGGCAAGGACATGAGCCCTTTGCCCTGTAAGCATGACCTGTCTCCTTGAACTGTTAAAAACCAGGTGAATCTTTTCCGACAGGATTGCTGTAATGGTGGCTTATATTGTAGCAGGCAGCCCTATTTGCCCAGGTCATTTCCTCTCACAGCAGGCAGGTGGCTGTTTACTCAGGCCATTTCCCTTTTGAGAAGTCTCTCAGGCCCTGAAGATGGTTGAAACTGCATGTAGACAGAATACTTGCCCTGGGATCGGTTGAAACTGCACATAGGCAGGATGAGAAAAATCCTGTAGAGACCCCTCTCCTGCTGTACATTGGCAAGTAGCCAAGCGCTTCCCTTAAAACCTTGTGACGCCACTGTTGGGGAGCTCAGACTTTCAGAGGTGACTTGGCTGAGCCCTGTGTGCACAGACTAATAAAACTTGCTTCCTGAAATTCTGGAGCCTCGATCCTGGTTCTTCGGGTGTTTCACATAATGTTCCTGGAGGCTTGCAGCCTTGTCCCTGGTTTTGTGCGACATCTCGCATCTGTTGGCTTATCCCCATCTTTGCCAACACACCAAAAGAGGTTTTTTGAAAACCAGGCCAATTCCAAGGAAAGAAGAACTGAGATAGCAAGAAACAGAAATTATATGACTCAGTTTGAACACCTTTTTGGTATAAGTAATAAATTCCCTTTTTTTTAGCTGAATTTTATTTGAGTTGGATTCCTGTTATTTGCCACTGAAAGAGTTCTGCCTAATTCAACTGTATCAAGAGAAAAGCTTGCAATGCTCATATAAAAAAAAAACCTATTGTGTGTTCTTTTTTCCCCCTATTATGTTAGAATTAGCAGATTTATCCTGTCTACACTACAGCAGTTCAAGATTTCAACACTCAATAATACTGAAGAGGCAGGCCTTGTGCTTGGAAGTTCAAGTTTCATCATATGCATATTTTTACAAAGACAGGGTATTAGGCTTAATATTTCTAGCATTACGATATATGCCTCACCAATTTTAATAGTTGCTTGATGTTCAGGTTTGTTTGTTTTTCATAACACCATGAATAAATTTCTAAACACTAGAAAAGAGTGTGAAATCAATAGGTTGTTTTCTTACCACAGGAGAAGGCATTTTCTGTGAACACAATTTGTGAGCACCATGTTGCCTAAATCCTTACTCTTAAGTGCAGTGCCTATGCAAACTTCTTATCATGTTGAATGGCCATGGAAACTTTAAATAGATCAGCATCTCTCACCTTCTCCGTGCTACAAGAGGGTACAAAAATGTAACTTAGAGAGCAGAATGTGTGTTCCTGGCAGGGGTGACTAAACACTAGACGCCATTACACTTTTGGATTTGTGATAATGTAAAGTGTGTGCAATGGATCACATATTTTGCATCAAGGTAGTGAAGTTCAGTGAAAATGTGTAACACCAAGAGACTGACTGAAGAAATTCCTTGAAGGAGATCCTGTGTTTGCTGGTTTGAAAGGACATAAATCCTTTCATTAAGCCATGCTTTAATCCTAAGCAATCTTGTGGAGCAACCATTTCTTTTAATCCCTACTCAATAACGTGGGTTGGAAACTTGACTGGGTTGTCTCCACGGACATGTGACTTACCCACTTGCGGGTATTAGCTTTTCACTGGAGTGGGATGTGACTCTATCCATTCCAGGTGGATCTTGATTGGTTTGCTGGAGTCCTCTGGAGGAGGAGGCATTTTGGAGAGAGCTTGAGAACGACAGGAGAGCAACAGAGCAGAGTCATGAAAATGACGAGAACCAGAGTCCGCACATCCAGACACCTTTGTAGATGAAGAAGGAATATGCCCCTGGCAGAGTTTCATGAAACGAGAAGCCTGGAGAGAGAGCTAGCAGGCATCGCCATGTTCGCCATGTGCCTTCTGAGTTGAGAGAGAAACCCTGAACCTCATCGGCCTTCTTAAACCAAGATATGTTTCCCTGGATGCTTTAGATCAGACATTTCTATAGACTTGCTTTAATTTGAACATTTCCATGGCCTTAGAACTGTTAACTAGCAATTATTAAATTCCCCTTTTGAAAAGCTGTTCCATTTCTGGACTGTTGCATTCTGGCAGCTAGCAAACTAGAACACTGTGGAATGATGAACAATGTAGAAAGAAACTTGAGGAAGGGAATTATGTGAAGTTACCAAATGTAAGGACTGAAGTTGATGCCATTCTAAAAAGAGACAACTGTGACTAGGTAACACAGCACAACAGTGCTATCTGATAGAAATACTGTGGGAGCCACATATGGCATTTAACATTTTCTACTATAGCTACATTAAAAAGATATAAGAAGAAACAAGTGAAACTAATTTAGTAATATTTTATTTACCTAATATATCCAAAATATTATCATTTCAACATGAAATCAGTACAACAATTATTGGTGTGCTTTACATTATTTTTCCATTTTGGGTTATCAGAATCTTGTTGTGCATGTTGCAGTTATAGCAAATCACCAATCATTTTATAAGAGCTCAATAGCCACATGTGTCCAGTAGCTCCTGAATTGTAGGGAGCTACTTCAGAGAACAGAAGGGGACAAAATGTCCTGTCTAGCTGGTGTCTGAACTTCAAATATTTAGCTCAAAAAGGAAAGTCAGAGGGCAGATAGCAATGCTAGCCCAGCCCTTACCTTTGCTTCCAGGCTTGTGATTGAAAAGTGGTCAGTGTATTTTGGTGAATTATTAAGCATCGTAGTATTATCAGGGAACAGATGCCACTCAAACTGGGTGAATTAAGGTGAATTTAATAAATGAACTGTTTATAAAGCTGTGTGGGCAGGGTGCAGAAAAACCACAGGGGATAGTGCGGTTTCCCAGGAATAAACTCAGTGAGCCTTTGCCATGCTAAGCCTGAAGAGGGAAGGGAGGAAGTAATCTCTGGAGTCTGGAAAGGGGATGGCCTTTCAAGAAGGCTGCATGACAGGAGCTATGACCTGCAAACGATACCACTCTATGGTAACTCTGCAGAAGGGAGGAAAAAAACTAAACCTTACATCTCACTTTCTTCTTTCGGTCTCCTGCTGGGGATTCCCATAGGCCAAAACCAACTGAATGCTAAGGACAGAAGCCTGTTGATGCAGTTCACGTAGTCAGCTACAGGGACTCAAGCAGGGGAAGTGTGATCTTTACAGGCAAATTAAACATATCCAGCACAATTCCCAACTAGAGAGGATGAAGATAAAGTAAATGAAAGAGAAGTTAGAATGCACAATTAATGAGGTCTTAGAGTAAAATATGCCAAGTGTGTGTTTCCTTAATCTTCCCTTCTGGTATTTTGGGATCTTCCATTCTGATCCCTTTCTTAGCTTGTATATCAAGGTCAGTGGCTTTGAAACTGGAGTCCATGGAAAGGTTTCCAAAAGGGATATTTTATGTTTATGCTTTGTTTTGTTTGTACTGGACAAAATCCATAACTCCCCATAAATTCTTGGTTATGGATGCTTAAGGAACCCTTGCCATAGAGGGCAGAACATAAAGCCATCCAAAATTGCTGAACATTACCCAGGTGTAAGATGGTCAGCAATTTTTTTATGTTGTGTTTCCTGAAGCAGATCCTAATTTATTAAGGGACTGACTCCAGCAGAAATAGTCAGGGAAGTGAGGGAAGCAGGGCAAGGAAGGAGAAGTCAAGCAAGGATGTGACTTTGACCCTACTGTGCTGGGGAACCCTGGAGTATGAGTCACATATGAAAGTTGTCATTCCTTGTTGTGTGATGGCTGCCACTGGAAGACGTGAAGTCCTCGGCAATTTCTGCTCCCTGAAGAAGAGGCACAGCAGCTACAGTAGCCCAAGGACTGTTCTTTGTAATAGTGGCAGGTGCTAGCATTAGGAAGAAAAGGTCACCAAAGATGACATGGGACACGTAGAGTAGGGAAAGGTATCCTATGGTGTCCATGTAACCAATGCATTTCATAATGGTGATACAGGTGATTAGCTTATTAGGATATCCAAAGCCCAGCTTTGCACTGCTGAGCCAGAGCATGCAGATTATGGGGTGGGAAATGAGCATTTGGGGCTGGGGATCTCCCTGTGCTGTCGGCCACTAAGCCAAAGGCCCTCCTGCCCTTTGCTTCCATGGCCAGTCCTTTAGCCTTTTCTGATACTCCCAATCCTCCGTGTACTGAAAGTGTCTGATTTTTCTCTGAATCATCAAAGTGTAGCATGTGCTGTGGGTCAGAGTGCAACCTAATAGAAATACAAACTCTAGTCTTGGCTTGAATCCTTTAACTCGCACCCTAATCATAATCAGCACAAAGTGTCAAATTTGATTCTATACTTAGGCTCTTCTTCTCTTTTGCAATAACAACCATAACAGTAATGACAATGATGATGATGATGGTAATGATGACAATAGACACATTTTTTTTTGGCATGGGCAGGCTCCGGGAACTGAACCTGGGTCTCCAGCATGGCAGGTGAGAATCCTGCCACTGAGCCACCGTTGCACCACCCGATAGACATATTTTGAGCACTCACTCTGTGTAGGCTATAAGCAAAGCATTTTATGTGGACAGCCTAATTTAAATGTCAAACCACTGTATAATTTATATAGGATATTTATGTTCATTTCATGGCAGAGGAAACGGAAGTTTAGAGCGTTTAAGTAATATTCCTAAGGCCACAGCACAGGCAGTACAAATCCAGCCTTTCTGATTCCAGACTGCACATTCTCTGTACTCTAGTGTTTTCTCCTTAATAGAGTGTCTGTGTCTCACATATCTCACTCCATGTGTGAAGATCATCAGTTGCCTTGGTCTGTCCAGTTGTCTGTTTCTTTTTCTGGTTGTGGAACAGCTCTTTCCCTCAGACCATGCAGTTCAGGTGAAGTAGTGCCCCCACAACCCTCACTCTCTCATGGGAGGTGATAAGGGCATGTCACCCCAAGTAGCTAGTGATAACTCTTCCTTTGGGTATTTGTTGAATCATTTAAAATGAAGTATTTGCTCCTTGAAAGGCTGAGGCTCCAAGACTCAAAAAAATCACAAGGTGTGGAGGGGCCATTATTGATGTCTTGGAAAAAGACTTGAGCATACAGCTGGCACAGAGGAGAAGGGACACAGGACATTGCCAAAGTCCTGATGGCATTGTTTAAGCACTGTATCGAGTCAGTGGTGACAAAAAACATCTTATTTTATTGCCAATAAATTAACTGCCCCCTCCCCAAGAGTTTTTTTTTTTTTTTTTTTGGCTTAAACTAGTTTACTGACTTGAAATTGAAATATCATCATCTTTAAATTTTATTTTCTTGTCTTGTCACTACGATCAGATTGTGAATTTCTTGAGGGCAGAGACCATCCCTTATTCACTTTTTTTTTTAACATGGACAGGCACCAGAAATCGAACCCGGGTCTCCTACATGGCAGACAAGAATTGTGCCACTGAACCACCATTGCACTGCGCCTTATTCACTTTTGTACTCCAAGCACTTAGTGTAGAATCTGGCAATGCAAAAATTACTCACGTTTCTTGCACTGAATTGAACAGTTTGGAACCAACGAAAGAGAGCAATAACTCAGGTATCAAGTGGTCAAAATTACCAGGGCAACCAATGATAACTCAGATTAGGCATTATTCTCTTAGCAGTGTGTTTCCTTGATAGGCATACTCATATGTCTTCTGAGCATCTGGGAGCAGGCTGATGATATGAGACCCGAACACATAGATTTGTGGCTGGTTTTTGTGATATGCAAGGCATTCTTCAGTGTCTCTACGGGATCTGATGAACATCTTGCTGTCCTTATGATGAAAACAGGCAATGCCACCCCTCCCCCAGGTGGTGGGGAACACAGGTGAAATGGGATGGTTAAGGCTGTTGCTGTCTCTGGTGATTTGGATTTATGGAATTGCATGGGCTCCTCAGGAAGGATAAAGAACAATGGCAGCTACATAGAGAGTATTATCCTACTTTGTCTCCTGTGGGACCTGAAGATTGGGAGTTTCAGCAGTCCAGACTTTGATGTGGTTATCTATTATCAGCAAGACTGTTCCTTAGCAAATCAGCCTTAGAGCAATTCCAGCTGAGCTGCATTTGTTTGCCTTTTCTCTCTGTACCTGGGGACTCTTTCCCGCCAAATTCTCATTCAGTCATTCAAATCAAAGGCTCTTAGTTTCTCTTGAGCACCATTTTCATGTCAGATAGAAATAAGCATACTGCTCAAATTCCAGGCAGCATATGGCAAAATGAGAGTCTTGTCCAGGCTTAAGAAAGGGAGGACTAGGCCAGAGTGGGAGGTACTAGGACCATCTGATGGAGGGTATTTTCCTGGTCTTGGTGTTTGTATTATTCTCATTCTAAATTATGGAATTAGATTCCTGTAATGTAACTGTGCTGTAGCTGTGGACAGTCATTTGTGTATATCTGAGTATTTATAGCTAACTTTGTAGTCAGGTAAATTAAATGACTATGTGGAATGGTGTATTTTAAAATGCAAAGGTTTCATCAACGTGTCATTGCCCAAAAATGTCCTGAAAGATGGTGAAACAGGAGAGGCTGAGTTCATCCTTGCTCCATGCAACAATGAGAGATGGTACAGAAAAAACAACTGGGACAGTGGTGCCAGGGAGCAAGTAACCAGAGAGGGTCTTCTTACCCTGTATAGGGAGGCCCTGAGTGAAAAAGTAGATAAATTGGGATGGAGAGAACAGAGTGAATGTGCTTGATTATGATTGCAGCCTACTCCAGCTGCTGGCTTGGAAGATCTTCTTTCATAGCGCTGCACCTGGGAGTTCCTGGGGGGAACTTGGAAGCCAGCAGACTTCTTTCCCTGCATACACCATCTGGCCAGGATATTGTGCCTACTCCCTACTCCTGAGATAGGCCACTGTTTGCACCTGTTCTTTTCTGGCAGAGACTGGGGAGGGCCTCCCTCAGGGAGGAGGTGGAGATACAGAGCAGTGCCAGTCTGACAGCTAGTCAGCAAAAGAGACTTGTTTGGGTCCCAGTATCACTCCCCTTCCCCCACAGAGGCCCACAGACCTCAGGAATGTGCAGATGGAGAGGTGAGTTCAAGGAAGCTGGCTGAACTGAATGCCTTGATGAGCTGTCAGACATTTCTGGATTGGCTGTGGGCAGGGGAAGCTGAAATTATTAGAGAAACTGGCAAATACCTGGAGATGAATGAAAATGAAATATAGCATATCACAATTTATGGAATGTGGGAAAGTCAGTGCTGAGGGGGAAATTTATTGTCCCAAATGCCTATATTAAAAAAGAATGAGCAAAAATTGATGACCTAACTGCTCACTTGGAGAAACCAGGGAGAGAACATCAAACTAACCCCAAAGCAAATAGAAGAAGAGAAAGAACTAAGATTAAAGCAGAAAGAAATGAACTGAAGAACAACAACAAAAAAATAGAGTCAACAAAACTAAAAGTTGGTTCTTTGAGAAAATCAGTAAAATTGATGGATCCCTAGTTAGATTGACAAAGAAAAAGAAAAAGAGTGTGCAAATAAACAAAATTAGAAATGAGAAGGTGGTCGTTACCATGGATCCAGAAGAAATAAAAAAAAAAAGAGGATATTGTGAACAACTATATACTAACAAAGTAGACAACTTAGAAGAAATGGAAAAATTCCTAGAAACATCTGAATTACTGACACTGACTCAAGAAGAAATAAAAGATCACAACAAACCAATTACAGGTGAAGAAATTTAATTAGTTATCAAAAAAACTCCCTTCAAAGAAAAGTGCAGGGCCAGATGTCTTCACGGAGGAATTTTATCAAACATTTCAAAAAGAACTAATACCAATTCTGCTCAAACTCTTCCAAAAAATTGAAGTTAACCCATTTTATGAAGCTAACATCACTCTAATGCCAAAAACTGCATAAAGATGCTACCAGAAAGAAAAATTACAGACCAATCTCCCTAATGAATACAGATGCAAAAATTCTTAAGATTTTAGCAAATAAAATGCAATGATATACTAAAAGAATTATGCTTCACAACCAAGTAGGATTTATATCATAAATGAAAGGGTGGTTCAACATAAGTAAATCAATCAATGTAATACAGCTCATTAACACACTGAAAGGAAAAAAATCACATGATCATAGCAATTGATGCTGAAAAATCATTCAACACAATTCAGCGTCCTTTTCTGATAAACACACTTCAAAAGGTAGGAATCAAAGGAAACTACCTCAATATCATAAAGGGCATATATGAAAAAAACATAGCCAGCATCGTTCTCAATTGTGAGAGATTTAAAGCATTCTTCTAAGATCAGGAACTAGACAAGGATGCTCATTATCAGCACTATTATTCAACATTGTATGAGAAGTTCTTGCTAGAGCAATAAGGCAGGAGAAAGGGATAAAAGCATCCATATCAGGAAGGAAGAAGTAAAACTTTCATTATTTGCAGATGACATGATCCTATACTTGGAAAATCCTAAGAAATCTATGTAGCTACTTGAGCCAATAAATTTAGAAAAGTGGCAGGATACAAGATTAATATACAAAAACCAGTAATGTTTTTATATACAAGTAATGATGCAACTGAGGAGACAATTAAGGAAAAAAATCCATTCAAAATAGCCACTAAAAGAATCAAATGTTTAGGAATAAACTTAACCAAGGATGTAAAACAAAAATAAAAAGAAACAAAATACCTTTGCCCATGGAACTCCCAATTTCATAGAAACTGTTCTAGATTAAGGTCATTGTCTCCATAAGGACTGCTTAAATGCAACTCAGTACACTATATGACTTAATAAAAGAGATGATCTGAATCAGTACTTTAGATCTGATACAACAGCTATAGTATTATGTTCAGTTGTGAGTAGTGAGATCCTTGCCTTAAGAGGAACATTTACAAAGAAAGATGAATCTAAAGCAGGATTAACCCAGAATATTTCAGAAGAACCTAGTGGAACAGGTACAGCAAAACCAAATAACAAAGACAAAAATGGGAAGTCTTGGGAAAATGTGGAGTTTGTATCCAAGTATCTGTAGAGCTAATGTGGGAGAGGAATTCCATGTGCTTTTATCATTGCCCTAGGGCAGAGTCATTGATTAGGCAGAAGCATCATGAAGGCAGGTCTCAGCCTGACAGGAAAGAGCCAGTCTGTCATAGAATTTGTTTGCTTTTGGTGACGGCAAATTCCCTATCACTGGAAATGATCAACCAGAAACTGAATGACAATTTGGTAGAGTTATGTTATGATAGCAACAGCTTGATTTCTAACTACTATTCATTCTCCTTCTTACTAATAGAACTTGAATGATTGGTTCAAATGAAAAATATGCATTTCCCAGCTTTCTTATGATTAAGTGTTGTCACTGGGGTATAAAGGGCAATCCTTGGATGGAGCTTCTGGCAGAGGCCTTTTAGCCCTTCCCTGCTTTCTCTGGCTGCCTGCCTGCAGTGCAGGTCTACTGGCTGTAACTCAAGTTGTATTTTGGGTAATGATATGACCCTGAAGTTGAAAGAGACTCATTCAGTATGATGAATTGGAAGGGTAGAAGCAGCCTCAGTTCCTGATGGCCACATCAGCCTAGACTGTTGTTCCAGTTTGCTAGCTGTCAGAATGCAATATACCAGAAGTGGAATGGCTTTTAAAAAGGGGAATTTATTAAATTGCAAGTTTACAGTTCTAAGGTGGCGAAAACATCCAAATTACGGCAAATCTATGAAAATGTCTGAATTAAGTCATCCAAGGAAAGATACCTTGGTTCAAGAAGGGAGATGATGTTCAGGGTTTCTCTCTCAGCTGGAAAGACCCATAGCAAGATTTACTAGCTTTCTCTTCACCGGCTTCCCTAGGGCTCTGTTGGTTCTGGTGGCTCTTGTGGCTCTTCAGCTTTTTCCAAAATGGTTCCCTCTTACAGGGCCCCAGTAAGCAACCCCACCTTGAATGGGTGGAGACACCTCTCCATGGAAATCATCTAGTCAGAAGTTACCACTCATAATTTTGTGGCTTACATCTCCATGGAAACAATAAAAAAGATACCACCCAGCAATATTTTTTTAAAAAAGTATTTTATTATAAACCTTAACAAACAAACATGCAAATATTCTATACATGGTGTGCAATCAGTGGCTCACAATATCATCTGTGCTGGTTTGAAAGGAAGTATGCCCCCTAAGAAAAGCCATGTTTTAATATAAATCCCATTTCTTAAAGGTAGAATAATCCCTATTCAATACTGTATATTTGAAGCTGTAATGAGATCATCTCCCTGGTTGATGTGATTTAGTTAAGAATGGTTGTTAAACTGGATTAGGGGATGACATGTCTCCACCCATTTGAGTGGGTCTGGATTAGTTTCTGAAGTCCTATAAAAGAGGAAACATTTTGGAGAATGAGAGATTCAGAGAGATTCAGAGAGAGCAACACTACAAAGCAGAGAGTCCACCAGCCAGCGACCTTTGGAGATGAAGAAGGAAGACGCCTCCCGGGGAGCTTCATGAAATAGGAAGCCAGGAGAGAAAGCTAGCAGATAACACCGTGTTCGCCATGTGCCCTTCCAGTTGAGAGAGAAGCCCTGACTGTGTTTGCCATGTGCCTTCTCACTTGAGAGAGAAATCCTGAACTTCATCGGCCTTCTTGAACCAAGGTATCTTACCCTAGATGGCTTTGATTGGACATTTCTTTAGACTTGTTTTAATTGGGACATTTTCTCAGCCTTAGAACTGTAAACTAGCAACTCATTAAATTCCCCTTTTTAAAAGCCATTCCATTTCTGGTATATTGCATTCCAGCAGCTAGCAAACTAGAACCTCATCACATAGTTGTATATGCATCACCATGATCATTTTTTTGAACATTTGCATCTCTACAAAAAAAGAAATAAAAAAGAAAAAAGAAAAAACTCACACATACTTCTCATTGACCTCTCATAGACCACTAGTATTTCAATCTACTCTATTTATTTTAACTTTTGTTCCCCCTATTATTTGTTTATTTTTATCCGTGTATTTTACTCATCTGTCCATACCCTAGCTGAAAGGAGCATCAGAGACAAGGTTTTCACAATCACACAGTCACATTGTAAAGGCTATATCATTATACAATCATCTTTAAGAAACATGGCTACTGGAATGCAGCTCTACAGTTTCAGGTACTTCCCTCCAGCTACTCTAATACGCCATAAACTAAAAAGGGGATATCTATATAATGCATAAAAATAAGCTCCAGGATAACCTCTGGACTCTGTTTGAAATCTCTCAGCCACTGACACTTTTGTCTCATTTCTTTCCTCCCCTTTTTGGTTGAGAAGGTCTTCTCAATCCCTTGATGCTGAGTTTCGGCTCATCTGTGGATTTCTGTCCCACGTTGCCAGGGAGGTTTGCACCCCTGGGAGTCATGTTCTGCATAGAGGCGGGGAGGGCAGTGAGTTCACTTGCCATGTTGGTTGAGAGAGAGAGAGGCCACATCTGAGCAACTAAAGAGGTTCTCTGACCACCCAGCAATATTGAATGAGGATTGAAGGACATGGCTTTTCTGGAGTACATAATAGATTCAAACCAGCACAACCAGCTACCTCCTTTTGCTTTTAACCCAAAGAAAAATAAACTTCCTTCTTTTTATAGCTTTTCTTATTTCCAGCCTCTCAAACTGGCTGCCAAATGCAGTTCCTCTTAGACACTAGTTGACCATCTAGTCTTGTGGTCTTTTTCAATTCTTAGAGTTTATGAATATAAGAACTTATTGCGCCACTTCCACCCATTATCTTTATAAATCTTTATAACCAATTATCTATGGCAATTAAGATATTGGAAAGTATACTGGGAGAATAGTATTGAGATATTACACTAATTAAAAAATTCTAAATCTTCTCCAGCACCTAAATGTCCTGTGACATTGATTTTGGGGAAATTTATTTATTTTCCTCAGGGGAACCTGGAACAAAGAGGTCTTTGCTCAACTCTAGTGTCACATTGGCATTATATGTTCCACTGAAGTAGTGTCTTCAGAAGAAGGCCTTATTGAGAGAAAGAAGAGGGTTTTCTAAATTCCAAAAGTATCCTATTTCTAATGAGAACCAATACCAGCTGACTCAGATAACAGAGTTTATATATGATAGAATACAGGAGGAGATAATGAAATGGTAGTACTCTTTTCCTTGTCATAAAGGAAGGTCATAAGACTTTCTGTGTTAGAAGAGGGACCTATAGAAATGGGAAGGAAAAGAAGGAATTTGGACTTGAGTGCTTTGGCTCCCTCACTGGAGCAAAATCTCTGAAGTAGGGATAAGGCTGAAATCCAAATAAATTAGGAACAATCTGAGAACAGCAGGGATGGTATCTCTAAGAGAAGTCCTCCTTTTTTGGCAATTTATCAAAGTCAATGGGGCATATGAGTAGAGAATAAAAATGGCAGAAGAAAGGCTCTAAAAAAAGGCCTTGGACCATGTTCCCAGCTCCCTACTGGTTTCAAGCACTCATCCAAATGTCCCATGTGCTCAAGCCTAGGGAAACATGTCAATGGTGAGAGGCCTGTTGTCCAACAAGAGGTCTGAGGCTCATACCTGTAAGGTGCCAGTGCAGGTAAATGACCTCCCTCTTGCACTCACATTCTCCTTTGAGAGGCAAGAAACAACCTCCTTCTAGGCCTTGACCTTTAAATTATGTATTTTCCCAAGAAGTCTATATTTAAACTGGAAGAAATCAGCTTATTGTTCATCATCAAATCTGAATGTGTCTTGGTGTAGCAGTAAGGGAGCCATTAGGCGTAATGAAGTTGTGGGGGCTGGGCCTGCAAGGTTATTACGTTCATGTCAAGTGTTAGGCCTAAAGTCATTACAGGTTGACTGAGCTGGTAGTCAAGAAGGGGATCAGAAAGAAGGTGAAGTTGAAAAGAGCAAGACCAATCCAGAATCTGTAAGTACCAAGTAGAACCTATGAGGACAAAGTGGAGCCTGCATCTGCCTCTCATCACCTCTTATCTTCTTGATGTAGGTAATATGCAGGAGAAGTTGGCACCTTCACCATGAAAATGCACACACATGCAGCTTGGGACTTGGAGATGTCAAAGGACAGCATCTGACAGGAGCTGGAGGACCTGTGGCCTGACTGATGTCTCACACCAACAGATGAACTACAGGTAAGTCATGGACAAGCTGTGACCATGAAACATGACATTCCCAGTGTAAATTCTGCCTCCAGAGTTCTTAAATATTTCCCCTGGGGCCATACACATCCCAGCACCACACAGGAGCAGGCCTACTGGGAAACACAGTTTCCAATCAACTAAAGTGACATAGTATGGAGGCACCCAAATTACTACTGTTCACTTCAGCATAAGATGAAGTCAGTTTTAGAAGAAAGAGTTATACGATTTGCAATTTGAGATGGAATATCTGTATTTCAACCCCACCACACAAAACTTTTTATCAGATTGCTTAGAAGAAGGTAAAACTTTTGGGAAATGGTGCACAAATTAGGAAATTGTGGGTGATTTATAGAAATGTTCAGAATCTGGTGTGGTTCTGGATAAAGCATGGCTAGGATGGCCACAGAGGCTCCTAGAGTGCATGATGATGAAGGACAAATTGATGAAAAAAGGACCTCAAGCCTCTCTTGAGTTCTCTTTTCCCACAGAACTCAAGGGACCTTCAATTCTTCTCTTTGACCCCAGGGAGAAGAAGGGAAGGATATAGCATATCTTCTCAATGAAAGGTTCTCATTTATAGAGACGTAAGGGACCGCTTTGATCATAGGATGACACTCATTTTTAAAGAACTCTAGTGTGGACTCTTCATATCGATAAACCCATTGACTTAATCTTGCCTCAATCTTTGCTTCCTATAACAGAATTGGACAGACTTAGTGGTAGTAGATCCTTTTTAGAATAGGAAAAATGCCAATAATGAAGAGAAATTTACTATTTTTCTACTATAGTTCTCTTTGTTTAAAATAACATTCCTTGCTTTTATGGATTGATAATTGGCAAGACTCTCTTAAATATTCCTTAGTCCCTCTCATGCCAGATACCCACAAGGGTCCCAGGCAGACTTAGACTTGGTTGTTCCATCATCCACACAATATGCTACTGTTTTCAGCTTAGGTGAAAATGAAGCTTTTTTATTGTGCCTGTGCACACCTGGCAAAGTGTGAGGGATGTAGGTGTTTACGGTGTGTCTGAAGCACTGATGTTTATATGCACATGTGGTGGGTAAAGATGGGAATAAGAGCAGGTATTAGCTGGTCTTTCAACAGAGACCTGCATTAGTTGTGTCATAACCTTTTAACTGGAAGGCTTTCTGCCAGGATGGGCAGAGGCTTTGGCATCCAGGTTGAGCCCCTGAGCAGCCAACATGGTCTTCTGTGATCTGCCCTCCTCACCATCTGTCAGGCTGGCCCTGCTTCATTCCCAGCCACCTGGCCTTTTCTCTTTAGACATAGGTGCTAAAAAGCAGTGAATTTACAGGGAACAACCCACAGAACCTTACCAATAGCATCCCTTTTCATATTTTACAGCAAATTCTGTGTCAGGAGTGTTTCACTCTCCATACCCCCCCCCCCCTTTTTTTTATTGTTCCTTTGCTGTCACACGCTCAGACTTTGGTTCATTAACTCAGACAACTTCCTCTGGGTCTCCACCTCCCTCTCCCTCGGTTTTTTCTTTTTGTCTGCCTGGCAAATTGCTTCTTGCTCACTGAGAATTATTTCTCTGAGTTAAACCTTTCCAACTCTTGTCTCCAAGCTCCTGAAAAAAGCTAATGAGCCCTGGCACTAGGATTTTAACACTAGACAATTGCCACAGAGCTAATGGAAAATGCATGGCATGTGTCCAACATCAGAATACGAGGGACTGCAGCATGGGGGGGGGGGGAGAAAGGAATGCTTTCTTCATTCTGTGTGACATGATTACCTGGAGATTTGCTTTTAAAGACACAGTTAAACCTTAGGAAAAACCAGCTGTCATCAGGAGGAACTGGAGTAGAATGGAGTCATGAGCATGTGTTAGGTGTCTTGGAAATCATGTGTAAATTCCAATCAAGGAGAAATTTTTAAGTTAAAATTTACATATGTTAGACATAGCTTCATTGCTTGGCAGAGGGAAAATCTGGATTGTTACTTGATTTATAGGTTTTGTCTCCTCTGAAGGCAATGTTTCAGATCCCAGCATCTAAGGTACTGATGAACATGAGCCTTTCCTTTGGTAACATCTCAAAGTAGACTTCAGTGTGCCCCAATCCTCTCAGCCCTTTCCACCTTCCTCTCTGGCTCTGTCCAGCTGATCTGTATAGGACACATCTATGGGTCCCTGTGGCCTGACATTTTGTTGGGTGTGGCAAATGGAAAAATGCCAAGGGGAGTTTGGAAAGGGGAGAGAGAGAGGTCACAGTATTTATTTCTCTGGATTCTTCCTTCAAGGTCACCTTGAACTGGCTATGACCCTTGACCTCTCATGGTGGCTCACTTTAAGAGTTCTCTCTGGTAATCTCTCTGATTCTGGTAATTGGCCTCCCTCAGGATAAAAACTGGGTGATAACAACTCAGCTGCTACGAAGCCAGAGGTTATAGCACTATTCCTTGTCATTCCACATCACCATCAGTGTTGTGAACAGTCTCTTTATAAATCTACCCTCCTCCACAAATTCTTCTATTATGAGTGGATCTGTTTCCTGTTGGGATCTATACTGGTACATACATTACTCAAAAAGATGAATTGTACAAATAGAAGTCTCATTCACTGGAAATTACCTTCAGAGAGGGCAAACTCTGTATAATCAACCATGGCATTGGAAGGCAGGGTAGTACAGAGGTTAAGGACACAGGTTTGAGAGCCAGCCTTGTGACTTCCATTACATCACTTAATAGCTATCCCTACCCAAGGCTGCTTAACATCTCTGTGGCACAGCTTTTTAGTCTATCAAGTGAGAATGGTAAAGAGTGCTTACCTCATAGGGCTGTGATTCCATTAGTTAATATATGAAAGTGCCTGGCATTTAGTGAACACCATGTAAGTACATATTACTACTACCACTACCTCTATTTTTACTATTATTAAATTTTAAAAGATGCAACTTTCCCAAGGGTTAGGAGGACTTTATAGGAGGTTGGTGCATGTAAATATAAATGTACCAAGAAACAGAATCATACAATTAATGATAGGAAGCAGTGGGTCAGAGTTTGCTATATGCCAAGCACTGTGTTCTTCAGGTTTCTAGGGAGACAGCCACCAAATATGCAACCTTCTGCCCTCAAGAATCTCAGCTGAATTTGATAGAAAGGACAACAACAAACAAAATGAAAAGATATGAGGTAGTCAGGATTTGATGGGTGAAGGAGAAGCAGAACCACTAGGAATTCTGTCTGTCGGTCTGTCTATCTATCTATCTATCTATCTATCTATCTATCTATCTATCTATCTATCTATCTATCTATCTTATCTGTCTATCATATCTGCTAAACACACTCTGACTCAGGAGTCAGAGAAGCAGAAAAAGGATCTAGCAGGTACTGAAATTGCTTTAGGTTCAGGCACTATCCTATGCGCCCAAGCTGAGCCAGCAGATAAGCGACAATGTGCCTGAGCTGAGAAAGGATCTGTGTCCTCCTCTGACTTTCTCTGGTATAAACAGCATTGGGACTGCTATGTCACTTTTGTCTTTGATCACTCACAGAAGATTTCTTGTGGTCCATGCTAATCAGAAGCTGTGCAGAGAAGGGAATTTGGGGAGATGGAGTGCCAGTTTAGCTGAATTCACACAAAACAGATTGACCATAAAAGTTAGACAGGATCATAGAATTCTGGAGATGGAAGGAAACTATACACTCCACAGTTAATGGTGAGGGAAGTGAAGCCCAAGAACACAAAGCAAAATTGTAATGGCGGTCTCTGTATCCCTTGTCTGATTCCACACATCATCCTCTAGGACTGGAGGGAGTGTCTCAAAGGGATGGCTAATTTTCCCTGTCATCCCACAGGCCCTGAGGATGGCTGCCTGGCAAGCAACAGGAGTAGGGCCAGCCCTAAAGGCGGATCATCCTAAAAGCGAATCACCTACATTTTTTTCTCACTCCATTATTAAGGGAGAGATTGACTGAAAAAATTGGCATCCTTCTGAATAAAGAGGGCTGACCTTCACCATGTTTCCTGAATTTCCTTGGAATCAGTAAAAAAGGATTCTCTGTCTCCAGAAAGGAGGGCTGACTCCAGATCCTTGGATAATTACTGACTCACTAGGTACATTTGGGCAATTTACTTAATGTCAGGTTTAATAATCCAGATCCAAACTATGTTAATGGATTATTATCTGGGAAGCCTGCCCAAGTATCTCTACCTCTAAATTCCTGAGACTCTCTTCCAGCATATACATATCAAATTCAAAGCCCTGGTACATAGATAAATGAAAAACTGGGTATTGATATGTAGGCTGAGCCTGGTTATAAGTTGTCTCAGTGATGATACTCTGGCAAGAAGAGAAGATCTTTGAATATTTAAAGTATTTAAATATCAGCTAGGAAAGGTTGCTCAAATAGCAACCAGATGAAACATAAAGCTGTAAAAATGGAAGACACTGAACAATTGAAATATAAAGAAAAACAACATATGGATCAACTCCAATTATTGATGGTCATCTTGGAATTGAAAAAAGATGTGAAAAAAATGGTAAGTGGAAACAAAACGAGCAGCTTTAAAAACTGAAATGACTCTATATGGTTGACGTGGAATTATTTACACTACATGTCATTAAATGACAAAGCAAGACACAGAATAGGCAGCCTTCTAAGAGACTGCTTACTAGGGGTTTTGTTTAATATTCACGACACCGTATAAAGTAGATGATATTAGTGTCTCCATTTTACAAATGAGGAAGTTGAGTCTGTTTACCTGTTTATCTGGACAGACTTGCTCCAGAACTCGTGCTTCTAAAGCCATTTAATTCATTTTTAAGCAAATATACTTATATGGATGTAGACTATTTCTGAAATTTTATTCTTTGTATGAAAATAGTAACAGAATTTGCCTCTAGATAGAAAAGAACTAGTAGCTGGAAGTCTAGGGTAGAAGGGATACTTAATTTTCTGAAAGTAGTTTTCTGTATTATTTGATTTATTATTTTGCTTTTTATCTGGTGTGTATATAACTTGTTCAGTGTCAACGTGAAAAATAATTTTAAAGGAAGAAAGAAGTGAAAAATAAGCTAAGAAGGAAATCCTGCCTTTGCTTGTGCTAACCTCTCCTGATTTTGTCTTTTCCACCTTCTCTTTTCCCATGTCCCTTCAATTTTGACTCTGTTTAAGGCTTTTCTGATCTGTGACATTACACCCTGTGCTTCAGGCTGAGCTAATCCCTCCTGTTGCAACGCATCAATTGTCGTAACATTTGTTTGTTGTAACCCTTTATTTGCTCCCTGCTACATTGTGAACCTCCTGAGAACAGGGCTGTGTCCTGTACATCTTGGACCTTTTAGTATCTGTTTCTGTGTCTCACTCAGTAAGTTTTTATTGAATGGACCAAGAGGAATGTCAAAGATCCAGAAGTTTAAATAAAGTAAAATGGATCTTTAATTTCTGGTGACTACTCACTTATGCAATGTTTTTATATAGCTCGCCACCAGCTGTGCATGCAGTTCTTCTGAACTGACTTATATGAATGAGAACTGGGCCAGAGTTTGCATAAGAAATTTATCACCCTGTGAAACATCAGGAAAAAATTAATCAGCAAACTCCTGGCAAAACTAACCCCTGGAGGATATGGAGTTAGGTGAGGTCATAGTAGAATTTCTTCATAGATAATGTTTTTGGGTTTAAATGATCACAAAAGATATATTATTTCCCTTTTATGCTGTATTTCTTTCCTGAAACTGTCCTACCTCTTCAGTAAGCTTATTTGCATAAACCCATACATAGGGTGTTTTTCATAGGGTGAGATGAAATTCAGAATTCAAAAAAGTAAAGCAGAGAAGTATTATGAAAAAATTTTGCTCTCAGCTCTTTACTCTCCAGTTAGAAATTGATGAAGATAGGGATCAAAATATTTTTAATAAGTACAGGAAATAGAATTTGAGATGGTGATGCATAAAAAATGCTTTCCCACCCCAGAAAGACCACCCCTGTTTAATCAAAAGGTGTGGAAAAGTAGAGTGTTAGCCACAAGTTGGGAAAGATGCAGAGGGAAGGTAGGAAAGTCACAGGGAGAAAGAACAGAAGTTATAAATCAAGAAGGAGAGGGGAAAAACGACTAAAAAATATGGTAGTTAAAATACTAAATCATGAAATTCTGAAATGAGAAAGTGAAAGAATAAACAGAAAGTTAAATGAATAAAATAATTGAAAAATAATACAATTGAATTATAATATCTGCATACAGATTGCTTGGAAATGGAAGGATTTTCAATAGATATACCATGTTAGTACGTTTTTAGAAAAATAATATCCATAAGGATGAAACGTTATGAGGATCACATTTTATGCTGCAATTAAAGTACATTTGACACATAAAGACTATAAATACATGAAGTTCTACTGTTAAAATAAAAGCATCCAATACCTTGTCATCAAAGCTATCTTGATCTTTAAAAATATGGTACAGGTCTAAAAAGGGCATCTTAGGAGCCTGAGGTTGTAAGTTTTCTTGGGTATAGAATTTGGGTATTCTATTTAAAAAAAATGCCTTTCAATGAAAATTTCTTCAAAGTTCAGATGAAATAAAATGGTTTCCTTATTTCATTTGTTTGTCTTTGTTGATCTCCATAGTGTTTTTCTCCCTCACAAGGTAAAAATCCCAAACAGATTGACATGCAGAAAAGTAGAGAAAAAAATAAACACTGAAAAACAATGAATGTCATGTCAAAATAGCCCAGGTTCTTCAAGGTGTACGTTAAAGGAGGGAAGATGGGGCATCTTAAAATTTTTTTCCACAGCTAAGAGTAGGATGGTGGAGTAAATTCTAAATACACATAGCTGTAAGCATTAAAAATCATATAGTAACAATTCAACCCGTGCTGTCCAGTTTCTTAAAAGAGGAGGCCAAGAGCCATTAGAATGATAGAAAAGGTGTGTTTAGTATTTTTACTCTCTTATTTAAAAACCCTCTACATGCTGAGCCATACCAACATTACACATGTTGGATTATAAATCCCTTCTAATCATAGAGAGACCTATGCTTGTCTAGATCTCTTTTGTAGTGTTAGTTAGTGATCATAGTTACTAAAAAGTTCTCTCTCCATATACAACCCATGTCATTTCATCAGTTTAGCAGGCCATAGAGCTTTCCACAAATAGCTTTGAGCCCCAAGGCCAGTCTGACTATTGGCTAATGCAAATAAGCATCCCAAATGTTTCTGCTTTGCCTCAGTAACCTCAATCCCATTTGAAACAGTGCTATATATTATGGTATTGCTAGGCAGACCCCTACAAGCAAGGCAGGATTTGCATGTAGTTATAGAGTGCTCAAATTGGTTTCTCTTTAAATTGAACTGGGTTTGGGTTTGTTGATCAAATCTTTTAGTGCTTTTCCCCTGGTCACTTCCAGAATGGAGCAAATCAAGGACCCCAGACAAAAGGTCCAAATCTTACTAAGAGTTTAGCATACATATCTGGGAAACCAACGTGGGGTCTGTTTGTGTGAGGAATATTATCTACTTGTAGTTCCATCTATCTAGTATTTAATCAACTTTATTGGAGTATAATTTGCATACATACAATAAAGTGCACAAGTGAAAGACTACAATTTGATCAATTTTGCCAAATGTATACACCCAAGTTACCATTACCTGTTTAAGATATATAATATTTTTGGCACACCAAAATGCCCTTTGTCCTTTTGCAGGCAAATCCCGTATCTTTGACCTGAGCTAATCTGATTTCTTTTACCACAGCTTAGTTTCTCCTGTTCTATATCATTATAAAAATGAAATCTTACGGTATGTACTATTGCATCAAGTTGTAAATTATGCTTTTGAGATACGTTTATGCTGGTTATTCTTTTTCATTGTTGATTAGTTCCATTTTGTCATTTGCCAGTTGAGGGATATTTGGTTTGTTCCCATTTTGGGGCTCTCATGAATAACACTAGTGTGAATATTCATGCATGAGTCTTTGTAAAAACATATGTCCTCATTTTTCTTGTATAAATTCCTAGGAGTAGGGTTACTGGGTCATTTAGTAAGTGCAAGTTCAACTTTCTAAGACAATACTAAACTATTTTTTAAAGTGGTCGTATCATTTCCCATTGTCCACCAACAACATGTGAGTGTGCCAGTTATCGACGTCTGCTAGAATTCCTCATTTTTGTTTTTGATTCCTCATCACTTTTCCCCATATTCACTACTCCAAAATATACCTGTCAAGGAATTGGTGTTATCAGTCTTTTAAATTTTCATTGTTTTAGTGTGTGTAATTTTCTTTTATTGTTTGAATTTACACATCCCTAGTAATTAATGACTTTGAGCATCTTTTAATGTGCTTCGTGGTCATTTGAATATTTTTTTTGTGAAGTATCTGTTCAAATTTTTCACTCCATTTTTAATGGTTTGTTTGGTTTTCAGTATCAATTTCTAAGAAGTTGTTTATATCTTTTGGATACAAGTTCTTTGTTATACATATGCATTGGGAATATTTTATCCCAGTCTGTGGTTTGCCTTTTGAAGAACAAATGTTTTAAATTTTGATGTTTATTTTATCAATACTGTTGGTGCTTTTGTGTAATATTCTTGTAAGTTTTCTTCTAGATAATCTATGTTTTTAGTTTCCACAGGTAGGTCTTTGATCCATTTTGAATTAATTTTCATAATGGAAATTCTTTTTTTTGTTTTGTTTTTAACCAATAGTTCTGGCTCAGTTGGTTAAAAGGCTCTTTTCTCAATATTATCTTAGCACCTTTGCTGAAAATCAAGTGACCGTATGTGTATGGTTTTATTTCCAGAGTTTATTCTATTCCATTGATCTATTGTCTAGGTAGGTTGTGTCAAATATTACAGATCTTAATTACTGCAGCTTTAGAGTATGTCTTGAAATCATGTAGCATATTTTTATCAAGTTTTTCTAGGTGGTTTTGATTCTGAGTTCCTTAGACTTTCATAAAATATTTTAGAATTTGCTGAGCAATTTGTACAAAAGGTTCCACTAAGATTTTCTCTGGTATTGTTTTGAGTCTATTGATCAATTTAGGGACAAATAAAATCTTAACAATACTGAGAGTTTCAGTACAATTATTTAGGTCTTTAATTTCTCATGATATTCTTATAGTTTTAATGTAGAGGTCTTGCAGATTTTTATTAAAATTATTCTTATTGATACTATAATAATGTGATGATATGGTAATTAGTATTTTGTTTTTTTGTGAAATTATAAATGATACTTTAAAACATTTATTTCCAATTTTTTATTATTAGTATATAGAATATAAATTATTTTTAGCTATACAGCCTATGAACTTTATAATTTCATTTTTTAATTCTAGCAATTTGGTAAGTAGCTTAGAAATATTTATGAAAACAATTATGTTGTGCAAATAAAGAAAATTTATTTCTTATTTTCCAATCTTTATGCTACCCCTTTTCATTGCCATATTTCTCTGCTACAATGATGAAAAGAAATGGTGAGATTAGACATTCTTGCCTTGCTCATACAATTGAAGGAGGGAAGTGGTTAATATTTCAAGAGATTAAGTATGCTATTAGTTGGGCATAGACGCCTTTTTAAAAAAAATTTATTTTTTTTATTGTTTAATGCAGATGATTCAAATTTTATTCAAGTTTACCATGTGTAAGCATTATGAATTTAACAGATTTGAGTTTCCAGTAATGACTACATGATGGTGTATCTTGAGGTAACATTAAGAGCTTTTGTGAAACTTCTCATTTCTAATCAGTTGCTGATTTTTTTGCACCCAAGCAATTCAATAATTGCTGTTCCAACATTGCAAAAACAATTCAAGCATAAAAAAGCACACAAGAGACAGTAAAATTAAGCCCAAATAATATAGAAATGAACAAACAAAAATAACTTACTCTTAAAATGACAAAGGAACATTAAACAACCTCTAAAGCATGGGTTCTGTAAAAAAAAATTATTTATTAATTAAAAAAAATTTAACAACAAACGAACAAAACATCAACATATGATCATTCTGTTCTACATATATAATCAGTAATTCACAATATATCACATGGTTGCATATTCATCATTTCTTAGAACATTTGCATCAATTCAGAAAAAGAAATAAAGACAACAGAAATAGAAATAGAACAAAAACAGAAAAAAAAGATTATACATACTATACCCCTTACCCCTCGCTTTCACTGATGACTAGCATTTCAAACAAAATTTATTTTAACATTTGTTCCCCCTATTATTTATTTTTATTCCATATGTTCTACTCGTCTGTTGACAACGTAGGTAAAAGGAGCATCAGATGCACGGTTTTCACAATCACACAGTCACATTGTGAAAGCTATATCATTATTCAATCATCCTTAAGAAACATGGCTACTGGAACACAGCTCTACAGTTTCAGGCAGTTCCCTCCAGCCTCTCCATTACATCTTGAATAACAAGGTGGTATCTACTTAATGCATAAGAATAACCTCCAGGATAACCTCTTGACTCTGTTTGGATTCTCTCAGCCACTGACGCTTTGTCTCATTTCACTCTTCCCCCTTTTGGTCGAGAAGGTTTTCTCAATTCCTTGATACTGAGTCTCAGCTCATTCTAGGGTTTTTCTCAATCCCTTGATGCTGAGTCTCAGTTCATTCTAGGATTTCTGTCCCATGTTGCCAGGAAGGTCCACACCCTTGGGGGTCATGTCCCATATAGACAGGCGGAGGGTGGTGAGTTTGCTTGTTGTGTTGGCTGGAGAGAGAGGCCACATCTGAGCAACAAAAGAGGCTCTCTTGGGGGTGACTCTTAGGCCTAAATTTTAAGTAGACTTGACCTATCCTTTGTGGGGTTAAGTTTCATATGAACAACCCCCAAGACTGGGGCTCAGCCTATAGCTTTGGTTGTCCACACTGCCTGTGAGAATATCAAGAATTCAACTTGGGGAAGTTGAATTTCTCCCCGTTCTCACCATTCCCCGAAGGGGACTTTGCAAAAATGTTTATTTGGTACAAAATTTATATTTTGGCTAGTGCATTTCCTCATATAACTTATGTAGATAGCTTGATTGAACACCGTGAGTACTTGGAATCTTGGGTAGGACATGAGATTTTGTTGTTTGTCCAGAGTGATACCCCGATGAATCCCAGAGTGATTCGATCAGTGAGTGGAAAGGTGTTTGCATAGAAGCCTTTTAACAGACTGAAGGCATTCTCATACCCAATTTGATGATTTTTTTTTTAAATAATGAATTCTTGCTGAATGTTGTCAAATATTTTTTATGCAGCTGCTGAATAGTGTATTCTTTTTCTAATTCATTACTGTGGAGAATTAACAATTGATTTCTGAATGTTAAAGCACCTTGCATCCTGGGACAAACTCCAGTTGGTCACAACATATGTTTTATATGCGGCTGGATTTAATTTCTTAGTCTTCTTTTTTTTTTTTTTTTTTAAGGATTTTTGTGTCATTAGTGATGTTAGTCTGGAATTATTTTTCTCCTCAGCTGTTGGTGTCACGATTAATGCTAGTCTTATGAAACAAATTGGGACATATTCCTTCGTCTTTTTTTCTTATAGAGTTTGTATGAGACTGGCATTATTTATTTCTTAAATATTTGATTGAATTTATCATTGAAGCCATCTGGACCTTGTGTTTTCTTTGTGGGAAGCTTTTATTGTGATTTATTTAACAGATATATGACCATTCTGATTTTTTCTTTTTTGTGTTAGTTTTGCAAAGTATGTTTATCCATTACATCTAAGTTTCACATTTATTATCATAAAGGTTTTAACAATAATTTTTGTTGTCTAATGCTTGTGGGATAAACGGTGATGTACCATCTTTTTCCCCTTATGTTTCAACCTTTTTTTCTTGATCTGCTAGCCAAATATCTGTCAAATTTTAAATGTCTTGAAGTTCTAAATTTTGCTTTTTATTTCTTCTTTTATTTCTCTGCTCTTGTCTTATATTAATTTCTGCTCTCGTACTATTTATTTTCACTACTTACTATGGGTTTATTATTTTTCTAGCTTCTAAAGCTGGAAGTTTTTTTTTTTTTTAGAGAGAGGGAGGAAAGGAAGGAAAGACAGAGAAGGAAGGAAGGATGGAAGGAAGGGAAACATTTTTTAAACATTTTCTTGTTTTATTATATTTTGTTTGTTTGTTTGTTTTTTACATGGGCTGGGGCCGGGAATCGAACCGGGGTCCTCCGGCACGGCAGACAAGCACTCTTGCCCGCTGAGCCACCGCGGCCCGCCCTAAAGCTGGAAGTTTTAGATAATTAATTTTAACTCTTTCTGCTTTTCTTATATAACCACTTAAAGCTATACCACTCTAAGAACTGTTTTGGTACTTACTAACCATTTTGTCTTTTGTGTTTTCATTATTTTCAGTTTGGAATCATTTCTAACTTTGCTTTTGGTTTCTTCTTTGATCCCTAGTTTATTTAAAGAATGTTGATTGTTTTCTTTATATTTTGGGTTCCTCTAGATATCTTGATGTTATTGATTTGTAATTTAATTTTGTTGTGATAAGAGAACATATTTTAAATGATTTCATTTTGGGACATATAGAAAGCATAGGTATTTCTTAATGAATGTTCCACATGCATTTGAAAAGAATGCCAAGTCTGCTGTTGTTTGAAGTGTTTTATATGTCGATTTGGTTGATTTAAATGTTCTTACTAATTGGTACTGATTTTTCTGTGTATTTATTCTAACAAGTATTAGTAGAGAAGTATAAAAATCTCCCTTGATTTCTGTCAATTTTTGCTTCATGTACTTTGAAGCTCTGTTATTAAGATATTATGGTACATTGAATTATGTACCCCAATTAAGATATGTTCTTAATCTACATTCCTGAGGGCAGAAACACATTGTATATAGGATCTCTCAAAAAATGTTATTTTTTGTTACAGTGAGGCCCAACTCAATAAGCTTTGATCTTAATCCAGATTACTGGAGTCTTTTACAAGCAGAAGAAATTCAAACCTAGTTAGAGAATGGCATAGGGAGGAGCATGAATCCAGAATCAACAGAACCTGGAAGTCAATGGACCCTGGAGGAGACAGGAGAGGATGTCACCATAGGAACCTAAGGATTGCCAGTTAGCCAGAATGCTGCCAACTGCCAGAGGAAGCAAACCTGCTGGTCTATGAAAGTGTGAATCAACACATTTCTGTTGTTAGGCTAACCTACTGTGCAGTATTTGTCCTAGCAGCATGGTAAGCTAAGTCCCATGTCTACCTTTAAGATTGTTATATTTTAATGCATTTTTGACCCTTTTGTCCTTATAAAATGACTCACTATTTGTCTTGAAGTCTAATTTTTCCAGTATTACTCCAGCTTCACAAGCTTTCTTATGTTTAGAATTTGCATGATATGTTTTAGCCATTCTTTTATTAATGTTTCTTTCTCCAGCATCTGTCAATGTCTTTATTTAAATCATTAGTAAAAGAATATATCAGAAATAAATGCCTTATTACCCCAGCCCATTTCTCAGTTCCTCCCATCCCCATGAATTGACTTATTATTTTTTTATTTATAACCCATTTCAGGGGCATTTATTTACCTAAAATACATTTGAAGGTATACAAAGGGACCTTAAAGCTTTGGTTCCTGTTCATGTCCTACTTCCGCCATATTGGTTAAATATCACTGCAAATTTATCACTGCTATCTTGATAATATTGGGAAGTGAAAGGTTTTAAGATATGAGGCAATTGAGAGGAAGGAAAGTAGAGGAAAGGATTGCAAATGAGCGTGCTTTATTGGCTGCGCTCCTGGGCAGAGCTCACAACCCAAAAGGGGATGAGGTGGGTTCGTGCCCTGGCTTTGGCAAGTGCAGTTTTTAAGGGCAGGGGTCAGGCGATGATATGAAAGGGGCGGCACATTAAACAAAGGATTATTATGCTAGCAGGTTGAGCAAAGGGTGGTTAGATGTCCGTGAATAGATGTTTGCTGCGCAAGGACCTTGATTGTAATGGTTCACCTCTCGTCCTGGAGTGACTTCATGATTCCAGCCATAGACCCCCTCCCTTATTCCCCCAACCTCACATGAAGCACTTTTGTTAAATGCATTTTATGTGGCTTTCTCCTTAGATAATAGCAAAATATTAAAAATTTCTTTAATTCTGTGTTTTACATGAATTCCTGAACAGCAGGAAAACTATTTTTAAAGCATTTGGAGCCATAGTCAAAACTCAAAATCAAATTGATTATCAATAAAAATATTTGTTCTTTCACTTTTTGCCATCTGGCAGATCCAGGCAACAGAAATGAATTTAGCCATCTGTACCATTTTGAAGCTATTGTGTGCTCCAGAAAAGTCATGTTCTTTAATCCTAATTTAATATTGTAGAGTGGGATCTTTTGCTTAAGTTTTTTCCATTGAGATGTGACCCACCCAGTTGTGGGTGGGGCCTTCTGATTAGGTGGTTTCCATGGAGATGTGTCTCCATCTATTTAAGGTGAGTCATTTACTGGAGTCATTTAAAAGGGTACCATTTTGGAAAAGGCTGCAGAGCTGACACAGGCAGAGGCATCTGGAGATGAGGAGAGAAAATGCCTCTGGAGAAGCCATTTTGAAATAGGAAGACAAAATCCCCAGCAGATGGCCTCCTTATAATATCCAGGTTACTATGGAGGATACCACTGGCATTTACTGAAATTTATGGTTTTGAGTCCATAAGCAATTTTTTTCTGATTGTAAAACTGTTGATTATAGAAAATTTGTGAAAGTCAATATCCCTTATAATCCAAAATCCGAGAGAGTTGAAGTCTTTTAGTATTTAAGTATATTTTTATTAGCCTTTTTAGGGGATATTTTTCTATCTTTTAAAACTTTCAGTAATAATTTTGAAATAATTTCAAACTGAAAGAAAAATGATCTGAGCTATACAAAGAACATACATATTCTCTTTATCCAGATTCTCCGATTGTTAACATTTCACTGCATTAGTCCCATTGCCTTCTCTGATTCTCTCTTTCTCTTCTCTCTCTCTCTCACTCTTTCTCTTTCTCTGTGTACAGATACACACACACACACACATTATTATTATTATTCTTTTTCTGAAACGTTCGAGAACAACCTGAAGACAAGATGTCCCATTACCCTTAACAGTCCAGAGGATACTTCCCCCAAACAAGGGCACTCTCCTACATAACTAACAGCTCTCCAAATTAGAAACCATGATTGGTACAATACTACTATCCTATGCACAGACCCCATTCGAATCTGCCCAACTGCCTCCAAAAATGTCCCTTTTTCTTTTCTTATCGAGGAGCCTATTGGAGTTCATGTCTTGGTTGCTATGTTGTTTCTGATGCCTATAATGTGAACATAACCTCAGTTTTTCTTGTCTTTCATGCTCTGGACAGTTTTGTAGAATTCAGGCCTTATATTCTGTAGAGTGACTCTCAACCTGGGTCTGCCCAATATTTCCTTAAAAATCGACTCAGGTCATGCATTCTGGGCAGGAATGCTGTAGAGATGATGTGTGGTCTTAGTGCATCAGTCAGGAGGTGCCCAAGGTCAACCCATCCCACGTTGGCACCTGCCAGCTTTCTTCACCTTAAATACAATCCTCCTTTACAATTGATCATCATTTTTTTTTTTTTGGCTGGTGTTCTGAAATTATTCCAACACCCTGTTCTTCATCAAGCTCTCAGCCACCACTGATGATTCTTGTGATATTTGCCACACATGTTTTGTATACATATATTTAGGTGTGTGTGTGTGATACCTAGAGTGATTCTATTTGTTCCTAATCTTAAAATTCATTTTATGCATTTTGGGTAGAAGAGGGATGTGTGTCCTGTCCCATACGATTTCTTTTATCTATCATGTATATTGGACCAAAAACTTGTAATTACTAATTTAGAACATGTAAGTGTCTGTCCACGTGTGGCCTATGTGTACATGTTGTGTATTAAATATTAATGAACATAAGTTTGATGTATTGTCTTTCCAGTACAACCAGAAGACAACCAGAATTTTGGTATATCTGTGGAGTTTGTTGGTTATGCTTTCTCTAGTTAGGACTGCTTGACTGACACTTCATTACTCTACATAAAGGGCACTTTAAATCAAGAAACTCTTATTTTCATAAAATGGGCAAATATAGAACACAATGGGGAACTTTATAGACAATATCTGTTATGGTTATACATAGAATATAAATACATGTTGTAATTAAAAACAAAAGAAATAGAAAAACATCAAAACATCACTATGATAGTTGCCAATTGATGATTCTTTATTTTCTTCTTTCTGCATTTATTAGTTGGCATTCAGTTGTAAGGAGGAACTGCCCCTTCTTCTCTATCTACCTACCTACCCACCTATCTATCTTCTAGATATCTAATCTATCCATATATCTATACCTATCATAATTGACTTATGAATTATTATTTTATTCAATGGTTTTTAATCCATTATTATCATATATACATATATTTAATATTTAAATAGTCCCCATTTTGGCCAGTGGAACCCTTTTAAGTTGTTACCTTTGTCCTTTAGACTTATGCTCATCATTCATTGACTATCTCCTTACTTTCTGGCATATTTGACTTTACCTACTTCAATCATTGGAATCAGCCATTACTCTAAGGAACTCCAAATCCTCATGGCAGAGGATCATATATAGAAATAAGATCTGGTACCCGTTGCACTCAGTGCTGCTGGACTGTCATGTTTCTAGGCCGTCTCAGAGGGCAGAGCTAGAAAATATATGTGTGAATAGATGTATATATATGCATGTACATACATATAAACGTTCATAACTATTTCTATTTCATTCTGTTTGTTTATTATAAAACCATGATTTCATGCAGAAATCTGCCACTTTAATCTAATACATAACGCAGTTCCTTCTAGAATTCCCAGTTTTCATGGTTTAAAATTGTCTCCAGCTGTGAGAAACTCACTGGCTCCCATTGTTCTCCATAAATTTATTCATTTGCTTAATCATTTCACTTACTTGCTCAATGTAAACAATTTTACAATCATATTGGCCATTTCCTCTGTATGACGCATTTGTCTCCTCTCACCTCCCTGTGTTCCCAGCAACTAGGCCTACTAGTATATGCCTGTGCCTGGCTCCCCAAGACCTTTTTTCCTGCCCAACATTTCAGAGCGGTTCCCCAACTTGGCACATATTTCGCCTGGCTCCTCCACTTGCCCTTACCATCCAAGATTATCTGGGATGTGCATCTGGACTCAGCTGCATCTGGAAAAGAGATAAGGAAAAGAAAGATGAGATGGAAAAGCTTATGGAAAGGGAATACTGAAAGGAATTTAAAGGATAAGGGCATATGGAAATGCAAGCAAAAAGAATAGAAGGAAATATGAGAAGAGTATTCTTTTATTTTCAACCTGTCTTTATAATTAAAGCATGTCTTCTTTAAATAGTATATAATCAATACTTTATTATTATTATTTTTTGTCAATCTCTGTCTTTTAATTGTAGTGTTTAATCCATTTTTATTTAATGTAATTATCAATTGGATTGAACTTAAGGCTACTATTTTCTTATTTGTATTTAGTTTACCCTCTGTTCTTTATCCTTATGGTTCAATTTTGTTCTGGTTTAATCATATATTATTAGTATTTAATTCAATCTTTTCTGTTGGCTTTCTAGCTATGCCTTTTTATTATGCTTAGTGGTTGCTCTAGACATTACAATACACATTCTTAGCTTATATTGGTTTACCTTGAAATCATATTTTACCTTACAAGTATAATTTCATTTACCTCTCCCTATCCATTGTACAATTTTTTTGTCACAAATTTTATGTAAATTCCACAAGATATATTTTACTTTTAACAGACAATTGTTTTTTTAATTTGAAAAACAAAAAGTATTTTATATTAAATTATATATTTGCCATTTCTGGTATTCTTTATCCCCCTGACCCAACTTTCCACCTACTATAATTTTCTTTCATTGTGAAGAACGTCTCTCTGTACTTTTTTTCTTGCATTTAGGCTGGCAACAGTGTCTCTCAGTTATCATATTTGAAAACGTAATTATTTTGGTTTCATTTTTGAATGAAGTTTCTGTTGTATTTAGAATTATGGCTTGATAATTTCCTTCTTTGGGGGCTTTAAAAGATACAGCTTCACTGGCTTCTGGTCTCTATTGCTTGTGATGAACATCAGCCTTTTTTATCATTTATCCCCTGTACCAGAATGTCTTTTATTGGCTGTTTCTTATGATTTTTTTCTTTATCTTTGGTTTTCAGCTATTTGAATATGATATTCTTGGGTATAGTTTTCACTCTATTTATTCTAGCTGGGTGTTTTACAGACTTCTTGGGTCTGTGAATTGATGTTTGTGAACAATGTGGGAAAGTTTTCAACCATTACTTTTAATACTTTTTCTGTTCTCTTTCTGGCATTCCAATAATGATTGTTTGACTGCCTAATATTATTCAATTCCAATCATTATTTTAAATATTTTTCTTTATTTCTGTGCATTGGTTTGAGTAATTGCAAATATTCTGACTTCAAGTTTATTGATCTTTTTTCTTCTGTGGTGTTCATACTGCTCCTAAACACATCCGATGCATTTTTTGTTTCATACCTATCTCTTAGTTTAAGGCTGTTAAAAATTCTTTTTAAGTTTTAAAATTGTTCCTGAAATATCACATTTTAACTCATTAATTTCCTGTAGATTCTTAAATGAACATATCAATAATTTTTATGTCTGCATTTTGTAATTCCAACAGCTGTACATCCTGTATGTCCATCTTTATTTACTGATTTTTCTCTTCATTACTGATTATACTTTCCTGCTTCTTTGCATTGCTTGTAATTTAAAAAAAAATCGAATCCTGGACACTGTGTACAAAGAAAAGCAAAGGATGAAGAAGATTATGAGATTATGAAACTGGAAGAACATGAGACTTTGGAACTGTAAGACAGTGTGTGCAAGTACAAAATAACGATACCTTCCACAACCTGACTGCAAGTAGAAAGTCTATGTAATTTTTTTAAAAATTCTTTTTTATTGAGATATCTTCACACATATATAGTCCATTGAAAGTATACAATCAGTGGCTCACAATATCATTACATAGCTGGGTATTCACCCCATGATCACTTTAGAATATCTGTATCACTGCAGAAAATAAATAAAAAAGAAAAAACTCACACAATCCATACCCCTTACCTTCTCATTGACCACTAGTATTTCAATCTACCCAATTTTTAAACCCCTTACCCCACTGCCCCCATTATTTATGTACTTTTTGTCCTTAATTTTTTACTCATCTGTCCATACCCTGGATAAGACACAAGGTTTTCACAATCACATGTTACAGTGTAAAGGCTATATAGTTATACAATCATCTTAAAGAATCAAGGCTACTGGAATACGGTTCAACAGTTTCAGGTACTTCCCTTTAGCCAATCCAAGACATAATAAACTAAAAAGGGATATCTATAAAATATGTAAGAATAATCTCCAGGATAACTTCTCGAATTGTTTTAAATATCTCAGGCACTGAAACTTCATTTTGTCTCATTTTTCTCTTCCCCTTTTTGGTCAAGAAGACTTTCTCAATCTCAGGACACTGGGTCCCAGCTCATCCTGGGTGTTCTATCCCACATTGCCAAGGAAACTTATACCCTTGGGAGTCATGTCCCATGTAGGGGGTTAGGGCAGTGAGTTCACCTGCTGAGTTGGATAAAGAGAGAGGAACCATATCTGAGCAACAAGAATTAACATGTATTTTAATGTAAAAATGTGATCTGATAATTTTTTGGTTTTCAATGAGTTTTAACATTTCCATCTCTTCATCCTGTAACTAAGAATAATCTCTTACTTATTCTTTAGAAATAACCTGAATTGTTCAAATTGTTCAAATTCAGGTATCTTCTCTCCTATATTCTACCTTCTTTTTCAGCTCCACTGATTTCCTACCTTGCAGAGATATCACTTTTCAACTCATTTCATATTATTCTCTCATGGCTCAATGCTACATTCTAGAAGTTTTCTGTCACAGGGGGCAGCTTTCTTAAAGGGGGAAATGTAGTGTTTGCAATGTTTAGTGGAAAAACTGCACTGTGTACATAAATCCTCTAGGTCCTTCTCACAGAAAAGGGTCAAAACCATGCGGCTTACACACAGCATGGTTTTCCCTTTTGCTTTTTCTGATCTGGAGAAGCTTAGCAATTTGTCCAATTACCTAACTGGATGTTATTCCTGAGGTTTTGTCTGGACAGCAAAAATGGCACACAGAGCGGGGGAAAGTCTCATCTAGATCCTTCTAGGACTTAATGATGCGAAAGTGAAAGAAGTTGTGTCCACAGTTGATGGTCACTGGGTCTTTCAGATGGGTTACTCTTCTTGGAGGTTTTCCAGGGCTGTCACAAACTCCACTGAACCATGAACCAAGATTGACCCCCTAGAGCTAAAACCCAGTAAGAAGTAGATATCCTCCTAAGACCTTGCAGACTTTCCAAATTTAGGTTTAGTTTCAGCTAGCCCTTAGCTCCTTAGGTAGCTGCCACAGCTTGTACCCTTATTACTGATAAGCCCAATGAAGTTAAGTTTTACTTCTTCAAGAAGTAGTCAAACGTCCAAACAATCAAACCTTTACAACGTAGAAATCTGCAGATTATCACCTTAGGTATAATGGGACAAACTGATGGCCTTTAATAGGAACAACCACTCCAGCGGCAGATCCTAGTGCGGACGAGACGTGTCTAAACCACCCGCGAGGTGCTCTAAGAAGGCATCCTTGGGAGCTCGCGGGGCCCCGTCCCAACCCGGTTCTGGTCAGAGTATCTCCAGGTCTGACTCACAGGGGCCGGCCCTCCACTCAGACTCCAAAGGTCCGTGCCGGGGGCGGGGTGTGTGTGTGTGTGTGTGTGTGTGTGTGTGTGTGTGTGTTGTGTGTGTGTGTGTGTGTGTGACCTGCATTGCTCACTGGAGCTTCTGAGAGCTTGAGGAGCCCTCCGGTGCACAGGATGCGATCCTGGGCCAAGGTGCTCTGGGCGCTCTCGGGGGGCCAGGCCGTACCACCCACCCCACCCCCCGCCCCGCCCCCAGCCGTGGAGCCCTGGCTCCGGTTGGCGCTGGCAGTCAAGTCTATGTAATTAAAAAGAATCACATTATAGAGGTTTGTCTGGCCCCAGGAGAGTGATCTTTAAAATATCATTTGAAGAGCATAATTTATTCCTACATGGTTGCCTAAAGTAATATCAGGCTAAAAAGGAACATACTTTGTGGGAAGAGAGAATTGACATGTATAAAAGCTTTGTGAAAAATCAACTCTTAGGAATCAGAGGAAAAAGGGAGAAAAGGTAATGGTCTTTTAGGCAAACTTCAGCATGTGGATCCTACGGGGTTAGGATGCTGAATTCTTAATGGGAGTGATTTAAATTATGTGCAGTGTAAATAGAGATCTTATAAGAAAATCAGAAAACAAGGGAGTTAATTTTTGTAATTTATAAAAATATTGAGAATATGAGTCAAGGGCCTGCTGTCCACTTCTGTGGAGCAATTAGCATAGCATAATAAAGAACTGTAAGCTACTCAGTATTTTTTGGAATCACAGGGAAGGAAAAGGCTGATGTCATGTAACATACAAAGTATGTGTCTGTAGCCATGCAGGATGCATGTAAGACACAGTGTGAACTATTCTGAGTTTGATTTCTCAAACAAGTGGTCTGTTTTCCTTCATTTGTAAAATAGAACTGTGTGCCGTTGCTACTATACTTATGGTGGAAGATGAACCCAAGATTTTTTAATTTGGAAAATATTACTAGGACTTGCTTGAACTCCTAGGCTGGTGTGACCTAGGCGAGAAAGAATTATAGTCCTGGAAGGGAAAGAGCTGGAATTTCTTCTGACCCACAGATACTGTGGCTTTCTGTGTGTTGCATTTTGTTCTTGACTGTATAAGTCCAATAGCAAATAATCATGAACTTTCAAAAGACGTCTCCTGTCTGAGGCTAGGATCACATTTTTGGAGGGAAAGCCAGGAAGGGATGGACTGTTGCAGCAGTGAATGTCATTACGTATGGAAATCAAGTTTTCCAAAGTGGACTATCAAAGCTATTGCACCAAATTAAATCAATATCTTGAGGTGACGAAATAGATGAAAGCTAAACAACTGGGAAATATAGAAGCAAACATATATACCTAATAAACACTGGGCAAAACAGTTCCATAATTTCTTTCCTCCTGCAATGGCCTTAAATGGTGAAGAATTTAATTGTAATTTCTGTAAGAGTCTGCTTATCGTTGAGCTATCACAATTTTCTAGGAAGGTAGCAAAATCAGGGGATTGATGTCTGTAGGCAGATTACTTCTCTGTCCTGTTTTTCACAGTAAAGCTATCTTATCCTTCACCTACTTTTGGAGTAACTGGGACAAAGTTGATAAGGGTAGCAGGAAGTCATGTATTAACTTTTCCATTATTCTCCATACAGTGAAGACATAAAAAGTACAAATAAATTCAAGTAGATTTTGAAGTTCCCTAGTGATGCATCCAAATTGTAAAGAGGTAGAGGCAATGGAAAACCACATGTTCTATGTTGTCCTGTAGCTTTCTTAGGCCACCAGCACTTCATCATAGTACAGGAACTCACCGCCTTGACCTATAAGATTTCCCACAAAGTCATTCCATAGTACAGAGAAGTGGGGCTCTTCTAAGCACCTTCTTTCTTCTTCACGCCAACCCTCTTCCTCCAGTGCCGGACCTCTAGGCCATGAGTAACCTAACAGTCTCTTTTATTAACTTAACACCAATCGGCACCATGAACAATTGCTCCTTCCTAATGCCTGGGTTTATTCCCCTGATATGAGGGAGGAGCCTGGGAAGGAAGTTTAATTTCTCCACTTCTATCAATTACTCCCCATAGCCTACAGTCCCCTTTTGTATTTCCTTATCCTTTCATGTATTTCCTGTCAGGCCCTTGCCTTATCAAACTCTTCCTACTGAGTTGTATTTACTTCTTTCTTTAGGCTCCTGCTCAGGTAGCTGTGTGGATTTATCTTAGGCAGTTATTTCTTTATGACCTAGGTATAAAAAATATGCTCTTTGAGTTGCATTTTTTTAGCACCCAAGAATAAACTTGAGTTAATCCTTCCTTAAATCCTTGTCTACTGACCAAGGCTATATTTAAAGAAAATTTACCCGAGGTTTGGGTAGTGTTTTTGGTTTAAGTACAGTCATGTTTGGTTCTGTGCAAAATGAATCAATGGATAACCTTGAATGGGAATTGACTCAATCATGATGTAATATATTTTGCACTTGCTCAGATTTCAGAACAACCTGCCCAGGATTCCCTTTGTAGATCCTGTGGTGGCCTTACTGAGAGTAATATTGAATATTGAAAAATACTTATTTATTCTGGGCTCTTGAGCAAGTGAATACATAATTCCTTCTGAGCTAGAAAGTACACAATTTAGACAGGGACTTTACCTGTGTTGTGCTGAGAATGGTGAGTGGTACCAAGAAAAGTTCGAGTTTTTGAGTACAGTTAAATATGTTCAAGATGAAGGTCAATCACATAGCCAGAGTGGAGGCTGGAAATAGAGCTAGTGTTTAGGTGAGAGCTGGAACTGAAAAGAATATTGCTATTTTTGCTACCAGTTCTAATGCAAAAGAAAGAACATTAAGAAGTAACCAATATAATAACTTGCTGAGAGGGCTGACTACATTATAATTATGCCAGAAAGAAAACCACTTTCCTTTTTCTTTACACGTTTTTTATCATCTAAATTAAGGGTCTCTGGATACTTATAATGCCTAATTGACTTCTCTCTTGGAGAACTTTGACATAATATAGTTTAAAGGTTAAAGCAGACAGCCAAGCCCAACTACATGGGTTCAAATTCTACCTCTGTAACTTATTAGCTGGGTGATCCAGCTCTGTGAATTCTGTGCTTCATTTTCCTTCTCATCTATAAAATGGGTTTGACAGTAGTACATATTTTATAGTGTTGTTATGAAATTAAATTAATAGATATGTAAATTACTTAGCACAACCCCTGGCATATATTGTAGGCTTCATCTGTGTTTATTATTTTTAGTCCACATTTTTTCTTCGAGGTGAAAGAAATAAATGTTGCAGTCACTATTTCTCCTAATACCACCTTAAAGTGAATACCGTTTTCTATTAAAAGGTGAAAATTTGATGAGGCTAGAAGGAGAATTATTTCATTATTCTTATGGTCTCCTTGCCTTCCCGTGGCAGCAATTATCTTAAACTGAGCATATGCTACCTGTTTGATAGCTAAAAGCCAAGAGAACCTCTTTTGGAATACAACATGAGTGCTTTGTTGACAGTTAAATGGGAGGCTCTTGAATCAAATAGAATAGGAAAAAAGTAAGAAATTTATGATAATTTGAAAATAAGGAAGAAAGGTGAGAAATTTGTGGATGGTACAGAAAAAGGTGACTTTCTAATATGCGTATACACACACGCATAATCAATCATTAGGTTACTAGTCTATACACCACATTGTTTTTCCTCTTGAGAGTAGTTTTCCACTCTGTCATGAATTTCCATTATGGCCTGTTTTTTCAGAGTATGTTCATATACAGAGAAAAGCTCTACTTTGGCATTTTTTTTTAATGTGCCCAAAGTCTTATTCTGCGAGATAAGAATGGAGGATATTAGTGTGGCATCCCTGTGTTACAAATCCATTCTGGCCAGTGGGTCATAATTTCCTCTGTTCCATTTGTTCGCTGACTCCCTTGTGTCATAAGAAGGTAATGCCTGAAATGCATCACCTTGATGGTGCAGTCCATCATCCTGCAGCAAAACTTTTCACCCACAAGATAGATACTTAATTCACATTTTCTTTCCAATCGGTTTAAACTTTCAAAAAATCAAAGATTGTTTTGCACGTCACAGGTGATACTCATGAACTTATTACCTCTCTCAAAGGCTATTTCTCTTGGCAGCTGCTTCACACTGAATAAAGATGAGGCTTCTTCACTCCATGAATTGAGATGAGCATCAGTGCAGTTGTGTCCTATGAAGGCCAAAAGAGGTGAAAAGGAAATTAAGCTTTCAGTGAGTTAAATATAGAGAATGTAAGGACAGTTTAAGTAGGACAACTTTGCTTTAGAAGGTTTCACAAAAGTTCCTAACTTTAATTTTGACAAAACTTGAAGGCTTAGACATTTTTGTTTTTTACTAGAATTGGTGGTCTGTGTTGTCCAGGGCAGAGAGCTTGGTTGAATTTTACTTCTTACCGATTACATTTGGTCTAAGGCTGTCGTATATCAACCTCAGCTGCACATCAGAATAGAAAGAATGTAAATAAACTCAGGAAATGTTAATATATTTATTCTTGCATAGTTTTACTTTTCACTGAATACATGTTTATGTATTGACATATTTATTTATTGAGGGCCAGATTTTTGTCAGACACTGGAAATTAAATGGATTGATTTCTTGCCTTTATGAAGCTTACAGTTTAATAATGGGGAAGTTAATAAAGAGATCATTTCTGTACCAGAGTTCTTTTGAAATTATGTAAAAAAAGAGGAAGGGGGTTCCTCTAGCCTTGGGGTCAATGGGTAAGATGATGGAGAGAGAGGCTTATTGGAAGAAGTGTCTACAGAACACATAGAATGAAAAGGGATTAGCAGGGTGAAAAATAATATAGAGAAAGTCCCATAAAAAGGATGGCACAAGCAGAGGCATGAATAAAAGAACTCATCTGGTCTGCTGGGAAAACACAAGCAGTTTGTTTTGCGTAAGCCTCAAGTAGGAGGAGACTGGTCACAAGAGGTGAGACTGGGCATGCAGGCAGGATTCAAGTCTTAACATGTCTTACATGTCAGGCTAAAGATACGTCTTATAGGTGGAGCTAAGAAAGATTTTAGTTTTTCACATTAGATAGCTCTTTCTGGCTTCAAATAATACTCAATAAGTGTCTGATCTGTATAAAGCAAATTGGATAATACAAATAAATATGTATCAGATATAATAGACTCAGCTGGAAAAAAATACTTGTCATCATTGGGAATGTAAATTAAGTACACAGCCACACTCCAAGGGCTTACAGTGGTCCAGATAGTCATTCCGTAGGGGTTGAGATGCAGGAAGAAAGTTTGGAGTTTGGCTTAAGGGTTTGGAGACAGTTAATGGAGTGCAGTAGCCAAAGCCTGGCCTTGAAGAAGGTGTACAGTTTTGATAGGCAGAATTTCAGATAGAAGGAAGGAATAATATTAGCAAACAACAGAACATGTGTGTTCTAGTTTGCTAGCTGCCGGAATGCAATATACCAGAAATGGAATGGCTTTTAAAAAAAGAGGAATTTAATGAGTTTCTAATTTACAGTTCTAAGGCCAAGAAAATGTCCCAATTAAAACAAGTCTATAGAAATGTCCAATCAAAGGCATCCATCCAGGGAAAGATACCTTGGTTCACCAAGGCTGATGAAGTTTAGGGTTTCTATCTCTTAAATGAGAAGGCACATGGCAAACACAGTCAGGGCTTCTCTCTCAGCTGGAAGGGCACATGGCGAGCATGGTGTCATCTGCTAGCTTTCTCTCCTGGCTTCCTGTTTCATAAAGCTCCCTGGGCGGCATTTTCCTTCTTCATCTCCAAAGGTCGCTGGCTCATGGACTGTCTGCTTCGTGGTGCTGCAGCATTCTCTACTCTCTCTGAATCTCCCATTCTCCAAAATGTTTCTTCTTTTATAAGACCCCAGAAACTTCTGAAGACCCTCCCGAATGGGTGGAGACATGTCGTCACCTAATCCAGTTTAACAACCACTCTTGATTAAATCACATCTCCAGGGAGATGATCTGATTACAGTTTCAAACATACAATGCTGAATAGGGATTAGAAGGAGCGGCTGCCTTTACAAAATGGGACTTAGACTAAAACATGGCTTTTCTAGGGTCCATATGTCCTTCCAAACCAGCACAGTGTGAGATCCTAGTTGTTAAAATTGACGGTAAAGGACAGAATGGGGAATGCTCATGGGACTAGGAACAGCAAAGTTTACAAAGTTGCCCAAACTAGCAGGTTTTGAATGACAAACTATAGTTTTGGGCATTGAAGAAGGGATCCAGTGAAAGTTTCTAAGCAAGGGAGAAGCATTTTCAGTATAGGGCACTATGACGATTGCTCTGACAACAGAGTTCCTGATGGAATGAAAGAAAAAAGCAATGAAAATAAGTACAACCGATAAGCATCTGAACCAGTGCAGTAACAAGTGGAAACAAGAAATATACAGGCATAGTGCAAAATGCATTTGTGATTCTGAACTCAGAATCGAAAGCAATGACTTTGGCAATATCCTCGATACCCTCTAACATGAATACTACGTTTTTCACTGAGTGGTGGCGCTCCTTTAGGCAATGTGGAGAATGAAGAAATTCAGTTGTTAAGCCAGGAATGCCTAATATGCTTACTGTTAAAAGCTCCTAGAGAACATGTTAAACAGATTTCTGGACTCCACGAAAGTTTACATAATCAGAAGCTCGAAGGGAAGCCCCCGACATGAGACAAGTTTAGGGAACTTTACCTAAAGTAGCCCTGCAGTAAATGTTACATTAACACACCTAAGTGATGGATGGAATATAAAGGCTTATGTTGAATTCATTTATGTAGCCATTTTTAAGTATTATAATGCTGCCAGCTTTCTCAGGTCCTGAGAAGTTGAAGTCATAATCCAAATATGACCCCTTCTCATCTTCTCCTATTTACTCTGTTCTCATCCACCGTCATCTCCTTCCAGGGCTACTGCAATTTCCTGCTAACTGGTCTTTGCTTTCATTCTTTCCGGGTTACACTGTAGAGTAATCTTTTTTTTTTTTTTAACTTTTTTTATTATATGCAATAACATATATACAAAGCAAAGAAATAAAAAAGCAATGGTTTTCAGAGTCCTCTTCAAAAAAAAGTTGCAGGACACATCCCAGAATTTGTCAAGGGCTACCCTATGATCCTCTCATATCTTTCGTTCTAGCTGCTCCAGAATATAGGAGGCTAGAGGGCTTAAATACTTTTTTTTATCATCACAATCGACATTTTTTCCCTTCTTTTTTTGTGAACAATGTAATAGTATATATACAAAAAAGCTATAAATTTCAAAGCATAGCACCACAATTAGTTGTAGAACATATTTCAGGCTTTGTCATGTGTTACAATTTCACAATTTTAGGTTTTTACTTCTAGTTGTCTAAAATACTGGAGACTAAAAGAGATATCAATTTAATGATTCAACATTCATATTCATTTGTTAAATCCTGTCTTTTATGTGTAATTCCACCATCACCTTTGATCTTTCCATACCTCTCTTTGGGATCATTTGGGCTATGGCAATTCAAAATTTTTGATATTGGAAGGGTCTGTCACTAATAAGGAGTAGGAAGATGAAACTATCTGATGTTCTGGAGAGGCTGGGCTAGGTTTCAGGACTTCTCTGGACCAAGGACACATCTGGACATTGTAGGTTTCTGGAAAGTTACTCTAGTGCCTGGGACCCTTGTGGAATCTTATATATTGCCTTAGGTGTTCTTTAAGATTGGCTGGAATGGTCCTGTTTGGCGCTTGGCAGGTTATGATAGGTAGCAAGGTCTACCTGAAGCTTGCATAAGAGCAATCTCCAGAGTAGCCTCTCTACTCTATTTGAACTCTCTCCCACTGTTACTTTATTAATTATACTTTTTTAGTTGTTGATCCCACGGTGCCAGGTCTGAATTCATCCCTGGGAGTCATCTCCCACATCCCCAGGGAGACTTTCACCCCCGGATGTCATATCCCACGTAGCAGGGAGGGCAATGATTTCACTTGCAGTATTGGACTTAGAGAGACTGAGGCCACATCTGAGCAACAACAGAGGTCCTCTAGAAGTAACTCTTAGGCATGCCCATAGGTAGCCCAAGCTTCTCTGCTACCTACATAAACTTCACAAGAGTAAGCCTCATGATCAAGGGCATGGCCTATTGATCTGGGTATCCCTAAAGTTTGACACAGTATCAGGGGATTTCCTGATGGGAAGGTTTAATAGTTCCATAGTCTTCCTCCCTTTCCTAAGGGGACTTTGCCAATACTTTTTTTATTATCTCCTTAATATACTCTAGGATGTATCCAGGCAATATAATAATCTATACAGGATTAAAGGACCTCTTTCTTATCCTGGGCTTCCTGTGTTTCAGTTGTTCAAATGAGCTATACTGATAGATTGAATTAGATTATGCACTACAGAAAATTTCAGTTCCAGATCAAGTAAATCTGTCTTCCATTGGTCTCAAAGAATATGTGTGGTTCTAAAATATAGACACTTTCTTCCTTACCCCTATGTCCTGAATTACTTTAACTCCAACCTGTGTGGCTTCATTCTTATCTCTAAATATCAGGTTATATATATATATAAGACAGCCTCTCAAAATCTGGAAATAATAATCACCACAGACTTAATGTGTCTGCTCTACAAGCTTACAATCTAGACCCCTGTTTCCTTATAAGCATTTTTTAAAGGTGACCAAACCATTGTTGTTTTTTGTTTCTGGCTTATTTTGTCTCACCAAATGCCCCACATGTTCATTCACAGCATTGTATGCCTCACAACATTGTTCTTTTTGTAGCAGAACAACCTTCGTTCATAAATATACACCATCGTTCACCAATCTCCTTCTCCCAGTACATCCTTCAGCCACCTGCATTCATCGAGCATCATAGAGGGCCCAAAGTCCACAGTTCATCAACATTCAGACTATTCTTTTAAAACAAATATCAGATCAAGTCCCTCCCCTCTTCCCTGTTCCTCACCCTCCATTGGTTTCCAATTACATGCTTAAAGAGATCCAAACTTCTTACCCATGGCCTCCAGCATCTGAAGGCCCATTTGGGCTCGCCTCTGCTGATCTGAAATTATGCTCCTATTGTTCTCTCTTGGCTCACCAGGGCTTACTCTTTGTTTCTTCAGCAACCCAAATTATTCTTGCTTCATGGAGCCACTATAGATATTCACAGGGGTTGCTTCATCCTATTTCAAAAAACCTTTCCGACCCTCAGGTAAAAGAGCTACATCTCACAACAGCCATCTGCTCTCACTTTACCTGAATTCTTATCCTGATTCAATTTATTTCCAAAATCCTATCATTAGCTGCTCTTATATCACATATTCACATGTATGCTTTCTCTTTCTCCTCCCCTAGAATGTTTGTACCTTGAAACTGTAGATTCTGTCTTACTGTATTCTCTAGTGTTGTGAATGTTGTCTGTGCTGGTTTGAAAAGGTTTATGTAGCCTAGAAAAACCATGTTTTAATCCTAATCAACCTTGCAGGAGCAGTAGTTTCTTCTAATCCCTACTCAGTAGTGTATGTTGGAAACTTGAATTAGTTTATCACCATGGAGATGTGATTCAATCAAGTATTGGTATTAAACTTGATTAGGTGGAGACGTGTCTCCATCCACTCTTAGTGGGTCTTAATTGGTTTTACTGGAATCCTTTAAAAGAAGAAGCACTTTGGAAAAAGCTAGAGAACGACAGAGAAAGCTGTGAGATTCTGAGATAGCAGAGAATGCTGCAGAACCATGAAGCAGAGAGTCCACCAGCCAGTGACCTTTTAAGAATGATGAGAAAGCCACAGCAGAGCTGAGGAGAGCCACAAGGCCGAGAGAACCAGAGTCCACTAGCCAGAAACCTTTGAAGATTCTGAGAGAGCAGAAAATGATGAGACTCGGAGCCCACACCACCCACAGGGGAGCTTTATGAAACAAGAAGCTGGAAGAGAAAAGCTAGCAGACTTCACCATATGCCCTTCCAGCTGAGAGAGAAACCCTGAGCATTATTAGCCTTCTTAAACCAAGGTATCTTTCCCTGGATGCCTTAGATTGGAAATTTTTATAGACTTGTTTTAACAGGGACATTTTCTCAGCCTTAGAACTGTGAACTAGCAAGTTATTAAATTCACTTTTTAAAAGCGATTCTGTTTTTGGTATATTGCATTCTGGCAGCTAGCAAACTAGAATAGTGTCTGTGGTAGTTAGATTCGGTTGTCAACCTGGCCAGGTGAAGGCACCTAATTTTGTTGCTGCGGACATGAGCCAATGGTATGTGAACCTCATCTGTTGCTGATTATATCTGCAGTCAGCTAGGAGGTGTGCCTACTGCAATGAATCACTTTTGACTTAATTGGCTGGTGCTTAAATGAGAGAGCACAAAGTAGCACAGCCCAAGCAGCTCGGCATACATCATCTCAGTACTCACAGCTCAGCCCAGGCCTTTGGAGATGCAGAAAGGAATCACCCCGGGGAAAGTTGTTAGAATCCAGAGGCTTGGAGAGAAGGCCAGCAGAGATTACCCTGAGCCTTCCCACATAAGAAAGAACCTCAGATGAAAGTTAGCTGCCTTTCCTCTGAAGAGCTAACGAAATAAATCCCCTTTTATTAAAAGCCAATCTGTCTCTGGTGTGTTGCATTCCAGCAGCTAGCAAACTAGAACAGTGTCTAATACTTAGTAGATGTTCAATGAACATGTCTTGGATGGACAGATGAAAGAATAATGTGCTCAGAATGTGAAAGGGTCTATTTAGTTTATATGGCTTTTGAATTAGGGCTTTTGTATATGCTATTGGCTGTATAATCCAACCTTTAATCGTGTGAACTATATACCTTTTATAATATTTTCTCACACCTTTATCCTTTAATACCAGATGATCTGGTTTCCTCATGTGATAAAATTGCTTGCTTACATAATACTTTATTATATACATTCAGAGAGGTTGTTATTAATCATATTGAGGTTAAGAATAAATTTCTCATCTGTGTTGGTCTCCTTCCATTTCTGTCTTCACATACTGATTTTCTTCTAGGTGTTGAAGCATCTTACATGTCCGAGGGGGTAGGTCTTCCTTAGCTCCATCTGGAGCATGAATCACATAGCCCCTGCTTTCTCTGACCTTTTCCTTCCTCTTTATCCACTAGGAGAAGTCACCTCCTGGGCTGATAGGCAAAGATAAAATCTTAGCAAGGTCTGTTGCTTCCCACTGGAGATGGAGATAGATCCAGATATGGGGTACTGCTAGCATTTGGGGGCCTCAGGAATGTCTGGGTAGCCAGCAGTGCCTACAAAATACACTGTTTAGTGGAACCAAATTTACATCCCCAATTTGTTTTAAAGACGTGAGATTTAGAGTGGCATGGCACCAAACCATTGATTTAATCTTCACTGTGTCCATCTCACTGGGCATTAAGTCAGTCACAATTATCTAATCAACCCTTTCATGGTCTGTTTGTATTAGACTTTCTAATTACTAAATTGACTTCACAGAAAGCCAACCAACGGGCAGTCCCAATTACAAGGCAGACTTGGATCTCGCATAATCACTGTTATCTCTAATCCATTTCACCTGTGGAAACTCAGAAATATTTATGTTGTTATTGTAGTGGTTGTTTTCAATAACCTGCCAGCTATGTGTTTCTGTTCTTGTACTTGACTGCTGTGTTCTTAAAAAGAAATTCTCATAAAATCATGGGTTGTGAACTCAAAGTAAGACAATAAGAATCATTAACTGGGTTGCATATAGACGATACAACTGTGTCAGTAAACAGAGCACTCATGCATCCACACACAGACACAAATCAGCTGCATTTTATACCACATGCAACATACACAAACACCTACCCTCTTCCCTTTTGTCTTTTGAGCATGAGATAGTTCAGCATTACTTCAGGATCTGCTAGTGCTTCATTTCTTCATACTTCTTTCATAAAATACACTATTTTTCTTCTGGAAAAATTGTTACATTGGAAGACAATGGTGAAAGGAGCCTAAGGGTACGCTTCCGTAATTCCATGCCCAGGGGCCCAGCCTGCCTTGCACTGGTCTGCGCTGCCTTCCAGAACTTGCTGAGCGAATTTCCGGACTGAGAGCATCAGGCCCGTGGCTTCAACTTGTTTTCTAGGCAGAGAGGAGCTGTTTCCAGTCTGGTAGGCTTTCTCTTGTTGACGACCTGCCTTGAGGCAGATCTGTCTAGTTATCTGCCTGCCTTTTGAAGCTGCTCTGCACACAGCTGCTTTTGCCACCATCTCAATTCCTACCTGCCTGGAAGGGACTTCAGCTGATAAGGTCTACCAGGGGGCCTGAAGAGTTATTTACCTGCATGTGAAATTTCTCCACAGGCGCCCAGAGAGCCGATTTGCACACCAGGCTTTTTATCATTTAAGGCTGATTTCTCTGGTTCAGATGTCTAGAGCTAAAAACAGAGAATAATATTTTCATAGCTGGTGAGGAAATATCCTTTTCTTTACCAGTTTGGCTGGGGTAAGGCTCTTGAGATAGGTAATTAGCAAGAAAACTGCTACTAAATGGTATGGAAAAAGGAAAGTGATTACTAGGCTTTAAAGTGGCCATAAATTCAGGTAATGAATAAATATTTGGGGGAAAGGGATGAAATTTGTGCAGTTTTTAAAAAAACGGAATAAATCCAAATTCTGAGAGATTTTCTATTTCTGTAAGTTATTTGCAATCATTTGTAACCTAATATGTGACTGTCAACTAGAAAAACTAAGCTACAAGGCAAAAAAGGTGTTGATTTCCTTGGGGGGCACAGATTCAGGTAGCAACCCAAGTCTTGTCCCCTTGGATCTTTCCAGGAAAGGGTTTTTAAAGAAAAAAGAAAAAAAAAATTACATAAGTTGTTTGTGATTGGTGGCTATTTGAGGTGCTCCAAATGACCTTCAGTTTAGATAACTTACTGATTTCTTTACCTTGTGGTATATTTATGGTGTCCAGATGTCCTTAGAGTTTTGAAAAACATTGCTGCATGTGACAAGGCATACTTTGGCAGTTTGTGATATCTGGCTGAGATAGCAAAAGTATAACCTCCTGAATGGCCTCTGGACTCCATTTTAAATCTCTTATCCATACTAACTCTATTTTATTTCTTTTCACATGACATTTGCCTAAACTTGAACATTCTGGAAGAAAGACATCCAGTTCCTTTGTGGCAAGACACCAACTCTGGAGGCTTGATGGTTTGCTCGCCAGTAACTGCTGGTTTCCCCCTGAAGGCAACACTCCCTCCTCAAGGGAGGCACGGGATCCAGAGCATTCACACCGGGGTCTCCCTAATCTCCATCTCCCAGGTCAGGTAAGATCTGGTTGAGTTAGGGTTGGGGACTGCTGCAGTGCTTCGGTAGACAGAAAAGGGATTCTCATGGTCAGTTACAGCCTGTGTGGCTGGGGCAGCCTCCTGCTTTCTCCCTAAATCTCTAGGTGCTGCTGTAGATCTGGTGTCCTGGATTTCCAAAGTAGGGTTGGAGTGGGAAAGAAAGCAAAAGCATCAATACAAATGTTCTGGGTTCATGTTCAACCAGAGAAAGCTCCTCATGTTGTACCACCATATGAGGGAGCTGAGCATTTTGTGGAAACTGGTGCCACCTGCCATGATTTGCTTTAAGAAATGATGGTGGTGAGGAACCTAAACTTCAGAGCTTGATTGGCCTTGTTTGGGTCCTGGCTCAGCCACTTTAATGCTGGGCAAATTTGAGCAAATTGCCTGAATGATTTGAGTCATAGTTTTCTTATCATCTAATGGATACTAATACCCACTTAGTAGAATTCTCCTGAGGGTTAATGAGAAAACATTTGTTAATTGCTTCATACTGTGCAGAGCTCATAATAAAAGCTCAATGAACAGAGGCTTTTTACATAGTTATGTACATATGTTTAGATAGGAATCTTTGTTGTTGTAAGTGGTCTTTGGTTTTCAGGGAGCTATTTCCACCACACTTTGTTATAGATAATTAATAGATGAAATACCTCCTTGGTGTGACTCACTCACAGCAGATTTAAAATCCAAGTCTGATTTTTCTCTTCTATTCAACATGTTTGCTTTGCCCAGTTGTTGTTTTTGTTTTAAAAGATATTCCCATGTAACTCAAATAAGATAAATCAAGAAAAGTAAATAAACCACAATTATAGTCCCAAAGCAACATTATTTGTTATAGACCAAAGATTCACTAACTTTCTGTAAAGGGCCAGAGAGTATATATTCTACTTTTGTGGACCACAATGTCTCTGTTGCACTTACTTAACTCTCGCATTGTTGAGCAAAAGCAGTTGCGGGCAATACTCGAATGAATGAGAGTGACCGTGTTTCAATAAAAATTTATTTTCCCTGTTCTAGACCAGGGTGGTCATTGTCAATCTTAAGAACATTTATTTTATATTTTGTTTAACAGCAAGGAGGTGATACTCAGAAAGTGACACCATAGACTGTGATGTCTTGAGCTTCTGGAGTGCAGGGTTCTGATCTCAGTCCTGCCACTAGCTAGCTGGGCCATCGTGAGAATGGCATGCAACTTCTCTGGGCCTTAATTTTCATTTTAAAATGATGGTGTGCACCGGGTCTCTCAAAATGTAATTCTACAGTTCCTCTGCTTTAGATGTCGTATCTGACTGCTTAACCAGCCTCACACCCACCACTTGTAAGGACAAGGTCACCAGCGATTGGTTATGAGTTACCAATGTTTAGGCATTGTCTTCCCAACCTACCTCTGCTCAGTCAGCTATATACATACAGGGAATGTCCGACAGCAGGATGTTCATGTAGTGTGTAGATGTTGCATTGAGTGGGATAAAAATAAGTAGGTTGAACAGAAGAAATGCTTTAAAAACATTGAAGTGCCATCCTAAATGAGTCACACAGCTGTGGACGTCTTAGGAACAGCAGGATCAGACAGACAAGACTGGCTTTCAGCCTGCAGGTCAAGGGATAATGCATTTCGCCTCATGTACACCCATGAATAAATGGCACAGGCTGCAGTGCTGGCTCATTGCATGGCCAGAGCCTGTCTCATGGGTGCCAGGAAGCCATTTGGTGAGGCCACATTCACAATCGATACAGGCTCAAATGGAGACTTCCGTATTATCCCCAAATGAAGTTATACATACTCTCACACAGATGCATGACAGGATTGAAGAAAACATGTTGTAAAATGTGGAACATATGTTCCATTGCCATGCCACAGTGCTTCTGGGGCACAATGTATTAATATTTTTAAATCAATTTGGCAAAATATATTCTGTAGAGCAAATAATATGCCTTTTCATTTTGAAGTTACAAGAATTCGTTTGTTAAATGTAAATAATTCAATTATGACACAATTGTGTACAACCATGTTTTGGCATTTCTTTATGTTTTTAATGTCCTGGGACCTTCAAAAGTACAAGTGGAACAGACTTCTTTCTCTGGAAAGATGGACGTAACTCGGGAATCTGAGGATGGTGTGTGTGTTCATTTATTTATGTATGTATTTAATGCCTATCATTTCAGGAAATGCCCAAGTTCTTAGATATATATTTAAGTTAGAGTGAGACTTTAAAAGCCCAAACATGACCATCCACTTAAACTCCTTCAGTGGCCTCCCAGTGCCCCCAGGAGAATGCCCAATATCTAAAAAAATGCCATCTCTTCAGTCTCATTTCATGTCAGGCATCCTCTTCTTTCTTTTAGTTCAGCCACATTGTTTATCTTTTAGTTTTGGTTCTTGTCATTCTCTCTCTCTCTCTCTCTCTCTCTCTCTCTCTCTCTCTCTCTCTCTCTCTCTCTCTCTCTCTCTCTCTCTCTCTCTGGCTAGGTACATACTCTACCTTTCCTGGAACCTCATCCTCCCATCTCTTTCATTGGTTAACTGCTATTGCCCCTTTGGTTTTATCTTCAAGACTGCTAGAGTACCCTGATTATTTGCAACTCGCTACATGAGGTCACATGCCCTGTTGTAAGCCAAGTGGTATCCCTGATCATAACCACCATTACACATTATAGGAATTACCCTACAAGGGCAGAGATTCTGTCTGTTTTGTTAAAAACTGTACTTCTACTACCCAACTCATTGTTCAAAAGATTTTTGTTGCATGAAAAACACCTTACCTGTGACCAAAGGGCTTTATTTTTTCTCCAGAAAATACAGTGATGTGATTTCTGCTTGCTTGCATGCATACAGTGGTTACCTATGAATATGGAGGTATTTGAATCCTCTGTTTTTGTACATGTGAACATGTGTGCTTACACATTGACTAAGAGACAGGTAAATTAGTAAATTGGGCCTGTGGGGGCATGCTGATTCTCAACCTAATTCTGTAATATTTAGTAGTCATCAAGAGGTATTACATTTGAAGGGTATTAATACCTGGAGGAAATCCACCTGTTAGTCTTGGAGATTAGAGCTTGTGGAAGAGTATAGTTTTTCATTTAGTCTATTACGGATTTTGGATATCTTTTAGACTTGATTGAGAACATCATTTAAGCCACAGATTACTGACCCCAAGGCTGACAGAAAACAGGCATTAACACAAATGAATAAGGCTGGGTAGGGACTGGGGCAAACTGGTACCCAACCCCAGGGAATTGTTTCCATGTAGAAATATGGGTCCAGCAAGATTAGGCCTTCTGATTTTTTAAGAGAAGCAGGAAATCCATAGGTTTGATGTGAAATCTTATAATTTTTTAATGTTGGTAAACAATTTCAAAGTTTTAAAATTCCGTTCTTACCAGATAAAACATGTCTGCTGGGCCACCAGTTTGCAAGCTCTGAATTTAAAGCATAGTTCCTGGATTGATATCAGCTTTGTTGAGACAATCAATTAATTTGCTGATGCATGAATAAGTGATGCATGCATAATTATCCAAATGAACAACAGTTGCATAAATAACAAATAAAAGAATTTTAGAATGAGAAGAGACATTAGAATCATCTTGTCAACACCTTCCTCTGTGTCACAGATGCAAAGTCTCAGGCCCACAAAAATTAAGTTACTGGGGCTTAAACTCCTATGCACAAAATTAAATAACTTGATCTTGAATCCAGGTGTTTTGATACTTGACTTTTCCCACCACTCCAAGCAACAAGCTGTGTGTGCAGCAGCATGTGTGCGCTTTTGTATGTGCTTGTGTGCTCTGCTATAATTAAAAGCGAAAGTGGAGTGAAATATAGTGACCCATGCCAGTACTTCTCAAATAATACTATGCTTGTGAATCAAGTGAAGATCTAGTAAAAATGCAAGTTTTAACTCAGTAGGTCTGTAATGGGGCCTGAACTTCTACTTCTAATAAATTCCCAGATGATACTTATCCCAGGACCAAACAGTGTGTGGTAAGGGCCTACCTATAACAATTGCTTTGAATTCCTGGACTGTCCTTTATTTCCTAGAATATAGAGTGTGGACTTTATTCTTTTCTTTACCAGTTAGCCCGCTGCCAACTTTTTCTCTCTTCCATTCAGAATCCTTGACAAGTAAAATATGCTAAATGAAATGCTAAATCCATTTAACAGGGAAAGTAGATAAACTGGAAATAAGGGGTGTTCAGGAAAACATCCAAATCTTCAACCACACAAATCAGAATCTCTGTGATGCAAAATATATGAGCATTCACGTCTTGTTTTATACATGGATATTATTTCTGGTTAGTTGCTGGGGAACATTTGAATCTTTTGTAACTGCTAGTAACTGAAAATGACATTCCAGAAAATAAATGAGAAACGGTATTTCAGAATACAATAGCAAAGATTCCACAAGATGGCAGTAAGTTCCTATGCTTTAAATTTTTCTTAACTTTAACCTTTTACTGAGTACACATTTCATCAGTAGGAATCTGACTGAGAATTACACTTTTTTTTCAATAGTGAAAGGACTAAACCAAAGAGAGGTTTTATTTTTTTTATCAGCCTAAGAACTAATGACTATTTTGTAATACTTTGTTTCCTTTTCCTCCTCCACCTCTACTTCCTCTTCCTCTTTCCCCTTCTTCATATTAGTATTGTATTCTAATGTATATTTTAAAATTGCATTAAAAATTTTTCAGGTGCCATTTAAATCTTTCTAAGTAGAATACATTTTCATTGAAGTATTGTGAATTTATATGATTTTTTTTTAAAGATTTAAATGGATTTTCCAACCTTTAATTTTGGTTATTTATTAATGTGCTTTTTCATTTTCATTTAAGAAATCTCTAAAACATGCAGTTTACTAATTAAGACAGAACGAAAGAGCCATAAAGTAAATGGTCATTACATTTAAATACATATTACACAGGAAGAGCGAGTATTAAAGAAATCACATTTCCAAGACTTGTTTATAAATTATAAGCTCTTCATTCTCTCTAAGCCAGTCTCAGTAAAGAGACATGGTTTAGGAAAAGGAAAATGTAATAGCCAAGAGGTTATTTTTAAAAGCTTTTTCTTTTTTAGCATTTTTTTTATTATTACATTTTTTATTAGAGAAGTTGTGGGTTTACAGAACAATCATGCTTAAAATACAGGATTCCCATATAACACCCTATTATTAACACTTTGCCTCGGCATGATACGTTTGTTACAATTAATGAAAGTACATTTTTATAATTGTACTATTAATTACAGTCCGTGCATTAATTTAGGGTTCACTGTTTGTGCGGTTTCATGAATTTTTTTTTTAAAGCTTTTTCTTTGTGTGAATAAAAATGAAAATGGGTAACTTAGTGATCTATCAATACTGATATAAGTGTGAGTAGACACAATCCTCTATGCTGTAGTGTTGGTGTGAAAACTGAGCATTTTCCTATTTTCATCACCAGACTTGTGTGCGACCTGGTATTCAAGGACTTTGGGACGAGGCTCAGATAGAATGTAAGGCACACAGATTCGCTGATTTAAAAGTTCATTTCAAACTCGTTAATATTCCTTGATGCAAAGGAGAAATATAATGAAGTAAATGAACGTCCACACTGAAGAAAGTCCAGGGTGAATGGAGGTTATGGGATCTTCTGAGGACATTCTTCCTTTAAGTGTTCTTGGTAGCTCATAGAGAAAATTCCTCAGATGAATTTGTTTTGAAATGACTTGGGAAGAGGCTGGCAAGGTATAGAGTGTTGAATCAACACTGAGGAAGTGTGTAGTTGTTGCCTTATTCCTGAAATAACTTCATTATGAATCTCTTTTCTTTCCCCATATTTGTCGTTTTCACTGGGCCCTTAAAATCATAGAAAGGATGCGATGACAACTAGAAAAATTATCTGTGCTTTGCAGGAAATGTAGGAATATTAGAGGGGACTTGGAACATAAAAAGATCTGAGGAAGTTGTGAGAGGGTTTGGCTGATTGATAACTTTGCCCCCTCCCTTGGCTTTCCTCTCCATTCTCCCCTGATCATTGCCTCTTCCCTTCTCACCTTTTTCTCCTTTACTCTTTCCTTTCTCCCCCACCCTCCTGGTCTCCAAGGCCATATTTCCCAGCCCCGCTCCAATACCAACACAATCTCCTGGATCTTTGGCGACCTCCATGTCTTTCACACAGGGCATCTGCTCCTTCTTGTTATTGTGTCCATCAGCTTTTCTTCATAACCATTCCATTTCCTTGCTCAGGTGAAGGTGGTAATATCTCATTGTTTGTCCTTAATCAAGTGAAGATCCTTTCTTCCTTTCCAAATAAACTTTTGTTAGAGATTAGTTATAAGCACCATTGCTTTAGATGAAGCAGCTTAAACTCATAACATTTGTAAGCATTTGTCACTTGGTAAGTAGTACCATAAATGCCGGGTGGTTGGGTTCCTATAGACTGTCACCTGACACACGCTCTAATGCTAGAGTTCCTTCATATATCCTTCACACTTATGCTAACTTTGTGGTTAGTAAATCATATCAAGGATGGACATGTGGGAAAACAAACTTAGATTTTTCTCCCGGATCCAAAATTTTAGATTGTCAGATACTTCTATAAATGTGTATCCAGTGATCTATGTTTTGATCCAAACCTGGCTTGAAGTTTATATTTAAAACAGATATCAAGGCTGAATTAAGGTAGATAATAAATGATTTGGCCTTTCCCTCCCAATTTAAGCCTCAACCAATTGTGTGCAAACCTTGTTTTTCTTCCACATGATATTATCTTAGAGTTCTGATCTAGTGAGAAATATCATATTCAGATTTAAAAAGCCAGGGCAGTTATTGGGACCATAATATGGGAAAAAATTGTCTTCAGGATCCCTCTACTCTCTCCTCAGTTTCCATATGTACTCTTGGTACTCAGGTTTCTAGACTTCTGGTTTTGTCATGCTGTCCTAGGAACTTAACAGGAGCTTAAACAGAATGCTGTCCATGGGATTATTTTTTCTAGTGTGAGAGTTATTCTTCTCCTTAATTCTTATGAAGTTTTGAAAAATGGAGCCCATGATCTGGGCCTTGAGCATGAGATAGGGTGAAGGCATACTGGCCATGATCAAGTGGACCATTCTATCATCACCGTGCAGTGGGAACAAATTCTGTCAATTCAGTTACTTTTAGGATAATCTCACAGCCATTATCAGGAAGCATTTTTAGGTAGTATGGCTGTTTTAGTTTCCTAGGCTGATCAAACATGTATTATATAATGGTTTGACTTAAACAATGAGAATTTATTGCTTATAGTTTTGAGGTTAAGGGAAAGTCCATACAAGGCATTATCAAGGCAATGCTTTTTTTTTTGCCCAAGACTAGTTTTCTGCTGGCTACTGCTGATCCTTGGCCCTTAGCTTGTCACATGACGAGACATGTGGTGGTGTCTCTTGGTCTCTTCTTTGTTTTCCGGGTTCTGTTGATTTCACCTTTTGGCTGCTTCATCTGTGGCTTTCTCTCTGTCTATCTGAATTTCATTTCACTTATAAAGGACCCCAGTAAGGTTCTAAGTAGTACTGTAAAGTGAAAGAAAAAGTGGTATAAAAATTAGAAAAGAAGAGACAAAATTACCATGTTTAGGTAACACGATACCCTACATAAGGCTCTAATTATTAAAATTGTTTCGTATTGCTGTAATAGTAGTTATGTGGAATAGAATATGTTGTCAAGAAGTATGACCATACATTTGTGGGAAAGGAACGTAGTAGGCACCAGGTAGGAACTGAGTAGATAAAGGGTGTTGTATTTGCATAATGGAAAATGTAGAATGATTAAATAAAGTAAAACAAATGTATATATTAGCAAGAAATTATTGCAAACATTTGAGTGAAAAAATTAAGACTCAGAATGATGTATAGACTATGCTACATTTTTGTAAGTTTGAATAAAACACAAAGACCAATGCTGTGTATTGATTATGGAGTCATAGTGTATGTAATAAAGGACAAAAAAAGCTTGAAAAAAAATAAAGGATTCCAATAATAGGAGTAAGACCCATCCTGATTGAGATGGGCCACACCTTAACTGAAGTAGCCTCATCCAAAGGTTCTACTTACACGGTTCACACCCACAGGAATAGATTAAGTTTAAGAACATTCCATTTCCAGTGCACTGGGATAGCCTTATGTGTCAACTTGGCCAAGCTATAGTACCTAGCTATTTAATCAAATACTAATCCAGGTAATGCTGTGAAGGTATTTTGTAGATGTGGTTAACATCTATAATCGGTTGAATTTAAGTAAAGAAAATTATCTCCATAATGTGAGTGAGCTTCATGCAATCAGTTGAAGAGCTTAAGATAAAAACAAACAAAGAAACAAACAAAACAATAACAACAGCAGAAACAATTAACTGAGGTTTCTCAGAGAAATAGAAATTCTGCCTCAAGATAGCAGCCTCAAAGCCTGTCTGAGTTTCTAGCCTGTTGGCTGCCCTAAGATCTGAACTTGTGGGCACCCACAACTGCATAAGACAATTCCTTAAATAAATCTCCTAACTAATGTATGTGTATGTAAATCCTATTGGTTCTATTTTTCTGGAGATTCCCTGATGGATACATGTGCTTTTTACTACTCCACAATGTCATTACTTTTGCTTGATTCTTAAAACAGCCCTTTAGTCAGGTTTTAAAGCATCTTTGGGGTCCAACACAGTACTCTTTTTATGAGGCTACCCTATATCTGCACATAAGCTCTCGACCCATTTCTCAAGAAAGAGCCAGCTTTTGCCACCCACACCTCCTGCCACCTGCAGTCATGACAAACAATCATATAAGTAACAAACAAGCAAGCCACCATTTTGTTTTCTGAGAAAATCAGGAGAAATAGAATACGTTTATATAATATAGGAATTAGGAGGCTTGTGTTCAAAACCCATTTCTGCTCTGGATGAACTTAGCCAAGTCATGCCAGCTTGCTCCCTGGGGCAAGCAATTTACTTGATTGACTTTTCATTAATTTGACTTACTAAAAGAATGTAACTTTACTACTGATTCACCCCAAATACATGACTAATTGTGATTCTTACTTAAATCCATAGACTTTCATATAAGATGACAACTGTATTGTTATACAAATGTTCATTATTGATCATAGCAGAAGGTATTTATCTCTCTGAAACATTCTCAGAATTACTGCATTTGGTGTTTCTCAACAAATTTCCTTTTTGATGTAGAATGTCATTGTCAAAATTCAAAGTTATAATAAGATTCTGCACAAAGCTCTTTAAATTATATTTCTCAGAATAACTGGAGAAAGAAAGTATTATTCAGTAGTGAGGCAGAGCACTAATTGCAATATTTCAAAGAGAACTTTAAAAAAAAATCTAACTCTATTAATTCTAGAATTATGATTCATTCCAAGGATATTTTAGCACAAGCTCAAAAATATAATGTTCTGAAATATAATTAGTGCTCCAATAAAATATTTTGCTTTAAATTATGTAATAAATGTACTATATGATAAATAATATTCTTAAAATGAATTCCAGGACAATTCTTCAAGTTCTTCTTTCAAAATAATTGCACATAATTCTAAAAAATGTATTGGAGATCAAACGATTGCAGCCTTTATTTTCCTGAATTAGACAGCATACAAGCTAATGATAGTTTGCAATGAAACTGCTAGATATTGAGTTAGAAAATGATGAAAAACTAAACTCAAAGCTTCCAGAAATTCAGCTGACTGAAAATCCTCAGATTATACTTTCACCTCTGTTAAACCAAAACTAATATAGAGAAGCAGCAGAATCTGCTTTTTAAAAAAAACTCTCATCACCACCAAGCTGCCAGTTAATTATAATTCCTCATTAAATAGATAAACATGTTTCTAAGCTTAAATGCAAAATCCCATCAACATGTGATACTCTCTACTCAATACCAGGAATACACTCATGTTTTTAAGGGTCCTTTATTTTTATGATAATTTATTTTGTCTATCCATCCTCTGAGCTCGATATGGCAAAGATGTAAGCTTTCCTATCTGAAAATCCTCAAAGATGGGGAAAAAAAAAAGCCCTCTGTTGTCATGATGAGAGGCAGTGGGTGTCTTCCTACATGATAGAGAATGTAGGCACGTTCATTTTCTTTCACTTCAGAGCTCCAGAGAATTATATGCTTTGTTTCATGAGCCATCACGACTTATGTAAAAAAAGAGATGCAATTTGAGGAATTTAGCATAAATACCGGTCAGCCTTTTTCTGGTGACATTTTAGTGCCCGTATTTTAGACACCCCTTTTAATGCTGTCAATATTTACAATGGAACATCACCAGTATAATCTCACCACTGAAAATCAATTTCATGTAAATGCCATTCTCTTGTAGCCCTGCCTGGTGATGAAAGATCCTTCTCCAAAATCCCCCTCCTTGCCCATTCTGCTGCTTTGCTCTGCAGTTTGTTATCTTTACCTTCAGCCACACAGACACTTAGGAGAGTGAGGAGAAGCTGGTGTGCAGATTAGTCTCAAACAACCCCTTCTTTAAGGCTGCTTATGGAGATTCCTAACAGACTGTTTTTCTCTGCTGATCTTTTATGGTCAAACCAAATGCAAGAGCAAGTTCACTCAACTTTACTATGCCTCATCAAATGATTTCATTTTATCCTACATCAAACGTACTATTCCTAGGAGGCCAGTCTCCTCACTCGGTGACGTAGTGCTGCTCCCACTTTCTCCTTCCTTCTTTACTCTTACTGTTCCTCTTACCTGAATTTCTCTTTCTTGGCAACCAACTTGCTAAAAATTACCTGCCCTGCAATGCCCAGCTCCAATTGTTTTTCTTTGCGAAACTCTCCAGAATTACTCTTAAGTAATGATTTATGTTCAACTCTAACACAATGTTGGTCCACAGAAGCCTTCAGTGAATAAGAGATCCCGGGGCTCTTACTGCAATGTAGGCCCTGCATTATGCCTTAATGATTTCACACAAGAGTGCTGGCTATGAGTATCATTCAGATGCGGGGAAAAGGATAAAGTTCTTTATCTCATAATAAGTGAATGCCCATTTAAACCACCCCCATCTCACTGGGGTGATTGACACAATCCCAATGAGGATTGGGGCTGTCCCCTTCCCCATGGTACTGTCCAAATTCCAGGGCAATTCAGGTCAAGGCCTTGGGGAAAGCTTCAGTAGGTGTCGGGTCTTAGGCTCTCAATGTTGTGTGTCAAAACTAGTATCCACTAAGATATTCATTGTCCCACCAAGTCCTTGCTCATTCATCCATTTAGGATGCCTTAGAGATGCATCTGTATCTTACCTGCATGGCCCTCCCAGGTCTGCTGCTCTTTCTGCTGTTTCTATGCCATGCTTTGGCATATGACTATGTTCTGTGCTCTTACACCATGAAAGGGGAGAAAATCCCCGTGAGGCTGCTTAAGACCATGTCTGCTTATGTACAGGGTGAACGACTCCTCGTCCTGTAACTTTATGTAGAAAATGAGGCACAGGTCTCTTGCTTTCTGATCTCACATGCCTTCCTAATATTTTGCTACTTTTTTAATGCGGGATATCGGATTCTTTCCTCCAGGATCTGTCAGGTTTTTTTTTAGCATGGGCAGGCATCTGGAATCGAACCGGGTCTCTGGCACAGCAGGCGAGAACTCTGCCTGCTGAGCCACGGTGGCCCACCCTGGGATCTGTCCATTTTTATGCCCTTGTCAGTTACCTTCAGTCTCTTCCCCCTGCTCCTAGTCCTGGGGATTCTTTTCTAATCTAAGTGGATGAGGATTGGAAGCAGTGAAGGCTTGATCTTGTGATGTTTTCTCCAATTCTTTTATCTATGTCTGAATCTTTTGCGTTCTCCCAAGTACTAGTTTTCTGAAAATCAAAAGTCAGGGAGGGACTTTATTTTTCCTCTTGTCTAATGCTGTCACATCTCACATGTAAGGGGGAAATTGTCAGTAGTTAAGCCTAGCTAGTTAAATGGCAAGTGGAAGGGGAGAAATGGTGGAAAATATGCATAAAAACATCCACAAATTGTAAAAAAAACCCTGTTATTTCACATGCAAAAATATTCTTTTACATTAATTTTTATTTTTCATAATACCCAGTGATAACCTCGAAGAGGAAGGGCAGACTTGGTATTGTTGGAGAACCCTTAATGCCTAGGACTGTGATATATACATAGTAAGCATTTGTTAAATTCTCACTGAATAATTGATGATGAATAAAACCTATTGTTAAATTGCTAGAAGAATGCACATTTTGTAATAGGACTTATTTATCCTCTATGATATTTCTTTTCCTTCTTGTTCTTAAAAATAAAAATATGCAGAACTAAACAACAAACCACGTATGCTGAATTTGTTTGCTATTTGGGGAAATTTATAAGCTTCTGAAATGTGTATACTGCTTGCCATGTGCAGTAAAATTGAGCTTAAGAAACTTTCCATGCAGGAATCATTTCTTTAAATAAGAAAACTGAGAAATCTAAATGGAAATGAAAGGTAAAAATTTGAGTGATCTCTGGTTTTGATAAAGCTGAAAATGTGCTTTGGATGCATGTTTGGACTTTGCATAACCGAATTTCCAACACTTTGAATATAGATGTTAACAAACACTTTTCTCCTGAATTCAGAAACTTTTCCTTCACAATCATATAAAGACATTTATATAACATATATAGTCATTATGGAGATTCTGCTCCCCAAATTGTGAAATCAGACATATCCAAACCTCAGATAATTAGGCAAGATGAAAATAGATCATTAATCCCTGGAGTAATCATGAATTTGTACATTTTTTTTTTTTGCACAATCACAAGGCAGAGTTTAATGAAAGGTATGCCTCTGACATTGGCTAAAACCACCTGGAATATTTGGTGTCTGTTTAATTACTTGACAACGAGCCACACGGCAGCCTCTGCAAGTAGGTACTTAATAAAGATGCTGGATTTTAATACACTAACAAATTTTTCACAGGGTTCTTTGAATGTGCTGGCTACTCATTTTAGTTGTCATTCTCACTACTAAGCAAGGATCATTTGCAGATTTGATCCCTGCACTGACCACTTAGGTAAACTTTGTTCCATAGCCAGAGGACATACCATCAAACACTAGCAATCAGCTCACTTGGTCCTGCAGCACACCGAAGAAGCAGATAGTTGCAGGCAAACTTACCTTCATTATTGCTGCCACAATCCTCAGTGCAGGTATGGGGGTGGTGGGCCATTCATGCAGGAAGGGTCATCTGTATTTATATGAAATGATTGTAAGTCACTGGTGCATATGAGCAATAGCTCAGAGTCTGTAATACACAATACCCAGGAGTACATCCCGTTTGTATCAAATCATGGATTTCCTAATGTAAATCTGAGGGGCTTAATCCACAGAGATGAGCCTTCATAAGAGGCTGTTCCTTCATGATACTTCTCATTTTATTCTACGTTTTATATGTTTTGCCCACTGTGGCTTCTGCAAATTTAGTGTTCCTTGCATATATCCTCAACAAATAGGTCCCACATTTGAAAGTGTAGTGATGCTACCTAACATACATGAAAAATACATATTAAAAGAAAAAAAAAACGAAGCATTTTCATAAAAGACTATAGATTTAAGAAAACAAACATGAGTTAATATATGAATACTTTATAGACATTGTTTCCTTTATTCCAGGCCCCATGCTAGGAATTAGGGGAAGGTTATATAGCACAGTATCTTCATAAGGCTTCAGGAAATCTGGGAAGGGTTTGTGAAGAAAATGTCTGGAAAAAATGATATTTGAGTGCTGCGTCTGTGATGACAATACCTTTCTCTTGGTAAGGACTTGAAGTATGCCTTGTGCATGTTGATGGTGGAGCTTGCACTCTACTCCTAAGCGATGCCCCCCAAATGCTAGTAACTTGCCTTCCCTTCCTTTCTCTTCCTGCTCTTTTACATGCCTCCTCTCTCTCACAAGTTCACGTGCCTGTTTCCCCTATCTCCATTGTCCTTGCCATGATGACCTTCTCTGCCTGTTTCCTGAAACTCATTATCATCTTCTATTCCTGCAAAGGTGACAGATTTTATAGTCCTAGAGGAGCAAGAGCTTGCTTTATAGTTCTGCAGTTTTTTTTTTGTTTTTTTTTTTTAGTATCAGGAATGGCCAAATCACCAAGTATTTGTGGCTCTTTGGACCACTAAGAGATGATTTAGCTCTTTCACAATTTAATTCCCCAAGTAGAAGATTGAAACCGAGAGTATCCCTCATACTTTTTGTATTGGCCTCTACAGCAGTTGGTGACTCTCCTGTCCTCTTCTCCTCCTTTCCTAAACTTTCTTGTAATAAGGCCTGGTACCCACTGATACTCCCCTGCTTCAAGGCAGTGGTTCTCAAACTTTTATTTATGGCCTCTTTATACTGTTAAAAATATTGAGGACTCCAAAAATGTGGGTTATATCTATTGACATTATCTTAGAAATTAAAACTGGGAAAAATCATGAAATATTCATTTATGCATTCATTTAAAATAACTATTAGCCAATTACATTTAAATATAAACAACACATTTTTAATGAAAATGTATTTTCTAAAACAAAGAAATTGTGAGAAAAATGGAAGTTTTACAAAAACTTTTTTGCAAGTTTTTTCAGATCTCTTTTATGTCTGGCTTAATAGAGACAACACGATTCTCATCTGTTTCTATAGTCATTCTGTTGCAATATGTTGTTTTGGTAAAACTTATGAAGAAAATTTATTGATATACAGATATTTTTGATGTTTTTTTCAGATAATTGTGCATATTGTTCTATGATATGACACTGAAACTTGACATGTGGTAGCTTCTTATAGGTTAGTTGAAACGGGGAATCAGATGCTAAGAATGAACTTTTCATGTTTCTCATTTTTTTTCATTTCTCCACTTTCATTCTTACTTTATGATCCATTAGCCTGTCTTCCACTTTGAGTGGATCATTTATCCATGCACAATTTTATAATATCATGCATTGATCAATTCTTCCAAATGCTGACATGTTTCATTATATAATACCAAAAAACATGTTCATTAGTATCACCAATGATCTCATCAGAAAAGTCTTTATTGGGAAGCTATGAAGCTTGTGGTGTGTAAACAAGTTTTTAAAAAATTCTAATTTTTCTTTGAAAATGAAAATTTCTCATATAAAAACACATACTGCTGGTTGTTTCCCTGGACGTGGCAGCCTTGCTTTATTCACTTTCTTTTCCAGATACCCAAATCCGAATAGCCATGGCTGTTTGTCAGTTGTTCTTTCAAGGAGACATAATTTTACATGAAGTAATCAGTTAGAACAGCTCACAGCTCAATCATACAAGTGAGTTTACTTGAGATAAACATTGTACTTTGTTGTGAGCTGAAGTGCTTTAAGTGGACTTACCATTTCCACATAAAAAAACTATTGAAAAGATAAATACTCAAGGGTCAGTTTTCAACAAAACTAATACTTGTTGCTGCTTTATCAAGGAAATTCTTAAGTAGCATTTATTCTTTTTTTTAAATTAAAAAAAATTTTTTTTCTGCAACTGTGTGGTAGAGAGTCCCATGATTAAGAGTACAGCTTTGTTTCACTGCCTTGATTCTGGCTAGAGCCCTAGAAATTTCACCTACCATTGCTTTTGTACCATCAGTGCAGATGTCAGCATGGTGAAAAAGGCATAATAGTAACTAACGTCTTAGTATTATTATGAAAATTATTTTAACCTCATGGACACTCTGAAAAGGACTCGAAGACCCCCAGGAGTACATGGACCACACTTGATCTGCTGTCATAAAGTATCTTGTTTCCCAGGTTCTTGCACTACAGATGGAAACATCTTTGAGTTGGGCGACTATGTCCTAATGTAAAGACTTTATGAGATATTCCACTTTTAGACACTAAGAGCTCCTGAAATTTGGAGTAATAAAAGACTGCAGTTTCAGTAGCTGAGGAAAGTGTTCTTAAAGGGACTGGACCTTTAAATAATTTTAAGATTTGGATTGTGTCAAGAGCTGTGGGCATGCTTATTAGTCTAAGTCTTCCCACACCATGCTGTTCTCTGTTTATTATTCAAGCTAATTGTAAAGTGCAGTCTTGGTAGTAGCTTCAGGTAACATCCTTATGGTTTTCTCCTCTGGGTAGGATTTATGCTCCCAGGGACAGTGGATGTCATGGAAACCACTGTTCAGAGATGGGGAGGAAATGCTCTGGCCCTCCTGCTTGCTCCTGCAGAAGAGGTTGCCCAGCAAGTTCCAAGTCCTTCCATTCTCTCTCCCTCTCTCTCCATACCTATCTCAAAATCAAGCTCATTATTCACTTTTTGCTTCTTCTGGAGATCTATTTATCTAAAAGATTATAAACTTTATATTTTACAATTTGCAGCCATCATTCAAAATATTCCCTTTTTATGGACACAGTGCTTTATCCCCTACAGATAATGGCACATGATGAGAAGAGCTTTGGCTCTGTGAGAAACTGCTCCAACAGGGACAGACAGAGCTCATCTCAGCACTGCCCCTGCAGCTCCTGCCGCTGGCCGGGATCCCAGCTTAGGCTTCTCCTTTATGAATTGTAGATATGAAAACCCTGCAGGGAGTTCAGACCTGTATTAACTGCTGTGCCGGTTACAAAAAGCTGAATCAGATATATACCCAAACTATTTATGGATGCCACCTTTGAGAATCCACAAACCAGAAATATTACTGACAGCTATTTCCCTATGTTCCAGAAAGAAAGTGCTTATTTTCCCCCTCTCTAGGCTCAATGATCAGTACTTTGGGAAAACAACTACCTGGAACACTGTTTTAATATTAAATTATGTAGGGGCAAGTATTCTCCACCATTCCTGGGATTCGAATGGGCTTTGCCATTCTGTCCCTAAAATGCATCCATCAACCCAACTAAAAGCCAATAAACCAGATTTTCTGGAGCATCTAAAGTGTGCAAGATAATGATCTGAGATGAGCTTGAGTCTGGCTTAAAGTCTATATTTGATGCTATGCCCAATTTCCTATAGTTCCTTTCTGCTCCAGGAAATCATAATTTTATGAATCCATCATAATTTAAAAATCAGAACTTTTTTCCTTAGAAGATAAGCTCCCAAAAATGATGTCTAGTTAATTCATTAATGTGAAACTGCACAGAAGCCAATCAAAGAGGCATCAAAACCCATTTTAATAGATGATTTTAATCCATAACCCACTCAAACTATATTGTATACTCAGATCAAATGTATCTAGGAGCTATAGGTGAGTCTTCTGCCCCAGACACTGGAGGATGTGGGGCAGTTTTGTAAGTGGCATGAGCAGAAGCTGGTGCCTGGCTTCTTTGCTCTCCACCTGGCCTTATCTTCAGGTTAAAATGTTAACATTCCAAAGCAGCCCAATCCTCACATATTCTCTAGTGGATGCCAGAAACTTGAGCACCTGAACATTTAAAGGTGGGGAGGGGAACCCCAACTTTGCTGTTTCCGTTGCCTGTGGAGGCCAGAGTCACAACTTTTTAACTCCATTCTAAAAGCAAAGCAGGAAATGGTTTTAGCAGGGAACAGTGACACAACTTGATGGCTGGGTGACTGGCCATCTCCTTGACGAAAGCCTTGACTTGGGTGTCACCCCTGTAAGGGCTGAGTAGCCCCTTTGATTTTTAGATACCTGTGAACATATCAGGTTGCAATTAATTTGCTTAAGGGCAAGTGGGCACGACTTCTTTCTTGGAATCCCCCAATATTACCTTGAAGATGATTCTGTGCATAATGAAATGAATCCATGTAGATTTGCTATTCCTGGTTCATAATGCCAGTTCCCAAGTAAAGGAGAAACCTTTGCCCTATTTCAAGCGTATGCATTCCCAGGGTTCACCTAAGTAGTTTATTAAAATTTCAGAATGGGTATTCTGATTTAGAAGGCTAAGAGGAGGAGCCCAGGAATCTGAGTTTTAATCATGCAGCTGTGGTGAGATGATATTAGTGGCCCATGGACTGCAACTGGAGAAATGCTGCTCTAGGAAATAAAACTAGGCCCTGCATAGAAGGTTTGGGACAGCAAAACCATCCTGTCTTTGCTGGAGAGCCAGTCAGTTATCATATGAATTCTAGGAAAGGGATTCTTGAAATCTGGTCTGTAGAAAGCCATTTAAAACTTGATCACAACAAAGCATACTCTTTCAATACTACCCCAATTATGAATCTACACTTAAGGTTTTATGCTTCTGTCCTGGAATCTGATAGATTTTCTGCTGTTTCAGAGGAGATTTATAATTTTGATGGCAAACTCAAGCTATTTTACTTGTTTCCTCCAATCCCACAGCCCATGGCAGAGCCCTTCTCATCATAGCAATCATTAAATGAGTAAAAATAGCAAAAATAGTGACAGTTATTCTACCGTAGCGGAATCAACAATGGTGGCAAGTTTTGGGCACCATCAAAAACTGCGTGGGCTGCCAGGAAATTAGAGGAGTGTTAGGAATTGTCATCCTTCAACTGGAATTTGTGGTGAAAACTCAGAGAAACTGCTCCAATGAAAAATCTTGCAGCAGAGCCCCATCCAAACATATTACAAGTCATCAGAGTGAAAGTGTATTCTCTCGTGATTTTCCTTTCACTCTTAACTGAACACTTGTAAAATTGATGATGATGTATGTTATCAGTCACCTAGAATGCTCTGTACCACTTGAGAAAACAGAATTACTCTAATATTTTTTGAAGATTTCTTTACTTTGTAAGATGTACCTGGGGAGCTTATTAAGTTCATTAGAATACTGGAAGAAATTTAACAGTACTTCTAAAGGCTTTTTCCTTGCTTTCTCAAACTACTTGTACACTTTTAGATAGGAACATGAAAAGATAAAAGGAGAACTAAGCTGAAACAAATAAAAGTTGATATGTACTTTTGAGGAGCATGGGAGGGGAAATGAGTTCATTTACTAGTTTCCCTATAGCTGGGCCCTTCCTTTCCTTAGTGCCCCTCATTCCTGATTTGAAGCAGAAGGTTCTTAACGGAAAAGGAGTTTTCTATATTGAGATCTAGCCTCTTTCACTGTATTGCTGGACTATCATTACTGTATATCCATGATAATGGCATCCCTTTACTAATGTTAACTATTGATAGCTTTTATTATATCACATGGTGGGAAAGGTAGTGTTTTACAGGCATTTGCTCATTGAATTCTCACAACATCTTTATGAAGTCAGCACTAATAATATCCCATATTATTATGGCCAAGAAACTGACCCTGAGAGGGGCTAAGAAAGAATATCTCCCCCAGGACACTCAACTAGTCAAGGTAGAAGCAGACACCCCAAGAAAAAAGTAGTTTTTGCATCTGGGCTGGGAGATTTGGGTGGGGGCAGATTTGGGGCCCTGGATTTCCAGGAATGACTTCTAGAACCTTTGCCCTATTGTAGCAGGCAGGCCATTCCGTCTTTCTGGTTTAGCTGTGCTCTCTGTGGAAAATCCCCAACCCCCCTCTCCTTGCAGGCAAGTGAGATAAGATAAAGTTCATTTCCTGGTATAGAAACCCCCTCCCCCAGCCTTCAGGAACTGGTAAAGATGCACGTAGCTGGAAGAAGACATTCCTGGGGTGGGGGCCCCTCAACGTTCCGCTCTGGGCCATTCTCAACTTAAATCAGCCAATTGTGTACCTTGTCTTTATCATGTCAAAAAGTCTATAAAAGCTAAGGTTGCCTTTTGTTCTGGGCTCAGACTTTTGAGGTGACTCATCTGGGCCCTCGTGCGCACGAGCTAATAAAACCTGCTTCCCGAAACTGTGGATCCTTAGTCTCAACCTGTTCTAACTTCGCGGAATGTTCCTGGAGGCCTGTGGCCTTGTTCCTGGTTTTCGCGCTACACTGTTAAGCTGCGGTAGAGATGAGACTGGATGAGGCAAATAAAACCACCCAGAGCTTTCTGTTTCCTTTTTTATGTTGTCATATAAGGTTATGTTTTTATTCAGTCCCAAAATAAAAATTGTATGGAGGCCACATCCTAACTGAGCCTTCCATAACCACCTGGCACTGTGCTCTTTTGCCTGGCACCTGCTCTGCCCTCCCTGGGTAGCCTAGTTCCCACTTTTGATCATCCCTGATTACTCCCTAATACTGAAAACATTTTCCTGGCTGCAAACCACGATGGCTCCTTTGGATGATGAAATTAAGCCACAGACCTGATGATGTGATGGGACCTCAGGGGTCAAGTTCTCTGGCAGGCCTCAAATTGGGTTCAGATTCTAGAACTTGTATCCTTAGGTAAGACAGAATGTGTGCTTCTCTGGTGAGCTCTCACAATTGTTTCTGGCAGAGAAGAAGATAGGGATGAGATAAGTATCACTTACCCTCCAGATGTACCTCATACTTGACCTGGAGGAGTTGTATCTCAGCTGAAGTTTAAATGAATACACAGACATTTCGAAGGGCTTACTTCCTTAAGGTTGCTTCGGAAGAATCAAAAACTTGTTAGAATTATTCTGGGCACTGATTCAAAGTCTGAAAGGCTAAAATATTGCCAACATGGTAATTTACACAACATAATAGCAGGGGAAAATAAATTATCCATCGCTTACAGTGATAGCCTATGAACAGAAAGCCTCTTGGAGCACACAAAAATTATATCTACAATATATCAGTAAAATAAAGCCAAGGATTATAAGAATCAGATTCAAGTTCTTGAAAAATTAGTGGAAATTCCATTTTGCCATCAGTTTAGAAATTGAAAAATAATGATAAATGGGCACAGGCAGTGCCCAGTCATGATTGAATGAATTACATATTCCATCCTGCTTGTTATTTAGCACCTTGTGTTTTCAAAGGACTTTGCCCTCATGCTTCTAGTCAAAGTACAGAAACTTGGTATCAGTCCCCTCTTCTCTACAAGGAGACAGAAGCACTGGGAAGTGGGTTTCCCTCAAGATCACCTCAATGGTCTGAGACTAAGCTTTATGGAATTGAAAATGGTCAAATCCCTGAGTCCTGGCACTGCCAAATGCCGAGGCTTAGATCAAATTTTCAAAGTCAGAGAAGATCAAAGAATAAAGGCAATTGTAGATGCTGAGGAACCAGAACTCTGACAAACTCTTTATTTAAATCACAGCCCTTCTTATCATCCTTTTGTTTCTGGGTCTTTGAATAAAAGTTTCTTTTTGTCATGCCTCCAATTGGCTGTCACTGTTCCGGACAGACTATTCCCTTGCTGGGGTCTGTATTATGTGATTGCTCATTCCTGTGTTAATAAGGTTTTACTTGATAACATAGCTTAGAATGATTAAGCAACGTGACCCCAGCTGAAAATATGTGAAAAAAGCAATTGCAAGAGGTTTTTATGCAAGAGTCAGAGAAGGAGAAGAGGAGAGTCAATAGCAGCATATAGGAATCAAAGCAGGAAGGGTAGATTGCATACTTTTAGAAACAGAGGTCTTAGCAGGGAGAAATATTTTAATTCAGGGAAGATTTCATAACTATCAGCAAGAGATGGAATTTGTCTTTGGATTCTCCTGCTCATTTCTCATCCATGTTCAATCATGGGCTCCAATATTCACACCTATTTCTCTCTTTCTATAACTTCTGCCTTTGCTTTAAATTAAAAATAGCACTCACCATTTATGCTTTAGGTAACAAAGGGGGCTTGGCCAGAGAATTGAGCAAGTGTCTCTTTTTTCTTTCCATCAGTCTTTCTGCAACAGCTACCTAAGGCCCTTCCCGTTGGTGGTGTCTCCTGATTCTGGCCCATCCTGTGTTGTAACACTTCCAGATTCATCATTTTAACCTAAGCCCTGATCATATTACTGCTGAACTAAAACCCTCTGTTGGCCATCTTCCTCCTCCCAATCTAAATTCAGTAGATTAAAACTTAAATTTCCATGTCCTTTCACTGTTGGGTACCAAGTTAATCCTCTCCTAGCCTCTTTGACATTTTTCTGCTTGCCATTCAGACTAAAGTAAAAAAAAAAAAATCTTTCTTAGCATATCTCAAAATATCCTGCATCCACTTTTTAGCTATTCTCCTGCCATCTATTTTCTTCCAATCCATTTATGCATCCATTGACCACCTATTTGTCCTTCATGGCTCACCTTAAATGACATTTTTTGACTGTATTTCTCTTTCTGAACTTTATAAAGATTGCCTTGCATTGTGGTTATTTCTCTAACCCATCTTGACTGCTTGATGACAAGGTTCTTAGGGACTGTGGTTTAGTCATTTTTGCGTTTTCTTTCCTGTCTCCTCTGCTAAGACCTGGACACAATCCTGTACTCATGGCACTAATTGAATAAGTGATTGTGAATTAAATTAATCAGTGAATGACAAATTGAACAATTCAAGTGCTAAAGAAATAAAGAGATATAGGGTAAGGTGCCTGCTCTTAAAAAAAAAAAAAATTTAGAAGAGACTCACAGACTCCCCTCCTTTTTAAATGTGTATATAAAGTGTTAATGAGTTCTCTAGAATAAATGCATTACAAATTACAGGTGGAGGAGGAGATCACTCAAACAGAGAAGACCCGTGATTTCTTAAAGAAGTTGGGATTTGAGTATGTATAGAGCTAAGATAGGTATAGAGGAAACTGTTTTCTACTGTGATGGCATGAGTTACTTGTTATAAGTAATTGTGGATATGTTTGCTTCTGCAACTGGACTCTTGAGTATTTGAAGAAAAGAACCATTATTATTTTCATTATCACCTGTGATACCTGGCAGGTACCTGGTACATAGCACATGCTCAGTAGAAGTTTGATAAATGAGAAAGTTGAGCATTCCAGGCAGAGCAAACAGGGTGAACAAAGAAATAGAGACTGGAATTCACATGGGATGATAGAAAACAGTGAGGAAAACGTTTGTGTTGTTTCCAAGGATATGTGTTAAGAAATACAAGTCTGATAAAGTCAGAAAAGAGGAAGCCAAATCATAAAAGCTGTTCAATGTTATCTAAGAAATTGGCTCTTTAAGAGTAACCACAGAAGGGCTTTGAAATGTGAAGTGACCTTTGCATTATTTTTCTGGCAGTTGCATATGTGAAAATGTAGATTGTGACATACACTGTGGTTGGCTACCCAAAAGTCATTGCCCTTACACCTTTTACTTAGGAAGTGCTCAGAAATTTCTTGATCCCAGGGTAGCCCAGCCCAGCCCCAGGAGTAAGCATGTAACCTAGTTGTAGCCAAGAAGATGTTCAGTGAACACTTACCAGGGATACCTCAGAAAGTATTTCCCTCTCACACTTATTTCCTAGCACATCCATCTTGGGACCATGACTGAACATCCATCTTGGGACCATGACTAAATTGTCAAGATCATTGTAAATATGCTGACTCAAATAATAACACCCTTAAGCCATTGAATCACACAGTAATCATTTGCCATTACAGGAAGGAACAAAACGTTTATCTTTTAGTACGCCAATGGTCCACCTTTCTGCTCCTCATTGTTAAAAACATTCTTATCTCTTTCTTTTTCTCTCTCTATTCTCTGTCTCTCATACACATACACACACATAGTATGTATGTGTGTATATATGTATTTATCTGTATCATCTATGAATTATTATAGATACAAACATTGAGGAGGAGAGACTAAGAATCCCTGAACATTCCTTAGAGATCATGTGCTTTAATTCCTTAATTTCACAGATAAGAACAAAGAAGCCCTGGAAGGAGAACTGGCTTGCCCGTACTAACACGGTAACAGGTTTCTGATCAGAGCAAGTTTCCTCATTCCTGGAACTGGGCTCTTTCCTACTTTTTCCTGCCTCACTAACCCCATGGCCTTAAGGATCCATAAGACCACAGGAAATTTACCTTGGGATATTCATGCTCCCTCATGTACTCAAGAAAGCTTTAACTTTTGAATCAGACAGAGCAGGGTATGAGTTTAAGAGGTTTTGGGAATTTGACAAATCAGTTATTTTCTCTATGCCTTGATTTTCTGATGTGCAAAATGGAAATTAGAGTAGAACTTAGCCTATAAGGTTCTTGTAAAAAAATACAAGTGAGCTTATGTAAAGTGCTGGACACAATGCCTGGCACAGATAAAATGCTCAATAAGTGCTAGCTCCCATTCATAGTTTCCTTGTTATGACATCACAGCAATGGCCCCAACCTGGAGGCATCACTAATTCAATCCTCTACTGGTCATCAGGGTGCTGTGGATAAAATAAGTCAGTAATCCAAAGGAAAACAGGGCATTGCTTTCCAAGAAGATGATGCATTGATTTTGTTATTAGTTATGGTGCAGGGAGATAGAGACTGCAACAGTTCAGATGATTGATAGAACACAATAAGGAAAATGAAATAAAAAGACATTCCAGAGGATAGTGATTTTTGCAAGACCAGAATCATGATTTTTAGATGCAATGTGATGAGGGCTTGGACAAAAGTTGTGTGTAGGCTAACTGTAAAGAGACTTGAGAGGTATTATGAAGTAAAAAGAATGACTAGACTTAATATACTTTATACATTGTGGAGGGTGGCAAGGTGAGAGGACTACGAAATGTTCAAGTTAAATGTTCAATCATTAATTCTTCCTCCTATCAGTGATCATGAACTTTTTTTTTAACTTTTCTATTGTGAAATATAACATATATACAAAAAAATCAATGAATTTCCAAGTACATTTTAACAAGTAGTTATAGAACAGATTTTAAAGTTTGGTATGGGTTACAGTTCCACAATTTTTTGTTTTTCTTATTGCTGTTCCAAGACACTGGAGACCAAAAGAAATATCAATATAATGATTCAGCAGCCATACTCATTAGGTAAATCCTATCTTCCCTGTTATAGTCCTCCTTCTCTTTTTTTTTTTTGTGAAAAATAACACATATGTAAAAAAAGCAATAAATTTCAAAGTACACTGCAACAATTAGTTGTAGAACAGTTTAAACAGTTTGCAGAACAGAGCTTGGTATGGGTTATAATTCCACAATTTTAGGTTTTTATTTCTAGCTGCTGTAAGGTACTGGAGACTAAAAGAAATATCAATGTAATGACTCAGCATTCATATTTATTTTTAAACCCTACCTTCTCTGTATAGCTCCATCATCACCTTGGAACTTACTCCCACTCCTTGGGGGTATTTGGGCTATGCCCATTCTAAATTTTTCATGTTCAAACAGGCTGTCAATAATCTGGGCTTGGAAATAGAACTAGTTGATGTTCTGGAAAGGCTAGCCCCTCTGCATTTCAGGGCTTATCTTGTCCAGGGACTCATCTGGAGGTTGTAGGTTTCTGGAAAGTTACCCTAGTGCATGGAATCATTGTAGAATCTTATATAAAGCCCTAGGTATTCTTTAGGATTGGCTGGAATGGTTTCAGTTGGGGTTTGGCAAGTTATGATAGGTAGCAGTGTCTAACTGAAACTTAACAGTGACTTCCAGAGTAACTTTTTGACTGCATTTGAACTCTGTCAGTACTGATACCTTATTTGTTACATTTCTTTTCCCCCTTTTGGTTAGGATGGCATTGTTGATCCCATGGTGCTAGGGCCAGCTTATTCCTGGGAGTCATCTCCCATGCTGCCAGGGAGACTTTCATCCCTGGATGTCAGATCATGAACTTTTCATGCCATGGTAAGAGTTAGTATATGTCATGTGTGTGCCAGATTCCAACCATTGCTGAAACTGAATTTAGGGTGGGTTTTACTCTTTAAAATGAGAAGGAAGGATGGACATTTCACTGCATTTAAAACTGAAGTGGGTTACGTAACTGAATTTTGAAGGGGCTTACTAGAAAACTCTTTGTATTTGATTAAGTTTTCCCAGTGATCTTCATAATGAAGCTTAAATGACTCGAGTGACGAGGTAATCGCTTTATCAATGTTTTAAATACAGAGCCTATGCACTAGCTTTCTGAAGGGCATGAAGGCATGGTGTGTTGGCACTGTGCATGTTTCAGCTACTCTCAATGATTCCTCTTTCATCATCAATTTACAGTGTCAGTGTTTTTCAAACCTGGAAGGCTTTGAATTGAGCACTCAGATTGAATTTACTGTATAATTTCCCTCCATCGCCTCTGTTGAGAGGCACCTGGCTGGTGACTATTGTGATGAGCATTTTTTTTTTTTTCTGACATGGAAAATGATCCACTCAAAAGCAACGAGAACCTCTACCTTTATGCATACAGATTATTCCTCTGAATCACAGAGGCCTTTCTTTCATCCAAAGAATAACTTGAAAGGTCCTAGCAGATTGTAAAGTAGGACATAGAATCTGATTCTCAGTCTAGATTTCAATCAAATCCCTATGTTTTGAGGGGCAAATATGCGAGTAAAAGAGCCCACAGTTTGTAACTTCTGTTGAAACATTTCAAATCTCATTCAACAAATGATTACTAGGTACTTTTTAAATGTGTGATGGTCCTGCTTGATCTTTGATCTTGAGGTAGCCATAAAGAAAAGGAGAAAAAATTTTCAATGACTGACCCCTACCAGTTAGTTCCCTGGAATTTCAAGCTTTCCAATTATGACTTAAAAGTATTCATGGATTGGAAGACTTCGTACTGTTAAGATGTCAATTTCTACCTGAAGTGAGTTACAGATTCAATGCAATCTTATAAAATTCCAGCATTTATTTATTTAGCAGAAATGTAAAAGCTGATCCCCAAATTCATACAGAATTGTAAGAGGGCCCTAAATAGCCAAATCAATCTTGAAAAAGAAGAAAAAAGTTGTAGGACTCATACGTCCTAATTCCAAAACTTACTAAATAGCCACAATAATCGAAATGACATGGTATTGGTATAAATATAGACATAATAGACTAATGGAATCGAATTGAGAGTCCAGAAATGAACCACACATCTATGGTCAACTGATTTTTATAAGGGTGTCTAGTACATTAAATGCGGAAATAATAGTCTCTAATGGTTCTGGGAAACTGCATATATAAATGCAAAAGAATGATGCTGGACCCCTACTCATACCATATAGAAAAATTAACACAAAATTAACTCAAAACAGGAGCAAGAATCTCAAGCTAAAACCATAAAACTATTAGAAGAAAACATAAGAGAAAACTTTTTTGACCTTGGGTTTGGAAATTATTTCTTAGATGTGACACCAAAAGCATGAGTAGTAAGAGAAAAAATAGACAAACTGGACTTCATCAAGATGAAAACCTTTTGTACATCAGTAGATATTATAAATAAAGTGAGAAGATAACATATAGAATGAGAGAAAATAGTTGCAAATCATGTATCTGATAAAAGATTAATATCCAGAATATAAAGAACTCCTAAAACTCAACAACAAAATGACAAACAATTAAAAAATGGAAATGGATGTGAGTAGACATTTCTCCCCAAAAGATATACTAATAGCCAATAAGCACATGAAAAGATGTTAGTCATAAAGTACATGCAAATACAAACCACAATGGCATATACCACTTCACATCCACTAAAATGGTTATTGTTTTTTTTTAAAAAAAAAGCAACAGAAAATAACAAGTATCAGTGAGGATGTGGAGAAATTGGAAGCTTTGTACATTTACATGGAAAACAGTATGGCAATTCTTCAAAAAGTTAAACATAGAATTACCATATATCCTGTTAATTCTGTTCCTAGATATCATACCCCCCAAAATTGAAAGCACAAATGCAAACAGATGCTTGCAGGCTAATATTCATTGCAGCATTATTTACTATGGCCCAAAGATGGAAACATCCTGAGTCCATCAGCAGCTGGATGGCTAAACAAAATGTGGTATATCCATACAATGGATTGTTATTCATCCATAAAAAGGAATGAAGTCCTGCTACACACTATAACATGGACTCACTTTTTTATAGAGAGTAAAATAAGCTAGACACAAAAGTCAACATTACATGATTTCACTTATATGGAATATCTAGAATAAGCAAATGTATAGAGACCAAAAGGAGATTAGAGGTTATCAGCAGCCAGGAGAGGGACACACGGGAAATATTGCCTAATAGGAATAAGTTTATGTTTGCAGTCATGAAAAAGTCTTGAAAAGAGATGGTGGTGATGGTAACAAAATGTTGTCAATGTAATTAATACCACTGAAGTGTAAACTTAAAAATGGTCATGATGGGAAAATTTGTGTTATACATGTTGCTTAATAAAAAATATGCGTCAGGGGGATATCTTGGGTGTCTCACAACTATCGTTTCTAATTTAAGTGACTTCCTTGCTCACTGGTCAATGTTGTAATTATTTTTGACTGCTGTTCCCAGCACCACTGGGAGACTTTGTTTACTCTACAGCCTAAACAGCTACTGGTTAGATTCCCATTTCTCTTCTCGACTTCAACTGTTCCAGAACTGATATTACAGAGCAATGCTCTTTCTGTCCCTTCTCCTTCAAGATTGAAGGTTGCTGGAGGTAGTTGTTGGATTCCAATTTTACTTTTCTACCAAGCTTTTCTATTCCTTGCTCATGAGGCACATTCATTAGGGAATTAACAGAACATGGTAAACAATTTGAAAAAGGTAGAGATAGAAAGTGAAGAGCCAGATGACTTCAAGTTATGGTGACTGCGTCAGTTTCCTAGGCTGATCAAGCAAATACCATGACATGGTTCAATTTACACAATTTTCTCATGGTTTGAGGCTGGGGTAAAGTCCAAGTCCAGTTGTTGTCAAGGCAATGCTTTCTTTCTGAAGACTATGGCATTCTGATGCTGTCTGCCAGTGATTCTTGGTCTTTCGCCTGCCACTTGGCAAGGCACCTGGTGGCATCTCCTGAACTCTCCATTATCTTCTAGGTTTTGTTGATATTCAGCTTTTGGCTACTTCCTCTGAAGCTTTCTGTCTGAATTTCACTCCACTTATAAAGGACCCCAGTGATAGAATTTAGACCCATCCTGATTGGGCTGGGCCACACATAAACTGAAGTAGTCTCATCAAATGGGTTCTCACCCACAAGAATGGAATAGATTTAAAAACAAGTGTTTCTGGGGTCGATACAGCTTCAAACCACCCTTAAAAGCATTGCCTACCCTGAGACAGGTTTGAACAAGTGATTGCATGCAGAGTGCTTAGGTAAAGCCTCTTTCTCTAGAAGCCCCTCCATTCGAGTAAGGCATAATCCCAGTTCTATTTGGGCTTTCCATTATGCACTCTGGCATAAGATTCACATTCCTCTGGTCAACAAATCCCTAAATGAGCTACATCCTGCTCCCTCCTCAATTCCTACCTGTTTCCCACGGAGACAAAATTGCTTGTTGGGTACAAATACACATTACACAAATATTCCTTAGTGATAAAACAAAGCAAAACAAAATAGATTCTTAGCTTATTTCTAGGATCTTCCAACCTCCTTTTCAGTTAGACTAGCCATTTGATTTTTTTTTTGCTGGTAAGTAGGATGTCCAAAAGTGTTGTATGGGATTCCAGAAAGTGTCCTTAATAGGAGAGGGTGGAGTCTTTTACACCCCTTCCATATACCCGTGACTGAGATTTGTCTTTGAAGGCTAAAGCTCAAGTGACCATTTTAGATCACAAGGAGGAGGATGAAGCCACAAGATGGAAATAACTTCAGTCCTTGATGGCTTTTTGAAGTTGCCCTCCCAATTCTGGACTAGTGATTTCTGTTGAAACTATTGTTGCTTTAGAGTTTCTATCATTTAAAACTGTATCAAATCCTAACGGCTATATTTTCATACTGACTATATTTCAGTCACACTGGGCTTCTGAGTTTTGAAACCACCAAGTGCAAATTCTACCTCAGGAATTTGTACTTGCTGTTGCCTTTGCTTGAGGTATCTGCTCCAGTTCTGATGCCAGTGTGGCACCTGCTGGACGTCTTTCTGGCCTTGGTGCATGTATTGCATCTTAAAGGAAGCTTTAACTACAACGCATGTCACTAACCCCACCCTCCTTTTGACTGTAGTCTCTCTTGCTCCCAGTATCCCTTTCTTTTAGCTTTGTAGTCTACATGTATCATTCTCTCATGATACTTTATTTGTTTGCTTGCATATTTATATTAGCTAGGTTTCTCTAGAGAAACAGAACCAGCAGGAATATCCATAGATATAAAATTTATAAAAGTGTCTCATATAATCTTGGGAATGTAGAGTACAAGGTCTGTAGAGCTAGTTACAAGCTGGTAACTCCAATGAAGTTCTTCAACGAACTTTCAGGAGAGACTGGCTGGACAATTGAGGGAATGGAAGCATTCCAAAATCTGTAGGGCAGGCTGAAGGGTCTGGATGAATTCCATAGGAGAGGCTGGCTGGCTGAAGCAGGAAGAGTGACTGTCTCTTCTGAATCTTCCTTAAAAGCCTTCCGGTGATTAGATTAAGTGTCACTCATTGCAGAAGACACTCCTCTTAGCTGATCACAAACATAACCATCTTGGATGCAGCCAGTGTAATCAGGATTTAGGTCCATGAAATGTCCCCATAGCAACAGACAGACCAGTGTTTGCCCAACCAGACCAATGAACCTAATCATAACACTATTAGAATAACATCTTCAGCCTCTTGTACATATTTTTATATTTCCCAGTACTAGAATAAAGTGTGACATTAAGCATTCAATGAATATGTGTGGAATATAGTAACAAAGTCATCTTCTGGCTCCTCCTTGGGCCTGAGAAGCACACAAGATTTTATCATATATTTTTTTTCTGTCTTTATTTCTTTCATTTCCATGGCCATGGCCATATCCACAAAGGAGAAGACCGTGGAATTAAAGTTGAGCTTTTGGCTTTTCACTCTTTCCTCCTAGACTCTCTTTGTATGAACCAATGGCTCACAAAATTGTTTATCATTTAAACAGAAATAATATATAATGTAGCCTAATAAATAACACATTTATCCAATGGAGTAGCCTAGCTTTATAACAGAAATAGTTTATATAAATATATATACATTATATGTATTTAATATATTTTACATATATTTAAACATTTATTTTTTAGATTCACTTAAACATTTGAAGTTGTTCATGCATCAGTACTCAGACCATGAGTATTTATTTAGGTAGGTTTCCAATTAGAAAATCTGAAATTTCTATCTATGAAACTATGCTGTGTATGGATACAGTCATATGATAGAGTATAAAGAGTGTAGGCTTTGGGTCAAACCTGGGTTTCAGATACTGGTTCTGCTTTTACTGGTTATATGGCCATGGGCAAGTTCCTAGACCCCCTAGTCCTTTTTTCCTATCTCTCATGTAACAATTTTACTAGAAAATTCCAAAATGTTCTCCAAAATGTAGGAGAGTTCCTCTTGTTCTTGTCCCATGATTTCCTTTTCTACAATAAAGTTTGTGAATAGCGAATTGGCCTTCTTCATATTGAAAACACAACAAAAGGGAAAAAAAGGAGAGGCTAGGGAAATAACAGTCACTTAAGGAAAACAAAAACAGTGTCATCTCATTGCCATGAATTTAAGAGATGAGACATAATAGCTGTTGGTATTGTAGAAAGATAATCACCCCTGCCCCTTTCCTCCTCCCTGAGGTGTGAAGAGACCCAGTGCCTGTGATTACTTTCTATCCCCAAGGGCAGTAATTATTGCGTGTAACAGCAAGGAGACACCCAGAGTGTTATTATCAAATTCCTCTTAGCACTCTAGCTAAACACATTAAGGGAGAACTTTGTCAACCAGGAGGTCCGCGGGGATTAATCTGCCCTTTCTCAGTAGATAACTGACAGCTGGAATGTTTTTGGAATCTATTTTACATTTTTTTCCCTCAAGGATTGTGGAAGAATTTCTTGCTATAGAAAAATGAAAAATATAGAATATAGGATTTCATTACCTGGCAAATAAAACTGAAATCCATAAACATGTCTCAAAAAGGATGGTTAGAAAATGGAATTCCTATTGTATCCTCATTTTTAGAGTTTAAATGCTCCCCAAACAAATGCAAAGTTTTAAATTAATTATTTTTTCCCACAGTAATGTGGTTAGGGGATGACTTGAGGACTGAGACTTTAACATATATTCAAATATTTCTGTTTGTCTCTCTTACAATTACGATATATAACATATTTACTTCATGCTTTCCAATTGACAACCTTTTTTTCTTCCTCAAAATTTCTCTCTGCTAGGAAACTTTTCAATTGTAGAGCACTCTCTTTAGCTTACTATGTATAACGTTATGCTTATGAAAATATTAACAATAGTTAACATTTATTGAGTCTTAACTAGTCACTGGTATTTTGCAGAATGCTTGGCATAGAGTCTTTTATTAAGTTCTCTTATTAGCCCTAGGAGACAGGCATGGTTATTCCCGTTGTGCAAGACAAGACACAAGGCTCAGAGAAGTTAAAGTAGTTTGGTCTAGATCACACAGGTAGGTGTACAAGTAACTATGCTTGTCTGAATCCTAAGACAGTGCTTGTCCCAACACACTCTACTGGATTCCTGACGTGCTGTCTCTTCTTAATGTTTCTCACAGGGATACCATTGACATTTGGGGTGTATGATCCTTGCTCATTCAGAAATGCATATGCATTGCAAAGCGCTTAGCATCAGGACACCATCGTACATCTAACTTGTGTGGGGGTGGGGGGGTAGTTAGCACTGCTCCAAGACCATCGACCTATTATCTGTGAACCCAGCTGTACCCCTCAATGGAATGTGAGCCCTTCAAGAGCGTGACCACTTAATCTGAATTTTGTCTCTTGTGAATTTCTTATTCACACAAAAGACAATTAATGGACGTTTCTTGAGTGGTTACTGAATATTAACTGTAAACATATACATACCACATGCACACACACAGCAGCTTCAAGAGTCTTCCTCAAGTTAAGAAACTTCCTCCAAGCCATTTGTCTAGTAAACAAAAAGCTGAGCATCAATTCTTTTACCTTTAGAGAAGAAAACATGGAGAAAATTATTCAATAAGACTTACCTACAGGAGATGCTATCGTTGGCACAAAAGAATTACTTTTACATTGAAGCAATCCAGATCCAAAATATTTTTACCTAGTATCTTAGTTTTCTTTCACCCTTCTTTGGTTTTGTTTTTATTTTTTGCTTTCATTTATTGAGCATCTACAACAATGCTGAGCATTGTTTGACCTGCAAATCGTCTCATGTATATTATCTTTTTTAACCACTCAGAAAGGTTATTATCTACATTCTTTAGATGAATGCACTGAGATTAGCGAGGTTGGGAAATTTAGACTCTAATTTAGAGATAGCTTTCAGAAGTTCAAGGGGGAAGTGTCTATGTGGTTTAGGCTGGTTGAGAACTAACTAGAATCTTGGGGAACAAATATATTGGCAGTCTGTCTGTCTGCTGAGCAGCAATGATGTCATAAAAGGTCCTTCCTACAGCCAAGGAGAAATTAAGCTCCCATAGCTCCCTAGTGCCGGTGGTATAGTCTGCTCACAGCAGGAGTCCCTGTAATCTGCAAACACAGTCACCTCCCACTTGCCTCCTGGAGCCATAGAGTCCCAGTGATCTATAGATTCTGAATTTGCTCCATTGTGGGGTCTTATTCCTTTATTGCTAGGCTTACCAACTCATTTCTTGATTTCCTAGGTCCCAGTGTCCCGATTTTTCAAATATAAGAAATCTTTTTAATTCCTGGCAGCAGAGAACATTCATTCTTCTCAACACTTCCTTTCTTCATATATATTTTTCTGCTTTTATACTCTAAATCTTCCCATTCCCCTGACTCCATTTTTTCTTTTTATTTCTGCTGTGTCATTTCTTCCCCAATGCAAGCAATGCACCTGAAAGCAAGCATATAACGATTCCTACCAAGATGATAATATATTGACTCCCACTTAAATATGGGAGGGAGTTGACAGCCTCACCTGGAATATGTTAGATTATCAACTGACTGATGGCAAAGAGGAACTGTGCCTCTGTCAGTGGCCTGGAAGAAACAGAGTTACGAAGTCTTGTCGTTTGAGATGTAGCGCATTTCAATCCTAGAGCATCACCTAGGAGCAACCTCGGGTTAGGTTTGCCAGATTTTGCAAATAAATATATTGGATGCCCAATTAAACTGGAATTTCAGATAAACAGTGAATAATTATTTTAGTATAAGAATTTTCCATGCAATATTTGTGATATATTTAAATCATTTATTGCTGTTTACCAACTTATTTGGGTGCCTATATAGTATCTGGAAATCCTACGTTGGGTTCCTCTTACTAAAAAGGAGATTATTGCTTTAGCTTATTACAGCTATAACCCATTGTTATAGTTTGGAGCTTTTATGTACCCCAGAAAAGTCACATTCTTTTAATCCATTCCTGTGGGTGCAGACCTATTGTAGGCAGGACCTTTTGATTAGGTTATTTCAGTTGAGGCCTAACCTAGGGTGGATCTTAATCCTTTTACTGGAGTCCTTTTTGAGAGGATGAAAGACAGGAAAAGTTCAGAGATGCGAAGAGATGAAATTCAGAAATGCACCCAGAGAAGCTAAGAGAGGACCCACAGAAGCTCAGTGAGGAAGCCAGTGGAACCAGAAGCTGAATGCAATGAAACCTGAGAGAGAAGGACCAGCAGACGCTGGCCATATGCCTTCCCATGTGACAGAGGTGTCCTAGAAGCCAGCAGCCTGTCTTCAGAGTCCTGTCTTCATCCTGTTGGTACCTTCAGTTGGACTTTTTCATGGCCTAAGAACTGTAATTTGTAAGTAAATAAATCCCCATTGTAAAAGCCAACCCAATTCTGGCAGCTTTATCAAGACAAAACACCATGTATTATAAGCAAAAGCTTATATCACCTATAAGTATAACATGTATCTCTGCTTTCCTTATTGTTCGCCGTTCGAATAGAATTTCTCATGATTTGGTTGGCATAAGTCTGACCATATTCCAAGGCTTCCTTGGGTTCTGAAACTCCTTACATGGATTTAATATAATTATCAATTATAAACCCTTTCCAAACTAATTGCCATCTGAGCCCCACAGTGTTTCACAACCTCAGCAAGTGTTTCCCTGGCTATCTATGCCTACACTGCATTTCCCAGGCCCCAGACCTATCTGAATGCCCCTCTGTCAATGTGACTCAACTAAACATAGTTACAGATGGAGATTCAAAAAGTATGAGACAATGCGTCAGTTATCTATTGACACAATAGCGCTGAGTAACAAACAACTACAAAATCTCAGTGGCATGCAGCAATAAGAAAAATCTTTTAGCTTATGTGTCTGTGGGTTTGGCTTCTCTAGTCTACTCACTGGGAGATGAGCTGTGCCTGCTCATGCATCTGTGGTCTGCTGTGCTTTGAAGAGGCTGTGCTGCCGAATCTTGGCTGGGTTTGTTCACATGCCAGCGGGCTGTGGGATGAACTAGAATGGTTTTACCTGGGAAAACTAAAGTGCTCTGTATTTTTCATCTTCCAGTAGGCTCGCCTGGACATGTTCTATGGCACCAGCAGGGGGCATGAATAAGCAGAAATGGCATAGGCACTTTTTACAAGCCTCTGCCTGAGTCACACCTGCTAACGTCTAATTGGCAGAAAACAGTCATAATGTCAGTACAAATTCAAGGAGTGGGGAATAAACTATGCCTTTTTAGTTAGAAGGACTGCAAAGTAATGTGCAAAGGGAGGGTGGGGTGAAAATTGAATCCATTAATACAAGTAGATTATCACAACCAGCATATCTTTCTAATCTCATGTAATTTAGAAAAAAAAACAAAAAGCTATCATCCAAGACAAATAGCATGGGCGAAGGTCCAGAGGAGACAGTAGCAGAATAGGGGTGGAAAGAAAGGCAGTGTAGCTAAAGTTGAGATTATGGGGGATGGTAGGTGTTTATGGGGAGTTGAGGCTGGAGATCTAGGAAGGTAGGAAAGTCTCAGACAACACAGGACTTGACCTAAAAAGAAAAATCATTTAGTGAGTCTCTTTCATTTCCTAGTCATTTTGCTAACTCATATTGGCTTAGTAACTTGTCATCTTCAGGCGTCTCTTTCTCCATCTCCAAAATAAAGGGATCAAATTAAATTGAGAATTAGTAAGTGGTAGCCTTTGGGACTCATCTAGCTAGCAAATATGGATTTGGGGGCTAGCATAGAGTTAATTAAAAGTTTTAATGCTTTCTGGGAATATGTGTTCTTCATGTTTCTGTAGTCTTACCATTCTAATCCTTTTGCCTTCTGCTTCACACATTTATAATTTCTACCTAGTGCTCTCAAATTAAGGCATTTGAGTTTGTGAGTCCTAAGTTAGGAAATTTTAAGTTCTCTCTTAGCTCTGATTCTCATCATCAGGGAAGTATTGGGATATATTTGGCATGACACTACTTAGAGAATTAAAACAGTATAAGTGAAAAGAAGTTTTATATAGCCCTCCCCCAAAAATATCAGGGAATCCAAGCATGGGTTGGTAATGTAACAACTGAAATAGGTTGCTTAATTAAGGGGCTAACATTGCTGGTGCTAAGATGGCAATGGAAACTTGTCTTTTATATATCCTAGGATAAAAAACATACTAAGTGAGAATATAAATGAATATGTTGTGCATAAGTTATAACTAAATAAAATCCCCATAGTTGAGGGTCAGGTAATATTTATTAGCTGAATGCTTCACTTTTAAGTTTAGCTCTTTTGATTTCTTAAACAGTCTGTAGTATAATCATTTTGAAATAAATGCTGCCATGCCTTTGAAAGAAAAATTGTATGCAGAGATGAATAGAGCATTCTTCCTATCTCAATATATACTCTCTATACGTGAGAACATATGTTTTAGATATAACATCCCAGAGAAGTATCTTAGGCTGGTTGCTAGAGACATATGGATCGAAATTCATGCAAGATGGAAACTGGCATTTCTATGTGTTGCCAATCTTTGGCTTCACGAACAGAGTCTCTTCCAATAGAATGTCTACATCTGTTGTATGAAACTACTGGACAAATCAGGAAAATGTTTCAACCAAGGGAATTTTAGCTTAAAATTTAGCTAGAATTCTATCATTTGAAGTGCAGGTTAGAAAACATATTTATACTTGGTTGTTCTTGGAAGAGTTTAGGCACACTAACATCCTTTGGCAAAATGGGAAGTAGCTGATGCTGATTTATGTTGAGGGAGAGCAAGGTGGACATCATATTTTGAGAATCAAGAAGCATTGAGGAGGCTGAACATTTCTTGGTACATAAAGGATAGTTGCAGTCATTGAGAAACATGTAAAATGTCTGATTTCAGCTTATAATTCCATACTGAAAACTAGGGCAAGTACACCAGGTTCTATCAAAGGTCCTGTCTAAGATGAGACCAGGAGGTTATGACATTAGGAAAGGGAAGGTGGAACAATTTGTCCATTGACTTGCTAGCTCTTAGTTCTGTGGATGAAGTGGTGCGTATCCATGAGTGCTATTCTTTTTTTGTTTGTTTAAATTCAATTTTATTCACTTATTCATTCATTTTAGCATTGCCAAGTTATTTATATATTAAAATGTCTGCATGATTGGTCCAGAATAGACAAAAATATTTTTGAATAAAAAAGTAAAAAAAATGTATTGATTATAGAAACACAGAGACACTCAAAGAAAAAAAGCAAAAATTCACCCAATTACTGTTAAAATTTTGGTTTTAAAATGTCATGTATAGCTCAGTATTTGCTAATCTTTTTTTCCATAAATCTGCTTCCATCCCACTAAATATGCTTGCACATCCTAATTCTTGTGCACTGACTTGTATTTCATATTGTTTCTAGAAAATTATTTGGAAATTACTGATAAAAATCTCTAGACTCCTCACCTATTTATTTATTTTTGAACTTTTTTCGTTGTATAGTATAATATATATACAAAGCAAAGAAATAAAAAAGCAATAGTTTTCAAAGCACTCTTCCAAAAAAAGTTACAGGATAGATCCCAGAGTTTGTCATGAGTTACCATACGATCCTCTCATATTTTGCCTTCTAGCTGTTCCGAAATATGAGAGACTAGAGGGTTTAAATACTTTTTTATCATCACAGTTGACTTTTTTTTTCCTTTTTGTGTGTGTGTGTGAACAATAACATACATACAAAAAAGTTACAAATTTCAAAGCACAGCACAACAATTAGTTGTAGCACATATTTCAGACTTTGTCATGGCTTACAATTTCACAGTTTTAAGTTTTTACTTCTAGCTGCTTTAAAATATTGGTGACTAAAAGAGATGTTAATTTAAAGAGTCAGCATTCATATTCATTTGTTAAATCCTATCTTTTATGTATAACTCCACCATCACCTTTGATCTTTCCATCCCTCTCTTTAGGGGTGTTTGGGCTATGGCAATTCTAAATTTTTGATATTGGAAGAGTCTGTCACTAATATGGGGTAGGGCGATGGAACTAGCTGATGTTCTGGAGAGGCTGGGCTAGGTTTCAGGACTTCTCTGGATCAGGGTCCCATCTGGAGGTTGTAGGTTTCTGGAAAACTATTCTAAACTACTTTTGCCTGGAACCCTTGTGGAATCTTATATATTGCCCTAGGTGTTCTTTAGGACTGGCTGGAATGGTCCTGGTTGGGGGTTGGCAGGTTATGATAGGGAGCAAGGTCTACCTGAAGCTTGCATAAGAGCAACCTCCAGAGTAGCCTCACAACTCTATTTGAACTCTCTCTGCAACTGATATTTTATTAATTATACTTTTTCCCCCTTTTGGTCAGGATGGAATTGTTAATTCCACGGTGCCAGGTCTGGATTCATCCCTGGGATTCATCTCCCATATCTCCAGAGAGACTTTCACCCTTGGATGTCATGTCCCACATAGTGGAGAGGGCAATAATTTCACTTGCAGAGTTGGTTTAGAGAGACTGAGGCCACATCTGAGCAACAGCAGAGGTCCTCCAGAAGTAACTCTTAGGCATGCCTATAGGTAGTCTAAGCTTCTCCGCTACCTACATAAACTTCACAAGAGTAAACCTCATGATTGAGGGCATGGCCTATTGATTTGGATATCCATGAAATATGATACAGTATCAGGGGATTCCCTGATGGTAAGGTTTAATAGTTCCATAGTCTTTTTCCCCTCCCTCAGGGGACTTTGCCAGTACTTTTTGATTATCTGCTTAATAAATCTAGGATGTTTCCAGGCATTACAATAATCTATGCAGGATTAAAGGACCTCTTTCTTATTCTGGGTTTCCTGTGTTTCAGTTGTTCAAATGAGCTATACAGATAGATTGAATTAGATTATGTGCTACAGAAAATTTCAGTTCCAGATCAAATGAACCTTTCCACCACTGGTCTCAAAGAGTATGTGTGGTTCTAAAATATAGACACTTTCTTCCTTACCCCCATGTCCTGAATTACTTTAACTCCAACCTGTTCGGCTTTGTTCTTATCTCTAATTATCAGGTAATATATATAAAACAGCCTCTCAAAATCCAGAAATAATAATTACCACTCCAGACTTAACGTGTCTGCTCTAAAAGCTTACAATCTAGGCCCCTGTTTTCTTATAAGCATTTTCTAAAGATGACCATACCACTTTTTTTTTTTGTTTGTTTCTGGCCTATTTTGTCTGACCAAATGTTCCACATGTTCATACACATCATTGCATGCCTCATGACTTTGTTCCTTTTTGAAGCAGCGCAACCTTTGTTCATGAGTATACACCGTCGTTCGCCAATCTACTTCTCTGTCAGTGCATCCTTCAGCCACCTGCATTCATCAGGCATCATGTAGAGGGCCCAAAGTCCACAGCCCATCAATATTCTCAATTCAGATAATTTTATTGTTCCCAAAAGACAGAAAACCAATAAACTCACCCTCCCAAGTAGGAAATCTAAACCTCTTCCTAACTCTTGTCCCTTACCCCATTATTTACCTCTGCTGTTGCTGTGGTAGTGCTGATGGTTTCCTTTTGAACATAGCTCATAGCATGCAATAGCAGTTTCCCCATATACCCTGAACTTAAGCACTCTTTATACAAGAATCACATCTTTGAAGTAATTCTTATAAGAACTCATTCATATTTCTAGTGTGCATCAGTGGGACACATAGGTCTATACAACCCCTTTCAATCTTGTTCATCTTCAATATCATAACATTATAGACCCCCTAGTGAACTGCCTTCACTTCTATCTATTCCCTTACACTGGAGTTCAACCTCATTAGCTAATGGTTCACCCATCTCTAGCGTCTATGTATCTCTAAATCTCCTATATTCTGTATTATAAACCTCAGATTATACCTGTATGCTGGTCATTGAAGTGAAATCATACAGTATCTGTCCTTTTGTGTCTGGCTAATTTCGCTCAGCATTATGTTCTCAAGGCTCATCCATTCACCTATTCATTTTTATAGTTTCTATTTTATTATCTATGTATTTTCAGAATTGCATTAGTTAATTCCAATTATGCAAAGAATATATCCTTATTGAAAAAAATTCAACTGAACATAAAATATGCAGTATTTTCTCAATTACAAGATCATTGACATTCTCACCATTATTTAATAACATTTCTTAGGAAAAATATGCCATTAAATGTGGTTGTCAATTATAAAAAAACAATCTGATTTTAGAACGAGTAGTAAAATGCATTTTATGATTGCAGATATACAATATCAGTAATAACCACAATGACAATGTGTACAGCATGATTAACGTGGCAAACGGTGCCAGTCCACACCACAGGCTTATGGAGGAAGTGCTACTGTGATTATTGACATTTTACAGATAAGGAAAGTGGTACTTAGAGATAGTAAATAACTTGCTCAATATTACCAATAGATGGTAGAAGGAAAATCCACACCCAGACCAATCTGAAGCAAGAACCTTTATTTTTAGTAAATTTATTACTATTAGTTTTCAGGAAAAATGAAATTCAATCCTATTTCCATTCACTGAAATGGGAAAATGATTGACAATTTGACAGATAATTTTCTAGTTCCTCTTTGTCTTCATTCACCCATGTTTCATTCATTCCTTTATTCATCTTTTTTTAATTTGCAAATTTTATTTATATACACATACGTATATAAACTTCTGCCAATTTTTCTAATAAATTAATATTAGTCTTTCATATTTTCATAGACAATTATCCATTTCATTTCTAATTCCAATTACTTATTTAGAACTCAATTATGTTATGGAGACGTTCAAAGAACCAGTCTTCAATTTAGTTTCTTTTTCTTTTTTTGACTTTTAATGCACAAACATCTCCTATTCTTTTATTGTTCCTATATACCTTAGATTTATTATTTTTCTAGATCTGTTTTAAATTTTTGACATTTATAAATCCATTATTTTAAAATAATTTAAGTTATTTTATTACTTTGGTTACAGTTTTAATGACTTTTCACATGTATCTTTTTCATAGTAGATAACAATATTTTAGTCCAGTAATTTCTGCTTTACATTCTACTTTGACTCATGAATTATTCAGGCTAGATGATAACTCTTGGTGAATCTTGTACTTCCAGGTGTAGACAGAGGATCTGGGCTAGTAGTTATTGTAATTGGTTGATTTTGTCTCTAATATCTTTCAGCATAAGTTAGTTAAATGCTATATTCATGGATATTTCTTGTACAATTATCCAGTCAAAGTTTATGTGGTATAACTCTGATCTATTGAGGCGGTATTTCCTTCTTACCCAATTTTTGGCCTGAAGTTTAAAACTATCATTCTGCTCTAAGGTTTTTTGCTCTCAGACTCTGACAATAAACACTGTCTATGTTTTAGATACACTTGGAAAAATTCGAATGGCCCAAAATAACTAAAGCAGGTTTAGCAAAGCTCTTGATAACAGTACCGATGCCAGGGCTCATTAACGTACTTTTTATCATTTGGAAAAAGTGGCTAGAGAGAAGAACATAACTCACAGATGACTAAAATTAGAATATAAATGAAATAGTTTCTTAGGGATAAGATACACGTATGTGAGCTGAAACCAAGCTCAAGATAAGAAATTCAATTTCTATAATATAGGAAGATAGATATTGATTTGCTTTATTGAAATAATTTAAGTATTAACTGAAGACTTTTTTTATCAGAGTTTCTAAAAACTGAACACCATTATCAGACTTCAACTATGATGAATTTTCAGAACTGTTCCCTATCCACACATTTTCTGGAAAAGATCTGCAGCATATTGTATTTTTCAAAAATGGCTATGATATTATTGCCCATCTCACATATGCTTCTTGCAGTGTAACTTTGCCACTTTCCCTGCAGATAGGTGAGGTCTATGTCTCTCATCTTGAAAGGGCAGATTTGTCCCTCTAGTGGTGCTATGTGACATGTAGGACTAGGTCATAATACATATAATTTCAAACTGGTTCTCTTTGGACTCTTACTTTAGAACCCATCCACTAAGTTTTGAGGAAATCAAATAGTCACATAGAGAAGCCAAGTACATATGTTCAGGCTGACAGCCCCAGCCGAGAGCCTAGCCGATAGTCAGCATCAACTACAAGATACACTAGAAAGAGAACCTCTGCTGATCTTTGAGATGCTCCAGGTGATGCCATGGAGAGAAGAGACCAGCTGTCTCCCCTGAACTCTATTTTAGTTCAGATTGCAGAGTAGAAATTATTATTCTTGGATTAACTTGCTAAGACAATATAATGATTGAAGAAGATCTGTAATAGAGTATTAAAACCTTAATATGCCCTTATAGATATTTCCAATTTGTATGTCAAGCCTAGAAAATTTATCTTAAAAATAATGTGAAAAATACTTTGTCATATGAAATATTGATGGCCTTTTATATAAGTCAGCTTGTATGAACCAAAATCTACACTGAGGTTCTTAAAAAACAGCTTTGTATTTTAAGCAGAAATAAACATTAAAAGACCACTTGTCCACAAGGGTATTAATGAGTAAATTAGTGAGATCGCTGATTCTGCCAATGTTGTTCTAGATCAAACTTCTTTTGTTGAGAACAAGTAGAAAAACAAGACAACAGAAAAACAGGGAATTAAGGAAGTGAGTCCTTGAGGAATCAAGGTCTTTGAGAAATGAGAAATCTGACGGGGTTTATCCTGAGGCCCTATACCTAGGAATATGTGTAAACATATAAAGAAACTAAAATTATCCAGACTTCACAAGGGCTAAAGACTATATTTGAATATGCTCATTTCTTGATTGGATTTAGGTGAGCTACTCCCTTATAAACTGCCTTTTTCAAACAAAAGTTAGTCCTTTCTGGAGAAAAACAATGCCACCGAGTTCTTTAAATTACATGTATATTTCCTTAAACATTGCTTCCTGTGTTTAATGTGAAATATCCAGGTATATAAAAAAGGCAAAAATTAATGAAAAAGAAAATAAAACATAAGGGATCCAGCTATTAAAAATATCATTCACATATTTTAATGACTGTGAATAGTATACTTAAGAAATGACAAAACTAGCGGTTTAAGCAAATAATTGGCAGCTATTAGAAACAACAACAAAAATAGAACAGAAAAATATGACAGATGAAATTAGGATATTAATAAGTTTGTTTAACATCTTACTAGTTAACAAGGAAAAAGTGATTAGTGAAATGGAAAATAAATCAGAAGAAAATAACCAGACTGAAGTACAAAAAATAATGGGATAGAAAAATACAGAAAAAATCATGAGTCACATGGAATATGAGAAAGTAAAAAATATATATCATGCATATATTGTATTTTCATAAATATGGGAGGGAGAATGGGATAAATACAGTATTTAAAGAGATGGTGGATGTATTTTGAAAGTTACAAAAGGCATCATGATATAAATTCAATATGTCACTATAAACCCAAAGTATAAATATATAAAGAAAATCATATCTGGCCGCATCACTTTAAAACTCTTGAAAACCAAGAGAGAAGTGAGCGTATTAAAAGAAGTCAGAAAATAAAGTCATATTATCTTAAAACTAACAATGATAAGAATGACAACTGACTTTTCACAGAATTGATAGAAAATGAAAGGCTATGGCATGATACCTCCAAAATGCTGAAAGAAAATAACGTCAAATATAGAATTATTTGTCCAGAAAAAAATCCTTCAAAAAAAAAAAAGCAAAGAAGACACTTTCAAACAAACAGAAAACTGGAAAAAATCATTATCAACTGATCTCTTACTGAAGGAAAATTTTAAAGCAGGAAAAAAAAAAGACCTCAGATAGAAACTTGAAATTGGAAGAATGAATAAATTGTAGGTAAAAGAGAAACGATATAGGAAATTAAAAAGTTGACTGTGCAAAAGAATAGCAAAAATGTTTTGTGTTTAAAACCTATATAATTAAATACATGAAAACTTAGCACAAAAGTTAAAGCTTTCTAAGGTCTTTGTGTTACCTACAAAAGACTACGCACAATAATTATGATTACGTTTAATGAGTTAAGCATGCATGTTTTACTGTCTTGGGAAACAACCAAATATTGTAAAAGAAAAATAACAACCAACCAGCTAGTAAATAATACAACTGGAGTATATATATTAACTAATATAAAATAAGACAAAAAATGAAAGGATAACAAGAAACAAATGAGAAAGATAGAAAATAGATATAAAATGATAAACTCATATATATTTGAAAGTATATTATTTGTAATTGTACTACATATTTACAAGACACTGGCTATCAGTTTGACTAATGAAATATAACATGCTGATTAAAGATATACATCATGAAAATAAAAGATAAAAATTAAAGAATGAAAGAAAGTTTTAAGCACCAAATAGAAAAGCACTGTGGCTATTTTAATATACAAAGTAGACTTTAGGGCAAATCAACATTATTAGAGGCAATCATATTTTGTAATTATAAAAGACTCAATTAACCGAGAAGATACAAACATTTTGTCTTTGTATGCGCCTCATACACATTTTATCTTTGTATGTACATTCAAAATATTTAGAGCAAAACTTGACAGAACTATTAGGTATAGTAAACAAATCCTCAATCATAGTGGAAGTTTTTAGTATTACTGTCTTGGTACCCGACAGAGCAAGCATAAAAAAGAGAACATAAGGAAGATATAGAAAATGTATAAAACAATGAGAAACTTGACCAAATTAATGTCTGTAGAATGCTACATCCAAGAAGTGCATAATATACTTTGTTCCAAATCATGTGGCCATTAACCAAATTTGATGCATGCTTGTTCATTGAGTAAGTCTCAATAATTTTAAATGACATATATTAAAGAAATTGAAATTATAACTTAAAAGCTTCCTACAAAGAAAGCTCTAGTTTCATATTATTTCAAGTAAGAATGTAGAAAGAATGCCCAAATTTGCACAAGCTCTTTCAGAGAATAAATAAGAGAAAACTTCTCCAAATTTTTTTTATAATACCAACTTAATCTTGATACCAAACCTTGACAAGAACATTACAAGAAAGGGAAATAATATGCAACCTCTCCCATGATCATACACAAAAATCATAAACAATATATTAACAAGTGGAGTCCTTGAAGGATAATGGATCATGACTAAGTTGATTCAATTATAGAAATGTGGTGTAAATATAAAATGTAAAATTAGCAATTTAAAGTTAATCAGTATAATTAACTACTTTAACACAATGAAGGAGAAAGTCATCATAACCTCAGCAGATACAGAACAAATATTTGATAAAACTCATAATGCATTTGTGGAAAAAACTATTTAAGAATATAAAGAGAAGGAAATTTCCCTAATTTGCTAAAAGTTACACATAAAACAATATTCTTAATATTGAGATATTTCCACTGAGTTTGGAAATGAAGTAAGAATGCCCATAACTACCATTATTCAACCTTATACTTCAGTTCCTAGCTAGAGAAATAAAACAAGAAAATAAATATAATTGTAAGAATGGAAAGGCAGAATAAAGAAACCTTATTCTTAGAAAACATGACTGTATATATATATAGAAAACCCAAAAGATTTACAGAAAATATAATTAAATTAAAAAGTGAATCTGTCATGTCTTCTGAATACAAAGATCTCATCCACAATATATTATATCCATGACTGAGTAGTGACAGCTCAGTTTTGCTTTTCTCTTCTTAAATTTATAAACTATGAGAAAAATTATCTGTTTAGAAACATTTATTTGACTTGTTTGGGATTTTCATACCATTAACTCTCTTGAGCATGAGTCCCTTAATGGGCATAACTTCTGAAACATTTCCTTTCAAAAACTAATGTAAGAAAGGTGTAAGTGAGTTTGGGGTTATAGCCCTTAGCTGTGCATTCAGGACATGACATTTATTTGACAATTTATTCCAAAATAACTTTGTCTTCCCAAGAGATAGTATAGAAGTTAAAGAAAAATGCACAAGTGAGTAGACTGACTATGCCCAGCATTTTGGTCAAGGCTCTCTGTAAGAGATCTCAGTGGAATTAGGGAGGGTCTCACCTTGTCAATATTGTATCCAGAAGGTATATATAACCTATAGATGTTACTTATATGGGAGGATGATGCTTCTGAGCCCTTATCATAGTGCACGTGCTTTAATTTGTTTTCCTGGAAATAGGAATGGGTGTGTACTATGCATTTTTTTTTCAGTCAGCAACTATTTTTTGGTGTGTTTACTATAGGCCCATGAGACACAATGATCATCTAAACCAACTCGGCACCTGCCTTTAAGGAGCTGTCTATCTAGTAGGTAAATTAATTATTATCCCTATTATTATTAAGCAGTGTACATGCTATGATTTAAAAACACAAAGTGCTGTGACATTTAGCAACAGAAGGCTCAAATTTAGCCTCAGATTATACACTGTGCCAGTGTGAAAGGATGTATGTACCCTAGAAAAGCCATGTTTTGATCCTAATCCCATATTGTAAAGGCAGCCATTTCTTCTAATCCCTATTCAGCACTGTATGATTGAAACTTTAATTAGATTATCTCCCTGGAGATGTAACTCAATCAAGAGTGGCTGTTAAACTGGATTAGTTGGAGATGTGTCTCCACCCATTCCAGGTGGGTCTTGATTAGTTTATAGGAATCCCATAAAAGAGGAAACATTTTGGAGAAAGCGGGAGATTCAGAGAGAGCAGAGAAGGATGACAGAATATGAAGCAAAGAGTTCACGGGCCAGCAAATTTTGGAGAAGATGAAGGAAAACGCCTCCCAGGGAGCTGGAGAGGAAGCTAGCAGATGATGCCGTTTGCCATGTGCCCTTCCAGCCAAGAGAGAAACCTTGAACAGGTTCGCCATGTGCCTTTCCAGATGAGAGAGAAACTCTGAACTTCATTAGCCTTCTTGAATCAAGGTATCTTTACCTGGATGCCTTAGATTGGACATTTCTATAGATTTGCTTTAATTGGGATATTTTCTTGACCTCAGAATTGTTAACTTATAACTTTTTAACTTGTAACTTCCTCTTTTTAAATGTCATTGAGTTTCTGCTATATCACATTCTGGCAGCTAGCAAACTAGAACACACACTGGTGATATTTGATGTGAAATCTCAATGATATGCGTGAGTTTACCATGAAGTTGAAGATTATTCCAGATAATAGAAACAGCTGAAGAGTTAATATAACATGAGTGAGTGTTGGGTGCTGGTAAAGAGGTATTAGGCCATTCTGGATATTCTAGACCATGTTAATGGAATTGTCCATTTCCCATAGACTATCAGAAAGCCATTAAAAGTTTTAAAGGAAGAAGAAAGACACTATTAATTTTGCATTTGAACTCTAGAATTTTATATTTCAAATTTATGTTTATTTTAATATGTAAATAATATTTAAAATTAACTGGCCAGTTGTGTCAGGTCATATTCTTCTCTAAAATCTTTGAATAAGAACAGTTCTCTAGGGAGATTCATCATATTTATCACCTGGCTTCTCTCACCCTTTGATTAACAACTGGTATCACTTATAGTTGATGCTTAAGAAATACAGATCTACACTTTCAGTCCAGGCCAAATTTCGTCTTTTTTCCCCATGTCTGGACTACAGCCTGAATGAAATGGGAAGCTACATGTAGAGTCTTCAAACAGTAAAACAAAACCCTGTTTAGAAAATTAAAACATAAAAATAAAAATTAATGAGAAAATTATTTTCGCCTACTGTAGTGTTTCCAATCATCTCTTCTGTAAGATGACTCCCTTTTGGTTAAGACTTAGCCTGTTGAGTTCTTTTTACAATGTTAGAATGTTGATATGCTACATGGAAAGATTATTGTCATAGGTCAGGTTAGTGATTCTTTACAGAAGAAGATGTGGTATTGATGGTTTTTCATCGATGCGAAAGTAGGGGATTCTCTATTGTAAAGGCGTTTGTCCTACATTAGACTTTTCCAGCAGAATTATAATGTATACCAGATCTTATCAAGATCCTCTAGGAGTAAGAAAGATCAGAAAGAGAGGAGCTGAGAGAAAAATAAAGGTGCACCCATATATGTGAGGAGTAAGCTGGGTGAAAGGATTTGAGCAGAGTTATAAGATTGCCTTGACAGTCCCCAATGGTTAAGAATAACTGAACTGGATGTCAGTTTGGTCCTATCCATTTTAAAGAGACTTTGAATGCCTTGGGATATGAGTGTATCTTAGAGAATCTGGGGATTTGTCTTCATGTGTGGAGAATGCAGCACCAGAAAGGGATGTAGGTGGCTCTGATCAAATGTTTCCCCCTGCCCATTTCTAAGCATGGCCCTGCTTTAATGCCCTTGTTAACATTCAGCCAACTTGTACTTTGTTAGAATTAAGTAAAAATAGCTGAGAAGAAAACCACTGCTAAAGACAAATAAGAATCACTCAACAAATATCCAGCACATAATACAGAGCCAAGAAAAAATACTCAGGGGTTTATCCCCCTTGGTACTGTTTCTCTCTGATAAAGCAGGTAATTGAGAGCTAACCATGTTGGTTTTGGATTCAGCTCTAGTCAGCCACACTAATTAATTCATTTGATTTGATATTTCATACTTGGACTAGGGTCTTATCAACACATCATGCAGATTTAAGTAAAATTGGACACAAATGAATAGTTGGATCAAATAGAACTGTTGATTTTTAAAGCAGGTCTGTAATATTTTACCAATCTTTTGGACTGATGATTTTTTCCTTACATGATCTTTTCAGGCTGCCCTTTGGCTTCACCCTTTCTGGGTTATTTGAAGAGTTCTGTTCATTCCTTTTCATTTGTGGGAATTGGATCAATTTTATTATATTTCTGCCAGATTTCTCTACAGCACTAAATTCCCCCCTTTAGCCTAATTATCTTTTATTTTCATGACTTGAGATTGTTTGAGATTTTGAGGAAGGAAGACATCTGTTTGCAGAAAGTAAGAAGAGTTTTTAATGTTCAGGAAAAAAGTAAATAAAAATTTTCTTTCCCCTGGGTTACTGCAAGTATGCACTTGACATCAGATTTAAAGAGAAATTGTTGAGCATTTAAAGTTTGATTATTTTAAATAAATCTCCTTAACAATTTTAAATGTTAATAAAGTTAGGAAATATCTATGAAATATTATAAGGTGGGATTGTGGGAGGGGTTTAGGGAAAAGAAGCTGAATTCAGGGTGGAGGAGTTAAATTGTATTTGTAGGTCAAGCATGTGTTCTTGCTAAGAGGGACAGGAGTAATTGTTAGGCCAGTTAAGAGTGAAGGAGGCTTTGAGACACTGGCTGGCTTTGACATAAAATTATACTGCCTCTCTTTAACCTATCTGTCACATATATCAGTCTTTTTCTTTTCTTTTCCTCCTGGGCATCCTGAGTTTAAGTTGGCCCAATAATTCTTCGGCTCTTATCAGTCTGATAACCCCAATTTCAAGGTGAATGATAGGTCTTTATTAGAGACAAATGGACATTCAGATTGGCACTCAATGGGGGCACCTTGCTCCGGTTTTTAAGTTCATTCTTTCCTTGATTATCCCTTTCTCTAAGCAAAGGAAGCAGGGTTGGAAGGAGGCAACAAAATGGGACATTTTTCTTTTTTCTGTTCTCCACCTCATTTGGCAGTCAGTGCCTTGCACTTTTGGCTTTCAGTTCTGCCTTCATTTATTTCTATTATCCATTTCCTCTATGCCATTTTTCTTCCACTGGTTGATCCTTTTTTTGTTCCCTCACCCTCATTTTTCACTCAATCTAGGTCTAGTTATACTCAGGATTATACAAGGTAGAGGAAACTGGAAAAAGGAAAAAAAAAAGATTGATCTATCAAAAGTTCACAAGTTTTCTTGATGGATTTCATTGCCCTATGGAAACCTGGTGAGAGGCATAGTTGCACGAATTCTTCCAACTAAGGTAGCTGTAACCTTCAGGAGAGGATCTCAGTCACTGCCAACACACGGCCTTTGAGGAGGGGTCTGGGGTTAAATACATTGGCCGCTTTCTTCTCACACCCTCCAGTCCCTTTCAGGGCCTTCCATTGGCAGAATTGAACCAAATGCCAGTGAACTAGGGAATCTGGTTTATATTGCCCATTGGGTCAGGTTTCTGGGTTACTGAGCATGGTGAAGAAGGGTAGAGAGTTGCTTCAGTGGAGCAACCAGAGAATATATGTCATGAAGGTTGAGAAGAGAAAAGACCAACATAGGTCTTTAGCATTTTAACAGCGACCAGAGAGCCTCATGCAAGCTAATCCATAATTAGTTCCTTTCTTTAGGCTTCCAAAGAAAGATTTTGATCTTTTTAAACTTATTAACTATGCCTATGAGTAACTTTTTGAGTCAAGCATGCATTTGTGCCAAGGTAACATTATTCCTCTTCACCCTCACTGCTGTAAACATTTTCCAGTCTCTTCTCCATTTGTCTCTTTTGTACATTCTTCAGGCTCAATGCATGTCCAGCTCTTTCTCTGAAGAGTTTCATTTTGGCCTGTTTCCTATAGCACTTATCTTCTTTACTATTCATTTGACACATTACTGTATATTTCTGATTCTTCTGTTTTTTGTTTTGATGTATATAATCTCCTTTTCTCTACCCATAGACTATATCTTTCTATCCCCTGTGGCATTAAACTTGACAATTCCTCATAAGTGCACACGGTGGTTCGGTTCATGTGTCAACTTGGCTAGGTGATGGTGCTCAGTTGTCTGGTCAAGCAAGCACTGGCCTAACCTTACTGCAAGGACATTTCATGGACTTAAATCTTCAGTCAATTGATTGCATCTATGACTGATTACATCTCTGATCAACTAAGGGGTTGTCTTCTGCAATGAAAGATGTTTAATACAATTAGTTGAAGGCTTTTTTAAAGGAGAAGTGATGACTTCAGTAGTCAGAAGAGAGAACTTTCGTCTCTACTTCAGCTAGCTAGCCTCTCCTGGAGAATTCATCGAAAGCCTTCGTGGAGTTGCCAGCTTGCAGCCTGTCCAACAGAATTTGGACTCATGGCATCCCAACAATTGCATGAGACACATTTATAAAATCTCATACATTTACAGATATCTCCTGTTGAATCTGTTTCCCTAGAGAACCCTGACTAATACAAAGCAGATTAGTATTTTTGATGATATTCTGTTGGCATGGAAAATATAAAGCAGATAAAGTCAACAACCACTAACTCAAAAATAAGACTTAGAAAACTTTCTAGATATTAAAATGATGCTAGTCTATTCCCTTGCTATCTGGTTCTTTAGCATCAGAGCTTTTGAGTCCTACTGGATGCTGCCAAGCAGAATCTTGTTTTTGATACTTACTGTATGAAATCAGTGACAATTCCTTCTTAGTTAACTCAGTTAAAATTGTAGTAGTGATATCAAACTCATTGTTTTTTAATTTCAGGAATTGAATGGAATACAGTAAGTAATACATCCACATCATTGCTTGCCACGTTGCACACTCTCAAAAAAAAAATGTGTGTGTAATCTAAATGAAAACAATGGCCCTACTTTGATATGTCTAAGAGATACAGTCAAAATAAAATAAAATTATATTCTAGAGAATGTTAAGAAAACGTAGATATTTTGCTACAGATTTTCTTGTAGTGACTGATCTAAAGTTGCAGTGTGTCATGCTGAATGCGGGGCATATTTTTACACTTAAGATGGTTCTGAGAACCTCTCTCTATTCCTCTTCTGTACATATTCCTTGGTTATTTCACCAACATGCAAGTCTCCCTGGTTACTGCTTCTCTCACATCACCTGATCTTTCTTGGGTCATACTTCTCTTCTCCCTGTCTGGAAATCCATATGAATTTCACTCCTGTGAAACAGGTCAAAGGTATAATTCAGTCAAGGAGGATCTTGATGAAACCATTATTTCTAGTATCAAAGATGACACCCAGTTCCACAGAGCTCCCTTGCTATCTATGTCTCTTAGAAATTTTGGCACTGAGTTTCTCAAAGTGCAGTCAGCACAAGAGTAGTATCACAAAATGTGCTGTGTTAAAGAAAAAAGTCTTCTAAAGTCAAATTTGTTTAAGCATTTCCTGTCTTAAAGACTCACTGTGTACATTAGCATAATAGACACTCTGAAAAGTGTTACCCTAAAAACGATAAACTTTGGACCATAGACTAAGTTTTTTCTCTAGTTATGTATCATAGAACATAATTTTAAGGAACTCTGTCTTAGATCAGATTGGGCAAACTATAAAGAAAATATTATTTTCTTAGCAATTGGCTTAGCCATTTATTTTCGTTGTTGCCGAAAATGGCTTTTTAGTAGAAATTTCTGAATAATGTTCAATAAATGTCAAATGAAAACATTTTATATTAACTGTCAGTGGGAAATAAACTCACAGGTTACTACCTCTGAACTGTTAAGCTTGGCTTGTTAACTTGAATGGGGTACTATTAAAATAAGGGACACAGTTGGATTTCTTCATAATCATTTCACCAGTTCTTGTTTAAATATGCTTTTAAAATGCAGGCCATCACCATCTTAGTGGTGGACATAATACATTTGGTTGACTTTTATCTATAGTAATAATGACAGCTGAAATGTCATTACCATTATACAACAAATTGTATGTTCTAGTGATAGGCCCTTAAGCTGCCTTCTGCTAAGTAGAACAGCAAATTACTGGATTTGATCATCTTCCCTCAGCAACTTGTTTTTTTTAATTGTCAAAGCAATTCCTGGAGCCTTCTGCTCATGCTGCTTTTGCTATGTGGTAATCAAATACAAAGGATAGCCATTATTTCTCTTTAAGTCTTAGAATGCATTCATTTTGTTGGGAGAAGAGATGTTTGCCTGTATAATAGAGCTCCAAAATTAGAACTAAAACAGTCTCAGGAATTTTCATGCAGAATTTAGGGACTTCTTTGACTTGGGATTCTGAGTTTTGCCTTTCTTAATGCTGAGGTTGATAGTATTTTGTTGACATAAATAGGACTGAGTTGCAAAGTGAGGAAGAGCCTGTGAGAGTGAAAAAACTGAAATTAATTTAGCCACAAGGGAGAGAACCACATCTGTGGTTATTGTAAAGGAGGACAATGTGAATTTCTATTGTCAGTATAATCTCTTGGGTAATATCCTCCAAAGTTTAGATCTACCACAGTCCACATTTTTCAAGTGGTTTTGAAAAGACAGGGATGTGTATTTGATATATTATTGCAGCAGTGACTACCATTATAAATAGTTATTTTTCTATTTATAGGTTCCCTATCATTTTAACAACCTTAAATGATAGGAAATCAAATCTTTTAGTTTTCAGTGTACTTTAGGTTCCATGTTGTTTGCTTTTCTCAAATTGGCCTTAATATGATGCTTCTTTGCCAAAGTTTTCTGTAGGTCATTCCCCAAGGCATCATTCTAGCCCCATCACTATGAAAGCCATTAAATATGATGAGATCTTTGAAATTATAAGTAGAATCTTGTGTAATGATGATTAAGGCTCTAATTGATGGTACCCTTGATATTTTGTCCAATATTCCCTGAAAATACACTTTTCAGCCCTGAAAGTAGATGGTGGTCACAAGAAATACAATCACTTCTACTGAGGGGGCCAAACTGAGGTTTTCTCGGTGGCATGTTATTTTATACAATAAATCTAATGTGCATGTGAATAATAACCCATTAATTCAATCAATCTTCTGGTCAAAGGAAAGCCTGATGTTCCTCTCGAATAGTCAGAGGCTTCTTTCCCCATCCCTAACTCACCAATAAAGAAGGGCTAGTCAGCACCTAGTTTTCCTTTGACAAATCCAGGTTTAGTAAAACAAACTTTTAGAATATTAGTCAGTTTAATCTTCCTTGGAGACTCTTCTTATCCCATCTGGTTTCAGTTTCTTCATTTATCTGTTGAACATATGCTAACTTCATAGTTCAGTCGAATTTATGAGATGTTATATGAAAAGGGGCTCTACCGAGTGCCCTGTAGAGGCACACCGAAGCATATGGTCATTATTCAAGGTCGTGGTAAAACTGAAGACACTCTGCTCTGGCATTCGTGTTCTGCATATGTTGTTATCATCTCCTGAAAGCTTGCACCACCCCCTCAAACCTATTTTTAGGTTTTAATCACCTGGTACAGTTTTCTTCTTTACTATGAGTTCCAGACAAATAGGATTGCTTTATTTTCTTCTAATATGACTGATTTTCTCTCTGTTTGGTCTTTGCTAACATAGGTCCCATTTCCTTAGAATGTCTTTTGTGTCGATGTGAAGCTGTTATGTATCCCAGAAAAGCCATGTCCTTTGGTCGTCGTTCAGTATTGCTGGGTGGTACCTTTTTGATTGTTTCCATGAAGTCACCCAATTGTGGTGTTAACTTATGATTAAATGGTTTCCATGGAGATTGTCTCCACCCATTCAAGGTGGGTCTTTTACTGGAGCCCTTTAAGAGGAAACCATTTTGGAAAGAACCAACAGAACCAGCAGAGCCCACACAACCTGAGAACTTTGAAGATGCAGAAGGAATACACACCCAGGAAAGCCTTATAAAATGAGAAGAGAAAGCTAGCAGATGTCACTATGGGCCTTTCCAGCTGACAGAGGTGTTTTGGTTCCATTGGCCTTTCTTGAGTTAAGGTATTCTTCCCTGGATGCCTTAGTTTGGACATTTTCATAGCCTTAGAACTATAAGCTTGCAACTAATATATTCCCCCTTTAGAAAGCCATTCCACTGCTGGCATATTACTATTCTGGCAACTTGCAAACTAAAATACCTTTTAATCCTATTTACTTAAATAAATACTTTTAAGGATCCAATTAAATTTTAACCTGATCTTTGGAAATTCTTTAATAGCTGGAAAGCTTGGAAACATAGGCAACCATCAATAAATATGTGTTAGACAAATGAATGAATGAGTGAATGAAGAGCTAGAAGGTATTCTCAACTGTTCCAAATTCTATGAAGCTTGCTCATATCCTTCTATTACCAGATATAAAATATTACTTTGTTTTCCTAAAGGAGTATTTAAGAGCCCTGTGGATAGAAAATGTGTCATCATAATATCTATAGTTATGCAGGGAAAATAAATTAGTTGTTTGTAAGAAATGACCAGTTTACTCAAGCCAAATAGCTGCTTTGCTAGCATATACAGACATAGATCATGGATTTCGTTTTTAACTAATGTTTTTATATGGCTTTGGGAAAATCACTTAACCTTTCTGAACTTCAGTTCCCTTGTATACTAAATGAGGTCATTAAATAAGGTAGTCTCTAAGAAAACTTTCAGCTTTAGAATTGTGTTTCTAAAAGCAGAAGGAATGCATGTAAGGAAGACCACATGTGAGAAGCAATGCACCGAAAATATCAATATAATAGAATTTTTACTAAAGTTGTGTTTATATGTGTGAAATACTGACCACTGAGCAAATTAATGAGGAAACTGAGGCTCAGGGAGTTTAATGATTTGACTAAAGCAGAGGATTTGTTAGAGAAAATAATTCTACTGGAAAATATAAAACTAGTAAAGTGAAATAAGTTATATCAATTAGGATCCCTTATATGTAAATCACAGAAAAAATTATATGGTTTAAATAACCAAATATTGACTCATGTAACTGAAAATTTAGAAATTGGTTTGGGTTTACAGCAAGTCTTAATCTTAAAGCTCTAAAAACCTCAAGAATGATGAGGTTTCTTTTCATTTCTTTTCTTGGCTATGGATTTTCCTGGCAGCTAAAGACACTCAATTTGATGTTAACAAAATGCATTTTTAATTTCAAATTTCATGTTTTACATCAAAATAGCCAGGGAGGAATGGTAGCATATTGAAGTGAGTGGGAGATTTTTCTATCCCAGAATTACTTGTTGCATCTTATTGGCTTAATCAGTCATGTGTTGCTCTGTGGATCAGTCATTCCAGCCAGGAGGATGATGTAATTGACAAGTCTAGTCAAGGCCCATCCATGGGGATGGGAGTGTGGAGTCAAGCCATCCTGACTAAAACAGGGGAGAGATGATTGTCAGAGGAAACTTAGGAAATCATTCCAAAGACAGCAGGGATCTTATCTGTTGGGCATAGCCATGTTTGAGGATCTGGGCTAATTGTCTCATATAATCCTCATAGTAATCCTTTGAGGTAGATACTATTAGTTCCCCTATTTTGTAGATAAAGAAACAGAGGCTTAAAGATGTTGAATAACTTTTCTGAGACTACATGAAGAATAATATTAGTGTAATCATGCAATTGTCCAACACAACCTATGCTGTTTAATTATTAAGTAAACTCCTTAGGTTAAGCAAAGATGAATTTACTGTAAGGAGACCAGGTAGCTCATATATTCAAAGAAAGAGGTAGACAATCAGGCATCTGAAAGGACAGTAACCAGACCAGCTTTGAGGATCTTAGCAGCAGGGGTTCATAAAAAGAATTCTTCTGTAATGGCTGTCAGAATAATTATGGGCAGCTTGACCACTCTAAGATTCCATAAGAGCAATGAGGAGGGTGAATGGGTATCAGGAAATACATCCTGAGGGATGTGCTTTGAACCAAGTCTTGAACAAGATGCCCCAATGGAGAAGGGGTAAGAACAAACAGGAGTAAGAAAGAACATGAGCCTGTAACCCTGGAGGCCTGGGAGATCAAACTATGGTCAGGATCCTTAAAATAATTTCATGTGGTTAGATATTAGGGTGCATGTGGGGAACTGATGGGCTTTTACCTGGCTAAGTGAGTAGGCGCCCAATTTTAACGAGCTTTTTATGTAATAGTAAGGTGTTTGGACGTCATCCAGCAAATGAAGTGATCCATTGAAAGAGTTTAAGGTAGGACATGACATGTTTCAATTTGCATGATTGACATTGTAGAGATAATTAACTGGAGACAGGGCAGAAACAGAAAATAGGTGGAAAATAAACAATTGGCAACAATGGATAAGCAACTGAATGTGAGGAAGAGAGAGAATCCTCGATAATGCCCATATTTTGGCTAGAGAGAGTGTACAGTAATATTACTCCCCCCCAAAAGGGAGTAGGGGAGGGAAAGGAAGATCATGTTTGGGAAACATGCTTCAGATATCTCCAAATAAAGATATCTAGTAAAGAGGTGGAGCTATGAATCAAAAGTATGAATTAGAGATAAGTTTATAGAATCAATAGCCTATACCAATATAGGTATAATCCAGGAGAATATTTAAAGTGACAAGAGCATAAGACTAAGGATGGAACATTAAAGAACATTAACATTTAAGGGTTTATGTGAGGAAGAGAACATAGCAAGATAAATAGGAGAAAAATCAGAATAGAATAGTTCATAGGAATCAAGAAGAAAGAGGTTAAAAAGAAAAGTGCTGTCAAGTACCACCAAGAGCTTTACAAAAGAGAGGACAGTTAATCATTAAATTGGACCATGAGTGATAGTAGGGGACCAGTTCTGTAGCCTGGTGTTAAGAAAAGTCAGGCACAGCAGGCTGAAGACTAGAGATGAGAAGTATTTCGTCTTTTATAAAGTTTGCCCATGAAAGAGAATAGAGAGAGAGTGGTAGGGAAAAAAGAAGTAAAAGATATTTTTATATGGTAAGGATTTAAAAATATTTATATATTTTCTTTCAAAAAATTAATGGAAATGCTCCTGCTAGAAAGGAAAAGGGATAATTGAAGAAATGAAGTCCAAGAAATGGTGACAAGGGCTGGGAACCAATGGCAGGATTAGACTTGGGTAGAGGGAGGAATGTATTTATTTCCATCCACAGGCCAGTGACATTTGGCTCTGTCCTGATTCCAGATTGAATTCCCAAGGAAGAAATTTCTGAGCATTTAAAGAGAACTGTGAAAACCCATAATAAAGGCTTTATGGGTTATAATACCCATCACTGGAAGATATTAATCTCATATTAGCCAGAGTGGAACATTTTATACCTTTCATTTAGAAGGCCTTGTTTCTGAAGTGGGGTATTGGCGTAATGGGAATTTTCACTCTTAATGTGTCTAATATTTCAAAGAACAGGCTGGCCTGATCCTCTCCAGATGCTATTTTCTTGCTTCTTTAATTAAATCCAGATATATGCTGTAGCTTGAAAAAAAAAAAAAACAGGTATGCCAATTATTAAGGTGGACACTGTGTACCTATATATATGAAATTCATTAAAATAACATTTTTTCAAATATTTATTTTGTCTGTGGACTGCAGTTGTGATTTAGAAATTCTGCAGCTATATAAGAAAACACTGCAGCTGTATAAGAAAAAAAGAATAAGAAACTTCATAATTTCATTGAATTATAAATGTATACTTTAAGAAAACAGTTCATCTGCAACATGCTTTGATTCCCTGGGGCTTGTTTAAGACAGCTCCCCATTCCTCCATTGTTTCCCCTTCGGCGAGCAGATATTTAGCAATAAATGTGGCTGTCTTGTTTTGTTATTGGAATTTAAAGAGGTGTAATAGAGAATTAAATGAACCTATGAGAGTTCTTGTCTCATATTTAAGTCTGATTAATTTAATCTCCATATGGCTGCCTTCTAGTAAAAATGATTTTTAATTATTCTGCTCCTTACTAAAATGACCTCTGGTTATTCATGTGCTCTTCTTTTTCTTATTGTAGTCACTGTCTGTATTTCGAGAGATTCACAGTGTGGCTTTTTTTAGGGTACACCTCTCTGCTACCTTAGTCAATATGTTAGAGCTGTCTCTGAGGACTCTTTTCTTCAAACTTGAGCCTAAGCTTTCTCTGAGGCCACACCAACTCTCACGTCAGTCTTCCTGGTCTTTGTGATATCACGGTAAGTTAGATTTACAAAGCCCTTGATTAGTTTATAAACATTCACAATATATTCTTTTTATTTTATTCCTCAAGCAACACTTTGATATTGAATGGCTACTTGGGATCCCGATTTTGTGGAGTTTACTGGAAATGGCACTGGACTGAAAAGAAAGTTATCTGAGTTATATTTAGGATGTGACACTAACTTTGGGTCTTTAATTTTTTTTTTTTTTGTTAGAGAATTTGTAGGTTTAACAAAAAAAAAATCATGCATACAATACTGTTTCCTTACCCCCCCCCCCGCGATTATTAATGCCATGCATTAGTGTGGTCCATTTGTTACGTTGATGAAAGAACATTTTTATAATTATGCTACTAACTATAGCCTATGGTTTAACTGTTTGTGTTGTACAGACCTATGGTTTTAACTTAAATTTTTTTCTAGTAACATCTATACAACTTAAAATTTCCTCTTTTAATCACGTTTAAATATATAATTCAGTGTTTTAACTATATTCACAACCTTGTGCTACCATCACCACTATCCATTACCAAAACTTTTTCTTCACCTCAAATACAAACTGAGGTGTATTTAATTATTAACTCTGCATCCCCTACCCCCACCACACCCACCAGTAACCTATATTTTAGATTCTGATTCTATGGTTTGCTTAGTCTAATGATTTCATGTGAAATCATATTATATTTGTCCTTTTACATTTGGCTTAATTTACTGAACACAATGACTTCAAGGTTCATCCAAGTTGTTGCATGGATCAAAAGTTCCTTCCTTCTATGGCTGAATAATATTCTGATATTTTGTTTATCCATTCATGAGTTGGTAGACACTTGGATTGCTTTTATGTCTTTTGACAATTGTGAATAATGCTGCTAAGAACATCAGTGTGCAAATATCTGTTTGAGTCCCTGCTTCCAATTATTTTGGGTATATAGCTAGAAGTGAAATTGCCAGTTCATATGTTAATTCTAAATTTAACTTTCTGAGGAACCCCTAAACTGTCTTCCATAGCAGCTACACAACTTCACATTCCCACCGACAATGAATGAGTGTTCCTTTTTCTCCATATCTTCTTCAACACTTGTAATTTCTCCATATCCTCTCCAACACTTGTAATTTTCCATTTTTAAATAGTAGCCATTCTAGTTGGTGTGAAATGGTATCTCACTGTGGTTTTGATTTGCATTTCTCTAATGGCTAATGATGTGAGAATTTTTCATTGGCTTTTTGAGCGTATGTATATCTTTGGAGAAATGTCTATTAAAGTCTTTTTTCCCATGTTTTTAATTGGGTTGTTTGTCTTTTTACTATTGAGTTGAAGGACATTTAAAAAATATGTTCTGTATAATTAAACCCTTATTGGATATGTGGTTTCCAAATATTTTTTCCTGATTCTGTAGGTTGTCATTTTACTTTCATTATGAAGTCCTTTGATGCACAAAGGTTTTTAATTTTGATGAGGTCCCATTTATCTGTTTTGCTTTTGTTGCTTGTGCTTTGGGTATAAATTTTAAAAAGTCATTATCTAACATATGGTCCTGAAGATGATTCCCTGTGTTCATCTAGGAGTTTTATAGTTCTGGTTCTTGTATTTAGGTTCTTCAGCCCATTTTGAGTTGATTTTTGTATATGATGTCAGGTAGGGGTCCATCTTCATTCCTATGTGTGTGGACATCCAGTTTTCCCAGCACCATTTGTTGAAAAGACTATTCTTTCACAAAAGAATGGACTTGGTACCCTCATTACAAATTAATTGGCCATAAATGTGAGGGTTGATTTCTGAACTGTCAATTTGATTCTATCAGTCTATCTATCTGTCATTGTACCAATACTATGCTGTTTTGATTACTGTGGCATTGTAATAATTTTTAAGACTGAAAGTACATGTTTTCCAACTTCAATCTTCTTTTCAACATGTCTTTGGCTATTCAGGGCCCCAAATACTTCCATATCAATTTGATGATTGGTTTTCCTATTTCTTCAAAGAAGGCTGTTAGAATTTTTATTGGGATTGCATTGAATCTGTAGGTCACTCTGGATAGAACTGACATCTTAACAATATTCAGCCTTCTCATCCAGGGACACAGACTATCCTTCTATTTATTTAAGTTTTCTTTGATTTCTTTTAGTGATATTTTGTAGTGTTCTGTGTACAAGACTTTGACATCCTTGGTTTGATTTATTCGTATATATTTGATTCTTTTAGTTGCTGTTGTAATGGAACTTTTTCTTGATTTCTTCCTAAGATTGCTCATTACCGGTGTATGGAAACACTACTCATTTTTGCATGTTGAACTTGTACTCCACCACAATGCAGAAATCATTTCTTGACTCTAGCAGCTTTTTATGGATTTTTCAGGATTTTCTCTATATAGTATCCATGTCATTGCACATCGGGAAAGTTTTATTTTCTCTTTTCCAATATGGATACCTTTTATTTCTGTTTTCTTGCCTAATTTCTCTGGCTAAAGTTTCCAGTACAATATTGAACAGCAGTGGTAATATTGGGCATCCTTGTCCCTTCCTTGATATTAGAGGGAACACTTTCAGTTTTTCATCATTAAGTACAATGTTAGCTATGGGTTTTTCATATATGCCCTTTATCATATTGAGGAAGTTTTCTTCTATTCCTAATTTTCTAAGTGTCAAGAAGGGGTGCTGGATTTTGCCAAATGGCTTTTCTGCATCAATTGAAATGTCTTTTTTTTTTTTCTTCTTCTGTTCCTTCTCTTAATGTGGTATGTTAAATTAATTGGTTATCTTATACTGAACCACACTGTATACCTGTGATAAATCCCACTTGATCAGGGTGCATAAAACTTTAAATGTGCTGTTGGATAGTTTTGCTAGTATTTTGTTGAAGATTTTTGCATCTATATTCATGAAGGTAGCATCTTTATCTGACTTTGATATGAGGATGATGCTGGCCTCATAGAATGAATTCTGGAGTATCTCCTCCTCTTCAATATTTTCAAAGAATTTGAGCAGGGTTGGTGTTAATTCTTCTTGGAATATTTGGTAAAATTCACCAATAAAGCTGTCTGGTCATAAGCTTTTCTTTTATTTTGATTCAATCTCTTTATTGGTTATTTGTCTGTTGACATCTATTTCTTCTTGAGTCAGTGTGAGTAGTTGTGTGTTTCTAGGAATTTGTCCATTTCATATAGATTATCTAATTTGTTGGCATATAGTTGTCCATATCATTCTCATAGTCTTTTTCACCTCTGTGGGTCTGGTGGTAATGTCCACCTTTTCATTTTTGGTTTTACTGATTTATGTCTTCCTTCTTTTATTCACATCAGTCTAGTTAAAGGCTTGTTAATTTTATTGATTTTCAAAGAACAAACTTTTGGCTTTGTTTATTCTCTCTATTGTCTTTCTAATCTATTTATTTGCTCTCTTCTCTAATCTTTGTTATTTCCTTCCTTCTGTTTGCTTTAGATTTAATTTGTTTTTTTTTCTCCCTTAGTCTCCAGTTTTGAGGCTAAGTCTCTGATTTGAGATCTTTCTTCTGTTCAATATAAGCATTTAGAGCTATAGTTTTCTTCCTCAGTGCTATCTTTGCTGCATCCCTTAAGTTTTGGTGTATTGTGTTTTCCTTTTCATTCACCTCAAGATATTTCCTAATTTCCCTTATGATTTCTTCTTTGACCCGTTGGCTGTTTGAAAGTACAATGTTTAATTAGAACATATTTGTGAATTTTCCATTTTTTCTTCTGTTACTGATTTCTAGCAACATTCCATTGTGGTTGGAGAATGATTTCAATTGATTTTTATGATTTCAGTATTTTTTTAGTTTATTAGGACTTGTGGTTTATCCTGGAAAATGATCCATGTGTACGAGAGAAGAATGTGTATTCTGATGCTGCTGTATGAATTGTTCTATATATATCTGTTAGGTCTAGTTACTGCAGAGTAACATTGAAGTCATCTATTTCCTTATTGATCTTCCATCCAGAGTGTCTATCCATTTTTAAAAGGGATTGAAGTCTCCTATTATTAATGTAGAACCATCTCTTTCTCCCAGTAAATCAACCAATATATGGTTCATATATTTTGGGGCTTTGCCATTAGGTGCATATGTATTTGTAATTGTTATGTCTTCTTGTGAATTGACCCTTTTATCAGATATAATGATCTTCTTTGTCCCTCATAAAAGTTTTTGACTTAAATTCTACTTTATTTGTAATTAATATAGCTACCCCAGCTCTCTTTGGGTATAGTTTGTTTTTTCTATCCTTGGTATAGTTTTTTTCCCCATCCTTTCAGTTTCAATTCATTCATGTCTTTGAATTTAAGATAATTTTCTTAAACAGCATATGGTGAGTCATGCTTTTTAAATTCATTCTGCCAAACTCTGTCTTTTGCTTGAAGAATTTAATCTAAATATAAATTTATTTACATTTAAAGTCACTAATGTTAATGCAGGACTTTCTTCTATCATGGTATTATTTTATCTTTATAAATTTTATACCATCTTTGACCTTCAGTGCATCCATTAATGTCTACTTTTATGTTTATTTGTTTTTTTATATTGTAGCATATTTAGTCCCTTGCCATTTCTTTCATAATATATTTTTCATATATTTTCTTGGTGGTTTCCATGGGATTAAAATTTAACGTACTAAATTTATAACAAGTACATTTTATTTGATTCCAATAACAAACATATACTGTACCTGTACTCCTTCAACCCCACCCTTTTTTGTATATGCTACCTGTTATGTCTTTGTACATGTCCCAAGTCATAGATGTATCATTACTGTTTTTTTTTGCATGGGTAAGCATCAAGAATCAAACCCGGGCCTCTGGTATGGCAGGTGAGAATTCTGCCGGCTAAGCTACCATGGCCCACTCAATGTATCATTACTTTTTATCCATTTTCATTTTAGTGCCTGTAAGAAGTAAGAAGTGGAGTCACATAAGCAAGATACAATACAATAGAATAGTACCGGCATTGACAATTACCTGTATGGTTACTATTACCATAGTTCTTTATTCCTTTATACTGATTTGATACACTGTGTAGTGTCATTTCCTTTCATACTAAAGAAGTCCCTTTAGCATTGCTTGTAGGGCCAGTATAGTGGTAATGGACTACCTTGGCTTTGCTTGTCTGGGAATGTCTTTATAGCTTCCTCATTTTTTTGAAAGAATGTCTTGCCAGTTATAAAATTCTTGGTTGGTAACTGTTTTCTCTCAGACCTCTAAGTATCTCATCCCACTGCTTTCTTGATTTCATGGTTTCTGTTGAGAAATAAGCTCTTAAACTACTTGGGAATTTCTTGTACATAACATGTTGCTTTTTTCTTGCAGCCTTCAGAGCTCTTTTCCTTGCCCTTTGCATTAAACAGTTTGACTACTGTGTGTCTGGGCATATATCTATTCATGTTTATCCTGTTTGGTATTTATTGAGACTCCTTGATTGTGCATATTCACATCTTTCCTAATTTTGGAAAGATTTTTCTCATTATTTCTTTGAATATTCCTTCTGTCCCTTTCTCTCTTGTCAGTTTTTGGGACTTCCATAATGCATATATTGCTTTGTGGTTTCCCATAGGTCCTTGGACTATATTTACTTTTTCTAATTCTTTTTCTTTCTGCTCCTCAGTAGGACTTATTTCAATTGTCTTTTCTTCAGGTTCTTTCTTCTGCCAGCCCAAAGCAAATGCAAAGTACAGGGTCCTCGCTCTCATTTTCTGAGCCTGTCTCTTGTCCTGGACCTGTGCTTGCTAGTGACCTTAGGATTTCCTCTATTTACAGGAATTTGAATGCTCCCTCTGCTTCCCATGAAATAGACTTTCTCTTCCTCTCCTGGTTGTCTGTTTAATACAAGTAAGCTTTTGCCCCAGTCTGTTTGCTCTCATTGTTTCTTCTACTGCTTTAGTTGTCCCAGGGTGCTTTTTCATGGGGACCAATTCAGAGCTGGGTAAGCCAGAAGAAAGTTTCCTAGGTCCATCCTTCCCAGCAGGAGCAAGGCCAGAGATCCACAACGGGAGCACCAGCAGGCTCCACACTGCCCTGGGGAGGGACCAGGAAGGGGACAAGGGGAACCCTATTGGTTTTTGCAGCTGCATTTTCTTGATTTGGCATTTTCCCAGTAAATGCAGCCCTTTGACTCTTTTTTTTTTTTTTTTTTTTTTTTTTTGTAGTATTTAGGAAGGGCAGTGTCCTTAAGATTCCTCTGCCACTTTTGCCTGAGGCAGGTTGGAACAATGTACACCTTCAGAGCCGGGTCACCAGCAATCTGGAGTAGCTGATCAGACTGCACTTCTCTGGATCGTGAGGAACTAGAGCTTTAGATCCCACCTTGACCCCAGCAAGCTGCAATGGGAGCCAGGGTTGAGGATGCCCATTGCTGCTTGCCACGAGTCTCAGGGATGGGAGGTGGTAACTGCTGCTTGGTAGAATGAAATTCACCAGTGTTTGCCGCAATTTACCAGCCTCTTCCTCTGGCTCTTCTCTGAATGCTGCACAGTGTTCCACTAGACTCCAGAGTATCAAAATCATTGATTCAGACAGTTCCTGCCAGTTCAATAGGTGTTCTGTTGAAGGGTCTGATTCCTGGAGCTTCCCGCTGTGCCATCTTCCCACAATCGAGTCACCTTATATCTTTTTATAAACAGTAAAATGAAGGATTAAGTTGAAAATACTAAAAAATAAATTGTGTCATGATTTTTAAAATAATAAATATTGGGAGTAACCTCCAGGCCTAAGTAGTTGAGATGAAGTTAATCTGAGTGTATCTGAAGAATCCTGGTTGTGAAGTTTACCTTTTCAGCTTCCATATGGCTGGCTGTGCAGCCCCTGGGGCCCCTGAGGCACAGGCTGCTGGATGCCCCATAACATCATTTTCTACTCCAATTTCATTTAATCAAAGGTATTAAAACAAAGACTTAGAAGCACAAATAGGAAATATGTGACTATTGGGCCAGATCCAGGCTGTAGGTATGTTTTGACTTGCATAATACTTTCGAGTGTGAATTAGTAGCCAAAAAATAATAAATTCGAGATTCTCACATAAACACTGGATTTTTACCTGCAATGGAAATAATCTTGGTAAATCCAAGAAACTGTTTCTTTTAGACGTAGCACATGGTCTCCAGTTGTTTCTGATCCTGGTTTAAGTTGCTTTCTTGGCACTATAGGCATTTTAGTGTTAAGCCCTTACTTAAAATTGACTAACTTGCTAGAGAATGTCAACTTTTACCAGGAGCAGAATCCAGGACTTCTATTTTCCAGATTTTTTCTTACGTGTTTACTAGTTCTCCATAATTTGATGTCAGAAGTCATGCTTTGCCCAATTCTATTATAAAAGCCATTGGTAAATCTATTCATGTCTTAATTCTCCTTTTATTTTTCAGTATTGGTGTTCTAGTTTGCCAGCTGCTGGAATGCAACACACCAGAGATGGATTGGCTTTTAATAAAAGGGGATTTATTTCATTAGTTCTTCAGAGGAAAGGCAGCTAACTTTCAACTGAGGTTCTTTCTTATGTGGGAAGGCACAGGGCAATCTCTGCTGGCCTTCTCTCCAGACCTCTGAGTTCCAACAACTTTCCCGGGGGTGATTCCTTTCTGCATCTCCAAAGGCCTGGGCTGAGCTGCACGTGCTGAGATGAGGTATGCTGAGCTGCTTGGGCTGTGCTACATTGAGCTCTCTCATTTAAGCACCAGCCAATTAAATCAACCATCATTCATTGTTAGCAGGCACACCTCCTAGCTGACTGCAGATGTAATCAGCAACTGATGAGGTTCACACATCATTGGCTCATGTCCACAGCAATAGATCTAGGTGCCTTCACCTGGCCAAGTTGACAACTGAATCTAACGACCACAATCGGGATATTAATTTGGAAAATAAGATGAAAATAACTTCCCATGCCCCTCCACACTGGCTTTCTACCGGGATCTCCAAGTCACCAGAACTGCTGCCTATATGCCTTTAGTTTAACTAAGGAATATACGTATTCACTGGCTTTCGTGGATCTTGAAAGACACTTTGTTATCTTCAGGTGCGTAATTCAGAATGATGATGCATTTTCTTGTTAGTGACATAATTTCAATTATGACCATCCTCAAACTCTTTAATAGGAAGTCATCTAATTATATAGTGTGTATGTGTGTGATTCCATATCCACCTGGGACTCTTTCTTTGGGTATGATAGGATAGGAAATCTAAACCTGTTTAATATGTAGACTTAATTTGTCTCTTGTACTTTATTAGGGGTGAAAGTAAATATTTCCTACTAGGAATGTTTGAAGATAAGCACTCCCTTCTCTTGAGGGGGGTAGTATTCTGCTAATGATTCAAGCTTTTGGTTTTATAATCCACCAGGATTTATTGTGAAAGGAAAAGAAAAGAATATGGCCTTATAAAGACATATTATGTGATGGGTTTACGAGCACTGAAGGAGGCTGGGCAAAGAAGGAGTATTCCAGTGTGAGTGTGTGTGTGTGCTAGTGTGTACAGGCTGGCCATGGGGGAACCAAGCAATAACAGTTTGCCTGGGATTGGGTTTCCTGGGACATGGGACTTTCTGTGATTCCTGTGGGAAAAGTCTGGGAAACTGGACAAGTCGGTCACGTTAGCCTAATTTCTTTTCCATAAATACAGCCAGATTTACTCTCAAGGGAATTCTTACCACCGGGCACCATATGGTAGATTTGTGACAAGACTATCTCCTAGGAGACTTGTAATTCCTGACCTCCAGGCAACTCCAGAGCTACCTTGGATTCTTCCAATGTGGAAATCAGCTTCTTTGGCTTGTAATAAAAAAAAGCTTTAACCAGCATAATAGGTTGCCATAGTTGTTGCCAAAATCATAATGCAGTACAGGATATTTGTCAAATAAAGGGGAAGAAGTGCTGCCCAGGAGGGTCTGGTAGGGTGAACGAGGTGATGGAACTGTTTTAAGTGCCCAGCAGGCTGCATGCAGCTGAGTCCTCTCCAGTTGACTCATCGGAGTTCACAAGCACATCAGTCTCCCATCATTTCCAAGCAGGGTCTGTGCCAATCAACTCAATTGTCGTTGCTGGAGAGGGTATTGCTCAATCCATGCCAGCACCTCCTATTAAGGGATTGGGAAAGTGTGCCGAAATTTTTCTGTCACTGGAGTTTTCTCAGTCTCTAATGTGAACAGACTCCTCACTCAATGCCCCAACATGCCTGTAAAACAAAACCTGTAGTAGCTAAACCCTTAGTGGGATGGTAAAGAGACTTCCATTGTTCTGCTACCTGGGGGAGGAAAGACCAAGCTTCAGACCCTACAGCTGGGAAATGATTGCTAAAGACCCTTTTATGTTCTTCTTTCAGAATGCCTGTGTATAATACTCTCTGAATTCCATCTTAGACTGTTTATTCAAACCTTCTCATATCCTTTATATTCTCATAGAATTGTAGTATTCTTCAGTCTTTACAGATTTATATTTAGCAGAGACAAGTTTTCATTGTGCAGTGAACAGAATTGGTAACTACTTCAGGATGGCAGGCATACATAGTACATCCGTGCAAAAGTCATTAAAATAATTTGTTTCCCTACTTCCTGGGAATTGAGATATCCTTTATGATTCTCCTTTGAAAACAGTCAACTTTCACACATGCTGTCATTGCTTTTGAGTTTTCTTGTTGTTTACCCTTGTGCTAATCATAAACAATTAATAATTACCCAGAGGTTAGGCAGGGTCATCTCAAATACAGTGCCTCAAAATATTGCATTATAGTTTTTGTATATGATAGTAGAATAAAACGTTTTCAAAAAACACTGTAGTACTGTACAACAGTGAACCCTAATGTAAACTATGGGTTGTAGTTAAGGCTACAATGATAATAATAGTGTCATCAATCGTAACAAATGTATAATACTGATGCAAATTGTTAGTAATGGACAAAAGCTGTGCATGCAGGATGGGGTGGTATATGGAAATTCTGTATTTTCAGTATGATTTTTTCTAATAAAAAATTATAGAAAAATTGTATTGAGATGGTTCAGTCAAGTGGCTAGGACCCCTGATTCTAGAGCCAGACACAGGGATTTGTATCCAAGCTTGTCACTTGGCAGGCTTGTGATTTGGGCAGTTGATGCAAGCCTCATTTCCTCAATTAGAAAATGGTGATAATTATAGTACCTACCTCACAGAGTTATAAGGGTTAAATGAGGTGATATGCATAAAGCACTTGAAATAGTGCCTGGCACTCAGGAATTTTTATTTGCATTGACTATGCTTACTATTATTTAAAAAACAAGTAATTTTGGTTTATCCTTCTGAACTGTTCTTACAGATCCTGGATATTTTTTCATGCTTTACCTCTGACTCTAATTTCCTAGGTTGTTAGTGTGATGTCTGTGTGTAGCACATTAAGTGTTTTCTCTAATTTTTTTTTTTTAAAAGTCTTCATTCTTCTTTGCAAGTCTTTTTTTTCTTAATTTTCTTTTCTCAAAAAGTTCCCAAAGAGTATTCTAAATTAAATCAGCCTGTTCTTAGCAACAGGAAAATATTGTCCTTCAATGAGAAAATTCCTAGGTCTAAAGAGAGACAAAAAATGAATGTAGTGACAAATTAGAGGACTGTTCAAGACTAAAAAAGAATTTTGAAGTGTTGTTTCAGCAAATAGATTTATACCTGCCCACTCTCAGGAACAGCAAACAATCTTTTCATGTTTAGGTAGCAAGTGTCCTTTCTGGAGACACAGGTAATCATTGAAGGAGATTGAAGTGCTTCTGTCAAGCATGCATCATATCCTTTTTACCAGGAATGAGTCTATGACACAGAACAGAAAAAGAAAGTGTGCTTTTCCTTAGAGATATAGTCTAGAGCCACTGAGATAAGTTGGAAGATAGAGAAAATAATGTAATTATTTTCTGGAATTTTTACCATTATGAAGCTTTTGTTAAATGTCTACTAATATGTAGTATTGTGATATGTGTACCGAGATAGTCTTAAACAACTTTTAATTCACTTATCGTTGGGTTTTTTTATATTGGCCTATGAGAGCCCATAGATAAAAACCTGTGTCAAGGCAAGAACTGCATGGGGCAATTCTCTCAACAGGCAAGGATAATTTTCCCTCTAGCAGAGGAGAGAAAGTAGAATTTAACTCCATGGAAACAGAGAGCAGCCAGCTTTTTTTTTTTTTTCCCCACATGGGCAGGCACTGGGAATCGAACCCGGGTCTCCAACCCGGGTCTCCAACCCGGGTCTCCAGTATGGCAGGCAAGAATTCTGCCTGTTGAGTCACCGTGGTTCAATGACTGCCAGCTTTTTACAGAGCTGAGAGCGGGTTGGAGGAAAAGCCCTCCATGATAGTAAGGGGGATTGAGCTCTGGGGTGAGAGAGGGGATTACTGAGGGTGCAGTTAGGACCACTTGGTTCTGAAGGTTTTTCTGTGTGGTAAATCGGCTGCCTGGAGCCTGCAAGGGCAGTGAGAGAGGAGGAGGGGGTGCAGAAATCCCAATCAGGAGCCTGGGTAGCTGGGGGAGAGAAAGTGGTGAGGTAATCAGGACGTGGGTGGGAGTGGGCATGTGTGGAGGAAGGCTGGCAGCTTGGTTAAGAGAAAGAAAAACAAATTCGGTCAAGTATGATAGCTATAACCTGTTGAATAATTCACTCATTAGTTCGCTCATTATATTTTTATAAGAGTGTTTACTCTGACAGGCACTCTGCAACAGATACACACTTAGACATATGACAAAAGTTCAACATTGTGCTAAAAGTTCAGCATTGTGGAACAGACTGCTAGTTACCTACCAAATAAAGATTTTTCCTGTTTTTATCACTAAAGAAAACTGAACTTGTGTAGGACAATCTGCTTAGATTAAAAAAAAAAAGCTTGAGATTTCTTAGGGTTTCTAACAACATGGTTAGCTGAGTAACATAGTTTGGTGAATAGATATTTGCTATTTATTTTTATTTGGCCAAGGATCTATAGATATTTACTTTTATGGAGTTTTCAGGGAGATTATTAGTTTTCTGTTTAAATGGTTTAAATTAGCTATGGTCATGCCTTTGACCTTTCCTCGTTTTCCTTGTCACGAACTGGCATGCAATGCTGGCGCTGTTGCCATCATTTTGTGATCATATGGATAAAATATACGAGATAGATCGAACGAGCTGGAGTCCTTAACTTCTTCCTCAGAAACACATTCCATGTCTGGATTTCTACCATGGCATTCCTTCTTAGTGATCTAAGTAAAAGAAACTCTCTTTTGTTAAGCCTCTCTTGTTGGTTTCTCTTCTATGCACCCAATCATTGCTATGGTGAATAAAACACACAGGGTGGTTGCCTTCAGCACGCCTACAGTTTTACAGAAATTAAAAAATAGGTTTTATTTCTTAAGTCAATTTCAAGCCGTTGTTAGCACCTGCCTGTTGTGCCCTGTGTTGTGTTGAGAATAATTCTGAAGACTGCATCTTGGTTATTGGTAAAGAGTGCAGTGACAGATCAGCAATAGACAGAGTTAGTGGGAAGGGTGAAGGTTGTGTACCTTTTATTTTCCATCTGGGAAGAGGATAAAACATCTGCATAAAGAACTCCTGATTACAACTTTACAAAGGAATAATGTATGAAGCACCTATTTGCAAAGCCGAGAATGTGAAAGCATATAGAAAATAGGGATTTGATATAGCATTAGTGTTCTGTATGTATTTTTGTCTGTGCATTATATCTGGTTAATCCTAAGCCTTTAATTAAATATATTAACTGTTTTCTCTCCTGCTAATAGCACTATAGGACACCAACTTACTATAACAACTTATAAACTAATGAGGACTAAGAAAAGGGAGATTGGAGAGGGATATAATGTTGATTCTGCTCCTGAAGCACTTATTATCTAGATTGAAGAAATCAAACATGCAATACAAATTAACGGTACTTAACATGTTTTTGTAGTAGAATATGGAATTTGTTAAGAAGTAGAGTAAATCTTAGTTTAGAAACAAAATAAGATAGATTTCCTGGCAAGGTAGATCTTGGGTGGATGAATTAGATGGATGGATAGAAAGGAATGGAGAGAATATTTCTGATGTTGAGAATGGTTCATACAATAACCCAAATAAGACCAAAGAATAAGCTATGCATATACAACAATAGACAACTCGACTGGTGCAAGTGTCCCATAAATTAAGGTGGCTAAAGTTTAGAGAGTGAAATGAAGGAAGTATATTTGGGTTGGTCACAGATCTATACCTGGGGATTTTCAAAAGTCCTATAAAAGGGTTTGGATTCTATAAATAGACAATAAGGAGATAATGTCTCTTCCTTTCTTATTATTGATTTTATCTCATTTCAAACGAAAGAATAATTTGCTTGTAATATGTATCTTTATGTCCCAGTTTGGTCAAAGTGAGGCATGCAGCTACAGAATTAAATGATAGATACATAAAGTGTGCACTGTAGTTGGAAGTTAGCACATTTTAGTGCAAAAATTTTGCATTAACATTTATCTACCCCTCCTACCACCAAATAAAAAAAGAAGCATGACAAAACATTTTCTTTTCCTTTCCCTCCATCTTTCTTTCTAAATCACTCTTCCAGCTTCCTTTTTTATTTTTAAGCAAAAGGTTTCTTGTACATCAAATGACTCTTTGAAAACAACATGCTATGAAGGGAAAGCAGGTCAGCCCTAGAGGAAAAGGCAAACTTAATAGAGAACACAGAACTGTGAATAAAGAGAGGGAAGCCTTTCCTTCTATGAATAAAAGTTTCCTAAAAGGGCAAGGGATGCTTTTGAACCCAGTGACTAGACTTTCTTTGAAATTCCCAAAAGGTCATACAATAATTGAGAGCCAGTGTTTTTTTTTCTTTTTGAACAGCAACTTGTACTAAGTGAACCAGTAAAAGTTAAGCACTTAAATCAACTGAGCTGAAGGAAGACCTAAACATCCCTAAGGCAGAAAAAGACTTTCGCGTTGACTCTTCCAACTTCCATATTCCTGGTGACTATTAACACACACCCCAAAGTCACTGAGGTTTAAATACAGAACACATGAGATATTAGCAGCCATTTAAAACTTTGGTTTCCACATTTCTAGAGCTACCTTGTTGAAGGAGCATCTGGTTCTTTCTCTATCAAAATCCCCAAAGCCTCACAAATTTAGCCTCGTCTTGGACTGCTGACTTTAACTCTCCTCCCAGGTTATCATTTCCTGGAGCTAGCATATACTTTTCTGCCTCAGGATCTTTAGTTATATATTTTTCCTTTACTTGGACTGAGATTTCTACCTGGTAAAAATGCAAATCTCCTTCAATACCCAGCTCAAATGTCATCTCCCTTAAAGAAACTTCTGTAGTATCCCCTGATCAGAAATTGCCTGAGCGATCATAGTAATTTCTTCCTCCTTTTTTTCGCTTTTGTAACATCCACCTAATGATATATTTAGTTGTTATGTTTCTGCATCCTTGTTTTCAACAGCTAGAGTCTATGCTCCTTGAGGAAAAGAAGAATATAAATCTTATTTATTGGTTTCTATAACGCATAGATTACAAGGTTTTGAATGCAGCAGTTTTCTTATTAAAATCCATTAAATTAGACTGAGAATCAGTATACTCACAAATATATCAAATTCTACCTTCAGCCTTGACAGACATATTTAGGGAGCACCTATTATTTGATGTGAAAGATAAACACATATATACATACCATACACCACACATTTGTACATAAATATCATATATTTTATAAAACATGAGAATGTATGTATGTAACCCCACTGTTTATATTACCTCTTTGAAGCTGTGAGACATATAAACAAGAAACAATTTGCAAGTGATATGTAACTCATCAGAGAAACAAAAAGCTGCCATCTTTCATGCATAATACCTTAGAGGGAATGAATTTGAAAGTCAAATGTGACCAAATCATTCTAAAATACATTTGTATATTATCAATGAGATTCCTAAAAATACTGTGAACTCCCTGATTATATGTCTCATTTAGATAGGAACTTTGCCTATATGTTTTCAGAATTTTGTTTACATGTTATTTAATGTTAAATGCATAATAGATCAAATTAAATTCATTTAGCACCCTAGTAAGCAAAAGAGTTCCTGCTTTCAGCCCATCTAATGGTTTCTTATAGCCTTTGGGGATCCAGGAGTCCTTCTTCTTTCTTCTTTCGCTACACCTCTCTATTCAGCTTCCAAAATTTTAGAATCCAAGTGAGGCATTCTACCTTTAAAGAGGATGGATGAAATTAAGGCATAGTTATTTTCAGAGGCTGAGCTTTCAAAGGGATAGAAAATTAGCACAATGAGTTGGGGCATTTTTTGTTGTTTTTTTACTCCCTCACCTTTTTCTTTTCCTTCTTTCCTTCTATCAGGAATGGTGTGCTATTTTGAAAGTGTTATATACCCCAGAAAAGCCACATTCTTTAATCCTGATTCAATATTGTAGGGTGGAAATCCAATTGATTAGATAATCTCCACAGAGATGTGAGACTTGCAACTGTGCGTGTAGTCTTTTGATGAGGTTATGTTCACAGAGATGTGGCATGTCCAATTGTGGATGTGGTCTTTTGATTAGGTGGAGATGTGACTGAATGGGTGGTCTTGATTAGCTTACTGGAGTCCTTTAAAAGGGGAAACAGTTTGGAGAAACCTCAGATGCAGACATTTGGGGAACATCTGCTTCAGAGCTGGCAGAAACACGATGTTTGGAGATGCTTGGAGTGCCAACAGACAGAGCAAATGCCTAGATGTGGGCAGAAACCAATAGAGCTGACCATGTGCTTTCTCATGAAATGTTAAGCAAGCCAGAACCCAGAATTGTGTCCTGGAGGAGCTAAGTGAAGGCCCACAAAAGCTTAGAGGGGAAACCACTTACATCAGAATTTGGAAGTAATGAAACCGGGAATAAGAACCGACAGACACCAGCCGCATGCCTTCCCAGCTGACAGAGGTGTTCCACATGGCATCAGTCTTTCTTGAGTGAAGGTAGTCTCTTGTTGGTGCCTTAATTTGGACATTTTCACAGTTGCAGAAATAGAACTGTAAACTTCTAACTTATTAAATTCCCTTTTTAAAGGCTGCTCCATTTGTGGTATATTGTTTCTGGCAGTTTAACAAACTAGTACAGGAGTCATCCCTAACCTTAGGAAGACTCATGCTTAGTTTATCTTAGTGAGGCTCTGGGTATCAGGACTCTTTCAGTGGCAAGTGAAAGAAACTCAGAATTAATATAAATAAAAAAGGAAAGAGAAGTCAACTGGATTAGGCCTCAATCAACTGTTTTTTCCAATTTTTGAAACTCTGTTTTTCTCTGGGTTGGCTGTATCTAATGGCAAATTTTCTACAAAGTGACAGAGATGGCCAACAACAGTGCCAGGCTTATGCTTATCAGCATAGAGAGCTCCCCCTAAAGACAGTGAATGGCTCTTCTGCTGGCACAAGTCCTCAAATTGGGAAGGGATGCTTTTGAACCCAGTGACAAGACTCCTGGACTGTTTTGTTCCACCTCGTATTATGTGTCTGCATTGAAGCCGAATCTCTGTGTGGTGTTCTTTTTCTGGCCAGGCCTGTGTCAAATGACCACTCTTGGGCCTGGGGTCACATCAGTTCTTCCTGAATCTCAAGAACTGAGAGCAGGTAAGGGGTGGTTCCTGAAGGAAATTAGGGAGGTTGTGCTCAGTAAAAGGAAGAGTGAGTGTTATGCAGAAAAAAACATGGTGCTTATCACCTCAAAAAGCAAACACACTTATTGGGTTGCCTTTGATTTCTCTCCTCTCGTGGTGGTGAGTACTTACTGTTTAACTTAATTTGTAAGTTCTGAGGTAGGATTTGCAGCATGGCCATGTGGATAAAAACTGGAAATTGTGCCGATTCTTTAATACATCCAAAATTGAATTAATTTAATCCTAATCTCATGTGTCCCTCTTTCAAAAGTTTGAAGAGGTCATCAGCATACATGCAAATCACACTGCTGCAATCCATACTCAGAAAATGTAGGAAATAGTGATTCCTCACATGAGCTGTAATCATGCAAAGATGATTTCCTTATAAATAAGCAATTCCAAAATTTCTTACTTGTGTATAGAAGACTCAACTGGGAGAAATATTAAGAAGGAATGCCCTTTCAGAAGAGGTAGGCACAAGTTGAGCCTTGATATGAGATGTAAAAGATGAGAGTCAGCACAATATAAATAGAGAAAATAGCACTGGTGTTGGTTTAATTCTTTACAGATATGTAACTCTCAAATGTTTATTTTTTTCTCCTAGAGTTGCATGCTTCCTAAAAATAAAGGATTTGGAAAAAGTAGAAGATTCTACAGAGAAAATGGTTAGAATACAACTAAGTCATTGAACTAGGGGAGGATAAGGCAAGGTGAAACATTTCCCTGACATTTAGATTACGGAAATGTAAGACGTGCTGCTTAATGAGGAAAGATGTCTTTTATGTGATCAACAAGAAGGAAAGAAAAAGATAGAGGCAGCAAAAAGTAAAACACAAGTAGAATGAAGGACATTTTGAAAGATATATCAAGAAGAATCATCTTTGAAATTGACAACCTCCTGGAGTGAGGAAACACATCAAACCAAGCAAAAGGTCTTTGTGGCCTATGTTAAGAAGTAGGTACAGAAGTGCTGGAAGCCTCTATGTGATGTTCAGAAATAGGATAAGCCAACATGGAAACTGACAAAAATAAAAGGCATACACTTCTACAGTCAGTATATAATTTACCTCTGACTTGTAAAGGTGTTTTTTTTTTTTTCCCCTTTGTCATTTGATGAAATCAAATTGTCAAGGCATGTACAATTCTACCAAAATGAATTTCTCCCTAAATGTTACTTTTACATGAAATGTAATTCTATCTTATGTTTTCTGCCTTCCCTTTTTTTCAAATGTGAGATTGTTATGAAATTGTTACTAAATTAGATAAATGTCTGTGTGAGCAAACAAAATGTAACTCCCCTTGACCTTTGGTAATATCAATTTCTCCAAGTGAGTTTTTTTTTTCTTCTTCTTCTAAACAGTGGTTATATTTAACTCAGCTATATCAGGAACATTTGACAAGCAATGCTGGTTTGGAATAATTTTCCCCTTCTTGGAGAAAAAATGAATTCAAATACTAACAGCCTAATTAATGAGATTTTATGGTTATTCACCAAATAATAATCATAAAGGATGAGCATGTTTAAATTTTCATGACTGACTTGCTTTTGTAATTATTAATTACATATTTCCTTGGAGATCCTGAATTATATTAGTTATTTCAACTGGAAGCTTCTGAGTAAAGAGGAATCACTGGGATAGTTGGATAGTTTTTGCTTTTGAACTTCTCTTGGCTTGGGGATCAGAGATAGCATAGATTACTTGCTGCCTCTTGCTTTGGATATAGAAAGGTAGGAAAGTTCAAACATTTTTGAACTTTTTTTTTTAAATCTATATTCTAGAAAGGAAATGTTACTGGGGTAAAGAGACATTTTATGAGCACTGTGTCAGTACAGGAGCATGTCATTTTAGAGGGGATAACATTTAAGAGTTTTCTGATGTAGAATGAAGCCATGTTGAATGTTTTCTTTCAAATACCACAAAAACAGATGAAGAGATGATATTTTTCCTCTACCTGTGGTGCTTTCCAGGAGTCAGGTTTGTAGTTGAGCCTGTTGCTACATTACCTTGTTATTAATGAGCCCACTTCCTCAGTGGCCCAGTTAGAGCTATAATCATTTTCTTTCTGGTGGTCTGCACTTCACAGAAAAGTTGATTGAAAACAGATAAATCTCTCCCAAAACTGGCAACAATTTCTTATTTCCATTTTATGTCCCAATTTCTCTCCAAGTGGAAATATTATTGTTTTCTTTTCTTTGAGACAATAAAGGAAAGAAAAAAAATATTCTCCTTGATTCTATTAGTCCAAGGTAAAGCCAATCTTCCACTTTATTTGATGACAAAGAATAGAGATCAACATCTAGACATTAGCTGAGTGATGAAAAACTTCCTCAGAACAGGAAACAAGGACACCTTGGGTTTTAAATGTCTTAAATAATTTTATTTGCTATTTACAAATACTTTCCCAAGTCCTGAGTACACACTATTATTTCCAAGTCCCCGTACTCTTGAAGCACACGCACTACAATTGGGGTACATGTTCCATTGAAAGTGAGATATGGACTATTATAAATTTATACCTAATGGGCATCAGGGATATTAAGTCCTAACTTTTATATCATTATTGTCTACATAAAAGCACCAGGAGCCTCTTGATCATCTTGAATTGAATTAGGTCTTATAAAAAATATGAAATTTATATTAAATCAAGGATTGACTTTGATGGAAGACTTGGCAGTTTGGTAGGGAAGATGTTTACCCATCAAGAGAAAATAAATACACTAAAATGTTTTTTGCATGGTTGTTCTTGGCCAAAGTGCCAGTTACATCTGTTATGGTAGTAGTTGTAGCTATAAAGTTTGTGTTGTGGGAGAAGTCCTTTTGAGTGGCTTGATTGCTTATAGAGATAAAATGACAAGGTCAAGTCCTTTCACTTTAAGCTCAGGTCAGTCTGAAAATTCAGAGTTTCCATGACAGTCCTAAAAATAACCTCTATTTATTGATATCATAGACCTTATATTCCTGAAAGTCAAACACAATTTAATTGCATGTTTGTGGATTGTTGAATTACAAAGACAGTAGAATTCAGTCTTGTCAAGTGTCTTACTTTGCTACATTTGCTATAGCAAGTGCCACGTAACTATTGGTTTAAACAACAGAAATTTGTTGTTTCACAGTTTTGGGGGCTAGAAATCCAAAGTCAAGATTTCAGCAGGTTCATCCTTTCTCTGAAATCCATAGTGGTCTAGTGGTGGCTTGCCAGAAATCCATAACTCAGTCTTCACTTTGTCATGTAGCAGACTGACTATCTCCCTGGCTGTTTCTCCTTTGTCTAAATTTCCTCTGCTTGTAAGGACTCTAGTTATTCTGGATAAAATCCCATCCCAATTCAGTTTGGCCTCATATTACCTAATAGGATCTTCAAATATCCTATTTACAACTGAATTATAGAACCATTGATTAAGACTTGAACAAGTCTTTATGGGGGGCATGATTCAATTCATATAATCAAGTTTTTCCTGTGAAATTTAAGGGACTTAATGGGAAAGAATTGAGTTTGAATGGAGAGATCTGTAGGAAAGGGGACATCTGGTTGGATCCATGTAAAACTGGCAATCTTGTCCCCCAAATCACTCTGTGCCCCTCTTTTCAGTGGAATTAGCTTGGCATCACCTGAAGAGAATCTCTCCTTAACTTGAAAATCTTGTGTTACTTTCACTTGAGGCGTATGCCTGAAAGGAGGGTTCTCATCAAGACCCATAGCAATCACCTGCTGTTTCCACTAGCCCTATAACTAGGATTAACTCTTAACAAGTTATAGGGGGCAGATAAACACTATAATCTAGGAGGAAATAGTTTGAACATCAAAATAATCACAAGCATTTCCTAAAATGTCTTTGAAAAAATCTGTGGAACATGTATAGGAGTATATTCTAAAGTATTAGGTGAAGGTAAGGTCAAATTAATTGATGTGGGTGAACTTACTAGAGATTCCAGATATTATGTTTTAGCTCATCTAGCTAGGGTTGATTTAAATCTCTGTAGCATGTTCAGGCTGTATTAAAGCTGCAATACCACTTGGACCTTATCATCTAGAAGATCCAATGTTACTTAAAATCCTCACGGCAAATGAGAATGCTGTATGGAAGCTCTTAGAAGCACCAATAGCCAAATAACAGCTTAAACCTCTAGAATGTTGAGAAAGAGCTACTGGCTTGTTACTGGTCCTTGGTAGAGACTGAATTCCTAACCATAGGACATCAGATATCATGTGGCCTGGTTTGCCATCATGAGCAGGGAGTTGTCTGACACCCCTGGCCATAAGTTTGAGCATGCACAGCAATAATATATCCAATGTATCATAAATGAAAATTGTCTGTAAGAAACCAAAGTTAGGCAGGTCTGGAAGGTATAAGTTAGTTGCCTATGTTGGTACCACTCAAATATTCAGGGATGCTCCCTGAAGGACAGTAATGAAGAAATATCTCCCAGTGGACAAAACTTCAAGCAGTGTATTTGGTTGGCTATTACATCTAAGTAATGGTTAGAGTTATGATTTTACATTAATTTATAGGTCATTGTACATGGCTTGGCTGGAGGGTCAGGGAATTAGAGGAAGCAGAATTGAATAATTGACAACAAGGAAGTTTGGGGATGAAGTATATGGATGGAATTCTCAGAATGGGCACAGATTATGAAAATATTTATGACCCGTGTGAATGCCCATCAAAGTTGATCCACTGCAGAACAGGATCTTAATTATAAAGTGAATACATTGATACATTCTATGTTTGTCAATCTCTTTCACCACCGGCTTCAGTGCTTTGTCAATGGGCTCATGAACAAAGGGATCATGGTGGAAGGATAGACTACAGGGGCTTAACAATGTGGAATTTCTCTTAGCAGTTATGACCTGGAAAATGTTACCTCTTAGTACCTAAGCTGTCATTAGCAAAGAACAGCACTGAGTCCCTGACATGGCACTATTCCCCAGGGAAATTAATCAGCTATATGGTGGCAGGTTGAATAATTGGACCTCTTCTGTTGTAGGGAAGCAGAGATTTACCCTCACTGTAATAGACACATACTCTGGTTATGGGTTTGTTTTCCCTGCCTATAATGCTTTTAAAGAGTCACCATCCATGGTTCCAGAAAATACTTTATTCATTATTGTGCCATTTCCAAAGCATTGCTTCTGATCAAAGAACTCATTCACTGCAAAGGAACTGAAGCAATGGATTCATGCCCATGGAATTAACTGGTCTTTCAACATACTCCATCACCTAAAAGTAATAGGTTAATGTAAATATGGAATGGCTTACTGCAGACTCAATTATGGGGCCCCATTAGGAGACAACACCCTGAGAGAAGTTGAATATTCATTATATATAGGATGAAGTATATGCTTTGAATCAGAGACCATGTTATGGTACTATCTCTGCCATACCAAGAATACATGGATCTGGGAACTAAAGACTGGAAATAGGAGTTTTTAACTATTATATGCAGAAATCTCTTTGCAAGAATTTAGCTTTCTGTCTCAGTTACCTTGAATTCTGCTGGTTTAGAGATTTTGGTCTCTGAAAGTGGCATGCTTCAATTATGGGAACCATTAATGGTTCCTTTAAATTAGTAGATGAGACTACTCTCTGGCCAACTTGGGCTCTTTATGTCACTGGACCAACAGGTGAAAAAAAGGTGTTACCCTACTGAATAGAGTGAATTTTCCAATTATCAAAGGAAAATTGGGAGCATATGGCCCTCTGTACAATGGGGACAAGCAGAACTATATTTGGAACCAAACATATTCTGTAGGTGTTTCTTAGTACTTCTGAGTCTGAAGCAAAAAGGTAATGGGAAACTACAACAACAACAACAACAACAGAAAGGGCTGGGTGATTGAGGACTGTGTTAGTTTGCAAGCTGCTGGAATGTGATATGCCAGAGCTGGAATGACTTTTAAAAAGGGGAATTCAATAAGTTACAAGTTTACAGTTCTAAGCCTTTAAAAATGTCCAAACTAAGGCATCCAGGGAAAGATACCTTAATGCAATGAAGGCAGATGGGTCAGGAGCATGTCTTATCAGCTGGGTAGTCACATGGCTGGCATCTGCTGGTTTCTTACTCCTGGATTCTGTGCTTTCAGCTTCTTTTCCTGAGGGTTCCTCAATTTGCTTCTCCAGGGCTGGCCTCCATCTTTTGGCTTCCCTTGGTTCTCTCCAGGTTCTAGCTTGCTTAACATCTCATGACAATGTCTGCTGGGCTGTATGCATCTCCAAATATCCATGTCTTATCTGTGTCAGTTATGCTCTGAAGTTTCTGTTGGCTCTGAAATTTCTGTCTTTTCTGTCATTTCTGATTCTCTCCAAAATGTTTCCCCTTTTAAAGGATCCCAGTAAACTAATCATGACCCATCTGGGATGGGTGGAGTCACATCTCCACTATCTAGTCAAAGGTCACACCCACGATTGGGCATGCCACATCTCTGTGAAGATAATCTAATCAAAGTTCCAATCTACAATGTTGAATTAGGATGGAAAGAAATGGCTGCCTCCACAAGGTTGAATCAGGATTAAAACATGGTTTTTCTGGAGGTACATAATATTTTCAAACTAGCACATAGACTCACACCTTTCAGGAAAGAAGATTTGTGTCATTGAATCAGGTAAAGAACCTTGACCAGCTGAGGTTCTGACTCAGGGCAGGAGGACTATGGAGTAGGTAATGGAAGAATGAAGCAATATATATCAATTAATATCTCATGATCACCTCAAAGATGAGAAGTTTAGGAGCTTTGTATATTTTCCTCTTTCCTTGATATGTGTGTGTTTATTGGTATATGCTAACCAAATTATTCTTCAACTACTTTCTCAATTTTTATTTCATATGTAAGTTGTCAAAAACTAACTTATAATTTAGTCTTTAGATAACAAAATATTCAGGGAACTGTGCTTAACTTTGAGGAGTATGTATTAAAGTCAGCAATGGATACACTGTTAGAACCGTGCTCCTCACTTCAGGCAGAGGGTGAGTGGTGGTTGATTTCATGTGTCAGCTTGGCTAGTTGTGGCATCCAGTTGTTTGGTCAAGAAAGTAGCTACCTGACTGTTGCTGTTGGATATTTCATAGATAAATTTGCAATCTATAAGCAGTTGATTTTATGTACAGCCAATTACATCTAAAACTAATGAAGGAGATTGTCTTAATCCAATTAGTTGGAGATCTTAAAGCCAGAACTAAGGATTTCAGAAGTCAGAAGGAGGAATGCCTGCCTCTACTTTAGCCAGCCCTCCTCTCGGGCTGTCTGCACAAGAGAATGTGGACTTGCCAATCCCCCTGATTTTGCAAGCCAATTCCTAAAATGAAAATTAATCTCTTAATATTTACTTTTGTGTGTATATGTGTGACTGTGTGTGTGTGTATACATTGAGTGTATGTGTTTGCTTGTATTCCATTCTGTTGGTTCTATTTCTCTGGAGAACCCTAATACAGGTGAGAACTTCACTTGCTAGAAAAGCATAGCTTTATATTGTTAGGGGGAAGTATACATTTTTTGAAAAAAATGTGCAAAGCTGCAAATGTTTGTAGAAATGTGAATATGGAAGGTGACTAGCCAAAGTTGCAGACTATACTAGTTATCAATTTATTGTCTCTCAGCCCCAAAGCCATCTTCATTACCTGCTCTGTGATAATGGGGATAAGCCCTATGACTATTTCTCTTTTGCTAGCTCACATGGGAGGACATGTTAGTAGAAGGACCCTGGAACAGAAAGGGGTTTTGGTGTGTTTTTCTTGCCAGGCTCCTGTAGTAAGTACTACTGCCCCATCACCAGGATCATGTATTGTGGGTAAATTCAACAGCATCAAGGTGGCTTTTCCTGGACCTAAGTCCTGCATCACACTGTGGCCATCAGTGACCAGGGGCAAGCGGCTTCCCCTGGCACCTCTTTGCATGGCTGCATAGCAGAATAATATTGTGAAGGGACCACTCTGTGATTGGTTTCCTTTGGATGGCTCTGTGGTGAGTTCTGAGGTACAACCTTTCTCTGTGGACTACTTCCCCTGGCACCCCAGAAGGCAGGTGTCATGTTAGCTCTGACAGTGGAGCACCTCAGTGAATCTTACCATCTGGATCTCAATCCCTGATGGTGATGATGGTTTGGGGGTGTTTCCTACCTTGCATGGTCTATCTCACCCCTAGGTGAGGCACTTTCTCCTTTCTATCTGCTATTCCTGCATTCTTTAGTGTTCTCTTTACTTATTAGGAGTAACCCCTTGTTATGCCAATCTCCTTTAGAAGTTCGCAAATTTCCTGCATGGTTTCTGTTTCCTCACTGGATCCTGAGTGATACAGCTGCCTTAAGTGGCTTCCTGCTTGGTTAAAAATGCAGCATACTGGAAAGATCTTCCTTGAAATATTTTCTCTTATCTGCCATAATGCCTGAAATTTCATATCTGTAGGTTCAATTAATTTTATAGATAGTTATTAGCTATCTACTAGATGTTGGGCTCTGTGTTATGTACTGAGTGGTAAAATACAATTAAAAAGCATTCCTTCTAATAGGGTTACAGTACAGAGATTTACAAAAACAATGTTTTCTAAAATATAAGTGACCAGAAAGTTGGTAGATTGAAACAACATATAAGCAGTCCTATAAACTGATTTATATGATCGTTTTCTTCCTGGACTGTTAGCAGCTATTATTTTAGTGAAGGTGTTGGAGCTATATTGTTTTTGTTTTAGATAAGGCAAAACAGGAGAACAGTTAGAAATAAGATAATTAGTGGTTAGGAAATTTCTAATTCCAAAAAATAATTGTGAACTCACTCATAGGAAACTTGGAAAATATGCAAACTTACAAAAAAAGTAAGAGAATTAATATTTATTCAGCTCTTTCTTTGCACCAGGGAGTAGACTAGATCCTTTGGCATGTTTTTAGCTCACAAGTTCTCTGAAAAGCTCTCACAAAGTAAATATATATTGAACACATATATACATATACATATTTGTATACAGATATATATCTTCTAGATGATGAAATTGATGTTCAGAAATCAGAAATATTACATAACTTCCCCAAGCACCTGGATTGGGATTCAAAACCCATGGTGTGCCTCCAAAACCCATGTCCTCCCATATGAAATACAACCTTCTACATCAGCAATCCTCCTTAATCCTAACATGGTGATAAACAGTGCAAATATTTTGAAACACTTCTTTCTAATCTTTATTACACCTATATAATTGATATTTGTATCTATAATAGATATTTTAATTCTATAATCCATTCAATATTATTGCCTTCTTATTTCTCATAAGGTGTAAATATTTCCCCACATTTTTAATAATGACTGTGTTATTTTACCTCTCCTCTATTTATTGACATTTATTTTGCATCAGTTGTGTGGAGAGGTTACATTTATTCTGTATCAGTTGTTTTCATAATCACAAATTATACCTTATGTGATGCTATTTTGAATTTTTTTCATGGCTTTAAGATGGTTTCTTTGGAATAATATGTTAATGACATTTCTGAACTTTCAGTTTGTAATGATATTGGCATATATTGTCAAGTTTCCAAAAGAATTGAATCCAAATCAGCAAATACCAACCATGCAATTTAATGTACTGGCTAATTTTATTGAGGAATGTGGTGTATACTTATTGTGATATCTCTTTTTATCTAAATATCAGGCTGAATTTTTTGGGGAAGTAAGTTATGTCCTTTGTCCAAGTATCTTTAAAGGGTTCTTTATGTTTTATAATAGATCTATGGTAGCTTTTAAAAAATTAGTGTGTTAAATATGTGTTTGGCATCTTTGTTGAGAAGCTTTTAGATCTTATATTTGCTTTGATATTTTTTCTTATGGGAGTAATGTAAATAGGTTTCCACTTTTGTATGGTCAAATCTATTAGATGTTTCTCTTGTTATTTATCCGATTGTCATTAAAGTAAGAAAATCTTCGCAACGTGTAGAGTTCACATGAATGCTGCCTAAATTTTTCTGTTTTTATTACTTGCGCTTTTATATTTAACCTTTGATCCCCTTGAAATATATTTTGTTGTACAGCTTTTTTTTCCTCCTGTAGAGCAAGACTGTTAATAGTTTTTCTGAACAGGAGGATATTTAAAAATAAGGGCATGGTTTTTATGTCAGACATGGATGTGGCTCGGTAAAAAGAGCTTAGCCCAGAGCCTTTGTTATACTGGAGGTGAGGAGACTGACAAATAATATCCAACCACTATTTAATGACTTTGCACAATGCTTGAGCACTTGGCTAATTATTCTTCACATGTTGTTTCTTCTCACAAAAATCCTGTTAGTTGGATTATTATCTTAGTCCGAAACATGAAAAAATCGCAGCCAGACATTTTAGTAGTTTTGTACAAGGTTAGAGAGTATTAGAACTAGTGAGCACAAAGCTTACATTTTTAATTTTAAAACTTATTTTATTCTGAGTACTACAGGATTAAACTTTCATTTCAGAATTTCTGACAATAAAGAACTGTATAAAGCGAAATAATTAAGATCCTTCTGTTTTTATATAAATAGGACCTTATTATTTATGCAGCAAATCTCTGCTTTCATGCAGTTCATATTCTTATATTGTTCTAAAATTGCTTTAAGTTAGCAAAACTTGTTTTGAAGACTTTTATATATCTTTATTTCTATCTTTATGTCCATATCTATATCCATCTCCATGTCTGTGTCTATATTATTTTGTTTAATGCATCCATGATATTTCTCAAATATGTGGACTCTAATTTATTTAATTACTGTTGAAAATTTAGATTGTTTCCAGGGCATAGCTTTTAAACATTCTTATGAAACTATCTTGGTTCACACATGTGAGAGCTTTTGAAGATAAATTCCTAGGACTGAACATTTGGAGTTAAGTGGTTTGCATTTAAAATGTATGAAAAAATGCCAAATTGCCTTCCAAAATATTTCACCAGTTGACATTCCCATCAACGTTGTGGTAGAGTTTTCATTTCCCTTCATCCTTACAAAAATGGATTTTATCAGTCTTTTAAATTTTTGCCAATCTGAAGTATGAAAAACGATGTCAATGCATTAATTTACATTTCCCCGCTTCCCTTATATGCAACCTCATCTTTTCACATATAAAAAGTTTATTGAATGAACTGAATTTATGAGCATGCAATGCAAGGTTAAATTATATTCTTTCCTCCCTGCCAACCCATTTTCACTCCTTGAATTCATTCTTTTCTGACACTAGATCAAATCCTGGACAAATCCCATAGGTTTTCTGGGTCCTGCAGAGCTCAAGAACATTCTCATTTCAGTAACTACAGAAATTTGACAATGGTCTAATATCAACACTAATGCTTGCTCATTAAAAGTCTTCCATTTTATCAACTGGGAATCTTCAGCAGTAAAGAGTTTATATCTACTCACATTTTCATTCCTCTCTTCTTCCTCAGCTCTCAGCCTATTTTTTTTAACCCTTTCAATGCTCAGGCTTAGTGAAAGAAACTATTAGGGAAAAAGGCACAGTCCTATGGACCTCATAAAGTTATCATTACCTTCTGGTAACAGGTATTCAATTATTTTTTTTCAGACCCTCAATATTTCCCTATGAGAGAACCTCACTCCATGCTTCCAAAGCCCCAGTGGTGCCTCTTCTCTAGGCTCTGGTTTTATGTTAATACTGCCTATATTTTTCTTTATTTCTATTAGTTGCATATTTATATTTAAGCTTTGATCACGTTGGAATATATTTTGTGGTATGGCTTTTTGCCTATAAAGCAAGCTTGTTAATAAATAGTTTATCTGAGCAGGAGGCTATTTTAAATAGTTTATCTGAGCAGAGCATAACAGCCTGGCTGTTATGTCAGACCTGGGTGGGGCTCCTCATTGGAGAAACTTGGATAAAAGGAGGGCAGCATATGGCATTGGGCTCTATTGGCACTGAGGTGAGGGCAGAGAGTTTTGCATCTTTAGGTGGTCTTATTGATTAGGATTCCCCTTTTAAAGTTAAATTTTATCACAATATAACAGACACACAGGAAAGTATAAACATAAGTGTACGACTTCAAGATTTTTTCCAAAGTGAAATATTCATGCAGTTACCACTCAGATCAAGAAATGGAACCTTTCTAGCTGACCGAGAAGAGAGCCTTGGGCCCTTTGCCAGCAAGTACCAGATTCCAGAGCATTCAGTGCCCTCACTATGTCATCATAGCTTTGCCTGTTTATCTGCAATAATGCTTCTGTCCTTCAAATTTACATGATCTCTCTTTTTGGTTAGTGTTTGCATTATATACATCTTTTCCTGTCTTTTAACTTTCAACCCTCTGTATCTTCACAACTAAAATGTATCTTTCAAAACTAGCTTAAAATCATATTTTTATGCAGTCTTAACATCGTAATATATTTACTATAATCAAGTACATGCTTGGAGTATTTACTATCATCATTTAATGTAATTGCTTACATATTGAGTTTAAATCTGCCATCTTACTATTTGTTTAAAATTATCCCAACTTTTGTATATCTCTTATTTCTTCCCTTTCTCTCTCCCTTTTGGAGTAATAGAACTATTTGTTAGCCCATTATCCTCTTCTATTATGTTGCTAGTTTTATATTATTTTACTTCTGTTCTTTTATTGGTTACCATTGAAATTACAACAGGCATGCTTGACGTATTCAGTTCTTCTATAAATTACAACTGCTTACACATTCTGAAAAATGCAAATATTTTAAAGCACTTTAAATCCATTCAAGCCCTCCTTCCTTTTGTGTTTTGGTTTATATATTTCAAATCTATTTTAACTCCCTTAGTTTGAGATTATTTTATAGAATCAATATTCACTTATTTTTTATATAGTTACGTCATTTCTGAATTTCCTTATTCTACCTGGCGTCATAATCTTTCTTACTGAAGGAACTCCTTTAGTCTTTTCTTCTTTTTTTTTTAGTTTGGTTGACTGGCAAAAATTGTTCTGTTTTTATTTGTCTGGAAATGTTTTTATTTACCTCACATTCAGCCTTTAGCAAAGTCATCTATTGCTTTCTGACTTCCATCATTGCTTTTGAGAGGTCAGCTTTTAATTATGAAGTTGCTTTTATATAAGGTAAAAATTGTTTTTCTTTTCCAATTTTCTTGGTTCTATATTGTATTACTAGGATACATATGATATAATTTCATTTGCATCCTCCTTGGATACTTCTTGAATCTTCAATTTTGCAAATTCTTAAGTGTTATATTTTTCAATAATACTCTCTCCATTCTTCTGAAGTGTTTGTTATTTTCATCTTGGCTCCTATTACTTTAAGTTCTTTAATATTTTTCTGTATTTCCATGTTTATTCCTATCTGTACTTCAACCAGATATTTTCCATTGGCTAATCTTTTGGAGCATTACTGTTCTTAAGCTGTTAGTGAACCCCATTCATTGCATTCTTAATCTTGTTTATTGATTTTTTGGTCCCAGATTTAACTTTGATTCTTTCTTATAGTTCTCGAAGTTTTCTATTTTCTTGAATTATTAATCATTCATAAAGTCCATGTGCTGGTTTGAAAGAAAGTATGCCCCCTAGAAAAGCCATGTTTTAATCAAAATATCATTTCATAAAGGTAGAATAATCTATTCAATACTGTATGTTTGAAACTGTAATCAGATCATCTCCCTGGATTATGTGATTTAGTCAAGAATGGTTGTTAAACTGGATTAGGGGACGACATGTCTCCATCCATTTGGGTGAGTCTTGATTGGTTTATTGGAGTCCTATAAAAGAGGAAATATTTTGGAGAATGAGAGATTTAAAGATAGCAGAGAATGCTGCAGCACCACGAAGGAAAGAGTCCACTAGCCAGTGATCTTTGGAGATGAAGAAGGCAAACACCTCCTGGGGAGCTTCATGAAACAGGAAGCCAGAAGAGAAAGTAGCAGATGACACCTTGCTTGCCATGTGCCCTTCCAACGGAGAGAGAAACTGTGACTGTGTTCGCCATGTGCTTTTCCAGATGAGAGAGAAACCCTGAACTTCATCAGCCTTCTTGAACCAAGATATCTTTCCCTGGATGCCTTAGATTGGACATTTCTATAGACTTGTTTTAACTGGGACATTTTCTCGGCCTTAGAACTATAAACCAGCAACTCATTAAATTCTCCCTTTTAAAAGCCATTACATTTCTGGTATACTGCATCCAGCAGCTAGCAAACTAGAACAGTCCACATCAGATAATTGAAATAGCAGAGTCACCCAAAGATCTTTTTCTATTATCTGGTTTTGTCTCTTCTCTGTCTTTTTATATGCTTGCTAATATTTTATTGGATGCCAGACATTTGAAAATAATAGCTATAAAGGGTCTAAATTATGCTATATTCCACCAGAGAAAATTTCTTAATTATCTGCTAAGTGGTTAGAGCAGAATCAAATCTCAAATTAATTCAAACTGATTAAGTTTATTTGGGTTTAGGCTTTAGACTGTGTAAAAAGTTTTCTATTTCTAGATTGGTTTTATTCTTAGAATCATTTTCATATGATCCCAAATGAAAACCAGGGATTTTCACAAGGATTTCTCCATGTTGGTTGACCTTTATTCAGTTTGTATCTCCCCATTTACCTTCTCAACCTCCTAGCAACTGCTTTTCTTCAGCTTCTCTCAGTTCTCTCAACAGGAACTGGCAAAGACTCCTTGAGTAGAAAGAGGGCTCAGACTTTCAATGTCATCCTCCCAACTTCCCTTCACTCCTGGATCATAGACACACCAGAACTGATTTATTGGCTTCTCTGAACTCCATATTTTGTTTCTCCACTTCCAGAATACTCCCAAAAAGCTCTGCAAAGTGTTCAACATGTAGATAGCTACTTGTATTTCCCCTTACCTAACAGCTTTCCACCCACACAGCTAATAAAGGGTCAAAGTGGCGTGGAATGTATGGTTGACCTCTTAGAGTTTCTCTTCTATCTGAGATCTTAGCCTTTCATATTTAAGTTGTGTTTACATTTCCCCTATGTCTTTAATAAGGTGATTATTTTTTTGTAATTTATTTTCTAGTTTATTTATTTATTAGAGAGGTTAAAGAACAAATAATGCATGAAATATAGAGTTTTCATCTACCACCCCTTATTAACACCTCGCATTAGTGTGGTACATTTGTTAAAACTGATGAAAGAACATTTTATAATTGTACTATTAATTTTAATCCATGGTTTACATCATAGTTCACTGTTTGTGTTGCATAGTGTTATGTTGCTGTTTTCTTTAAAAAGTTTTATTCTGGTAACATTTATACAACCTAAAATTTCCCCATTTAACCCATTCAAATATATACTTCAGTGCCGTTAATTACATTCGCAATTTTGAACTACATCACTACCATCCATTACCAAAACTCTTCCATCACCCCAAATGCAAACTGCACACTTAAGCCCTAGCTACCCCATTCCCCATGTACAGTCTGACCCTGGTTGACCTATATTATGGTTTATGACTCTGAGAATTTACTTATTCTAATTATTCCATATCAGTGAGGTCAAATTCAATATTTATCCGTTTGTGTCTTATTTCACTCAATAGGATGTCTTCAAGTTTTGTTCATTCTGTCACATGTATAAGAACTTCATTCATTTTTATGGTGAAATAATATTCCATTGTATGTACATGCTGCATTCACCACTTAATGGACACTTGGGTTGTTCCCATGTTTTGACAATTGTGAATAATGCTGTGAAAATCGGTGTGCAAATATCTGTTTGAATCTTTGCTTTCAATACTTTTGGTTATGTACCTAGAAGTGAGATTTCCAGGTCATACAGTAATTTTATACTTAATTTTCTGAGGAACTGCTAAACTGTCTTCCACAGTGGCTGCATAATTTTACATTTCCAACAACAATGAATAAGTGTTCCACTTACTCCACATCCTCTCTAAAACTTGTAGTTTTCTGTTTTTATTAGCCATTCTAGTGGGTGTGAGGTGGTATTGCATCATGATTTTGATTTACATTTCCCTCATGGCTAATGATATCGAACATCCTTTCATGTGCTTTTTGGCCATTTATATATTTTCTTTGGTTAGTGTTTATTCAAATCTTTTGCTTATTTTTTAAATTGTTTTTTTTTTTTTTGAGTTGTAGAATTTCTTTATATAACGTGGATATTAAACCCTTAGCAGTATGTGGTATTTTCTCCCATTTTGTGGATTGTTATTTTGCTTCCATGATGTAGTCCTTTCAGTCACAAAGGTTTTGATTTTGGTGAGATCTGATTGATCTATTCTTTCTTTTGTTGTTTGTGCTTTGGGTGTAAAATCTAAAAAACCATTGTCTAACACAGTGTCCTAAAGATGCTTCCTTATGTTTTATTTTTCCCCTAGGCATTTTGTAGTTCTGGTTCTTATATTTAGATCTTTGGCCCACACTGAGTTGGTTTTTGTCTATGGTGTGAGTTCAGAGTCCATCTCCATTCTTTTGCATGAGGTCATCCAGTATTACCAGCACCATTTGTCAAAGAGACTGTTCTTTCCCAATTGCATGGACTTGCTTCCCTTGTCAGATATCAGTTGGCCAGGGCAGTGTGACAGTGGCTCAGTGCAGAATTCTCACCTGCCGTGCCAGAGACCTGGGTTTGATTCCAGGTGCCTGACCATGAGAAAAAAAAAAAAATCAGTTGGCCATAAATTTGAGATTTGATTTGTGAACTTTTTAGTTTGATCTCTTAGGTTAGGTCTATATTTCTGTCCTTATGTTGGTACCAGGCTCTTTTGATTAATGGAAGTGTCTTGGTAATAAGTTTTAAGATCAAAAACTGTAAGTTCCCCAATTTCATTCTTCTTTTCAAGGTGGCTTTGTGCATTTGGGGTGCCTTACCCTTCCATATAATTTTTTTTTTGGTATGCTGTATGGCAGGGTCACATTTCATTATTTTTCCATGTTTGTATCCCATTATCACAGCACCATTTGCTGAATTTTTGCTTGTTTGTTTGCTTTTTGGGAAGTGCATGGACCAGGAATTGAACTTGGATTTCCTGAATGGCAGACAAGAATTCTACCACTGAACTACCTTTGCACTGACACTTCTGTACAAATTTGATGACTGGCTTTCCCATTTTTACAAAGAAGGGTGATGGAATTTTGAATGGGATTGCATTGAATCTGCAAATTGGATTGGGTAGAATTGACATCTTAGAAATATTTAGCCTTCCATCCTATGACATGGAATGTCCTTGAATTTATTTAGGTCTTCATTAATTTCCTTTAGCAATGTTTTGTAGTTTTCTGTGCACAATTACTTGTATCCTTGGTTAAATTTATACCTAGATATTTGATTCTTTTTAGTTGCTACTGTAAATGGAATTTTTTTCTTGATTTCCTCTTAAGATTATTCATTACCAGTAGAAACATTACTGATTTTAATGCATTGATCCTGTACTCTATCACTTTGCTGAATTCATTTATTAGCTTTAGTAGCTTGGTTGTGCATTTTTCAGGAATTTTTTTTTATATAGGATTATATTGCCTACAAGTAGGGTAAGTTTTACTTCTTTCTTTCCTATTTGGATGCATTTATTTCTTTTTCTTGCCTAATTTCTCTGACGAGAACTTCCATTACAATGTTGGTGACAGTGTTGAATAGTAGGCAGCTTTAATCTAGTGGGAAAGGTTTCAGTCTTTTATCATTAAATCTGATGTTAGCTGTGGACTTTTCATTTACATCCTTTATCCTGTTGAGGAAATTTCCTTCCATTCCTAGTGTTCTAGTGTTGTTGTCAGGGACGGGTGCTGGATTTCGTCACGTACCTGTTCTGCATCAGTTGAGATGCTCGTGTGTTTTTTCTCTCCTTTGCTCTGTTAATGTGATGTTTTACATTAATTGATTATGTTATGTTGAACCACCCTTGCATAACTGGGATAAACCCACTTGATCATGGCATATAATTCTTTTATTGTGCTGTTGGTTTCAGTCTCCTAGTATTTTATTGAGGATTTTTTGCATCTATGTTCACAAGAATTATTGGTTTGTAATTTTCTTTTTCTTTATCTGGTTTGATATGAGGGCAGTGCTGGCCTGATATAATGTTTCAAAATAGTTGATTCAGACAGTTCCTGCCAGTTCAATAATTGTTCTGTTGGAGGGACTGATTCCTAGAGCTTCTGACGCTGCCATGTTCCCATAATCCTCTTTCTAGTTATTCTAGGTGAAAGCAATAGTCTACTACAAGCTCATCTGTCCTAACTGAAAGCAAATAGTCCCCTTTAAAGTAATCTCACTTCTGTCAAACTGTGGAAGCCACTGCCCTATCTGAGGTGAAGATGAGACACCTTCTTCTATTTCAGAATAATAACACTCTTTAAAGAAATTTTCTTTAAGGCAGGCAATGGTGCCTTGGTGGCAGAGTTCTTGCCTACCACAGCCAGAGACCAGGATTCGATTCCCGGTGCCTGCCCATGTCAAAAAAAAAAAAAAAGGAAATTTTCTTTAACAGTTTTTTTAACTTCAGCTTCTCATATCTACTGCAGATGGTTTGACTGGCACCTTTGCAAATCTCTTCATAGCAATTCTGTTTAGAATGAGGTAGACTTGACACTGTTTTGTCTTAGTTTTATTAGTATCTATGGAAACTTTGAGACAGCAGAAAGAGTTACATTGACTATTCTGTTACATATTTGTTGGCTATTTTTAATTATTCTCTGTAAATTGCCTAGTCATATCCTTTTACTGCCTTTGCTAGAATTTTTCTATTTTTAAAATTGGTTTAGGCACAATTTTTATATAATGTTAAATAGTTTTAAAATTTCTCACTGATTTTAAATTTGCTTATATCTCTTGTATAATAGGTATGAGGTTGGAATCTGACGTCCTATTCACATTTTTCAAAATGTATAGCCACTTGCACAAAACTACATAGTAAATGGGTTTTTTAAAAGTCTTATTAAGTCTCTCCTTTATCTTAAACTATTCTTAGTACATTTATTGCATTTGCAAGGGAGAAGTTAACAGCATCTGAAATAGTGATATTGTCATTGAAAAAATATTTTTCTTATTTGTATTCACTTTTATTTAATTTACCACACTAAATGTAGATTAGAAATGTTGAACAGTGATAGTATTAACATATATTTGCATTTTTATCTCTTTTAAATCATAAAATTCCTGTATTTTTCCTTTTTAATTATAATGTCCTAATATGCCAATGTTAAGTTTGGTATTTAGTATATTTTGATACGATTAAAGATGTGTCCATTTTTCTATCTTATTATAGTTATTTAGCTAGGAATAGACATTGTGCATCTATGACAATCATATTACTAGCTACTGTGTTAGTATCTTTTTAAATGTTAAACTACCTTAAAATTCTTAGGATATATTATTAGTAATAATTTCCAATACTTTATCTATGGTTTTAATATTTGTGTTTAGAAGTAAGAGCAGCCTTTGTATTTTTTCTGCTCCTCTTGTCTGATTTTAGAATCATGATAAAACTAAGCTTACTATTTGTGCTGGAATACTTTCCATCTTTTCACTGTCTATTCTCTGAAGTGGTTCATACAACAAAGCAATCATCTGATTGGTAAATATAGCCCATAGAACAGATTTAGCCTGATGCCTATTTTAGGGATGGATTTTGTATCCATACTTTCATTTTCTTCTAGGCATATTTAATTTATTCATATTTTATTTCTTTTATTTAGTAGGTTTTGGTCATTTTTATTTTTTAAGGAAGCACCCTATCTGATCTAGGTTAGAAAATGTATTGGGATTTGCAACAATTACATGGGGTCAAGTAACGCTTTGATAAAGACAAAGAATACAGCAGATTTTCATAAGCATTTACTTTTCTTTCCATCTCATTTCCCCTACTATCTCACATATTTGTATCAGACTGAATTTTGCTTCCCACTATTCATTTTTCACATTGTTCATCAATAATATTGATAAATATATTTTATGTTTAATTCATTTTTATCAATATTTTCTGCATAACATGATTTTATCTACCTTTAATCCATAATCTGTATGTTTATGAATAACTCAAGGAATTTCTTCAAACAGGGTCTGGTATGTTAAACATTCAAAGTTCTTGCATGCTCTTATCTTTCCTCCCATTTGCACAGTAACCTAGATTTAGCTTTCCTTCTTGTGGATCATTTTTTCTTAGTCTCTTGAAGATATCATTCCATTATGTTCTAGCAACGAGTGTTGATAAGAGAAAATTCGGTACCAATTTTCTTTATTCATTCTCTGAAAACTTTTCAGCTTTCTTTTTGTTCTTCGTGGTTTGAAATTTCACCTATGTATTTCTTTTTCTCTGGCAATTAAAGATTCTGTGTTGATCTATTTTGATTTCAGGATCCTAGTAGGTCTAGCAGGACAGTTTTCAGCAATGTGTCAGTGGCCCGCAGCTCATGAAAGTGTGGGGGGCATTCCCATCCTTCCAGTGGTTAGCAGTTGCCATAGCACGACCCACCTCTCCATCCTCACTCTCCCTGGTCTAGGTACAGCAAAGGCTACTGCTGCCTGCTGCAGGAACAAGTGAAAAGGGGCAAATGCCAACTGGCCTAGCTGCTTCAAATGCAATCCCTACATTAAACATCATGATAGATATCTCAGTAATTCCTTCTTCTTGTGTCCATTTTATATCCCGTGAGATCAGAAGACCCTTGAACCTCTACTCTTTTCACTAAAAGGCTTCTAGACATTTTAAGTGACATCATACAATTGATGCGAGGGTTGTATCTTTCAACAATTCTTCAAAAAATTTCTAACCTGTTGATGGTTGTTTTTTTTTAGATTTTCCCTCCTTTTATTGATTTTTGTCTCCTTTATAAAATATTCAGTATATTATTTCATGGAATTTGTAAGCACAGGACTGGCATTGAAATTGGTATTTAAGAGGTGAAAGTTAAGTACCAGAACATGTCAGAGGGGAGCAGCAGAGATATGAGACAAGGAAGCAATGCAAATACATTTTTTCGGTGTCAACACTGGCCCTGGCATAGGTGGGGGGGGGGGGGGGGCGGGAAGGTGTTGGCCTCTCTGCTATTAATTTTTCCTTTCTATCATTTCACCTTATTTTGAGATGTTTCAGAGACCTTTATTTGATCTCATCACATTGCAACATTTAATATCAGCCCAGTCTGTAGAAGTAAAATATCTTGATTATAAGACTATTGTGAAAAACAATGTTTTTCTACGTTTTTATTTACTCTGACACACCGGCATGATTATAGCTTCTCTAAAAAATTACTCAACTTACAGTACTGCAAGTCTACAAAGATATTTTTTGTATCAATAAGCTGTACAAAATACAAAAGATATCTGCCTAGGAGTTCTTGCTCCCCAAGGAAGTGGACATTGCTTTGTGGTTTAAACCCAATTTTTTAACACTTAGCTTTAAAAAAGAAAGTTACCTCTTGGGTTTCTATTTTGGTTTGCTTCCTGACCAATTAACATGTTGTGAAAGTCAAACAACAGTGCCTATAATAGAATTTTAACTTCTTCCCATCTTGTTGTCAAAAAATAACAACTGTGACCTGTAGCATTTGGAGAAGAATTAGGTCAGTGGGAGGGAAAAATTCGTTTTATGTGATGGTTTCTGAACTCTGAAAGCGATGGTGGAATCTCATCTGGATGCCTGTATCTACAATCTTTGTCGAATTGTTTATAAAGAATCCTGATATTTCACTTATGTTTGATTTAAGTAACAAAACAACCTGGCTTAACACTGTGTTAAACTGAAATTACAGAGGTAGGGTGGGTTCTAGAATTCCTTGGATATGCCCTCCTCTGAGCTCATGTATAGATTTCCCTAACAATTCCTGCCATCTCCTCTCAACCAAACCAAGACTAAAGCTTTCTGTGTCATTTCCCTGAAATCCCCCAGAAGCTTAACCCAAATGCCTTAGTTAGCTAGCCGTCAGTCACATGCTCACTTCTAAACGATCTAATAAGGAGAACAGGGTTATTATGAATCTCTTAGGTAACTTCTTTCTTGACCCTTATAACTTTGCAGAGTGTGATGGCTCTGTGAATTTTATCAGGTAAATGAAGGGAATGGAATGCATATTGGATCTGCAACCTCATGGTGTCTCCTACATCTCAGAAGTAGGAAAATGAACCTGTTTTGAAATTTTTTATTTTTTAAAAATGCTTGCCCAATTAAAAGTTTTTTAAATGGTCAGATTAGGACAATTTGTTTAATCTAATATCTAAAAATCATGAATGTAAAGGTATGATTAGACAACTATTTTTCCCGTTTTCTTTTGTGCCCTAGGTAAGTTACAGTAAAGCAAATGTAATACAAATTTCATCCATAGTTTGAAATACGTTCACTATTTGCATCATATTATCATTTACTTTCTGAAGTTGTTTTATATATCTGAGTAACATGATTGTGTTTGGAGGCAAACATGCCTATTTGGGGAAAATAGTTCCTGAAACATTTTAAAATGCACGTAAAAGTTTATATGAAAAATGAAATATAACTGGAGAAGAAAATATACTTTCTTGGAATTTTCAAAGAATCGTCAATTTAATAAGGCACTTAAATGTACACACCAGTGAAATGGTTAGGAATTTAATCAAGTTTTATAGAATCATAGTGATTTAGAGAAAAATGTTTGGAAAAATCTAGAACAGTTCATCTCAGAAAGTCTACTATATCTCTGCAATTCTGTGATTCATTCTCACTTCTTTTATTAAACAAAGGATTCTAACTACTTTGGAAAGCATGAAGTATTTTTTCTTTTTTTTTTTTTTTGGCTTTTTTTGAATGCATGAAGTTTTGAAACAAACTTGACCCCAGTTAAATTTAGTAGTTATCTCTTGAGCCCAGCCATGAAAGTGTACATATTATTCCTTACAAATGAGGTTTCCAAACACTATCAGGTACTTAATTTTACCCCTGCTCTTTTGGGACAATCTTCTTATAGTGGATATTTAGTTTCATTCATAGTAGGTTTCATGGAGAATTATCTCTTCTCTCACAGTCTGTAACTTTATGTTGAGATTAATATCAATTTTAATGGAATCCAGTAAAGAATAGAAGAAGCCTGTGATAATTAGGAAAGAATAGGGATATAATATTGATATGCTGCTATGAGCAAATCCATGGCCAGGCTTTGGCAAAAATGTCAAGATAATAACACATTTGTCTTTGGTGATAAAACATCCAAAATGGCATTGTAATCTCCATGTCCAACCATCCTCAGAGGCACACTTACATTTTCACCAGTGTGGTTTGAAGGTAACTAGCATCAGGACAAATGCATGGTTCTAATGTTGGTAGTTTACAGGACTAGGAGAGTGCTATAGCAAAGATTTCTTTCAAAATACTTGCTTTTTTAGCACCGGACATATGCCACCTTATGGTTACTGTTTCAGGGAATGAAAGAATATTTATTTGTCAGAATACTCTCAAATTAAACAGAATTGGGCCTCAGATTGGTGTTTGTTTTTCCTGATCTGTTGAGATGGACTTAGTTACTTTCAATTGCATCCAAATATGAGGCATAACAACTCTTCTCAGTTCTCTTCCCAAGAAATCCCAATAATGGTAGAGACACTGTATCTAGCATGGTCCTTATAAACACTCAGTGCACATACTTTTTAAAGTGAGGAAAAAAAACTTTGCTTACATTACCTTTAATATGAAATCAGAGAAAAGAGGCCATCAATAACCAAAAAAGAATGAACATATCATGAGGTTGCTGTCTTTAAGCAGTGAAAATGTTGGGAAAAAAGCAGTGAAACTTATTTTCTGCAGAATTTAAAATGAATAGATTTTTTTTTTGAGAAAATTATATGCTTTTTTTTTTTTTTTACAAATATTTTTGTATTTATCTCTAAAGTCTAACTCATGGTTCACAAAATTTAGTGCAAGAATCACCTGAGGAATTAAATTAAAATGTTTATGTTTATTTTGGAGGGTTGTGATGTATTCTCTTTGATTGTGATCCAGTGGGTGTGAGGTTGGCAGAAGATCTACATTTTAACAAGCACTCTTGGTGATTCTGAAATGGGTTGTATGCAGATTTGTGTTGGAACTTTGAGAAATGATGGTCTAGGCATAGTGGCTAGGGAGAAAGGATTGGATTTTTAATGTATTGGAATTCATTAATTTTAAATGCTCTCAAGAAAAGATGCATAAAAAGGGGAACTTGGCAAAACAAAATATCATTTCATATATGATTATTTGGAAATAACATTTAATCTATAATATTATTGAACACATGTAACTTTTTCCAGAAGCTAATAAAATGTTATGCTGGGGAAAGCATAACATTTTATTTAACTATTAGTTTGATATGCTGATAAGCCATAGCAAAATGAAATGGAAATAATCCAAATCACCTTGAGAATATCTTCTATTAGCTATTCCTCCAGTTAAACTTAGTGGTATAAAGTAGTTCAAATGTTTTTAAGGGGTTGCATTATTTTTTGAAGGTTGCAAACATTTAGCAAGTCCAAGTGCTTAAAATATGTAATTTAAGTCAGGATGCCTGATGCCTGTTTCAGCCATGAAAATCTACAAATTAGCAAAATTTTGAAAGGCAATAAGGTGAATATTTCTCTTACTATAAATTTCATAATTCAACGGTTACTGAAGTCCTGCTGACAACTCATGTTTATATATAGAAAAAGATGTTCTTTCTTTTTTGGGATGTTTTCATAGCCCCAGAAACCACTTTCTTAATATGCAGAACTTGACAAATATATCCATTCATTAATTTATGCATCCATCCATTCATTCAGTAAATAACTTGTTCATTGTAGGCTCTTTGTTAAACAATCGGGCTTTGAAGATTCTTAAAGGTATGCTCTCCCAGAAGGTTCACTGGGAGCCTATGATAAAAAAGGTCTTGTCTTTAATAGATTTGTGGATGTTGATTTCATTTAAAGAACGAGATTATTACTTGACTCATAAGAAACTCACAAATTTTCTAAAGGCATTGCATTATTGCAGACTGAAAGGATAGAAACAGAACAAAAGGAAATGAGGTCTTTGGATGCCCCAAACCTACATGAGCAGGAAGCAGGCTGTGAACATTCCTTAGCTACAAATAGAGATGCTTTTGTGGAAAAGAAAGGATGACTCAGAGGTAAGAACCAAGACCCTGGAAGACAGATCCAAGAGCTAGAGTAAACAACCCCAGACAGGTGAACAGCTCATGAAGACACTGGTGGCATAGATCTAGCTGGATTTCTGAATTACCATGGAACAATGGCTTCTGTAGCCTCAAATTCCACCACCCACCTCCTTTTGAATAAGAGTAGGTGCAGAAGTTAGCCTATGCTTCTCCTACTATTGTGTGTTGGATTGTAGGTGGGGAGGAGTTGTCATTTTAGTCTAGAGGATTGGCACTCAAGGTGTTGAACTCCAGGAGTCTCACCCAAAGAACCTCCTTCACATGTGCATATGAAAAGGAAAGAAACTCAAGAGTTTTATGGGAGGGGATAAATGCATTTTGCACATGGGAAGAATGTAAGTTGTTGTGGCCTGAGGACAGGCTGTGCAGACTATATTTTCAAAAGATGGGTTTAACAATATCTCCCATTGAACTTTCTCTTCTTACTTCATGAAACCTGCCAGTTTCCCATCGAGAGGTAGACTGTATGTGGATAATGCAATAGAGTGTGGCAGAAGTGACACTATGTGACTTCTGAGGTAAGGCCATATAGGAAGAAGACAGTTTCCTCCTTACCCAATCTCCCTTGTGATGCTTTTTGATAAAACTAGTTTTTAAAAAGAATAACCTTCATTATGAGAAGTATCAATAGAATTTTTGAACTTAAGAAAACACCAAGCAAAAGCACTGATAAAGAAAATTCAGTGGTGTTTACTTATCTTTAAGATGAAGAACACTAGTTCTGCCAGAAACATAGCAATGAGATCAGCAACATTATCCAAGGTGGGGTAGCTGGAGGGTCAGCTTCCTTGTTCTAAGGTCTCAGAGGATGAACAAATGCAGATGATAATATCATAGTGGCCAAGGGCCGTATTTGATCTTCTGGAAATACGTAAGTGATTTTTCAGTTGAATCAAACACTTTTGCACAGGAAAGTGGCGTCAAGAACCACATCCAGGCCAGAGCCATTCATCCATCTCAGAGTAACATAGCACAGATGTTCAATATAATAAGGAGTTAGATCACAGTGTAATCAGATATGAACAAAGTTTTCATCCATCACTTTTAACCATCCTAGGACAACACAGTATGGTCCACGGTTACTGCTGACCTGGGTATTGTGGAAACAAAGTGGGTGTCAGATTTTCAGGTGTTTCTGAGAATCAGACTAATGAGTCCTTCAACCATTTGTAGAGATTACCTCTCAGGCTAAGAAGATAAAATGTGGGGTAAAAAAAGTACTGTTTACCTTACTTTAAAAATATTTTTTATGGAAAAAAATGATAAATTTTGCCTCTGGCCTCAATTCAATTTTGAAAACATTCATTAAGTACCCATTATGTGCAAAGTACTGTGCTTGCAGCTCTATAAGATATAAAGATACAATTTCAGAGTGTCTTGTGGAGTAGATAGATTCAAATAACATGAATTATGATAAAAATCAGACTGAGATGTGCTTTAATAATAAAGGTAAAAGCAACAAGTAAGAGCAAAAGAGAGTTCATTTAATTGAAGTGACTGTTATAAGTATGAAAGTGATAAACAATTTTGGAGAAGGTAATTTGCTTATGTCCTTGAAATCTCTATACTTTTAAGGACGTTAGTATTCATTTCAGCACTGTTAAGAGCAAGTGTTTGTGTGCACATTAATTTTCCATGTAACTGACACTTACCTCCTCAAGCATACATTTTCTCAAGTATGATGTTTTAAACTTATTTTTAAAGTAATTGAGAGTAGCACAAAGAAAAATGAAAACAAAATTTATAATATATCACTACCAGGGCTCCCAGTTTTTGCTTTGACATATAAACAGTGTGTAAAATACTTAAAATAAGAAAAATCTGGACAAACTGGAAATTGAAGACTATTCTTAGAAAAAATAGAGGTCACAAGGCAATCTGCCAGCCTGGAATCTGGAGAGTTAGGCACATCCAGAGACAGACAGTGGCCAAATCCACTTAACCTGAATCATAAGCTATTGGAGCCATAAACTGACTGAAACATTTAAACAGTAGTTTTGACAAATTCCAAGAGGCTAAACATGGACTAGTGTGAGTGAGACCTTCCTAGGAGCTGCAGTCTTAGGAGGGCCTGAAACTTTCTTGGGCTTTCCTTCCAGGCACCTCGCTAGGTTCTTATTGTGAGGATCTGAGAAAGAGACCCTCATGGCTCTGGCAGGGAAGGAGAGGAGTAATCAGAGTCTTATTTGTAACAGTGGCTTACTCTCCAGGCTAAAGGACTTGGTTCATTTCTCGTGCCTTAACCCAGCTTGGAAAAGGGAACTTCACCTTACTCCATTTCCCTCCCATTTTCCTATCTCACCTAAGGGGAAGAAGTAGTCAACAAAGATCAGCTCATAGAAGCAGCTAGTCACAGAAAGGACAGGGGACAGGGGAACAAAGCTACACCACAAGCGAAGCACTTGTGAAGGTCCCATACCCAGTACAGACTGGAATTTCTTCTGTAAAGCGCAGGAAGCTCCACATCGACAGAGCTTCAGTATAATAATAGTGAATAATAGCTTAAAGAGTGACAGATTAGTTAAGGACCAACTCTTAGGGAATCCAAAGCCAATAAGGGAAACAAAAACAAGGATGCTAAAGAAATTAAAACCTTTGGTACCTATAGCTGCAAAGAAATATTAAACACAGGCTAAGTCCTAGCAAGACTAACATAAATCCTCACAGTAAAGGCCCATTTTCCTCCGTTCCTATAACTCGATACAACATTAACAAAGTGAAACAAGAAAAAACTCACTCTGAAGAGACAACGACTATGGGAACCAGACTTGGATAGGACACAAACATTGGAATCGCCACTGAGGGAATTTAAAATAACAGTGATTACTATATTAAGGGCTCCCCTAGAAAAAGAAGACAACATGGAGAAAGGGAATGGAAACAGAGAGATGGAAACACTAAGAAGGCATCAAAGAAGTGTCAAAAAAATAAAAACAACAGCAGCACAGTACCAGAAGTGAAGCATGCTTTCAAATCGCTTATGAGTGACTCAGCAGCGTGAGGCAGATAAACAGTGAACTTCAAGCTAGTTCTACAGAAACTTCCCAAACTGGAATTCAAAAAAATAAAATAAAATAATTGGAAAACAAAACATAAGATCTAAGAACTTTCATGTATCTAATGGTATAACATATGTGTATCTGGAATACAAGAAGGAGAAAAAAGAGAGAAAGGAGCAAAAGAAACATTTAAAGTAATAATGGTTGAAAACATTCAAAAATTAATGGCAGTCATCAGATCACAGATCCAGGAAGCTAGGAGAACACCAGGCATATTAAATATCCAACAAACAAACAAAAAAGCCAAGCCCTCTCCTCCACACACAAAATATATACATAGGGGTATATATTAAAACTGCACAAAACCAAGACAAATAGAAAATCTTGAAAGACGCCAGGATTGGAGGCACCTTACCCATGGGGAAAAATGATTTAAAAAATCATATGGAACTCTCATCAGAAACATGGAGTGTTTCTGTCTCTCTATATTACATTCTTTGGGAATTCCATAATCTAATCCTTCCTCGACTCTGTTTATTCAGACTTTCTATAAATCATGTTAATAACATTTTTCATTTTCAAGAGCTCAAAATTTCTCAGTTTTTGAGACTATAATCATAAAAAGCCCATCCTTAGTGAGTAGGTTCCCTCAGTAAAGTATGTACATCTGAAAGTTGCTTGGTGAATACATATACATATTGACTAAAAACAGAACCACAGTTCCTGGTGGGGCAGAGAATTTAAAATTTGTTTTACAAATTTGCTTACAAATTGGATCTCCGATAGGTAGCTTTTTTCTACTACATGGATGTTACTGCTTATACCACAAAAATTTAGTTTCTAAAATCAAATTTCCTTTTATCTCTGATTATTAATCAGTTTACATTATCTGTTTATTGAACTGTTTGTTGACTCTCAACCTCAGATTTCCATATTTCTGCCACATCATGACAACTGTACAAAACTTCTACAATAGTCAATAGCTCCATGTTCAATAGCCCTTCTTATGTATGTCTGAGAATGCATCTAGATTTTTTATGGATTTCCGTCAAACTTTCTGAAGGTGTTCTACTAACCTTGCTGGTTGTACCGTTTTCTCACTGTCAAGTATTCTTTATCTACCTTACTTTGAAGACAGCACAACCTATGCACCAAAAGTCCCCCCCTTCACTATTTTCTAGCATAAGCTAAGTTTGAAAAACTATTTGGGTTTTATTCAAGCCAGTTGACTAGAAAGTGGTCTGAGCTGTCTTGTAAATTGAAAGAACAAGTACCCTTGCAGATTAAACTATATCACATCCAAATAGTCCTTCCAGATATGGGTGGTAAAGACAAGCCTAATGCATAAGAAAATTAATATTGTCCTGAATTTTCCAGTTCTTTCAGAATCTTTACTTCTCATGGGCCTTATAATGAGCTATGGCACACATATTCCAATTATGTGTCACTATAACTTCAAACTATAAATTAAGACAGTATTCTTTTGTTGATTTCATTTGGAAAAGAAACTAAAAAAGCACTGTAGGAAAGACAGATTTTGTGGCTCTGAGCCTAACTCTCACTTTCTTTTCAAGTATTGACAAGGAACTGCATGAGAAAAGTACTTTTCAATATAAACTAATAGGCAAACTTGAAACATAGATGGGTTTGACTATGCAAAAATAAAATTAATTTTAAATATTCAGCTTAAAATACTTTTCTATTTCAGTTTTTGTTGTCCAGCAATTCTAATTTTGGGCAGCTTACATAGTTTTCTTTCCAACATGTAAGGTGAAAGTATTCATAATTCTGTAAGATTATTTTCTATTTCTAAAGTACATGATATACTTCTCTTTGTTGAATATAACTTTTTTTCCCTCTGAATGGATAAGGCTCTAATAGGTGAATCTAAATCTTAATTTGATTTTTGCGTATCTTCTACAGATTGAAATAATCTAAGGGAACAATGTCCCCTCACCCCATTGTTAGTGTTTCTGTCTCACAAAAATGAGTCATGCATTAAACTATGTTTTTTTCAGGACTTTTAAAGGTTAAAAATATGAATGAATACCAAATGGATTTGTAGTGTATATGAATTTATAGGGTGCATATAAATTTATATTAACTGAGCAATAAGTATCAGTTTTCTTGGGTGGTATAAATCAGAGGTGGAATTTGATGTGGAGGGGAGGATTCTCTGATACAGAAATAAAAGGAAGACATCAAGTTACTTAGAAGTGAAATGAGTTGTTAATACGTTGAGAAAAGCATATACCAATTGTTAAGCCCATATGGAGACATAAACTAGAGAGAAAAGGCCCCAAAACTGGAGGAAGTTTCACAATCATTAAACCACATGAATGAAAGGCAAAGAAACCAACAGTATATGATTGTAGAGAGCAGAGGATGCAACTGAGATGAAATTGCTTGTGCTAGCACATCAAATTGTACAGGCAATTCCTGTCCATAGGATAATTAAATTATACGAGAAAAAAATATAAGAAAGGTGAACAGATACTAGAGGTAGAGCTTCACTTCAGAGGCCTGAAGAGGCATTGTGAAGAGTTTGTGACATAGAAGACAACTGTGATGGTTTGGCTCATGTGTCAATTTGGCTGGCTAATGGTGATCAAGCAAACACTGGTCTGTTATTGCGAGGACATTTTGTGGACTTAAATCATCAGTAGGTTTGATTGCATCTATGTTGATTACATCTACAATCAACTAAGGAGAGTCTCCACAGTAATGAGATGCTTAATCCAATCAGTTGAAAGCTTTGAAGGGAGAAATGATGACTTTGGTAGTCAGAAGAGAGAATTTTCATCTCTCCTTTAGCCAGCTAGCTTTTCCTAGGGAATTCATCGTAAACCTTCACTGTAGTTCCTAGATGAAGCCTACTCTAAAGAATTTGGACTTGTGCATCCCTGCCCCACCCCCCTGGACCCCTTCACCCCCACATAGTTGCAGTTGCATGAGATTTTACACAATCTCATATTTACAAATATCTCCCATTGGTTGTTTCCTTAGAGAGCCCTGACCTATACAACAACTGAGATTGAAAGGAAGAGCCTTATAATGTGTAAAAGGTTAAGCACTCAAGTGATGGGAGTGGTCCCGTGACTGATTATGCTAATCTGGACTCTAAGAGAGACAATAAGTCAATAACTTACAAACCTCATTGTCAATTCTTTCACCTGTCACATACTGGGAGCATGACAGATCCTTTGGTTTAATAATAAATAAGCCAATGAGCTCATTTTTCCGGTGGCCTCTCTAAATTGGGGTTGGAGCAGTCTGATCTCTATACACAAATTTAAAATGGGATTGTTTCAAGTACTTTTTTCCAGAAACGATTTCAGTGCTTAGCTGGGATACTATGGGAACAGGACTAGGAGCTGGGTGAGGACTATCAGGGGAAAAGCTATAGGTGCTCACGTTTGAGATTATGATCTGGAATGATTGGTGTTTTGTGGACAGAGGGGCTAGAGAGTTACCTGTCAGTTCAGTAGGTGAAATTAAGTACAGAGCCCTAGGTGTCAGGCCAAACTGGAAGACATATTCAAGATTTTAAGTCCAAATAAGAAGTCTGAGTAAAAAGAAGTTCAGTATATATAGATAAGTGTCATCTTTTCATTTAACTAATAATTATTGAGAATATACTCTGGAACATAATTAACAGCATTGAATTATATATTTGAATGTGGCTTAAAAGGAAAGTTTTAGGCTGTATATATGTTATTAGTATAAAATTTTTTTTTAAAATAGGGCTATACAACACAGTGAACCCTAATGTAGATCATGGACTATACTTAGCAGTAAATTATTAAAATGTTCTTTCATGAATTGTAACCAATGTACCACATTAATGCAAGATGTTACTAATAGGGTGGTTTATGGAAATTCTGTGTTCTATGCATGATTTTTCTGTGGACCTACACATTCTCTCATTAAAAAGTAATATAGGGGTCCAAGGGTAGTTCAGTGGTAGAATTCTTGCCTGCCATGCAGGAGACCTGGGTTCGATTCCGGTCCCATGCACTTCCCAAACAAACAAGCAAGCAAACAAATGAACAAAAATTCAACAAATGTTGCTGCAGTAATGGGATACTCACATGGAAAAAGAATGAAATGTGATTCCACCATACAGCATATAAAAAAAAAGTAACATGTATGACAAAAGCCACATCCTTTTCAAGATAGACCTCTTTCTACTTTGGGTAGCATGTTACACTACTGGGGCATAATGACTTAAATTTCTTAGAAGCACTTTTTTTTTTTCTAGCTGAGATGGTATGATAGAGCATCACAAATCTTTCAGAAGTCTAAACCAAGAACGTTATAGCCACACCTTTGGTTTGACCTTTGGCCCCAGGACTCCTTTCATTTTGGGAATCTTTTAGTGGTGGTATCTAGGGATGAAGTACCTTTATTTTCCAGCCCAGCAAGTTCTGGGTCCTCTAGTTCCCTCTAAATACTGCTTACAAGCTGAAGCATTCCTGCTTTAGTCACCTCGCTTGCAATGCCTCATTACGTATACATATGAGAGTGCCCTAACACTTTCAACATTTTGTCTGATAACCTACTTAGCTACATCCAAACATTTATTAGTGCACTTTCTATCTTCCAAGTTACCACACGCAATATCTTTTCCCAATTACTTTGCTACTTAGTAACATGTGTTGCCATATATCCAGCCTGCAATATCAATTTTCATAATCTTTCCAGCCTTCACCAGTGGCCACTTTTTCAGACCCACCACTGCCCAGGCCCAGAGCTAATGGTACATGTTTTGGTGGGGGGTTATGAGCGGTATCTTATTTCTGGTTATCAACTTTTCTATCAGTTAGATTTTCTGCTGTATCAGTTTTCTTTTGCCATAGTAAGACCATCTCAAATGTTAGTAATTTTATTTTCTCATGATTTTGTGAGTCAGCAATTTTTCCTGGGGTCAGCTAGTCAATTGTTCTATTCTCCTTGGATTTCTCACTCAGCTGCAGTCATCTGGCAGTTTGTCTGGGGCTGTGTGTTTTAAGATTGGTGTTGGTCATGGGCTCCGTATGGTTTCTCATTCTTAAGAGACGAATCTAGGCTTCTTGACAAGAATCAGGACTCAGGGTTCCAGTAGGGTGAAAGGAGAAGTTGTAAAGTGTCTTGAGCGCCTGGGCACCACCATGTCACTTCTACCACATTCTGTTGATCAAAGCAAGTCACAAGGCCAGCCCATAAACACGTGCCACCTTTTGGTGGGAAGAGTAGCTGTAGTGAATGCTGTGGTGTGCTGCCCTGAACCCTGGTCTATGACCAAGGCACTCATTCCCTACCCGAGTTCCTGCTCAAGAATGGCCCTCAGCCAAAGAGACTTTCCTAATCCCAGGTTATAACTCCTCCCCAGGAACCAATCCAGTGCCTTAGCTGGTTGCCGAAGTGAAAGACATCTCTGAAGATTCATCCCATAATCAGGTTAAACTTGTTTGTGGGTTCCCTTGCAAATGCATTGAAGTTCAAATTCCCCATCAGTCCAATCCTGTTTTCCTTACTATCCCACGATTTCCACCCAGAAAACTTCCTGCCTACAAATCTTAAACTCATAGTCTCTCAGAAAACCCCAGCAAGCATAACAGCCAAGTCACCATATCACCATAGCTGCATAGTAAACAACTCCAAAATTTAATGGCTTAAATCATCAACACCTTAGTACCTCTTAGGATTCTATAAATTGGTTGAGCAACTGGATGATGTGGGACGACCACATTCATGTGTTGGGCAGTCTGTAATCTGTCTATTGAGCAGCCTTTGTTCCTCATGTGCCTTTCAGTTTTGAGCAGGCTGGCTCAGCCTTGTTCAGATTGCCATAGATTGAAAAATGACCACAAATTATTTCTTTCCTTGTACCCATGTCTTTGCAATGGGGTGTTACAAGTCTCATTGATTATTGATGCATGAGTGAACTCAGCTGATTGATCTGCTGATATCTGCTGATTGATCAGCTGAATCAATCCAGGATCAGAAGAACTGACCCACAGAATCATGATAAATAATAAATGGTTGTTTTAAGTTTCTAAATTTTGAGGTGGCTTCTTTCACAGCTAAAGATAGCAAATGGTAAACAGAACGAATCTTGTATGACATCAAACAAAAATAATTTTATTTATAAAAATTATAGATATATGAGAGACTACACTGGAGATCACTCTTATGCATGCTTCAGTTATACATTGCTACCTATCATAAGCTGCCAACCCCCAACTAAAACCATCCCTGCCAATCCTAAAGAATACCTAGGGTGTAATATAAAATTCTGCAAAGGTTCCATGCACTAGGGTAACTCTCCAAACCTACAGCCTCCAGATGGGTCCCTGGACCAGATAAGTTCTGAAATGCAGAGGGGCCAGCCTTTCCAAAACATCAGCTAGCTCCATCCCCCATCCCATTTATCGACAGTTTCTTCCAACATGAAAAAGTTAGAATGGGAGTAGCCCAAATATCCCTAAAGAGTGGGAGAAAGATAAAAGGTGATAGTGGAGTTTTACAGAGAAGGTTGGGTTTAACAAAGGGGTATGAGTACTGAATCACTATAGTGATATTTCTTTTAACCTCCATACCTTAGAGCAGCTAGAAATAAAAATCTAAAATTGTGGAATTGTAACCCATTCCAAACTCTGAAATCTGTTCTACAACTAATTGTTGCAATGTACTTTGAAATTGATTGCTTTTACGTATGTGTGTTATTTAAAGAGAAGGAGTAGCATAACAGAGAAGATAAGATTTAACAAATGAGTATGACTACTAAATCTTTATTTATGTTGATATTTCTGTTGGTCTCCAGTGTTTTGAAGCAGGTAGAAGAAAAATGAAAAATCATGAAACTGTAGCCCACACCAAACTTTAAAATCTGCTCTATAACTACTTGTTAAAATGTACTTGGAAATTTATTGTTTTTTTGTATATATTATATTTCACAGTAAAAAAGGTTTTAAAATATTACAGACATAAAATAACAAAAAAGGAATTAACACATGCCCATAAAAATCAAACTGTTCAATTAAAAAAATAGTAATATGTATATAGTCTGGCTAGACACTGTGATGGCTTTGGGATACAGCAATTTTCATCTCTGGCTTCCCAGTTTTTCTTGTGATACTCTCTCTTTCAGTAATAATGACATTAATTGTCCATTTCTCTTCCAAAAATTCTTTCTTCATTTTATTATTGCATTGGGGGATTCTTTTATTTTTCTTTTAATGCTCAGTCTCTGAATTATTTTCAAAGCTGCTTATCTTATTTTCCTTCTTTTTTTTTTTTTTTTTTTTTTTTTACATTATCTCCTTTGTTATCATACGCACTGTCTTGGTCAAGTTCATGTGTCAACTTGGCCAGGTGGTGGTGCCTAGTTGTCTGGTCAGGCAAACACTGGCTTGTCTGTTACTGTGAGGACATTTCATGGACTTAATTCATGATCACGTTGGGCGCATCCACAGCTGATTGCATTTGTAATCAGCTAAGGGGAATGTCTTCTGAAATGAGTGATGCTTAATCTAATCACCAGAAGGCTTTTAAGGAGGATTTAGAAGCGACAGTCACTCTTCCTGCTTCAGCCAGTAAGCCTCTCCTGTGGAATTCATCCAAACCCCTCACTGGAGTCACCAGCTTTAGAGCCTGCCCTACAGATTTTGGACTCTTCCAATCCCATGGTTGTCCAGCCAGCCTCTCCTGAGAGTTTGCTGAGGAACTTCATTGGAGTTACCAGCTTGCGGTTTGCCCTACAGACCTTGTACTCTACATCCTCACAGTTACATGAGACCCTTTTATATATTTTATATCTACAGATATCTCGTGCTGATTCTGTTTCTCTAGAGAACCCTAGCTAATACACACCCTCTCATATTTCAGTAATCAGCAAGTATCAAATCTTATGTCCATATTCTAACTTCTGTCATCAATGCCCAGATTAGTATTTCCAAATCCATGCTAGATTATCTAATGACATTTTTCAAGTAACACAGAATTTTGAGTTAGAAGCTTGCATCTAGGCTGTACAACTTTCTGCCTTTATTCTTGGGGTATATTTACTCCATTTGTAAAATGGAGCCAGTTACCAGCCAGTTACCTGTGTGTTCTAGTTTGCTAGCTGCTGGAATGAAATACCAGAAACAGAATGGCTTTCAAGAAGGGGGATTTAATAAGTTGCTAGTTTATAGTTCTATGGCTGTGGAATTGTCCAAATTCAAACAAATCTATAGACATGTCTGATCTAAGCCATCCAAGGAGAGATACCTTGGTCCAAGAAGGCCAATGACATTCAGCATTTGTCTCTCAGCTGGAAGGGCATATGGTGAACATGGTGGTGTCTGCTAGGTTTCTCTCCAGGCCTTTTGTTTCATGAATGCTCCCCGGAAGACGTTTTCCTTCTTCATCTCCAAAGGTCCCTAGCTAGTGGACTCTGTGGTCCTCTCGTCCTTCTGGGGTGGTTCTGTGGCTCCTCATCCTCAAAAGGTCACTGGCAGGTGGTCCCTCTGCTTTGTGGTTCTTTGGCATTCTCTGTTTCTCAGAATCTCCAGCTATGTCCAAAATGTTTCTGCCGTTATAGGATCCCAGTAAATTAATCAAGACTCACCCAAGTGGGTGGCGTCATGTTTCCATTTAATCAAGTTTAATACCCACAATTTATTGAGTCACATCTCCATGGAGATAACCTAATCAAATTTCCAACCTATAGTACTGAATAGGTATTAAAAGAAACCATTACTCCCACAGGACTGTTTAGGATTAAAGCATGGCTTTTCTAGGGTACATAAATCCTTTCAAACCAGCACGTGGCCTTAAAGGATTTTTGCAAGGATCACATGTATATGAATATATATAAAGTGTTTACTGCTTTTTAAATGTAAAGCTATTGCTCTATACCACATTTTCTAACTTCCATGAAGTTTTCCCTAATTGACCTAACTAGAGTTGAACCCATGTTATTTTGAAATTCAATTATATTCTACCCTGAATTTTAGTAATGTTTACACTTGTTTTATCTTCACCCTCCCTCCCCCTGACTATAAGTTTTCCCAAAGCAGGGACTACTAAATAGATCCCTTTAATATTTGAAACACTCCTAGGAAGTCAGAGCATTCACAAATAGTTGTGGACTTAATTGACAACCACTTTTCATATTTGAGAAAGAAAAAAAAAACACTTTCAAACTCATCATTTGTTAACAAAATGAGATGCACTGAGGTTTTTCAATGAAATCTATGCTCCTGATGATGGATGAAAATTAAAGTTGTGCTGGGTTTGAAGGTCTGCAGGCAGACTGTACCTGCCTCGGCTGTCAGGGCTTTAATTTGTAATGTTGGACTCACTGTTGCGCCTCATTGTCAAGCATTAAAGTAAGCAAACCTACACTTTCTATCAATCATACATGGCGTGCATTGTGTACGTCTGATGCCTTCTTGAAGCTCTATTAAAAGAATATAACACCGGACAGGAACTGTCAAGGATTTAATCTGTCTCTGTCCGCCTCTTTCTGCATCCTAGTTGAAACAGTAAGTGATGAGAAATATGGCATACTGACAACACACAAGAGAGGTGAAACCTGTAGATATAATTCGTGAACTGTATTTTATTCCTGCTTTGAAAGATTTGAATCACACATTTTAAATTTCCACATTCTAGCTGTGTTCCATACAAGCAAATCTGTGCTAGCAAAAGGAATTATGCAGCTATTTTAAATATTCAGCATCCAAGCAATGATGCTTTATTAAAAAGAATTGACTTTGTTTAATGACTCTAGGTGTTTTCTCATTGTATTGTGAAACAATTTACTTCTCTTTGTAATAGAAAGGTACAGCTGTAAATGGGTATACGCATAGCTCTACAATGGAGAAGCTATTGTATTAAATCTTATTAATATTTATAATTTTAAAAAGATGGATCATGACAATTTAAAAAGTAAAACTGGAAAATTAAAATAAAATTAATGTACCCCAATTTAGAAAATTAATATACCCTAATTTAGAAAATAAGCATTTAGAGTTGTTTGAGGGAGTAATGTCTTTCCTGTCCCTTCACTCTAGGTCCTTCATGAGAATTGTTAGGCAAGACATTGGCCAATATACAGAATAAAATGTTGACCTACCTATCCACTTTCAAAGATGCAGCTATTTTTATACTGACCATTTATATTATTGTTACATTGTAAAAACTGGCAGTATGGCATTACATTTTACTTAAGTGAAGTCATTATTATGTATCTTAAGGAGACCACTTTCTTAAGAGTTAACACAAAAAAGGAGAAAAATTAGAAGACTAAAGAATAATATATCCTAAGTTCATCCCAGTCAAATGTTTTAACTAAGATTTTTGCAAATGTTGGGTTCATCAGTTTGTCATATATTCTAATTACTACTGAAGTGTCGATATTCTGTTGTGGTAATTTAGGACAGATAAGGCTTTTTCTTTTTTAAGTACTGGTGGCAGAACCAACATTCTGTTTGTTCATGTAAGTTCTTTATGAATATATTCTTTCATATGGAATTAAATTCCATCTCCATGTGAACATGAGACATGGGAGAATTTGGGATTATAGGATATGATTTGGAAAATTTTATACATAGGTGCTATAACAAACTATTTTGAATGTAAAAAAATTCAGCATTTTTTCTATATAGTATCTTAATTTTAGTTACATATTAAAAATCATAATTTACTTTTGTCACAGAAAGCATTAACTAGGAACCAAAGAACATACAGATTGGTTCAACACTTATGATACATTTAGGTAATGGAATACCATAAACGACCAAAAGTCATGATGCATTTTTGCATTTATTTTCATAAAGACTCACAAAATGCTAAGACTGATGAAAACTATATGTAACATATTTCTTTAACTTAAATATTATATTTATAGCAGGTATTTATTTTCAGTTCATACATTTAGGATAGAGAATTTTAATTTTCTATTAAAGTTAATTTCTCTGCCTTACCTTGAATTCTGCTTGGTAGAAAGTATATCTAATCAATTCAAGTAAATTTGTTAATTGATAGTGATTTAGTAGTCAATTTGAGTTTAAAATATGGTTAAATTCGCGTTTTTTCCTCCTCCCTTCTCCCTGAGGGGACTGGGAAAGGCTTTTGGTTCTGGGCTTTTATCATCGTTCTCTAGTGTATCAGTTAAAATGCTTCTAGTTGTGAGAAATGGCAAAACCCAAAATAACTCAGAGTGGTTTCAGCAGTAGAGAAAATATGTCTGCATACAAAATTCCAGAAATTAAGTGTCATCCATGCTTAAGTCAGGGATCTGGCTTCTATTATCAATTTTATCAAAAACCTAAATTTCCTCATTATCACAGCATGGTTGCCACCAGCAACTATGCTAACATTTCTGTTTAGGAGTGGAGAAGGGGAGACCTTTTTTTTCCACCAACATCAATCAAAATTCTAAGCTTTCATTTGATTGGCACACACCCAATCCTGAGACATATGCTATGACAAAGGAGATGGTATTAGAGCAACCAGGTACCCCCTCTCGGATACAGATTCCAACCAAACTTTATAACTACTACATAATGGAGGAAGAAGTAGAAGGGATAATGCAGAAGTTAACCACACTGCCAATTCAGCCTCATCTGGTATTTGTTTATATCTATCCCCATTATACTTGCTGAAAGAATGGGTTTTTCACATTCGTGCACCTGAGTTGGTTTTGATCCATTTGCGCTCCAGACATCATAATCACATTACCTTCCTTGGCCATATCCCTTCAGTCACTACATACAGTTCTTTCCAGACCATTTGTTCTCACTTTGCACTAATCTCTTATCTCTACTCTGGGTCTTATTTTTCATCAGTTCTTGAAAATTTTCAACCTTTTCTCCATTCATGCTGTTCTCTCCTTCTGGAAGTCCTAAAAGACAGATTGAGTGCTCTATCCATACATTCCTTAATTTTCCATTT